>NC_142513.1:12820000-13445000 GCF_057876585.1 Rhinolophus sinicus
TCACTTTGTGACCTTGAAAATGCCACTGAATTAAGGTCTAGGGGCTTTTGAATGGGGTAACACTGGTTCCTAGCTCATAGGAGAGATGAAATGTGACCAGGCATGTGAAGTGCTTAGCTCCAAGCCAGTGACTTAGAAAGGGCTCAGTTAATAGGAGCAATTATTATTATCACCAATGGTCTCAAGGTTTTGGAAAGTACAGAGAGGGCTCTAAGCTGCAAGGTTCTAAGGTCACTCTCCATGAGACACCGAAGAGGCAAGTTCCACTTCTCCTTGAGTCTATTTGGGTCCCCTGATTTCCCCGGACCCCAATGGCTCTTCCAGAGCTCACTTCTGAAACCCTCTTCCTAGAATTGGAACCACATGGCAGGCAGTGTGGTGTAGAGCTGGCAGCCTGGAATTTCAAATTCTAGTCCAGCTTCTACTGCTCTCCGCCTGTGTGACCCTGGCCCAGTGCATTGCCCTTGTTGAGCCTTCTTAACAATTGTGTGAAGCAATGGGACTGCAGATTCTACCCTAAGGACCCATATGCCTATGACATTCACTGACTCCTTCCTCCCAACAGCCAGTGGTCAAGGAAGGAGGGTGTGGCTCGCTCAGGGCCTCAGGGTCAGGGTCACTGCTCTGTGTGGAATCTGGTCTCTGCTGCCCAGAATTGCGTCTCCTGATGCCTGGAATTTCACCATTAGTGACTCATGCCTTTGGGAAATCATGGCCCTCATCCCACTGAGTAATAACAATAACAATCCCTCGTGGCTTCTCTCTTTGCCGAGAGTGTTCACGGTCTCACTTGGTCTCCGTGCGCTGCTGTGAAGTAGGCAGTGAAAGGGAGGAAAGTTCGGATCAGATGCAAAAAGCGACTTGCCCAAAGCTACACAGCGTTAGTGGTCGCTTCTGGAGACCTGGTCTCCAGGCTTCTTGGTCAGGGCCTCTTGCCCCCAACAACTTTGTTTAGAAATACTACTGCGGATATTTACACATCCATGTTTACAGCAGCATATTCAAAAGATGGGAGCAACCCCAGGGTCCATGGATAGATGAATGGATAAGCAAAATATGGTCTAGCCACACAATGGAATATCATTCAGCCTTAGAAAGGAAGGAGATTCTGGCATATGCTACAACATGGATAAACCTTGAGGACTTTATGCTAAGGGAAATAAGCCAGGCACAAGAAGACAAATACTGTGTGATTCCACTTATAAGAGCTTCCTAGAATGGTCAGATTCATAGAGACAGAAAATAGAATGGTGGTTGCCAGGGCTGGGGGGAGGGGAAATGGAGAGTTGTTGTTTAATGGGTACAGAGTTTCAGTTTAGCAAGATGAAAAGAGTTCTGTGTATGGATGATAATGACAGTAGACAACAATGTGAATGCACTTAATGCTGCTGAACTGTACATTTAAAATGTTAAGATAGCAAATTTTATGTTACATGTATTTTACCAAAATTGAAACAGCAAACACTTTTGAAAAGTGCTGCTTCTAAGAGGAAGATTGTAAGTCGTCACATTTTTAAGGACCTATAACTTAGTTTATTATCATTTGTATAAGGATACACGATAGGTCATGCTGCTGTAACAAACAACCCCAAAGTCTGATTCCTGAGTCAAGCATTTAACCACTGTACCATACTGCCCCTCTGGAACATTCTTCCTTGCTGCCCTAAACCTCTCCCTGCTCTGTCTAAACCCCAGGCCCAGGAAAAAACAATGGAGTCAGTCAGATTCACCCTTGGCTGGTTGTGTGACTGTGGGCAAGCTAGTTAACCTCTCTGAGCCTCAGTTTACTTATCTGGGAAATGGGCACAATGACAGACTATATCTCGAGGGGAGACTTCCAGGAGCATGGAAAACATGAGCATGGCCTAACGCGTGCTGTCAGGCTGTCAGTATAAGCCTCGTGCAGAGTTTGGCACCCAGGCAGGAATGGGGTAGGCTTTAGTCTCCTGCCAGCCAGGCCCTCAGTATGAAGAGTCCCAGGAGAAATACCTTCTTCCAGCCAGACTTGCATCAGGGCTGGGGAATGGGTGGGAAGGGAGCCAGAGGCTGCAGAGACAACTGTCTCGAGTCTGAAATACTTTTCTCCCCAATAATCTGTTTTCAATCTCTCATTCTTCTTTTTTTCGCTTTCAAACCCGTCCTGCCAAAGAACAAGCATGTAAGTATGCATCAGCTCCCAGCCCAGCCCACATTCCACCCTTTGGGAATTT
The DNA here is from genome assembly GCF_057876585.1 of Rhinolophus sinicus. NCBI lineage: Eukaryota > Metazoa > Chordata > Mammalia > Chiroptera > Rhinolophidae > Rhinolophus > Rhinolophus sinicus. The sequence goes on from NC_142513.1 coordinate 12,822,211, forward strand.
CTGCTTTCAATACCAGGGTATGGGACCCTTCGATATACCACGGGTGTTCCAGCCTCCAGACCTTTGCATGTGCTGTTCCTCCTCTCTGCTGTGCCATCCCCTAGCTCCTGGGTCTGTTCCCATTTTGCTCATCATATGTCAAGGCTCATCCATAAAGCCCTCTCTTGAGGCGGCCTCTCTTAACACAAACCCTGCACTCTCCCAAGATCTGGGGACATGTCTTGAATTCTTGTCTCCTTTAGTTATTTAATGCTTCTGAGGGCAGGGTGAGTGCCATCCACTTCTTTGCAGTCAGGCTTTCATGAATTGAAGAGTGCTTTCATCACCACCATATCAATGGGAAGAGATTATTATTATTGTTGTTATATCCCCATTTTACAGATGGGAAAATGGAGGTCCTGAGAGCAGAAGTGAGTGGTCACACACCTGGGGAATCAGGGTCTCTACCCCCATACCCCCTCTGGTCCTTGCTCTTGCTGAGCTACCCTGCTGGGTTGCTAGGCGTAGCACACAGCAGGCGCAAGCCTAAATGGGCGTCAGACTGGGCAAGTGTGGCGGAAACTGGCAACCCATTTTCTGTTCTTCCTGAACACACAGGTAGTCTACATTTCCCAGCCTCCCTTGCAAGAGAAGCGAGGCCTTTTTGGTAGGCTGAGTAAAACCAGAGACAGAAAGTAGAATGGTGGTTACCAGGGCCTAGGAGAAGGAGGAAATGGGGTTAGTGTTTAATGGGTACAGCTTTTCTGTTTGGGATGATGAAAAACAGTTCTGGAGATGAACTGTGGTGATGGTGGCACAACATTGTGAATGTACTTAACGCCACTGAGGTGTACAGTTAAAAATAGTTCAAATGATAAATTGAATGTTATATGTATTTTACCACAATAATAAAAAAACACACCTATATGAGCCACAAATGCAAGCCACATATAATTTAAAATTTTCTAGCAACACATTTTAAAAAGTAGAAAGAAACAGGTGGAGATAACTTTTAAAATTATTTAACCCAGTCTATCAAAAATATTATCATTTCAGCAATTGTCAATATAAAAAAGTTATTAAGGTTATCTTACTTTCTTTTCCATTCTAAAAATCTGGTGTATATTTTATACTCACAGCACATCTCAACTTGGACTAGATGCATTTTAAGTGTTCAGAAGCCACTCATGGCTCGTGGTTCCCATATTAAACAGAGCAGGTCTAGTATAGGTCTTTCGATTAATGTACTATGCATTTCTGCTGGATGCCTGTATATTTTTAATTTTGATAGCTAGTACCAGATTGCCTTCCACAGGTGTTAAACCCAGTTTTAATCCCACCAGTAATGTATGAGGGTGTGTTTCTCCATACCTTCACCTGTACAACTGCCAATTTGATGGGTAAAAAGTGCCTGCTCATTGTGGATTTCACCCAGCTTTCTCTTATTAGGAGTGAGCTCTTTTTATATGTTATAAGCCATTGCACCTCCTTTTCTGTGAACCATCGGCTCACCTCATTTGATGGCTGTGTTTTGTGTTTCTCTACACACCTCTGCATGCTCCAGGCCCCACCAGAGCTGGGACTAAGTGGGCCCTGATGGCCAGATATTTCAGAATCACACAGTAGCCCTTAGGTTCCTAACAGCAAGAATTCTGTTGGCCAGAGTTCTGGGAAACAGGGCTTACCTTTGAGGACAGATCTCCCTCTGCTGGCAAAGCTGAGTCTCTCCACCTCGACTTGGACCAGGAGAGGAGGCGGGGGCAGCTTAGGGACTAAGGGGGCTGCCTCAGGAGTCTGGATTTGATCCCGCTTCTACCGTTTACTGCTGTGTGACCTTGGATAAGCAACTGCACCTGTCTGTGCTCTCCACCCCTTCCTCTGTAAAATAGAAATAGCCTCTCACTCACAGGGTTACTGGAGGAATAATCAGGTGATGGGAAATGAAGGTGCTTAACGGGGCGTGGCACAAAACAGGTGCTAAATAAATGATAACTAGGCTTCTTTTGGACCCAGTGGGAGAGAAAAAGGATGGCTTGGAGCCTAGTGAAAGAGGCAGCAGTGCAGCTGGGTTTTCATAGGATTTTCACCACTGCTCAGCCAGGTTCGATTTCCTCTTCTGTGGAAGGGCCACTTCACTTCACAGCACAGGGCTGGGACATGCGGCAATGCCTAGGACCCTCACACCCTAAGCTGGGCAGGGCCCCAACCTTTCCCCCACATTGGGCTGAGAACACAGAGTGTTGAGCGGATCCAGGCTGGACACCCACCACGGCATTTGGAATCTCCTAGCCAGGACTCTCCCTCCCAGGGATCTGTGGACACCCTGGCAAGGGCTTTCTAGAGACATTTCTCTTCAGAGAGCACCCCAATGGAAGGTACCCCCATGATTGTATCACCCAAGCATAAGCTCTTTGGTGGTGCTGGGTGAGAGCAGTTTTATCTGAGCCAGTCTGGTCCCTCCCTCATAAGGCCCTGTCTCCTCTTATGTGACATTCAACTCTTGCTTAATTGACAATTACACTCGAATTCTTCCTCTGCTCTAAACCTCCTATGGCTCCCCATTGCCTGCCCCAGAAGTCCAGATTCCTCACCCTGACATTCAAGACCACCTGTGGCCTAAGTTTGGTCTGTGTGTGGAGGGCACCCCTCCACACGAGAAGCATTTGCTAAAATCCTATTCTTCCTTCAAGTCTGAACTCAATGCCACTTCCCTCATTCACTCCTCTATCATCTGTTCTTTCACCTAACACAATTTATTGAACACATACTTTATTTATTAATACATATTTATCACCCACTAGATGAAGAGACAGTGGTCTCAACCAATCGCTACTAAAATGTTTGAATTTTGAAAATTTTGTAAAACATATGACCATGTGATTGCACCGTAGAGCCCCTCCCAAGGTGTGGAGGAGGCTATGCAGGTGAGGCCTCGTAAAGCTTCACCATCCTCAGGGTAAATGCACCTTGGTCCAACCATGCAGGGCCGTCTCCCGGTGCAGGAAGACTTTAATGACACTCGCTTCCTCCTCTGAGCTCCCAGGGCGACTCCAGGCTCTGCCATGGAAAATCATTTCCCCAAGTCTCCCAGATGATTTAAGTCAAGTTGCAACAATGATTCCTGGCTTGAGAGAGTGATTGCATGGATTACATTAGATTAGGTGTAAAAGTGCCTGCGTTCGGAAGTACTTGTTGAGCGTCAATCATCATTAGCAGCAGGAGCCGCTGACTTCAACGCTGGCTCCCAGCTCAGCTGCGGGTTCCAGAGGCTTTTCTCTTTTTGCCCACTAGACGGCACCAGAAGTCATGAAGTTGATGTCCAGGGCTCTGCGCCCCGGAGAAGCAGGCCTCCCAAAGTTCTTTGGGGGTAAGAGTGAGGGGTTTCCGGTCTCAAAGAGAACCCTAGGCCAGCTAAGAGCCTAGCAGGTTTCTTCTGTTTCTAGGCCTGTCAGTGGTGGGGGGAAGGCTGCTTCTGTCCCACAGGGCTCCCCAAACCTCAAGCTCTGATGGCTAGAAAGTCAAGCAGGTCTTCATGCTCTAAGCCCCACTGTCCATCCCTCAATGCATCCAACAGCCTGGAAGAGTGTGGGTAAAAGAGCTGTGACTTCTACAGCCAGCTCTTCCCATTTCTGTCTGTGTGACCTTGGACAAGTGGTTTGACCTCTCTGAGCCTCAGTTTCTTCTTCCATAAAACGAAAATGTTACTGGTCCCAAAGAAGGGAAAAGCCTCTATATGCAGAGGGATGGCCATGACTGCTTGTGTTGCTTTCCATCAGGTAAATACGCTACAGTTCCTTCTGAACACAAATGCATCGATCAGTTAAAGCGTTTTGTTGAGCAGCTTACCGTGAGCTTACCATGAGCTTACCATGAGCTTACCAATTACCCTGTATTGGCTTATGAGATTGGCAGAAACAAAGCTAGTAGTTTTGTTAGTGGCTGTGAGATTCTGGGTAATTTTACCCACTTTAGCGCCCTCCCACCCCCACCCCATTCTCCAAACTATAATACTGATGCATTGAAAGAGAGGGAGAAACACCGATTGGGCACCAGCTGTGTACCAGATGTTTTACTTTATCTTTCCTCTGACTCTGGGCTCTGTGCAGTCAGGGACTGGCTGGCTTTTTCACTGCTGTATTCTCCATGCCTAGGGCTGTGCCTGGCACATAGTAGGTCCTCAATAGATACATATTTAATGATTAAGAATGATTTGTGCAAAGTTTACCAATGAGGACCTGAGGTTCTGTGACTTGTCCGAGGTTACCCAGCTCGTGGGAGGTGGGGCCGGGATCCTGAGGAAATTCTATTTAGTTCCTTTCCCTCCTCCCCACATCCCCATCCCCCTTTCACTCAAATCAACTTATTTTATAAATACATACTTATGTAGTACTTTTTAAGCAACAAACCTAAGAGGTAGATGTTAGAATTTTCCTCATTTGACTGATGGGAAAATGGAGGCATCAATCCGTTAACTAGCTTGCCCAGGTCAGACGGAGCAGGTGGTAGAACCAGGATTCTCATCCAGGCAGTCTGTTGCTAAAATGCTTGCCATTGACCGCTAGGGCATGCTGTCTCCCTGAGGGCTGCTGGTTGTGAATCTTCTCTTCTCAACCACCTGGGTACCCTGGAGGACCTGGATCTTGCCTTTTTTTGAACAGCCCCTGGAGCCTCTGGCACAGAGTTGGATGTGCTGTAGGCCCTCAGCTCAAGCCTGGTGGGTTGCCTGGAAAATGAGGCCCTTTAGCTTCTGGAGCCCTGCTTGGAAGTTGGTAGGTGGCCGTGGGTTTTTAATGCAAGGTCATCTCTGCCCTTTGAGCCTATAGCCATCTGTCTCTACGCCACCCAGTCCAGTACGCACCTTCCAGCAGCGGTCAGAGCTTGGAGGATACAGAGAGAAGGTAAGAGTTGGACTCTGCATCTTTATCTGCACCCCTTTCCCCACTCTTAGGTGTATGTCCCAAAGTGTATGGCCTATGTACACATGGGTATCTATGTAGACACACATGGACACACGTGTCCTAATGCACATATGTATGGATATTAACGGTCCTGTATATGAGTGCACATGTGTGTCTGGCTGTGGCATGTGTGGTCCTGTGTGTGTCCGAGGGGGCAGATGTGTGTCCTAAGTGTAAACAGGAGCTTATGTGCAGCTCTGCACATGTGTGGGCAATGGAAAGACAGACCACAAAAGCGGGAGGGCATCTCCTTGCCAGCTTCAGCGTCCTCAGTGGAAAATGGGGACAATAATGGGACCTAACAGGTGGAACAATATCAGACTCACAGTAAGTGCCATAGTATTAGTTGTTGTTGTTGTTATTATTGTAATAATTGTTATGATCATATCATCCTCCCAGGGGTTGTGTGGAGATTCCATGAGAGAATACTTTGAGAGTCTGACTCCAGAAAAGTTTCTCCTGTCATTCTTAGATCAATAATTTGTTTTTCTTCTTTCCCTTGGTTTCACATTGCCAAGGCAATATAATAACAATTGAGAGAGTTTGGGAAACAGAGGTGGGGAAAGGGTGTGGTATCTGTCACCTAGAACCCCACCATTCCCAACTCAAGTAGTACTTTCATTTTTGCTATTCCTCTCAGGACTTTGTCCATAAGAAAGCTGACAGTGGGGTTGGCACCAAGGTGGTGCCTAAAACTCGGATGGATTAACAAACAGATATTTTTTTTCAGCTTAGATGACTAAACTGAGTATTTTTTATCCTGCTTTTGTTCACTTATCATGGGCATTTTCCACGTGACAACCAGTCTTTATAATTATTAGAGATAATAGAAGAAGATTAGAAACTTCCCAATGCCCCCAAACTGGGAAATAGTTAATTCGCTTATGGAAGAATCACTGTAAGAAATGTGAATCAGTAATGGACATCTTTTTCCATATAAGGTTCTTTTTTTTTTTCCTTTGGGACATGTTAGTGTTTCCATTTTGAAACCAGGGTATCCCGGAATTTATCTGTCTCTGGACATAAAGTGATTCCATTGAAAAAAAGTGAAGACGTTAGCTATCAAGGAAATACAAATCAAAATTACAATGAAATACCTCTACATATCCACTAGGGTGGCTATAATCAAGAAAACAGACAATAGCCAGGATGTAGAGGAATGGGAATCCTCAAAAACTACTGGTGGGAATGTAAAACGGGGCAGCTGCTTTGGAAAACAGTCAGGCAGTTCCTCAAAAGATTAAAAATAGAGTTACCATATGACCCAGCAATTCCACTCCTAGGTATATACTCAAGAAAAATGAAAACATGTGTCCACACTCAAATGTTCACAGCATTATTATCCATAAGAGCCAAACAGTGGCAACAATCTAAATGTCCACCCGTTGATGAAAGGATATATTAAATGTGGTCTATCCACACAATGAAATATTATTTGACAATAAAAAGGAATGAAGTACTCATGCCTGCCACAGCTTGGATGAGCTTTGAAAACATTATGCTAAGTGAAAGAAGCCAGACACAAAAGACTTCGTGTGATTTCCGTTTTGTATGATTCCACGTATATGAAATGTCCAGAAGAGGCACATCCATAGAGACAGAAGTAAATAGGGGGGTACCTGGGGCTGGGAAGGGAGGGAGATCAGCAGGAAGACTAACGAATGACTCCTAATAGGTACAGGCTTTCTTTGGGGGGTGATGAGAAAGTTCCAAAATAGATTGTGATAAACACAGTAAAAACCACTGAATTGTATACTTTAATGGGTAGATTATATGGCGTGTGAATTTTATCTCAATAAAACTGTTAGAATAATTTTTTAAAAAAAGGATGGAGACCCAAGAGGACAATGAAAATATACACCATCATTCATAGGGAGCCTGGACTATGGGCCAAGTACTTGTTAGCTTCACTTAACTTCCACGATAACCCTGTTAGGTGTCTTCCCCATTGTGTAGATATGGACACTAGGATTCAGAGAGTTTGAGAAACTGGCCCAAGGTCACTCAGCTCCTTAGTGGTAGAGCTGTGATTTGAACCAATGCACATGTAGAAGGTTCATGCTCAATTTGAAGTCCTTTTGTTGTAGTTCTGATTCAAGATGGAAACATAGGAGGATCCTGAACACATCTCCTCCAATGGACACACAGAATCTATAGCTACATATGCAACAGTTTCCTTTGAAAACACCCCTTCCCCCCACCCCGCAAAAAAAAGAGCTGAGCAGCTCCTACACATCAGGCGAACAAGAAAAATCTCACATCAAAGCAGGTAGGAGGGGCTGAGACACATGGCCATAATCAGGAGGTGACCCACAGTTGGGAGGGCATTCAAAACCCTGAGCTTCTCCCTGAGGACCAAAGCGTTTGAACCCCACATCTGGCACCCCAACTTTTAAGACCTGCACCTGAAGTGCATTTGTTGTGTCCTTGGAAGGGGCCGGGAGCTGGTGCACCAGGTCAGCTGGACAGACAAACATACAACAACAGGACCTGTGGGGCCCTGGGTCTGGGGCTCCTCCCTGCCCGTTATCTGCCTGGGCAGTCGGAGCTCAGGGTCAGGGCCCTTTATCGCTCCCTTGGACCTTCTCCCAGCATCTTCCTGTTTAGGGCCCCTTAAGTAAACACCCAGCAAAGGGCTGCCCAAGAGACCCAGGGACTGGTTTGGGAAACAGGTCTGGCTCAGGCCTGTCCAAGGCAGTTCCCAAGCCTATCCACTGGGCAGTCCCCAGGACGTCCCATCGTTACTACACGGAGATAATAATACACGTGCACAAGATGTACGGACGAAGATATTCATCACAACATCGTTTACGATAGGGAAAACCCGGAGAGAACCTAAATGCCCAGCACTAGGGCACTGGTTACTATGCAACAGAATGTGTAGGGGAAGAATACAATGCAACCCTCAGAGCTCATATAGTAGAAGGCTGCTTGCCGAGTAGGAAAAGTTCACAGTACCTTCAGTGAGAGAAGCAGACCCCCGCTAGCCACCCCCAGACCACCCCCTGCCTGCATCCTACCATGTAGCCATACTAAACGGCTATGGTCCCCAAACGCCCAGGCTTTCTCTCTTATCAGGCATTTATACTTACTGTACCCTCTGCCTGCAATGCCACTTCCCATCCCCTTTCTTGTAATTTATTTTCCAACTGGCTAACTGTGGTTCAGCGTTCACGTCTCAGCGGAAATCTCTCTTCCCCCAGGGACGTGCTCTCAGGCTCTCTGGCTGGAAATAGGCCACAGCTCTGTGCACTTGCCCCTGTGGGTCCCTCCTCATGGCAGGGTCACAGTGCCTGTGACTAGTCACTTATTTAACTGTCTACCTCCTCCATTTAATAGATGAGGACAGACCTGTCTTACTGGCTCTTGTCTTCTCAGCGTCTGCTCTCAGAGTAAGCACCTTCCAGTGACTTCCTTGGTAACTGGAATAAAAGCCAGACTCCTTTTCATGTTCTATTAGGTTAGTGCAAAAGGAATTGCGCTTTACACACACACAAAAAAAGTAATTGCGCTTTAAAAGGTTACGAATAATTGCAAAAATCGCAATTACTTTTGCACCAACCTAATACAAGGCCTTACGTGACCACACGCGTGACCACACGCGTGCCCACTTCTCCAATGCGTCTCCCGTCATTCTCACACACTTTGCTCACTGATGTAGACGCTTCTCCAGCAGGACAACTGCATCCTTTCTCAGGACCTTTGCAGTTGCTGTTTCCTCTGCCTGGAATGCAGGACTGAGTGATCAGCACTTCGTCCTTCCCCTCAAGTGGCTCATAGTCCAGTGGGGAGGCAGCCACGGAAACGGGCTCTCCTCTGGGTCCTGGTTTCGTCTCCTATAAAATGGAGGGGGTCATCTGCCTGGTTTCTCTCTCTCCCTCCAACCCCCCTCCCAGGCCATTTCCAAAGAGCCTGTTTGGTGAACTGTGCAGGGAAGAGCCAGTGTGAAGAGTTGTTATTACAATAGGCTGAGAGCTGGGGGCCCAGCTTCCGGATGGATGGGGATGGATGGGGAAGGGGAGGAGGGAACCCAAAGGCAGGCTGTTTCCCACCATGCCCCAGCTGTGAGGTTCAGCAGACCTGCTCTGAGGTGGTTGCCAGCAAGCACAGCCTGGCCTGTAGCAGGACCCAGCTAAGGCTGTCAGGGCTTCTATGGGGCCAGGTATCTGGTGACTGCAGAGCCTTCCTTTCCCGAGCCAGGAGGGTCTGGGGCAGGCTGCAGGGCACCACCAGCCCTGGTGCCTTTCCCATTGTGAGTCTCTGTCACCAACGTGACTCCTCTCCTCCCAGGAGGAGCACCGGAGAGCCATGGGGTGCCAGAGGCTCCACCTATTCAATTCTGGGGTTCTCCTTCTACTCTTTGCACCCAGTCCCGGCCCCCGTAGTCCTTAAGGGACTAGAATGTGCGACCTTCACGCAGACTCATCTGCTGGCCTCTAGAATCCCTTTGTGCCTGTTTCCCTGGCAGAAAAGTCAATAATGTTCTTTTCCGTTCGTCTAGCAGGTAGCTTTCAGTGAATCAAACACTATGTGAAGCTACTGTTTTTACTGGTTCAAGCCTCGTGTATCCTACTGTTCAAAGGCCAATATTCGAAACATCAGAGTTTGGAGTAAGGAAAGGTTTATTGATCAAGTAGGTGCCAGCTTGGAAAGATGGGGGTGGGGGGGTGCCTTAAAGCTTCCACAAATCCATCTTAAGAGAGTCCTGAATTCTGGCTGCTTTTATGTCAAGGGAAGGGAGGAGGGGTGGGGCAAGAGGTTGGGTCTTAGACAGCTAAGCACCCACAGAAATAAAAGCATGAAATCGCTAACTCTCTTTGTTCCATGGACCCCCGCTGACCTGAGTCCAGTCTTGAGGCTCCTGTAAATCGTTGATAAACTGTCATTATTTTGTATATACTTCCCCACCTCTTCAGGAGTCACCTTCTGTCTAGGGGCTGCTTTTGCAAAATACTCACTCCTGGTGCAGAATTCCTCTAGTTAACTTGCATATCTATAGCAAGAGCTATGAGCCTGAAGGCTATGGGAGAAACGCAGGCTGGAAGAATTAAGGTCACGTCAGAGAGAGGAGCAATTCACTCTGTTCCGTTATGACTGTAATGAGTAGGGTTCCTTATTCCCATTTGACATCCAGGAAAAGAGAAGCTTTGAAATATTGTGACCACTTGGATTCAGGGAGAAAAGAGGCCTGAAAACTCATCAGATACCTAGGATGCGACATGCACTTTACAATCGAGGTCTCATTTAATCCTCACCGCAGTCCTTCAAGGTCGGTGCATTTGTCTTCATTTAGCAGACAAAGAAACTGAGGCTGAGAGAGGTGAAGTGAATAGCCCGAGGTGTTCACAGAGCTGAGCACGGGTGGAGCTGGAGTTCAAAATCAAGTTTGGCCAGCTGCTAAAGCCAGTGCCCTCAGTCACAGGGCTTCCTGCCTCTGTGTTGCATTTCAGCTGCAGTCATGCTACGAGGTAGGTTATTAGCTGTATTTCTCAAGGAAGAGAACCGAAGATGAGAGAGTGATAGACTGGTCAATATCCCGCAGCTGGCAAGACAGAGTTCTAATCGTTTGTAGAAGTTCAGGATTAGAAGGAGTACTAGGGTCTTCGGAGGTCATTTTGTCCAACCTTCTCATTTCACAGATGAGACAACCACAGAGCCCAAGAAGGGAACCGACTTACCCAATGTCAGACAGTTAGCAAAATCATTCTCAGGGCTCCAGCTCCTGTACCGGAGCAGTCTGGTTTCATCCGGCAGTGACAGCTGCTCCCCTTCACCATCTTCCTTCAGTACTAGGCGAGGCCTCCAAGTCTACGTGACCATCTCACCATCCGACAGTATCACGTTGGTCCAAGTGTCCCTAGGACTTGGTGGTCAGGAAGTATTGGGTATCTTAGATGCCTTACTAAGCCACATGCAGGCTGGAGGTTGGGAGACACCCTTGGATCAGTCAGGGTTCCCCAGAGAAACAGCACCAATAAAAGACGTACAGTTAACCCTTGAAAAACACAGAGGTTAGGGGTGCAGACCCCCTGCACATTCGAAAATCCACATATAACTTTTGACTCGTCAAAAACTTAACTACTAATAGCCTACTGTGGACTGGAAGTCTTACCGAGAACATACACAGTCAATTAACACGTAGTTTGTATGTTATATAGATTATATATACTCTATATACTCTATTCTTAAGATAAAGTAAGCTAGAGAAAAGAAAATGTTATTAAGAAAATACATTTACAGTATTTATGGAAAAATATCCATGTATTTAAGTGGACCTGTACAGTTAAAACCTGTGTTGTTCAAGTGTCAACAGTATATATATGTGTATACACACACACACACACACACACACACACACACACACCAGGGGTGCCAAAAAAATGTATACAAGTGGACACGTTGATCAGCATTGCTCAAGCAGTACTTCACCGTAATCAGAAGTGTCTGGACGCTGATGGGAACCACTTTGAGCACCTCTTGTAATTGCAGAACTTGTATTCATCTTTTGTTATTGGTATATATTGACTATTACAATTTTAATACAGTTTTCCTTTCTTAAAAGGTATATATACATTTTGGGGGCACCCTCTGTATATACATATATATATGTATTAGAGAGAGAGAGAGAGAGAGAGAGAGAGAGAGAGAGAGAGAGAGAGAGAGAGGAGAGAGAGAGAGAGAGAGAGATTTTAAGGATTGGCTCACACAATTGTGGGAGTCGGCAAGTCCACTCACAATCCATAGGACAGGTCAGCAGACTAGACACTCAGACAGTTTGTCAAAGTTACTGTGTCGAAGCAGAATTCCTTCTTCTCCAGGAAAACTCTGTTTCTGCACTTAAGGCCCATCCATGGTATCGAGAGGGATCTCCTTAAAGTACATTGGTTGGAAAAGTTAATCACATCTACAAAATACCTTCACGGTAACATCCAGACGTGAGCAAACACCTGGGTGTCATAGTGTAGCCAACCTGACACATAAAATTACCACCACAGACCCCATTTCCAGTATAATGACTGATCAAGATTCTTACTTGGAAACAATAGAAACCACTCCTCGTCCAGGCAAGAGAGATTTTTAAAAAAAAATAAAATATGTAAGAGACTCTCCATAAGGGCTAGAGTGTCAGACTTTCTTCTTTTCTAATATTAACATTTAAAGCTAAAAATTCCTTCTAGGCACTGCTTGAGATGCACCCCTCAAAAACTGATATACTACTGTCTTTTCATTTCCATTTAGTTTGAAGTACTTCCCAATTTTCTTCATGATTTCTTCTGGGATGCATCGGTTATATATACATGTGTAGCTTAGTTTTAAACCATGTGGGTTTTTTCAGGATGCCTTGTGATGGATATCTAACCCCACCCTATTGTGATCAGACAACACACCCTAAGATTTCTGCATTTTGAAATATAGTGAGACTGGTTTTGAGGCATAGCCTAAGTCTGCCCTGGTGAAGGGGCCACATGCACTTGAAAAGAAGTTGTTGGGTATAATGAACTAACTATAACAAAAGGCAATTAGCTCAAGGCAGTTACTGGTATTATTCAGATCATGTTACCACTGACTTGGTTTTTTGGGCTAGTTGATCCATCAATTATGGAGAAAGAGGTATTAAAATCTCCAGCTACTGATATTTACACACATGTGTTCATAGCAGTATTGTTCCCAATAGCTAAAAGGTGGAAGCAACCCCAAATGTCCACCGACAGATGAGTGGATAACGATACAATGGAATATTTTTCAGCCTTAAAAAGAAGGGAAATTGTGACACACACTACGACATGGATGAAACTTGAGGATATTATGCTCAGTGAAACAAGCATGTTACAAAAAGACAAGTAGTTCTGTGTGATTCTACTTAGAGGAGGTACCTAGAGCAGTTAGATTCATAGAGGTGGTTGCCAGGGGCTGGGGAGAGGGAAAGTGAGGAGTTAATAGGTAGAGTTTCTGTTTTACAAGATAAGAAAGTTTTGGAAATTGTTTGGACAACAATGGGAAGATACTTACCACTACTGAACTGTACACTTAAAAATGATTAATATGGTAAATTTTATGTTCTGTGTATTTTTACCACAATTTTTTTAAAATTTCATATATGATATTGAAATGTTCAACTATTATTATGGATTCTATTTCTCCCTTTAATTTGGTCAGCTTTTGATGCGTGTATTTTGAAGCTTTGTTTATTGGGCACATACAAAATTATTATAACTGTCATAACTTCCTGATGAATTGACCTATTTTGGTTATAGATAAAAATCAATATTATGCTCCTATACACAGATTGGAGTCCCCTAGTTCCAGCCATTTCATATGGTGATTAAATGCATAAACTCTAAAGTCAGAGAGTCTGATTACACCACCTATGTGCTATGTTACCAGGGAGGTTATTTCATCTTTTTGAACCTCAGTTTCTTCATCTGTCAAATGGGCTTCATAATTGTACCTATTTCCTAAAATCGCCATAAAGATTACCAGCACAGCGCCTAGTGCCTAGTAAGCACCCAATATGTGTTAGCCATTATTGTTATCATTGTCATCATCATATCTATGTAAGGGTGGTTGAGAAATCTTTGAGATAATAGAAAAGGAAGACTTTGGAAGTCAAGTCGCAAGAGGAATCTTTGGAAGAAGCTGGGGTATCCTGGGCAGGGACAGAACTTGAGTACGGATACCAAGTTTCTGCAGAGCTATAATGAGTAGCAAGAAGCAGCCAATTATTTCTGGGGCCCCTAGGGAAGATCAGGACCCAAGGAGGTACTACAGACAGTTAGTGGTCAGCTTGACAGAACTTCCCTTTTGACTTATGATAATATAGGATTTGGGGAAGGGGGTGAGCCAAGGCTCAGTGGGCAGCGACCAAGGTGAGGGTTCCTGCACTGGTGGGAGGTTGAGGAAATGACTTATGAGGTCCTTTATGTGGCCTTGGTCTCTCTGGATAAGGGTCCCAAGATTCCCTGTCCTGTTTGGCCACATATCCAGTGACAGGTCAAGTCAGGACTATGGACAGTAATCTCCTCCCCCTCCTCTGTCCTCTCTCTGCTTCTATTTCTTGCACACAGCCAAACTCGGACCCCAGGACCACTGAGGCTGTTGCAAATGCCACATCCTCTCCATAGAAGTGCATCCGGGTTTTGTGGACCTGAAACGGGGAGACCTTCTTGTAAAGAATACAAAATTAGATGAGATTGTGCATATTTAGAATGAGAAACGAAACCAAAACAAATTTTTAAAAGCCAATAAAAGGGGTGGCTGGTTAACTCAGTTAAAGTGTGGTGCTACTAACACCAACGTTGCCAATTCGAGGCCTGCATGGGCCCCTGTGAACTGTGCCCACCTTAAAAATAAATACATAAATATAAATAAATAAATAAATGCCGATAAACACTATACAGTGTTCAGAAAAATAACATACTCGTATTTACATTTACCACCAGACTTACCTCTATAATACTTTCATTCCTACATTTTGGTTGTATGCTTTTAGGATAATCTCTTCATGTGACATTCATTTTTGTCCTGTCATTTTCTTTAGAAACAATAAGAAGATCATTTAGTCTTTTCTCTAGTGCACTCAACCAAGTTTTTTATTGTTGATCGTTTAGAAAAGTTTCCTTCAGCTTCACAGCTCCTTATTGGTAGTGACGTAACATTTTAGGATTGTGGTTCAATTTAGGAAAATCTCTATCAAGTTTCTTTCATACAGGAGCGGTAAGGTTTCAGATGTCTCATGTTCCGTGATTACTAATCTTGAAATGGTTTTGAATTGATGCCACCTCGTCACACGTTTCTTGCCCATGTCTTCTTTACAAGGATGGAGTCTGAGTTTTGTTATTTCTGTCGATGTCGGGATCCTGTGACAATTTCCTCTTAGTTAGATCCTCCCAACTGCTACAGCCACCCCAGTGATACCCGCAATTAGGGCAAGTGTGACCAAAGGGGAAGGTGAAGAGGTTAAAGGGCAGCGTTCTTAATCAACTGCAGTTAATCGCTTACTTTGACAACTCTACAATAGCACAGGATCCTGAGTAGCATTGCTACGACCCCTCCCAGGTCACTGAAAGTGCGTGCCCCGTGAGTGGCTCTATGGTGTAAGCTTGGGGATTTTGGTAAATCCATTTCTGCCTCTCCCCAGAATGAAATCCCTACCGTGTCCGTGCTTGATGAATGTGGTTCCTCATTGTGTCTTCCTCCATTACAAGCATCACTTCTTCCAAGAGGGCTCCGGAATAGGTTAGCTGCCCCATGAGGCTGGAGGCCGTGTCTGTCTGTCTTATCTCACCCTGTACCTTCAGTATACTTTCAGCAGTGCCTGGTACATAGTAGAATTGTAGGCTCAGCAGGCTAAAGTGGCCTGCCAACGTTACCTAGACAGTAAGTACCAGAGCTGGGAATCAACCTGGAAGGAAGGAAGGAAAAAAGGAAGGAAGGGAGGGACGGAGGGAGGGACGAAAGATGGGAGGAAGGAACTCCAGCTACGCAGATGGGCTGCAGGCCTCTGACAGAGAAATTCATTTCGTGCCGGACGCCTTCAGAGCCCTAGCTGGCTGCTTCCCTTCCTCCATCCTGGACGGCTGATTGGGAACTCCCAGAGGGTGTCTTCGGAGACCTGCAGCAGAGACCTCCCTTCCAGGCAGTCTTGGGAAGCATAGAAAAGAATGTGGACATGGCTTTGAATCTTCAGGCCGCTCTTAGCAGCTGTGTAGCTTTGGGCAAATGAGCATGATCTCCCTACACTTGGACGCCATCCTCTGCAAAATGGGGCCCTGACTGCTCCTCCTCCGCAGGGTTAGACTCTAGTGTTATATTAGAGGAAGTGCTCTGGCCCCCGACCGTACCAAGTGGAAGCACTGTCTTGTGACCTGGGGCCTAAGCAGAAGCCTTTTCTTCTTCACTATAATCTGAGCCTATCTCAGGCCCCCACCCCCACCCCAGTTCCCTGGGGTTCACCCAAGGCTTCTGCTCGTGCTCCTTTGCTGATGTCAGCCAAGACGACTGGCCAGCTTGTTATGATAAAGTCATTCTGGAATGAGCAAGCATTCCTCCCTCCAGCCTCGTGCTTCAAGGGGTGAGGGGACATGTCCATCATGGGCCAGGCAAGGACCAGTTTCACTCCCATAAGAAGCAGGGGAACCAGGGGTTGTGCATCTACTGGGTGCCAGGTACCATGGTGGGCTTTTCTACATGCTTCTCCTGTTTCCCAGTCCTGTAAAGTAGCTACCATTATCCCCATTTCACGGGGGTGGAGACTGGGTTCAGCCAGGACAAACCACTTGCCTGAGCCCACACACACCCTGAATGATAAAGCCGGGAAGGGACATTCCAGCCAGGGCTTCTGACGCTGTCCACTGCTCTTCTGATAAGTCCTTATGCCGAGAATTTCCCCCTTAGGAAGTCATTCTTTTCCTTAAGGAATTCTCTTCTGTTAATGGCACATAACTCTCAAATTTAGTTTTAAAAATTGACCACTATTTTCTGCCCAGAATTAAAAACAACGGTGAGCTCTTCAAAGGAGGGAATGAGGTGGGTTTTTTGTTTTGTTTTGTTTTTTGCTTTTGTTTTTCCCATGTCCTCGCTGCCTATTACAGGGCCTGGCATGGAGTGGGAGTTCAGTAGATGTTTGTAGAATGACGTGTGGATTCCCGAATAAACGAAAGCAGCCCCCTCAATAATCCGTGGACTCTCCCTGTAGAATCATAGCTCATTCCGGCAAGGTGAGACCATCTAACCTACAGGTCACAGATTGATAGCATGTGGGCTATATGACTCCTAAGGTTTTGTTTAATCCGTACAATGTCTTTTTAACTTTTTAATTACTTGCCATTATTTAAAAATTAGAAGCTTTCACATCAAATCCAGGCTTCCAGCTTGCGGCAAAGACTGTCACTAAAAGTCTACCTTTCACCAAACCCATACCCTTCCCTTCCCTGCACACAAGACTATAGCTCCCAGCCTCCCTTGCGGTTAGCTGGGAACATGTGACCACATTCTAGACGGTGAAATGTGGGCAGAAGGAATATGCACCACCTCCTGCAGGGTCCCTAAAAACCTCCCTCCCAATCCTCCACACTCTTCCCAGTCTGCTGGCCAGATACAGAAGTTCCTGGGGAGGACTCTTGGCCCTTAGGGGATGGTAGAGCCACAAGACAGAAGGGCGGCCCAGTGCGGTGCGGGTGCGGGTGGAGGTGGGGGTGGGGTGGGGTGGGGGTGGGAGTGGGAGGGGGGGAGGAACCTCCTTGGCTGTGTGGAGCCCCCTACTGGCTCACATCGGACAATGGCAGGAACAGGCAGTAAACCTTTAGGGTCTTAAGGGGCTGAGTTTCTGGGTTATTTGTTAGAGCAGCCTATCCTGACTAATACAGCTTCTCTTGGAAAATCAGAAATCTGGTAACACCGGGCTAACTTTTCCACGTGGCAGCAATGAGCTGGAATGTTTAACTGCTGCCCCCTTTCAGCCTGGCTGGCATTTTCTAGTTTATCTGATCTCCGATCTCAGTCTGCCTGACTCCTACAGTTATTTGATTTTGCAGCTCCTGATCAAATTCAGTCTCTCCCTCAGATATATGGGGGAAATTGAGGCACAGAGAGGACAAGGGACCAGCTCAAGGTCACAGCGTGTGGGGGCAGAGCTAAAACGTGGACTAGAGTTTCCTAAATCCTGTGCCAGGGTTCTTGCTCAGGGACTTTCTTACTTGTGAGCAGCGAAGAGGTTGGATTAGGAAGTGAAAAAGGGAAGGTGTCCAAAGTCTAGGACCATTTTGGGGTAAGGGGGAGCTAAGTGGCCAAAAGAGGAAGGGGGCACCCCGATGGTGGAGGGGCTAAAAAGAGGAGGAAGCCATGACGTCTCTCTGATTCCACAGTTTGCAAAAGGCTTAGAAATGTCCACAGGCAGCGCAAGGCTCCCTCCTGAAGGGACAGACCTGCCTGTCTGGTGGGGAAGCCTGGCCCCAATCCTCCGCTTTCCTCTCCCTCTTGGGAAAGGGCCCGTGTCCTTGACTGCAAAGCTCCATGGACAAAAACAAAAAAAAAACAAAAAAACAGGAACCAATTTTCCCTTCCAGACAATCAAATCCCAAAAGAAATGAATTTGCAAAATAATCCCATGGCAAGGTCAGTGCACCAGGAATGTCCCTGTGGGGAGGGCTGGGGGGGCACTCTGTGACGTGTGGAGGTAGGTTCCAGGCGAGCTGTCTCACTGTGGCTATGCCGGGTAGCTTCTCTCCCGCCCCTCTCATAGCCGCTGTAAAACGTCTTAATACCTGGAGCACCAGTCCGCCATGCATTTCTTGGAGTGCTCAGAAAAAACACACCCGCTAAGAAAGCATCCATATTCCCCTCTGCACACTTTTCTGCAAGTGCAGTAGCATCTACCATGGAGATGTCTGTGGACGCCCAGGGGCTCCTGAGGGGCCATGAAGCCCTCTTTGTCTCCACGATCTCTCCTGCCCAGACCAGAACCCTGCCTGGAACCCACAGCAGCTTTGCCAGAAATTTGGCTTGCTCATCACTTCTCCACAGCTATGTCTCCCTCCCCCATTGGGGGCCTGCTGCCCACCCCCCCCCCCAGCTCAGACTGGAAAAGGCTCTTGGAGACTTGAATTTGCAACCTTTGCTCTCCCACCCACCACCATCACCACATTGAAGCGAACGGGGAGAAATCATTAAATTGAGGGCATGGGCAGAGAAAGAAGAGAGCATCCCCTCAGCCTTCTAAGGTTGTTCAGAGCTGTTGGTACAGAAAGGAAGGCCCCACTAGAAAACCCCAAGAACCCACGGGGGCCTTGGGCACAAAAGTTCTCAGTTGTCCTCAGAAGTAATTACATGGCAGTGACACCAGATGGGCCTGAATGATAATAGCAAACCCTAACACAGGTCTGCAATCATGCCCTGCACTTCTGAGATGCCAAACTTTATGAACAAAATAATTTAAGTTTAGCACCGAAGCTCCTTTGGTGGCCCAAACCTAACCTGAACAGATGTGTGAATACTCATGCGCTATTCTCTGCAGAAGCATTAATAGTTTAATTATGGCAGGCTCATCCAGACCCCACTGCTGTGTTATATAACATGTGGCATGTACTTTCTAAACCCCCAAAACTCTCAAAAATCCCAAAACTCATGAAGGCCCTGAGACATTGGGGTTTTAGATAAGGGATTGTAGCCTGTATCCATCCTAAGTGCTTTGCATCTGTTAACTCAATCCTTGCAATAACCCTATAGGGTAGAACTTGTTCTTATTATTTCCATTTTATAGATGAGGAAACCGAGGCAGAGCAAGGTAAAGTGACTTGCTTCTCAGCTGTTGAGTGTTGGGGGTGGAGTTCCAGAGCCCACCTCTGAACCACTCCACCATCTGCCTGGCTGGGCGAGGTAGGGGTGGGTAGGTGGTGTGGTCAAGAGCAAGGAATTACCATTTTAAGCTGCTTGTGCAACAAGGACACACCCAGGAGGGTGTTTGAGGAGTGAACTTGCTGTGACAGATGGTCTCATAGGGTGACCGACCCTCCTGGTTTGCCCTGGGCCTGTGCTGGGTTTTGCCTGGAAAGCCCTGCATCCCTGGAAACTCCTCAGCACCCAGCCACCAGGAGGGGTGGTCACCCCGGGTCTTGGGGACCAGGTGCCTCTTCCCTTACGAACATCGTGAGCATCACAACGCACTGAGGGGGATGCTAAGGTCTGAAAATGCATATTGTTCACACACTGTGGTTTCTCAATGCAAACCAGGGGCACCTAACCAAGATGGGAAGGGGGGTAGGAACCTGGAGGAACGGCTGGCTGTGTCGGATTTACCGAGAGGCAGTGTGTCTGTTCAACCCGATGCCTGCCTAAGGGGTTTCAGGGACAAGTGCGATCCTTTCAGGCTTTCCACTTGAATGTTGACTTTGGACTCCATTGCAAACACAGTGGGGCTATTCCTGTGGGGTGGGGTGGGGTGGGGTGGGGGGGAGTTAGTCTGATATTGCAACTTAGAAATGACTGGCTCTTATCTCCAACTTTGAATTTTAACTCGGTCTGGCCCACACCTGACTTCTCAGGAATGAGCTGCAGCAGGGACTCATATCCACCTGCCCAGGCCTGTCTGAGTGCAAAGAAGAGTCCCTTTGAGAAGCAAGCTGGGGGTATGGAGGCAGGAGAGAAACATGCCTGGGCTCAGAGAGAGAGAAATAGCCTCGTGTGCTGAGGGTCCCAGGGGCTCCTGAGCTGGGTGAGGAAGGAGAGGGGTGGGATGCTAATGCCGCACAATCCCCACGACTGCTGAGGATCCCCCCAGTCAAGAACCCAGGCGGGCGGCTGCTGGTGAAACATGGCCGACTGAACACACTTATTTACTTCTACTGTGTTTTGAAATTCCAATAAAATGACATAAAGGCATTTTTCCACGGGAACAAAAAGAACATATGAGGAAATAGCAGCAGATAAGAAGACTCAACCAAATTCTGGAAGCTGGAAAGGAGATGGTGAGTGGGGACTGATATAAGAAAGTTGAGGCTGAAACCTGAATGTTCAGAGGGAGCCATCAGCACATAAGGCAATTTAAGATCCTTAGAAAGGCTCAGGGATTGGAGGGACCAGGAACCTCCTTAGACTGAGGGGCAGGGCAGGACTGAAAATGGAAGGGTTGATTGCTTATCATCTGGGGAACAATTGGGCTTCTAGGCCTCCTACCCCAGCTGGCACAGACAGCACATGACCTCTCCCTTCCACTGCACTTCTGCTGTGGGAGAGGCCGGAAGATGGTCATCTGAGATAACATTCACCCAAGGCTAAGCACAGGGCCTGGAATATAGTAGGTCCTTGGTAAGTTATTGTGTCATTGTTATATTTAGATGACCTCTTTCTGTCTTGTTTTCTTCTTTTCCTTTCTTGGTCAGGAAGAGCCTCAAAGACATGTGAGGTCCGGCAATTGAATTTTCAGACTTGTTGCAACGATGTTGTGAAACTTTTTTGATATCAGGGATTATTCACTATGAATTTGTACCAAGTGGACGAACAGTTAACCAAGTTTACTATTTGGAAGTGCTGAAAAGGCTGCATGAAAAAGTTAGACGACCTGAACTTTTCGCCAATTCATGGCTCTTGCATCACAACAATGCACCAGCTCACACGGCACTGTCTGTGAGGGAGTTTTTAGCCAGTAAACAAATCACTGTATTGGAACACCCTCCCTACTCATCTGATCTGGCCCCCAATGACTTCTTTCTTTACCTGAAGATAAAGGAAATATTGAAAGGAAGACATTTTGATGACATTCAGGACATCAAGGGTAATACGACAACAGCTCCAATGGCCATTCCAGAAAAAGAGTTCCAAAATTGTTTTGAAGGGTGGACTAGGCACTGGCATCAGTGCATAGCTTCCCAAGGGGAGTACTTCGAAGGTGACCATAGTGATATTCAGCAGTGAGGTATGTAGCACTTTTTCTAGGATGAGTTCGCAAACTTAATTGTCCGACCTCGCTAGTATGAGGCAGGAGAGATGAAGTGGACGGCAGAGTCTGGGTGCCTGGTGGCACCCCTTCACTGATCCACACACCCTCCTCACAAGTCAAGCTGTTTGATGTGGCAGACATGGCTAGTTGCCTTTCAACATCTACCATCTTCTTCTTTAGTCACAGGACCCCTTTTTCAGCTAGCTACCTTGCTTTCCAGCCTCAAGGCATTTCCCAGTCTTCTTTGCAATCAGGTGTGGCCATGTGACTATAGAAGTGGAATTCGTCATGAGGAAGTCAGGAAGTATCTTTTAAAAAAAGAAAGCTCTTTTTCCACTCTGCTCTCTGGATTGCTGATGTGATGGCCAGTGCTCCAGCAGCTATGCTGGACCATGAGGATAAGGGCCAGATGCTGGGGATGACAGAGTAGAGAGATGGAAGGAGCCGTCTTCATGGAGTTGCCATGTTAGCCATGCATTGCTCTCCTTTGGACTTCTGCTACATGACAGAGAAACTTCTTTCTTGTGTTGTGTGCAATTTATCCTAATCCTATTGGGTAAATATGAGTTGGGAACACCCCTCTCTTGACCTCTTGCCTAGTCAGGGATCCTAGAAGATCAGAATCTGCAGAGACCTGAGTTATTATAGAGTCTACAGGGCCAGGAACAAAATCTGGCCCATCAACGTATTCTTTAGCTCATGCAAAGTTTTAAAATCAGGAGATATTTGAACATGTTTTAAACATTAAAATTATAGTTTCTGGCCATTCTGGAATAATTGGGGGATATCTGACAAGAGTGAATTCATACCTGAGCACGATGGTATTTAAAGAAGGCATCTGCTCCCTCCATGCACAGTGCCGACTTCTATTGCTATCCTCTGAGCTACATATGTCTATGTTATCTCTCGTGCATGTGGATTAGCCTATGAGCTACGTACACATATGTGTTATCCTATGAGCTTATTATATGTGTTATTCCCACTCAACAGATGAGGAATTTGAGGCTTCCAGAGAACGTGGCCAAGTCTCAGAACTGTGAGAGGTGAAGCCAGGACTCCACACCATCTGCATCCCATCCTTGCTCTGTCAGAATTTGCGTTTGCAACCCTGAACTTCCCAACCACTTATCTGAAGTTCACAGAAGAAAACAGAGCCAAGGAGGAAGAAATACTTAAGGACCCTCGTCACACTGTATCAAACCGAGGGTGCTGGCTCTCCTGGGTTTTTTCCTCCATATCCTCAGTGCCTGGCACAGGGCTAGCCTAGGGAACTGTGTGCTGAGTTAATGAAGTGACACAGCCAGATGGTAGAGCAGTGGTTCAAACCCAGGGCTCCTCCCTGCCCACCCAGGGCTCTGCCCCAAGATCTGGATGCTGTCCAACCTACCCTGTTTTCTCCTGGATCCTGACAGAGGTCAGGAGCACAGGCTCTGAGGTGTGGCATATTCACACCCAAATTCCAGCTTCATCTTTTACTAGCTGTGATCACTTTAAGCCTTGGTTTCTCCATCAGTGAATGGTGCTAATCTTGGCGCCTGCCTCGCAAGGTTGCTGGGAGGATAGATGAGATCAGGCATGTGAATCCCTTCTCTCAGTGACCAGCTTGATTAATAATAGCTGTTATTGTGACATGTATTTTGTGTGAGTTTCTGGGCTGGGGAAAGATTAATTTGCCCACGTCTTGAAATCCTTTCCTTTACGGTGTCGACTTGCCCTCCCTTAACCCAAGGAAGCCTGAGCCCTGCCCTGCACAGGACTGGACACAGGTCATACTCAGGTGAGGGCTTCCCATACAAGGTCCGACAATTAAGTTCACAAACTCATCCTAGAAAAAGTGCTACATACCTCACTGCTGAATATCACTATGGTCACCTTCCAAGTCCTCCCTTTGGGAAGCTATGCCTTGACGACGCCAGCGCTTAGTCCACCCTTCGAAGCAATTTTGGAACTCTTTTTCTGGAATGGCCATCAGAGCTGTCGTCATATTACCCTTGATGTCCTGAATGTCATCAAAATGTCTTCCTTTCAATATTTCCTTTATCTTCGGGTAAAGAAAGAAGTCATTGGGGGCCAGATCAGGTGAGTAGGGAGGGTGTTCCAATACAGTGATTTGTTTACTGGCTAAAAACTCCCTCGCAGACAGTGCCGTGTGAGCTGGTGCATTGTCGTGATGCAAGAGCCATGAATTGTTGGTGAAAAGTTCAGGTCGTCTAACTTTTTCATGCAGCCTTTTCAGCACTTCCAAATAGTAAACTTGGTTAACTGTTTGTCCAGTTGGTACAAATTCATAATGAATAATCCCTCTCATATCAAAAAAAGGTCAGCACCATCGTTTTGACTCTTGATTTGGACTGACAGAATTTTTTTGGTCATGGAGAATTGGCTGACTTCCATTGTGCACTTTGACCCTTTGTTTCAGGGTCGTATTGGTACACCCATGCTTCATCACCAGTGATAACACGGCCCAAAACCTCATCTTGCCTCTATGAGAGGTCTTGACAAACTTCGACTCTCCTTTGCTTTTGTTCATCAGTGAGCTCCCTCGGGACTATTTTTGCACATACCTTTCACATGCCAAGATTGTCAGTTAAGATTTTCCTGTTTCTCTATTGATGTTTACTTGGTCTGCTATGCTTCTCACAGTCAGCCGACAATTTTGATGCACAATTCGATACATTTTTGCAATGTTTTCGTCAGTCTGCTTGTTACTGGCAGCCCTGACCTCTCCTCATCAGTGACGCATTCTCTCCCCTCAGAAAAATGTTTAATGCATTTGTACACTGCCGTTTTCTTCATGGCATTAATCCCAACAACTTGGACTAACATGTCCCTGATTTCACTTCCACTCTTGCCAAGTTTAACAAGATATTTCATGTTTGTTCGTTTCTCTCTAACTCAAGCTGAGACATTCTCGCGACAGCACACAAAATACGCAACAACATTAATGAACGCCACTTAGCAAGACACTGCCACACATCAACAGGAAAACAGCTGTGGGACATTAATACTGAGCTGTTTGTACAGTGCTGCCAATGGAAGCACATGGTGGCAAGTTTGCAAATGTAATTGCCAGACCTCGTATATCTCAGGAGCTTGAGGACAATGACCTGAATTGCCCATTTACATTCCATCATTTCACCAACACATAACAAGTTTCTACTCTCCACCAGTCCCTGAGTCAGGGCTGGACATCTGGAAGAAGTTGAACCTGTCCACCCTTTGAGACCATCTACCTGGCTGGAAAGGTTAAACAAGGTCACATGACTCTCCAGTACATGGAAATTGATGACACGTTTTATGGGACGAGGAACAAAAGTGCTTCCTGGAGGAAGATGCATTCCTACTCCAGCAGAGATGCAAGAGGCTCACCCATATTCCTGTTCTCCTCTCCTTCCAGCATGCTGCTGGATGCCTTCCCCAGTGTCCCCCACAATTCGGTGAGCCCACATGACCCAGCTGTGGGGACTGAATGTGGGCTGAAGTGCTGTGTGCCTCTTCTGAGCCTGGCCCATAAAAACCCCAAACACTCCTTGATATTTTCTTCCCCCTCTGAATGGCTGGAATAAAGATGGCGACCTTGAGACTCACAGGTTGTAGATTGAGCCTGAGTCCCAGAAGGACTGAGCAGAGAGTTGCCACCCACCCAGAGTTGTTACACGAGTATCAATTCCATTTCTAGCGTATTTGTCAGGAATTTGTAACATTCTATTGTGTTACAGTAGCTAGGGTTACTCTAGCAATACATTTACCTTGAAAGTCGGATTTTCTTCCCTATGTAATGTTTTCCCTTCACAACTTTAACAATTACATTTGGTGCTATGGCACTAAGTTTCCAATGTTATTGTTACAACATAAGTCTTTGTTTAGCTGCAGATAATACTCCTGACCAGCACTCATTGTTTCAGATTAGGATAATCTTATTCATTAGTTCTGTTTGCATTCCTTTCTTATTGTTGGCTGGAATTAGATCTTGGACAAGATTTTTCATAAAGGATATGTGAGAGTTAGAATGCCTGCACGTTTGAGAATATATCTGCGTTGTCTTCGTAAGTGAATGACATGCTGTGTGGATAATGCATTTTGGGGAATCCATCTCTTTCCATCCCTCTTCCAACTCTATAGACATTGACCCACTATGTATTGACATGGAGAAGTTCAAGACCAGCCTGTATCACCCAGGGTACTGGGCAGAAACCAGTGATACATTCAAACTGAGTAATTGAGGAGAGTTTAATAGAGGAATTATTTACACACAGTTATAAGATGAATAAAGTCTGAGGAGCTCATGAATAACACGGTGACTATAGTTGATAACACTATTGTATGACTTAAGTTTGCTAAGAGAGTAGAACTTTCATGTCCTCACCCTGCTCCTGAGAGGTAAATGTGTGCGGTGGTGGGTATGTTAATTAACTCGATGGAGGTAATCCTTTCACAATGTATACATACACCAAATCATTATGTGTACACTTTACATTCTTACAGTTTTGTCAATTACACCTCGAAAAAGCTGAAAATAAATTATTTACAAAGTGTGGGTAGCTGTAGCTGTCAGTGACCATCCATATGCCCTCAGCCTCACCTCTGCGTGACAACAGCTTCTTATTGCTAATACCTGAGTCAGTCTCTCTCTCCCCACCCCCACCCCGCATCCCCTCTCTTTGCTGCAGGTGTTTTCTAGCCATGGGAGCAAGCTTAGCCAGTGTGTTGAGTTTTCTAGCCGTGGGAACAAGCTAAGCCAGTGTGCTGAGCAAGCTGAGTGCAAGAAGTTAACATCCTGGAAGCAGCCCTCAAATAATGTCAGAGGGCGATGCTGGATAAACCTTCCTGGCTCCTCACTTGGGTGAACTCTAACACGTACTCTACATCATCTCCCAGAATTCCCTGAGGGACCGCGATCCAGTGCCCAGTCTGGTAACCTGCCCATGTCAGCTTCTCTCACTTCTTGTCTTACTTCTGCACCCCCCTTTCCGTGTTTCCTGGGATCTCTCCCCAAGTAAATGACTTGCACTCCAATGTTTGTCTCAGGCTCAGCTTCTGGGGGAAACCTAACCCGGAGCAGAGTTTAGGGAAAGCAATAAAGGGTGTTGCAGTAGCTTGAGGCTAGTAACAAAGGAATCATTGCCTTTCAAGAAAGGGACAGGAGAAAAGGGTATGGTAGGGAGAGGACCACCTGCCGGGAGCCATGGCCTTGGCTGAGAGACACAGGTAACCCAGTGATGTGCAAGGAGGAAGAGAGGGAATACATATGCATCCTGACTTCGCCCGTCTTCTACCTTCTGATCTCCTGCTGGTGCCCCATCCACCAAACCTAATCAGAAGCCAGAGGGCGAGAGAGCCCGGTGTGTTTCCATAGTGGTCAGTCTGCCTGGCACAAAACAGTGTGGAGAAGGGTGGGAGTACCTAGGGGAGAGAGAGGGGGTGTCAACAGAAGATTTGCAGCATATAGCCTGATTGTTTTCCTTTATGTGTGACCTGCTTGGAAAGCAGCATTTGGATAGTCTAGGATCTGGGGAAAGGCTTTTCCAGGTGTCAGGATTGGAGTTAAGTAAGGTGCAGAGACCGAAGAGGCTGGGGTGGGTAGGACCCAGCATTCCTGTTACCTCCTTCTGAGTAACAACCTACCCCAAGACTTGGTGGCTTCAAATCACAACCGTTTTATTATATACCACACTCTCACAGGTCAGGAAGGTGGGCTGGGGTCGGCTGGGGAATTCTTTTGTTTCACATGGCATGATGGGAGTCACATATTCAGTTGGCAGCTGTTCTTGTCTAGAGGGTCCAACATGGCTTCCCTAATGTGTTTGGTCCCTTGGTGGTGATGGTGGAAAGGCTCTGCTCAGCTGGACTGTTGATTAGAGTGCCTGCCTGCGGATTCTCTCCTGTGATGGTCCCAGGGTAGTTGGCTTTCCTATATTGCGACTCAAGGTCGCCAGAGAGAGAATGTTCAGGAGACCCCCATAGAAGCTGTGAGGCCTCTTAGGACCTAGACTCAACGTTCAGGAATGTCAGTTTCCTCACACTCTATGGGGCAAACAAGTCACTCAGTCCAGCCCAGGTACAAAAGGAGGAAAATTATACTCCATCTCACAATGGGAGGAGTAACAAAGAACTTATGTCACCTTTAATTGACCAGCAAGTCATCCCGGTTGGCTGGTGTTTAAGGAATGTGCCGGGAAGTAATGGGACTTAAGTTAGAGAGGGACTGGAATGTCAGGGCAGGGGCTGGGGAAACAGTAGTAAGGGGGAGAGTGAAGCTTCTAGAGGCAGGTTCAAATTCAAAGCCCAGCTCTGCCGCTTACCACACACGTGCTAAGCAGCTGCTCCTTTCTCTGAGCCTCAGTGTTCTCATCTGCGCAATGAGGTCGGTTCCTACATCACAGTATTGCTGTAAAGATTAAACGGGACGATGCTTATAAAGGAGCCACTATGATTTATCCTGAGTAACGCAGAGCCAGGAAAGGGCCTCACAAAACACTCCACTGGTTTCCACAGTGTATCAGAAGAATCATTTTTGACCTGCTCTCTGCCTCGCTCCCACATACAACCCAACCCAAGTCCGGTTGATCTTACCCCCTAAATGCAGCTTGAATCCGATTTTCCCCACCGCCCCCGCCATCCCCAGCATCTCCTCCAGGACTGCTGCACTTGCCTCCTTCCTGCTCTGGCCCCTCTGCAGTGCCCTGCCCTCACAGCAGCATGCCCTGGCTTCACTTGCTCACCCTGCAACGTGCACAGGAGCACTTGGGGAATCTTGTTAAAACAGACGCCAGTTCAGTAGGTCTGGGATGAGGTCTGAGAGGCTGCAGTGCTAATTACCTCCCAGGGGATTTCCATGCTGATGATTCCCCGGACCACACTTTTTGAGTAGCTGGAGAATGTTTTTTTTCCAAACAAAGTTTGATCCTGTCTTGCCTCCACTTAAAACCCTCCACTGCTTTTCCAGCACTCCTAGGGAAAGGACCTCACCACATCCATAGGGCCTGTGTCACCTACTTCTCATCCGACTTTCTGGTCCCTTGCCCTCCACTCTCGGCCTTCTCTTTCCCCCTTATTTATTATTAATTTACTTATGATATAATGATATAAATAAAACACCATCCCACCCAAGCACTGGAACATTACCAGCAACTTGAATGTACCTGCAGGCTTTTCCCTTCTTCCCCCTCTCCTCTCCTGCCCTTTTCACCCGAGATAACCCTTCTTCTCAAATTTGTGTTTATCTTTTCCCTGATTTAATTTTTTTTTCTACCAATGCAAGTGTCTAAAAATGCATAGCTTGGGTTTTGCTTTTATTATGCATTCTGAAAGTTGCACCATAGTGTATGTACAAGCAGTTTTTTGTGACTTTCTTTTTTTTTTACTTAACATGGTTTCTGAGAGAGATCTGGGTTGCTGTCTGCAGCTGTCTGCTGCTGAAGTTCATTCAATTTTTCTGCTGTATAATGTGGTCCATGGTGTCAATATTCCACAGTTTATTTGTGCTCTTGTCTGTGGATGGGCATCTGGGGTGTTTCCAATATTCTTATCATGAAAAGCGCAGGTGTGAACACATTCCCTGTTCTCTGGCTGAAAACTGGCAGGTGTCTCAAGGGGAATACATGCCTAGGAGTGGGGGTGTGCTGTGTCCCCCCTCCCCTTCTCGCATTCCCCAGCTCCCTGCGGTCTCTCACACAAGATGGTCCCCCCTGGCTTGCCCTCTTCCACTCCACCCCCCCCCTGCACCTGGCACACTCCTTCAGGTCCTCAGAGAAGCCTTCCCCGACCTGCAGGCCACGTCTGGCCCCCATTATAGCTCCCTAATTATACACTTATGTTGTCTGATTATGTGATGAGCCTGGGTCTCCCTTGGTAGTTTGTTGTTCCGGGGTTTCCAGTCCAGCTCGGCCCCGCACACAGTAAGCACCCAGGCAGTAGCGTGCGGGCTGCTCCAGGGGCCGGCAGGAGGCAGAGCCCGGCCCGGCGGCTGGAGGCTGAGCCCACAGGTGGCTGCAATCCGGCATCCACGGACCAGAGTTTTCGGGCGGGTCACGGCCCTGAGGGGACTCATGTTTGTCCCCGATGCTGGGCCGGAATTCCAGGAAACGCGCCGCTGAGGACAGCGGGGCGGGGTCTCCGGTGAGGGGCGGGGCCGGGGCGGGGCCGAGCCTGGCCCCGTTAAGAAAAGCGTGGCGGGCCGCGCTTACTTTGGGCCCGGGGGAACCGAATCCGCCACCCAACTAGCTGAGATCACCGACCGTGAGTGGCAAGAGCAGCGCCGGGGCTCACGCTTATCACCATGACCCAGACGCCGGCCTTCGACAAGCCCAAAGTGAGCGCGAGCGGGGACTCGGGGTTCGGGTTCGGCTTCTTATCTAGCTGGAGGGCTTAGGGGCATCCTCACCAAGAGAGCGAACTGGACCTCCGCAGGCGCTTCCTTCCCTCAACTCAGTACCCCCTTTGCCTCTAGGCTGTTTAATGACAGAGAGTGATATAGGGAGGGTACTAAATCCAGAGGCGCCTCTGGCTGGCTTCCAAGTTCTCCTTAGGCTGACTTGGCCTCTCTGGGTCTCAGTTTCACCATCCGCCAAATGGGTATCTTAGCAATGGTTGCGCTGAGCAGCTGCGTGAACATAGGTAGGGGACTTGACCTCTCTGAACCACGGCTTTAAAATGGGGTCCGATGGCTACAACCATAGGTATGTAGTTTTGCACAGTGGGTTCTGAGCATTCCGTGAATGAAAACTTTATACTCTAACACTGTGATGGTTTTGTCAATGCCAAGGAGGCCAGGTCTGTGGGTGTGCCCGTGGGAGGAACCAAGAGCCATGCCAGAGAAGGGATGGGGGAGCAGGTCGGCCCCCTCTCCACCCTAGGGGCAGAGGGTTGGGGTAGGCCTTAGGCGTTGGGCCCTGGTAAGGTTCGCTCTGGGCCAAGCTGCAGCACTGGCCCCAAGGAATAACTCTCTTGTCCCTCCTTCCATTCGCTGTGATGTCTTGGGAATGGTGGGGTCAGGGAGAGTCCAGGCCCACTTGGCCGGTTTCAGAGCGCGAAGATTCCATCCAGGGCGGAGAGCAATCCAGAAATCTGCCCAGCAGACTAGTAGGATTTGAGACCGCTGAGGGGGTCAGGGGAAGGAGTGAGTTTCAGTCCGCGTCTACCGATCCATCTGAGAAACAGGTGTGAGCGATTGTGGCCAGTGTCACAAAAGTGATGGTGAGAATTGTGTGTGTGTGTGTGTGTGTGTGTGTGTGTGTGAGTGGGGAGGAGAGGAGAGGAGAAAAGGAGGACCCGCAGGAGGTACAGCCTAGTTCCCCCCACTGCTGATGCCCCCACCACAGGGCAAATGCTCATCTGCTTCCTGCTAGGTGTTTCCAGTGCTGGGGCAACATTCCTCTCCCACCCCCATACCTCCTTCACACCTTGTCTTCATGCCCAAGCCCCATCATTAGTGGTTATTTCCTTTAAAGGCTTAAAAAAAAAATTTTTTTTTTTGGATTCCCTCTGCTCATGGGCCGGGGAACCACCTTACTCTGATATGAATCCCAAGGCAATAGACAAAGCCCCTTGATATAGAGTGAAATGGGACTTATGACGATAAATAATAGGTAACACTTTTATAGAACTTGCTATAAGCCCCAATTTGTTCCTTGAAACACTTTTATAACAGTCTCATGGAGGAGGGACTGTTGCTATTATCTCCCATTTTTGGCCTTGCCCAATCCTCTGATTCAAGCTGGCAGATCATTCCCCCTCTTTGGGCATCAGTTTCCACACCTGGGAAATGGGCTTCACTGCCTGTGAGGATGTCCAGAGGTTAACAGCTGATGCTTGAGGGTGAAGGTAGAGTGTCCCCGACTATGTACGGGAGGTGTGATAAATTTTATATTCGCGTGAGGAGGTAACATGCCTGAGCTGGCAGAGGAAGCCAGAAGGAGCGTCTCAGTCACTGTGACCGGAGCCACTTCTCTGCCTTCCTATGGCAAATAGTAACTACTAGTATTAGTAGCTGGTGCGTATTGAGTTGGGTTATTGCTTTGTTCCAGGCACCATTTGCACATGTTATCTGCATTAGTGCAGTGACTCTATGAGGTAGCTGGTGTCATCCTGCTTTATAAATGAAGAAACAGAGGCACGGAGATTAACTAGGCTAGGAAGACCACACAGCTAGGGAGTAGCCAAGCTGGGGTTCCTGTGTCCCTACCTAGCGGTCCTGAACGGCTTCTGCAGAAGCTTTTGGGGGCAAAAGTGCCAGTACCCCAGGTGCAGGCCTCTGTGACTTCTCATCCCTACCTCCAGGGGAGGCCCAGGACCTGGCCAGCTTTAAGAAGGCAGAACAGGGCAGTGCTTTCCAAATTTAATGTGTATTCAAATCACCTGACTTATCTTAATTTTCACACAGAATCAGGAGGTCTAGCTTGGGGGCTGAGAGGCTACACTTCTGATAAACTCCCCAGTAACGCTAATGGTGCTGGTCCATGGACCACAGTTTGAGTAGCAAGGCCTTAGGCAGCTGCCTCCCTGGTTTGATTACATCGTTCCAATAGATGCTTCCTGAGCACCTGTTGGGCACGGGAGGCGGTACAAAGGGAGGTGGAGGTGTGGCCCTTATTAGTCTATTTCCAGAGGAGGCAAGGCTGGAAAATGCATGGCACTCTGGAGTCCTTTGTCAGGGGGGCAATGCTGGTCACACGCCTATTATTGTATTAATAATAATAACAGTGTTTGTCATTTGAGTGTGTGTGGGTATCTGGTACCTTCTGTGATTTAGCTCATAGAATCCTCTGGACAACTTGACAAGACAGATGTTTTCATCCCTATTGATGGATGAGGAAACTGAAGCCTGGTGAGGTGAAGTCACTTGCTCAGGGCTACTCAGAATTGGGGCGCCTGGAAGCTGTAGGCTGGCGAGTGAGCTGGCCCAGGTTGGAACAGTTTCTAAACTGCCCCTTTCTGATGCAGAGGAGAATTGGGCCTAAATCTCCGATCTACTTTTTTCTTTCTCATATTCGAATGTTTGCTCCAAGTCAGGCACTGTTCTAATTGCTTTGTATGTATTAACTTATTCAATGCTCCCTACTGCCCTCTGAGGAAGGTCCTATTATTCTCTTCATTTACATATGAGGACACTGAGGCTCAGAGAGGGGAAGGAACTTGTGAAAGTCACACAGCCAGCAAGGAGCAGGGCCAGACTGGAACCCACATTTACCTGAAACTGACATGTATGCTGTTACCTGCTTTGCTAACTTGCCACCCCCACTAGAATCAGGGCAGCCTTGGACCTCAGATCGACTGGGGTGGGAACCCTACCTTGCTACTTAGTAGTTACAGAAGCTCAGATGGGCAGCTTCCTGAACCCCAGCTTCTTTCTCTATAAAATGGATTGAGAATACCAAGGCTCTTGGGAGAGATTGATGTGCTGATTGGTGCTTATGAAGTGCTAGGCTGATAAGCAGGAGGCCCTAAGGTCTGCATTTCCTCTCCGGGGACTGCTGTGGGGCTGCCGTGGACTCCGGGAAGCCTCTCTTGGCATGGCCTGCTGCCTCTCTCTCTCTCTCTCTCTCTCTCCCTCTCTCTCTCTCTCTCTCTCTCTCTCTCTCTCTCTCTCTCTCTCTCTCCCTCTCTCTCGCCTTCCTACCTCAAAGCCCATCGTCAGCACTGCTTTGGGCTTTCAGTGCTTTTTCAGTTACCAGAGCCACCTGTTAAAATAAAAATGCCCCTGGGAAGAGCCTGCCTTATACCGTTACAACTCCTGTGGCAGGTGGGAGGGAGGAGATCAGTGATTGGATTTCTTGGCAGCTTTCTGTTTGACAAGAGGAAGTGAGGACCAGAGAGGGGAAGTGTCTGGTCACACAGCAAGGCAGGGGAAGCCTGCCGGCCTCCGGATTCCATATCTGGCCTCAGATGGGCTTGGGCTTGGTGGGCAGGGGCAATGTAAGCTGGGAGAAACTTGTCCATCTGCCCAGTTGTCCTAAGGGGTGTCCCCTGCAGCAGGGAAGGGTCGGACTGTGGCCTGGCTTTGAACAGAGGAGAAGAGTAGGCCAAAGTGAGGTTCGAATCTGTCCTTACCCAGAGTGCTGTGGGCAGGCTTACCTCACCCTTTAGGGTTCTGAGGCCCCAGAGCAACAAGGTAGGGAGGAAACAACCTCTGGGGCCCTTGTGACCACAGAGGGAGACCAGTGAGGAGTTTAAACTTGGGCACTAGCTGGGGCCGGGCTGCCTGGGTCTGAATGCCAATTCCCCCATTTAGCATTTGTGGGAGCTTTAGTGAGTTGCTTCTCTGTGCCACGGTTTGCTTATCTATAAAATGGTAATCATACTTGTATCCACTCTACATAAAACACAAAGGATAGGCCTGGCTGGGGGTGGGCCCTGCCAATGGTGCTATAGGTCATCTCCTCATCATGATTATTAATCATTCTGTTCAGATCTTACCAGCCCTGACTCAGCACCGATATGCAGGATGAAGGGAATGTATTGCAGTGGTTATAACTTCCTGACTGGTACTCATTCATCTGTGACCTAAGGAAAGGTCCTTAATCTCTCTGAGCCTCAGTCTTCTCACCTACAAAATGGAGATAACTGTGCTGAGTTTCAAGGCTGTTCCCCCATGGGCTGTCCCTCTGGCTGAAAGACATACCTTCTGTGAAACCTCTGGGGAAGCTCACAGTGGCAACAGAGAGCTCAGTCAGGTCCCCAACTCCGCAGGAGACCCTGAGGGACTACTCTGCCTCTTCTCTGCCTCAGAGCTGCTGGAGCCCAGATGAGGCTGAGCCCAGAGGACTTCCTGGAGGAGGTGTGGCTGAAACAACTTGTCAGTCCCAGGGCTGGTCTGTCTCCTGACCTCCCCACAAAAGTCAGCTGAGAGATCATGGTGGCACTCACCCCCGGCACTGCCAAGCTCATTGCCAAGGGCAGGGCTAGGAAAGGAGGAGATGTCTGCTCTTCTGAGTTCTGATAGCAGTACACAGGTTCTGGGGGCTGGTCAGGCAACACTGGTTCCTCTGCCCTATGTGGGTTCTGCGCCAGGCCCCAGGGGGTAGGTCAGCTCCTTCCTTGAGGCAGGGAGAGGACACAGCACAACTGACCTAGGACGGAGAGGGAAGAAAACGATCACTTGGTCATTCAACACCCACTGAGAACTTGTTTTTGCTATGTCAGGCACTGTACTAGGTACTGAGGGTACAGCATGATTACACAAAGTCTCTGTTTTCAGAGAACTAATAGTGGGGAAGATAGATATAGTACATGAATTTAAGTCAGTATGTGCTGGAAACAGAGTGATGTGTTGGGGACCCTGGGGGACCCCCGGGAGAAGTAGTCTCATTGGGGTAGGCCTTGGAGGAGCACAGCCCCCCCGTCCTTCAGCAGCTGTGAGCAGGGAGTCAGACGTGGGAGTATCTGGCCCAGGAATCCAAGACCTGGGTCCTCGTCCTGCCTCTGCCACCTTGTGTGACTTTGGGCGAGTGAATGTACCTCCGTGGCTGGAATCTCCTCAGAGCAAGGACTCAGTGCATTTTCCCATGTCCCACGGTGCCCAGCACCTTGCTGGTGGCTTAGTAAATATCTGTTGGTAACTGGGGAGGCTTCGTGTTCCGAATCTGGGAGGATTTCCTGCCTTTCTGAGCGTGAGTCAGCCTCATGGAGAGCAAGTGCCGGGAATGGGCCATGAGATTCCCCTCCAGAGAGGTCAGGAGGCCTGGCCCAAGTGCCAGGGATGTGGTGTGGCCCATGGGTAGGACTTGGGCTTAGAGTGGGAGAGACTTGCATTCCAACCTAGCTCTGCCACTATCAGTCTGTGTAATCCTGAGCCGGTCAGTGAATTTATTGTTTATTACTAATTAATTTTATTAATCTCGCTAAGTTTATCTTGGCAAGTCCATTTCCCCATCTGTAACGCAGGGCTAAGATGTACCTTGACTGGGAGTTAAGGTTAAATGAGATGAAGTGTGCGATAATAGTAGGCAGCTGATGTTATTGTTGCTGTATTATTTACATCTGAGGCTAGGCCTGCAGAGAAAGTCCATCTAGTAGGAGCTCAAGACTCAGACGTGGGTTCAAATCCTGACTACCACTCACTGCCTCTGTGCCCTTAAATATTTCCTTGAGCCTCAGTTTCTCCATCTGTAAAATGGGAGTGAAGTGCCTACCTTACTGGTTGTTAGGATGAAATAAGATAATGCATGTCGATGGTTTAGCCCATAGTAGATAGAAACCACTGCTGTTCCTTTTCCCCGAATGGATGCTTATTTAGTGTTTGCTCCTAAGCACAGTGCATGCATTAATGCCGTGAAGCCTAGGAAGACGGCTTGTTATCACCCCTGTTGGGCAGATGGGGACACGGAGGCACGGAAAGTGAAGTCACTTTCCCCCGGGAGCATGTAGAGGAGCTGGGATTCCAGCTCGAAACACAAGAATAATCCTGCCTCTTTAGCTGGATCCTTACCACAGCCATGGGGAGAGGTAAAGATAAGAAAAGCAGCTCAGAGAGGTGAGGTCCCCTGTCGAAGGTCACACAGCTGGTTGGCAGGAGCCTGGACTTGAAGCATCAGTGTTCCCAATGCTGAATATTTTTTGAGAGCCCAGTGACTGTTTGGCTGAGTGGGCATTGAACTCATCTTGTCAGGGACTCCAACAGCTCAGCAGACTTGGAGCCTGGGTGTGCGTGCAGCCTGGTCCTTTGCTGGCTGGATGACTTCTGGAGAGATCTGATGACTTGGATGGCCTGCTGATAAGGGGGCTTGGCAGCTCTGGCCCTGCTGGCCTCCCTGGGGCCTGGGCCGGGTTTCCTCTGCAGGAGGCAGCTCATATGGGTGTTCCATGAGGCCCTTGGCTCCCGCCCCAGCCATTTTTATGTTCAGGACCCCAAGTTCCAGAAAAGGCCCCACCCTGGTCAGATGTCAGTTGAGAGTTTTCTGGATCTCCCTCTGGCCCAAGAAAATTTCCTCCATGACCGGGGACAGGCGGATGGTGAAGGAGCTTTCCCACGGTCTCCCTATGTCTGCTGTGCTTCTCATCACCTTGTGGAAAACATCCTGGCTGAGAGGCAGGGGCTGTGTTCCGTGGGCCACACAGGTCCACCTACACTGTCTTTGTGAATCCTTACAATTGTTCTTGGAGGTAGTAATGTCCCGCTGTTTTACAGTCGAGAAAACAGGCTCAGAGAGATTGAATGTGTTGTCTGAGTCACACAGCCAGAGAAAGGGCAGAGCTGGGGGTCCAGCCTGACCAGCTGTCTCCCAAGCCCCTGTCTTCTTGGCTTTGTGTATCGAGTGCTGTTCATGGGGCGGAGCATGTAGAAGACGGTCACCGCAATGGCCGAGTAGCTAGCTTTCCTTCTAGAGCACTGGAAAGATCTTGTGTTGCCTAAGATCAGTTCCTGCCTAATAAGCTCTGCTTGAGTAACACCTGCTTTTGAAAATGGAGCCTGACTTTTGAAATATGTTGCGGATTCACTAGTCCAGGAGGTCTGTGGTCAAACCCTTTTTGTTAAAGTTGGGTTTTGTTTGGTGATTCAGCTGATAGCGGGATCCCCGGAGGGTGGCTGGGGCTCAGTAGTTCCTACGGGACCGGGACCATGGCTGGCCTTGTCCCAGCCTTAGGAGCGCCAGCTTTAGAATTGGGCTCAGGTTAGAATTCTGGTTCTGCCACTTACCATCTGTAGTTAAGACCGAAGGCATTGGGTTGGGTTCCTGCTTCCATCATGGACTTGCTGTGCGGCCTTGGACAAGTTATTTAAACTCTCTGAACCTCTGTATCCTCAACTGTGAAAGAGCTAGAGAAGCAGTTAAGCCCACCCCACAGGTGAGGATTGAACACGATAATGTGTGTAATTTAGTGACGTGTGTGTGGTTAAATGTCCAGTAAGTGGTGACTAATGGTTATCACAGTTAATATTAATACTCACTCTCTGGAGGGTTCTTCAGACATTCATGGATGTGTGCGTGCTTTCTCTTCCCTTTGCCCCTTGCAGGTAGAATTGCATGTCCACCTAGATGGAGCCATCAAGCCCGAAACCATCTTATACTATGGCAGGTAAGTTCACAGGTGTGGGCTTTCCTCCCCAGGATTTGGGCAGGGTCCACAGTTTGACCCAGAGGCCTCCAGAGAATTCTAAGGTTGCTGCTCCTTCCTGTATCCCTGTGGAATCAGCCAGAAGGAGGGATCTGTGGGGACATGGAGGTCTCAGCTCTGGGCTGGAGACCCACAGCCCGTGTCTCTGCCTTCTGGGCCTTCGACTCTTGTCTTCTTGCTAACAGATGAGCCGGGGGAAGCTTATGTCACATGACACACAGACACACATGGACATACACACGTACACGTGAGTGGAACCAGTCCCTGTCTTTTGGCTGAGAGCCTGTGGCAGGTGACCCA
The DNA here is from genome assembly GCF_057876585.1 of Rhinolophus sinicus. NCBI lineage: Eukaryota > Metazoa > Chordata > Mammalia > Chiroptera > Rhinolophidae > Rhinolophus > Rhinolophus sinicus. Next base: position 12,859,933 of record NC_142513.1, read on the forward strand.
CCCATGATCCCAGTACCATTTGCCGAGCATCTTCTCAGGCTGGGCTGAGCCCTCTCTCTGAGTCAGAGAATTGAATCCGTCCATACTTGGAGGGGAGGATATTGCTATCCCCATTTCACTGAGGAGAGAATAGGCTCAGAGAAGTAAAAGCAGTTGCCCAAGGCACAACAAGTAAATAGTAGTGTCAAGAGTTGGTGGGGCCGTCTGACCCTCAAAGCTTCTCCTGCGTCACTGTGGTAATAACTGGCTGGGTGGTATGGAGGAATGGCTCCCCTCTGTGGGCCCAAGTCTCTGCATCTTCCAAGCGAGAACATACTTCCTGCCTCAGCTCTCGTGGGTGTGGTGGGCCAATGGGTCTCCAGCGGCCCCCAGTGAGGGAGGTCCGCCCCGCCCTCCCCACACCTCAAGGGCTCATGGAGGCCCCTCTGTTGGGTCTAGCACTTATGAGCAGGGACTTTGAAGGCCAGTGGATCCAGATTCAAATCCAGACACACTGTTTCTTCGCTACGACCTGGGCCTCTGCAGGTTGAGGGTAACAATAGGGCCTTCCTCCAGAGCTGATCTGGAAGATGGGGGCCCCTCCAGCCACCCCACTGAGTTCTTCATAGTTCGCCCAACACTCGTTTTGTTTGGAGCTGTAAGGACTGTGCATCTCCCTCATTGAGACGTTCAGCTCTGGACCCAGGTTTAAACACATTGCTCCGTAAACCAGAATCCCCTCAGTTACCCAGATGCGCCATCCACGGAGAACTGGTGCTTCTTGGAGTTTGCCCCCGACTCTCAGAAGCATGTCGTCCAACTCCCAGAGGGAGTTTCCTCCATCTTGTCGCATTCCAGTGATCTTGCTCTAGGAAGTGGCTACTGATTTTATTTCTATAAGTATGTTTGCATTGACTGCATGCCAATCACTGTTTTAAGTGCCACACCTGGGTTAGCTGACTCACTGTTCACAAGTGGTGAAGTAGGTGTTATCACTGTCCCATTATGGACGAGGAAACTGAGTCATGACAGGTGAAGTGGCTTGTCCAGTAAGCACAGGTGTGACCAAGTCCATGACCCTGGCCTCACCCACTAGGGCTTTAGGCGAAATACTATGGGGAGAATGCTTAGCTCCGGCTGCGCATAGTGAGTGCTCTAGGAACCGCACTTAAGGTGACAGTGTCATTAATCATAATTGATGGCTCTGGCTAAGTAGGGTAAAGCTGCTTGGCTTATCTCTGCCTGTCCTTTGCCCTTGTCGAGCACCAGGCATTGTCCCAAAGCCTCGAGGAGGTCCTTGGGGGGATTATCAGGTGCCAAGATGGGATCTAATTGGGGTGCTCGTTAAGGGGTCATAGAGTGCTCATTAGTGCAGCAAGGGACAGGAGTGCCAGGGTCGGGTAGAGGGAAGGGAGCCCCAGGGGTGGATGGCTGATCGGATTTTTCCATTTCCCACATCACCTGGTGTCTCGGGAACATTCTTGGTCCTAGAGGGGGGTGTGGGTACCAGCTGGAGTTTGATCTACAGGTCAGACAGGGGAAGCAGGGAGTTGGTCAGTCTTGGATATGGACAGCCCTGGAGGACTCCCTGGTGGGAGTGGACCAGGCTGAGAGGGGAGCATGTGGCTTGTGACCCAAATCCAGTGGCCTCTGTTTTGCCTCTGTGACTTGAACCTCTTATGGATTGTTTTCTCCTGTGTTGTCTTCCTTCAGTGCCTGTGATTCTACCCTCTCCAGGGGCTTCTCCTGACTCTTTCTCAATCACCTTCAAGACCCTGGCAGCTCTTTCTGAATCTGGCTGTTCTCTTTTCCCTGTCACCACCATGCACTGAGCTACCACCGCCAGTCTCTCACTTGGACTATGCAATGGCCTCCTGACTGGTTTCCAGGTGTCCACTCTGGCCTCCCCCTACCATCCTACAGTACTGTAGTCAGAACAGTGTCTTAAAACATGGTCTGATCAGCTCGCTCCCTTCTCAAACCCTCCCACAGTCCCTACCACCTTGCTCGGTCAAAGCCAAAGTCTGCACATGGCCCTTAAAGTTCTACAAGGCCTGCGGAAGCTTCCTGACCTCTTCTACAGCTCCTTGCTTAGTCCATACAAGGTGTTTCTCAAATGCAGCGGACCTAGTAAAGACAGAGAGGGTGGGTAACTTGCCCAAGGTCACACAGCCCTTATAACAGAGCTGGATTCAAACCCAGGCTATCTGGCTTGAGTCTGTCTTTTCCAGGACATATAAATAGCCTAATGTGTTCCTCTCTGTACCCTGCAAACAAAATACTGAGTTTTACTGACAAGGATGTAGAGGTCCGCAGAGAGCACGGTTCCTGCCCGTGAGGTGGCCGATACAGGAGGGGCCTGAACTTCGAACTCCAAAGTCTGAGCTCATCCTCCTCACTGGGCTCTCTGTGGCCAGGCTTCTTATAGGTACATCGCCCACAATGGTGGGAAGAGGACAAGGGAGACAGAGTTGGGGGGAGGCCCCCATCTCTGGTTTGGGCAGCCGGCTAGATGGAGGAGCCCTACTTGGAAATATGGAGCCCAGGGGTGAGGGAGGGGAAAGATGGCATGAGATGCCTGCCTTCCAGGGGTGGTCAGACGCACAGGTCTGTCTTGGTCGCTGCTGTCCATCCTGTCTTGCCCCTCAGAGGGTGGTGGGTAGAGGGAGAGAGAAGCTGTGGAGCTCTGGATCCAGGGTTGCAATCCATGAAAGGAGATCTGAAAGACAGTGGTCTGGAAGAAGCGCCCCCCCCCCCCCCCCCCCGGGCGGTGGAGTCACGGGAGCGGGAGGGTTGAATGTGCAGAAAGTGGGGAGCCAGCCCAGCCTCACACGCTGCTGCCCTGGCGATGGCCGTTCTCAGCAAGCCTTACTGAGTGGTGGCATGTCCAGCCCTGGGGTGCGGGTGGGGGCTGTGGTCACGGAGGGGAGGGAGCTCTGAGGTTGTGGCAGCTGGCCCTGCCCTCTCCCAGCACACTGGGCCAGACAGGGCAGAGGAGGGCGGTCCAGTGCTTGCCTCGGCCCCTGCCCCTGCCCTGTAGTTCTTGCCCCTGAAAACCCCTGAGCTGCAGTAGGACCCAGCGGGCTGTACCTACTCCTGGGGCTGAGGCGGAAGTTGTTAGCTTGCCCTGGCACCTTCCCTGTCCCCAGGCATGTGCGTGTGCATCCATGCGCACAAACAGACGTTAGCCCTATTTGTCCCCTTGAGATTCTCTGGCTGGTCATGGCTTTGGGGACAGGAGGTTCTGGAAAGAATCCGGTCCTGGTTCTGTATGCCCTGGACCTCAGTTTTCCCATTTGTCCAATGGGAGGAATTGGATGGAGAGGTCGCCAGGTTTCCAGCTGTGGCCCCCTGAGGAGTCGGCTGGGTCCTGCCCAGGGGCAGTCCACCACCCTTCTGTTTTGTCCCCAGGCTGAGGGGGGTCCCCCTCCCTGCCGACACAGCTGAGAAGCTGCAGGAAATCATCGGCATGGACAAGCCACTCAGCCTCCCAGAGTTCCTGGAGAAGTTCAACTACTACATGCCGGCCATCGCGTGAGTCCTCCACCCTCAGGCCCTGGGCAGGACAATCCCTGTGCCTGGGAGAGGCTGCCAGCATCACGCCTACACCTCAGCCTGTGGGTGGGAACCCCCAGCTCTGTTCTTCACCATTGTGTATACTTACTTGAATCTCTCTGTTGTCTTGGGCCTTGGTTTTCCCTTCTGGCGAGTGGATGTGATGGACTGAAATTCCTTCAACTTCTACAGAGAAGTGACAGAATGCGGGGGTTACTTATGCCCTTGCATGTCTCTCTCGCTGGACTGTAGGCTCTGTGAGGGCAGAGATTTGCTGACCTTGTTTGCTATATCCCTTGTGTGTAGTCAGGACAGTGTCGGCCACAGTGTGGAACGAATGAGTTCTACAGCCGTGGGGAAGACCGGCTTTCCTGGCACCAGGGCTGACCCTGCCCCCCAGGACTTTCCCCATAAGATTGGCAGCAGTTACCCATCCTCATCCTCAAAGGCACAGGTTCTTCCAATGACCCTCCTGGGAGTGGCTGATTTCCCAGGGAGTTTCCCTCACACGTTCGGCTTTCTAGTAACCATTCCGGTTTCACTCTTCATGGCGGAAACTTCCAGTTAAGGCCTAGTCCACTGTTATTTGGTCAATACAGTAGCCCTGGCAGGTTAATTTGTACCTTGCTTCTGGAGCTGACGCTCAGAAATAACAACTGACATTCTATGAGCATTTGTCTGTTCTGTTTCAAGCACTGGGTGAGGTGAGTTTTATGAGATTAAACTCATTTGTCCTCACAATAACCCTTGGATGCTGGTGTCAGAGAAGGTGACTAACCAGGGTCGTGCAGGAGCTATGTGTGGGAGCCCCGACTGAAGTCAGTTCCAGCTACCTCCCCCATTCCAGAATTCCCTCTGGATTTGTCAACCTGTGCCCATTTCTCTCTCTCTCTCTCTCTTTGTAGGTTTATTGGACTATAATTTACATATAGGAATTGTATACATTGAAGGTGAACAACTTGATGTTTTGATACATAATGAAATGATTGCTACAGTCAAGCTAGTTAACATACCCACCACCTCACATAGTTGTCTTTTGTGTGTTTGTGGTGAAAACACTTGTGATGTAGCCTTTTAGCAAATTCCAAGAGTGCAATAGAGTATTAACTGTAGTCACCATGCTGTATATTAGGTCTCCAGAGTTTAATCCTGCATAACTGAAACTTTGTACCCTTTTTGATCAACGTCTCCCCACCCACTGCCCCTCTGCCTCTGGCAAGTGCCCTTATACTTTCTGCTTTTATGAATTCTACAGAGAAGTGAGGCCATGCACTATTTGTCTTTCTGTGTCTGGCTGATCTCATTTAGTATAATGTCCTCCAGGTTCATTCATGTCACAAATGGTAGGATTTCTTTCTTGAAGGCTGAATAATGTGTGTGTGTGTGTGTGTGTGTGTGTGACATTTTCTTGATCCATTCATCTATAGATGGACATTCAGATTGTTTCCATGTCTTGGCTGTTATGACTAATACTGCAATGAACATGGGGGGTGCAGATATCTCTTTGAGATACTGATGTCATTTCCTTTGGCTATATACCCAGAAGTGGGATTGCTGGATCATATGGTGGTTCTATTTTTCTTTTTCCATTTTATTCAGTTCTTTAATATTTATTATTTCCTTCTTCTGCTTCAGGTTTCATTTGGTCTTTTTTTCTAGTTTTTTTTTGTTTTGTTTTTTTTAAGATTTTATTGGGGAAGGGGAACAGGACTTTATTGGGGAACAGTGTGTACTTCCAGGACTTTTTTCCAAGTCAAGTTGTTGTCCTTTCAATCTTAGTTGTGGAGGGTGCCATTCAGCTTCAAGTTGTTGTCCTTTCAGTCTTAGTTGTGGAGGGTGCAGCTCAGCTCCAGGTCCAGTTGCTGTCGCTAGTTGCAGGGGGCGCAGCCCACCATCCCTTGTGGGACTCGAGGAATTGAACTGGCAACCTTGTGGTTGAGAGCCCACTGGCCCACGTGGGAATCGAACCGGCAGCCTTCGGAGTTAGGAGCATGGAGCTCTACCTGCCTGAGCCACCGAGCCGGCCCCCTGCCTTTGCACTTTTGATGGTTTCCTTTGCTATGTAGCTTTTTAGTTTGATGTAATCCCACTTGTCTATTTTTGCTTTTGTGGCCTCTGTGTGTCCTTTTCTCTTACGTCTCTTCCCTGCCGGCCTATACCCATCACTCAACAAATATTTGAGTGTCCACTCTGTCCTAGGTTCTGTCCTCGGCTGAGGGATCATAGCAGTGACAAGAGAGAGGAACCCTTGACTCCCAGAGACTGCATTCTAGTAGGGAGATGAAATTTTGCTAATAAAGAAACAATGTGACGTGTAGTGTTGAGTGACAATAAGGGCCACAAGGAAAACTAAAGTCCAGAGAAAGGGGTGGAGAATGACCGCGGGGCTGTTTTAAGATGAGGTGGTTTGGGAAGACCTCTGTCAGGAGGTGAGGCTTGAGCCGGGATCTAAATGGAGGGAGGGAGAAAGCACAGGGCCATCTGGGGAAAGAGCATGAAGGCCCAGGAGCTGCCAGTACAAAGGCCCAGATGTGGGAACAAGCTCCACTAGGCTTTGGACAGAAAGAGGCTGTGGTGGGTTCGTGGAATGAGTGAGAAGGTAGGTGCTGGGGAGGCTGGCAGGGGCTGGGCTATACAGGCCTTGGGAGCCAGGCGATGGAGTTGGGATTTCATTTCTCGTGGTGGGAACCCATTAGGGTTCAGAGTGGAGGAGCAATATGCTTTGAAGTATGTTTGTAAAAGATTGTTCTGGCTGCTGTGAAGAAAACAGACGTGCAGGGGAAGCATGGGGACAGGGAAGCCCGCTGGAGACACAGGGTGGTTAGAACCAGGGTGGAGGGGGCAAAAAGTGGCATGTAGTTTGGAGGTCGAGCTGACAGGACTCGCTGTTTCCTAGCATCTTCTTCAGAGGATGCCCAGAGCTTAGGGCTGGGGGTAAGGGATTGGGGACCAGAGGTGGGTTTGATTTGCCAAGGGTTGGGAACAGCCTCATTACCCCTGGAGCAATTAAGGGACTTGAGGGAAGGTTGTCCCAACCCTTCTCTTCTCTTCCCAGGGGCTGCCGGGAGGCCATCAAAAGGATTGCCTATGAGTTTGTTGAGATGAAAGCCAAGGAGGGCGTGGTGTACGTGGAGGTACGCTACAGCCCACACCTGCTGGCCAACTCGAAAGTGGAGCCAATCCCCTGGAACCAGGCCGAGTACGTGACCGCCTCGGGGGCTGCGCTGAGGTGTAGCAGGTGGCCCGACCTGAGACCCGAGGAGCAGATTGTTGGGAGGCCCTGACCCAAGCCAGACTTGGATCTTGCCCCTGCTCTGCTCTGTGGCCTCAGAAAGATGGGCTTAACTCTGTCACGGGAGATGTGCTTCCTGTCCCTCATCTGGGCTTGTTTTTACCTGGGGTGAAAGCCTTTGGCTGTCCTGTCATCCCTAGTCCTAGAAACAGGCCAGTCTGGGAATATTAACATGCTTATCCAGTGACTTCCAGGGGTCTGCTCTAACCATGTACCTGGCGTGAGTCTGGCCCATTCCTGTCCCCTCCCTCCGCCTGGGCCCCCAGGAATCTCTAAGTGGTATCACCCAACCACGCTGTCCCCTTCTAGCCATGACTCTGACACACGTGAGCTTAGCAGTGAGCTGACCAGGTGAGTTTAGCAGTGCTCTCCATCTGGGGGGCAGGGCTGTGTCTGACCCCTGCCCCCCTACCCCCACCACCCACCAACACGCACACACTGGGACATCTCCAGTCTGGAAGTACCCAGGCAGTTCCAAGGAAGATGAAAGGGGGTGAACCAGGGCTTGGGCCGTCTCCCTCAATCTTTCTTCAGAGGCAGTGTACCTGAAGAAAGGTAGCGGGGAGGGGGCTTCTTCTGGAAGATTCTTCCTCCTTTCTCCTCCCCCTGCCTCCCTCCCTCCTTCTCCCTCCCCATCCTCTTCCTCTCCCTCCCATCCTCTTCCTCTCCCTCCCCACCCTCTTCCTCTCCCTCCCATCCTCTTCCTCTCCCTCCCCACCCTCTTCCTCTCCCTCCCATCCTCTTCCTCTCCCTCCCCACCTCTTCCTCTCCCTCCCCATCCCAATCCCAGGGTTATTTTTTAGACTTTCCTTTGTCTCAGGCTCATCCCTCGTCTTCTCCCCACACAGAGGGGACCTCACCCCCGACGAGGTGGTGGCCCTCGTGAGCCAGGGCCTGCAGGAGGGAGAGCGAGACTTTGGGGTGAAGGTGCGCTCCATTCTGTGCTGCATGCGTCACCAGCCCAGTGAGTATCACCTCAGCCCTGCCCCGGGCTGGCCGTGTGATGCCGGCCCCAACCTTCTGGCCGGTGCTGGGGCTCCCCTGCGCCCCTGCCACTGGGTCTCCCTTGAGCCCGTTAGTGGGACTTTGGGGCTTCCCGAAGTTATCCGAGCCTTCCTGGGCAGACTCAGAACTTCTTGGCAACAGAGACTTTTCTCCCCAGGGAGACCAGGCCTTACCTCCAGGAGGTTCAAAACCACAGGACCGTGACCAATAGAAAACAGTCTAAGCCACGTTCTGATGAGCCCATGGTCCTCCCTTGAGACCCTGTGGGCCACAGGACCTGTGACTAGGTCAGCTGTCTGGGATCTGAGGGATCCCTCCACTCATCAAATCTCCAGGACTGGAACTTCCAAGGTGCACAGCTTCCCTGTGTGACCTTGGGCAAGTCACATCCCCTCTCTGGGCTTCAGAAGCACATTGTCACCGGAAGTGGTGGTTCTCACCTCATTCTCCTTTCTGAGGAGTAGTGAGCACCAAAGCAAAGTGTTAATGGAAACTGTGGGGCTGCATGTGTTTCCTCTGGCCCTTGCAGCAGCCTGTGAGGTGGACGATGTGGTTTATCCCACCTGACAGATGAGGAAACTGAGGCAGCGAGCAGTAAAGCTTCTTGCTCCTCAGTTAGGAAGGCACAAAGCCTAGAATGATGCCAGGGCCATCTGGTTCCAAAGCCTGTGATCGTTCCTTCTTTTCTAAACACTTTAGGATGACTCGAGCGGTTAAGAGTCCACAGTACGGACGGTAGCAATATGTTTAGTAATGCTGAGTTATGTTTCAGATTTAAATGTGAAACTGTGGGCCTCCATCCTCATCTGCTAAGTGGGGGCAAGCCCACCCTGAGGGCTGTGATGGGGACAAATGAGAGAACCGCCATTTGTCGTGTACTGAGCCCAGACCCTGTCCTTGGTGATGAACAAATAGGACTGCGGCAAAGCTCACCATGAGCAGTGGCTGGTGGTGGCTCCTCTGAGAGGAGAGGACACTGAGGCCCTGGGGGGGGGGGCAGTTGGCTGAAGGCCATGTTAGGCCGTGGCAGTCAGGATTCGAAGACGCTGGACCCTCTGTCTTGCGCTGGCCTTGGGTGGGGATGGGGTAGTCGGGATGGGACAGCAAGCAGGGGTTCTGGAGGGAATCTGTCTCCTGGGGGGTGCTGCTGAGAGGCCCGGTGGGCGTCTCGCCCACAGACTGGTCCCTGGAGGTGGTGGAGCTGTGTAAGAAGTACAAGCAGCAGACCGTGGTGGCCGTCGACTTGGCTGGAGACGAGACCCTGAAAGGAAGCAGCCTCTTCCCAGGACACGTGAAAGCCTATGAGGTGGGTCCGTGGGCAGGAGGTGGGGCGCTGGGTGAGTCGTGGGAGGAGCCGTCTCCATCCACAGCAGGGAGAAGTCTCACGGACGGGGATCTGGGGGCTCCAGGAATTGTGAATCTGGTTTAAAGAAGAGCCCCCGCTTGCTGTTGGGAGTCTGTGTGTGAGCCTGATTCTGCCTATGATTTGCTGTGTGACAGTGGACAAGGCTGTCTGTTCTCCGGGCCTCTGTCTTATCTGCTGGGCTGACTGCATTGGAGCAAACGTCTCAGCTTCATGAGGCTCTTCCAGTGGGGAGGGGTGAAGCATGGGGTCGAGTAGGGGCTCTGGAGTCTCACTGCCTGGGTTCAGAGCTTGGCCTCTTGCCCTGTTTGACCTTGGTTGTGTCACTGAACTTACCTGAGCTCAGTTCCATACCCCTTAACCCCTGTAAAATGGGTATTATAATAGTGGTGAATGTTAATGTATACAAACCATTTCACACAGTGCCTGCCATATAACTGTCTCATAAATGAAAGCTGTCACTTAAGTCATGATTTAAAAATACCAGACTTCCCCATCTTGAAGCAGCCAGCCTGACCATGAACATGGTTCAGCCTGGTGAAACTCAGACCCGCGGTGTGGTGAAGGCAGAGCTCGCTGGGGACCTCCCCGGGGGCCACCCATGACCTGGCTCTTGTCCTTGCAGGAGGCTGTGAAGAACGGCATTCACCGCACAGTCCACGCAGGGGAGGTTGGCTCTGCCGAGGTGGTGAAAGAGGTGAGGCCAGGCTGACCCAGGCTGGTGGCGGGACCCTGCTCCTTGCTTCTGCCTCCACCCACACTGGCCTCCCCTCCACATCTCTGCAGGCTGTGGACGTACTCAAGACGGAGAGGGTGGGCCATGGCTACCACACTTTGGAGGATGAGGCCCTTTACAACAGGCTGCGACAGGAGAACATGCATTTCGAGGTGCCAGGGAGAGGGAGGACGGAGAGCTAGAAAGCCAAGAGGGTCCCAGGAGCGGAAGGAGCAGGGCAGGTGGGGGCGGTGAGCCTTACAGCTGCCAGGTGATGGAGGAAGACTGGGGCTGACGGGCAGCAGGGAGGCCAGTGACCATGGCGAGAACGGTGCCAGAGCAGATGGCTCCACCCCAGGGCACAGGGAGGGGTCGGAGGGAGTCAGTGTGGCCTGGGCGTGTCCATGCCAGCCACACGCCTGCTCTTACAGGTCTGTCCCTGGTCCAGCTACCTCACAGGCGCCTGGAAGCCGGGCACAGAGCACGCGGTCATTCGGTGAGACCTGCTCCCCTGGGGCCCATTCAGTTTTTCACTAGGAGAGCCTAGTGGGGAAGGAAATGCAGGGACTGGGCACCGGCCATGCTGGGTGTCTTGATACAGATCTGTCTGAACCCCTGGGAAGCAGGCATTATTATCCTCATATGAGAATCCAAGGCTCAGATGGGCTGTAATTTGACTGAACAGCAGAGCTGGGTGCTCCAGAGCTTATTCAGCTGCCCCGAGAGAAACTTCCACGTTCTGGATTCTGCCTCCCATGTATCAGAGCTTATTGCCCCTATTGCATGAAGAGGGTGAACTATCACTAGATTGCCAAGCGCTCCCTGGCACTCTCTGAACCCTTCTCTCTGTCACCCCCTAGTCTACCGAGGAGGCGCTGGCCTGTCTTCAGGCTATCCTGTGACTGAGCCCTTGGAGGGGCATCAGGTCTCAGTAGGGCAAAGCCACCTTTCCCTGACACAGGATGGGGATGGCGAGAACTTGGGGTGACCATGGGGAGGCCGGCCCTGGTCTGCCAAGCTTAGGAGAGCTGATTTGGGCTCTGATGTGCTGATTTCAAGGGGGTCCGGAGGTCTGCTTTGGGAAAGGGGAGTGTGTGGTATCGGTGGGTGTCCAGGTGGAGGTGTTTGGAGGCGCATGTGTATACAGCCAGTGGGCTGGAGAAAAAGTCAAGAGTCATGTACACAGATACGGTGGTCGGAGAAGTGATGGCCTCAAGAGATGGGGGGCAAGAGGGCCTAGGATAGAACCCAGAAGGGTTGTGCCACATTTAAGGGACAGGCAGAAGAGACAAGTGTGGTGGCTGAGAAATCGAGTGAAAAGCTTCCGAGAACAGTCAACAGTGTCAAATTCTGCCACTCAAGTTGAGTATGGTAAGAGCTAGGAAAGGTCCATTGCATTTAACCGATGGTGGTTGGAGAGCGTGCCAAGAACAGTTTCCGTGGTGTGTCTGAAGAGCAGCTCCCAGTGGGGTTGAAGACGACTGGGGTAGGGTGTGGAAAACACCCAGAATGCTGGTTGTGAAAGGGGAAGCCTGGAGGAGGGCACTGCTTGTGTGGTGTCCCCCAACCCCATCCGGCCTGGCTTTCTTCTGCCTTTGCCTGGCTCTGGACTGGTCGGGTGGTTATGTGGCCCTGGACAGGTCACCCAAGTTCTCTGGATTTGTTTCTTCCCTTATACACGATCTCTTGCAGGTGTGCCGAAAGATGCTGTGAGGCTCAAAGGAGGGTGGAGGCCAGTGTGCTGTGACTGTTCACAGAAGTGTAAAAGGAGGTTCTTCTCTCTGCCCCCGCCCCCCCCCTCCAGGTTCAAAAATGACAAGGCTAACTACTCACTCAACACAGATGACCCGCTCATCTTCAAGTCTACCCTGGACACGGATTACCAGATGACCAAAAAGGACATGGGCTTTACAGAAGAGGAGTTTAAGCGACTGGTGAGGGGGTGTGGGCCGTGTCGGCCTTGACCCTGGGAGTGTGCAAGGCCTGCAGCCTTTGGGGTGAGGGCTGAGTTTGCCTCAACGGGCAAAGCCAGACCTAGAGTTAGACGCCTTCCACAGAGTGACGTCCTGACCTAGGGCCAGGAGTTTTATCCTTGGCTGGAGTTGACAGCCCTTAAAGAATCTAATGAAAGCTCTCCACCCTCTCCCTAAAAGGTGTGCTCAGCTATAAAATTTTGCCCTTTTCAGGCCATTTATAGGTCCCAGGCTGAGCCTTTGATTTTAGGGGCCACTGTACTCCCAAGTCTGTCTTGCAGAGGTACCTCTGGCCCCCACCTCCCACCCTGTCTCTGGAAGTTTCCCCGGCTTCCTGCTCACGTTGCTGTATCATGGAGTGCCACTTTGCTAACACAGAACCTCATGGCCTCTGCGCTGGCACTTGCTGCCGTGGGGTCTGAGCCAAGTCCTTCTCCCTGGAGCTTATTGCCCCTATTGCATGAAGAGGGTGAACTATCACTAGATTGCCAAGCGCTCCCTGGCAATCTCTGAACACTTCTCTCTGGTTCCATGTCGTCTGCCACGCTGGCCCTTCCAGAACATCAATGCAGCAAAGTCCAGTTTCCTCCTGGAACATGAGAAGAGGGAGCTTCTGGATCTGCTCTATAAAGCCTATGGGATGCCACCTTTGGCCTCTGCAGGTATGTTCCGAAGCTTCTGGGTCACTAACCTGCCCTGGCTCCAGCCTGGCTTGCTGTAGAACTTCTGGCAAGATGCACTCCCTTCCTGTCTGGGGTAGCACCAAGGACGTGTTAACAACTCCCTGGTTCCAGGGCCCTGGCTGTTGGTTGCCTCTCACTAGATTGGCTTATTTCCTATATAATGCTGTCTTGATGCTGGTCTGGGGGGGGTACTTTCTGAAGCCCAGTCCCAAAGCGCTTGGCAACTTGGGGCATTTGCATGGCTGCCTAAAGCCAAGGGCAGGGAGTTGGGCCCAGGTCTTAGCTGTTCTGTGTGGCCCTGGCGGAGCATCCCTTGCTCTAAGCCTCAGGCTCCCCATCTGTAGAAGGGGGCTCCTCTCTGGCTCTAATGTTCTGTGATGGGTACGGTGAGTTGCCTAATCTTTCTGCTTCTCTGACCTGGCCAGCAGGGCAGCACCCATGAAGACATCATGGCCGCCTCTCCGAGTCCGCATCCTGTAGATGGAGCCTTCGCAACTCGGGGAGGTTGAACGACACTCTTACCTTGACTCCAGGGAAGACTGTGGTTTCCATAGTCAGCTGATGCTCCTGAAAGCTGTGTGTCCGTTTCTGTACAGATGTATACCTCTGTCGGCACGGCCACACCTCCCCCGCCGGTGGCTGGAACCCCTCCTCCTATGGTGACTTGTGCTAAAAAGCTGATGCTTAATAAAGAAGGCCTTGGCTGGTGTGCAACAGGTGGTGTGCCGTGCCGTGGACTCAGTGGGATGACCCGGGTGGGGGGAGAACAGAACGAGCCTCTGAAGCTCCCAGACTCAGGCAGCCTGGCCAGTGGCAGCGCCCGAGAGCCCAACAGTGGCTGCACGTGGGTAGACAGAGCATCCGATGCTGGGGGTTCAGAGGGACCCACCGCCCCTCTTAGAAGAAAAAAGGCTTCCCTTGAAAAGTTATCTGCTCCTATGCTCCCTGAACGCTTAGCCCCTCCTACTTTAGGTCCTAAAGGGAAACCTTTCCTTTTGGGTTCCTGGAGCTGAGCTGTGGACTGTGGTGAGAGAGCGGGTGAGAGGGAAGAAGAGTCCTCAGAAACCAGGCCAAGGAGTGGTGCTGGCCCCCGCGGGACACCAGCCCCTTCTCAGGTGGCTTCTTTCCGGGAAAGCCTGGGGCAGCGATGGACCCCAGCTTCTTGTGGACTTGGGAATCCAAGAGCCAGCCCCTGCTTTTGCTGTTTAAAGGAGAAATGATCATTTTAAACCAGTCACACAAATCATCAGCATTTATTTCCTGGGTCCCAGGTGTCACTTGTCTTGGTAGAAAGACAGGGCAAAGAGTTGACCAGGTAGTTTGGAGCACAAAAATCCCTTCCCTAAAAGTGGGTCTGTGAAGCGCCATGAGGGAAACTCAGAGCTGCATAGATGGTCAAAGAGTTTAGCTTGGCTTCCCCCCAAAAAAGTCAATTGATTGTCAGCTCCTTCCCTCTCTGCTGAAACAGATTTCAAAGTTTAAAAGTGGTTTTTAAAAAAAGGGATCAAAAGGTCTACCTTGACCTAGAAGGCTGGGGTCGGAAAAGAGGGCAGAGTGGGGACGTGGTCCCTGCCCAGGCCGCCCACGAGAGGAGCGTTCTTGGGTGGGCAAGGCCCAGCCCCCGAGTCCCAGCGCCCACTGAATAAATAACATCCTGTGATTACAGTGTCTTGAAAGTGTACCTGGGCACGGGGAGGAGGTGATGGGGGCATGACAGAGGGCCTTCGCAGGGTCAGGGCCACGTCGGCCTCTGGGGGATGCCTTTCAGTCTCGCCTTGCTGGACTGGGACACGGGGCTCAGAGAAGAGGCTGCCGGACCAGGGCCAGGGCTCCCCGTCCAGGTGGGGACAGCAGGTCTCTCTTCCAGCCTTCTTGGGTCAGGTCAGGCTCAAGATGAGGTGGTCCCGTCGTTGCTCTCAGGCTGGCTGCTAGCTTCCTTGTCTGGGCTGTCTGCCTCCGCCTGTCCTTCTGGAGAGGAGAGGAAGAGGCACATATACACAAATGTAAAGCACACAAGGTGGGCTGGAAGGGCCAGCCAAAGTGGTAACAGTGGATGAGCCCTGGGGTGCAGGACGGGAGCTGGACGAGGCGTGGTGGTGGCCAAAGGGAACTTTACCCTGGTCGCTGACATCTTAATGCTTACAAATAAAATGCTAGTGGTGTTACTAGTACAACTAAAGTCAATTAAAGGCCAGGATCATGGATGGATGCTAAACACATCAGGCAGAGGGCTGTTGAGGGTCAGACTACTTGTGCAGGTGCTCCAGAAGGAGAGGGCAAATGGAAGGTCCCAGCATGCAACAGGTGCTCAGTGAACAGCAGTAGTTCTTAGAAGACAGAAAAGGGCGTCAGACTAGACCAGCTCAAGGAAGTGCCAGGGTGTGGGCTGTGACTATTTCACTGCGCTGTGTCCTCACCAGCCTGGCCGTACCTCCCAATCTGGCCTCTGCCTTTGCATCCTTAGGCTAAGCCCTTCATGTGACTAAGGAGAGCCACCACCCTGTACCCAGTTCCGTGCAATCCACACAACACCTGGAGGTGTGATTACCTGGAGGTGTGATGACCTGGAGGTGTGATTAGGGGCTATGGGTGGAAAACCGAGGCTCAGAGAGGTGAACTGATTGGCCTGAGATCAAGTGGTAGAGGGAGCCAGTATCCTTTCCAGGAAATTTAACTTCTGCCATAAAGCAGCATTCTCCAAGGTTTATAAAGGCCCACTGTCCTCGTTCTGCCTTTGCAGCAGTCTTGGGAAGTGAGGGTCAGGGGTAGTGAGTGGTGCAGGAAGAACTCTGCCATCTGGCTCTCCCCAAACCTAGGCTACTTCCTGTCCTGGGTGGTGCCTCCAGCAAAGGCTTGGATGGACAGGGTCCTTCTGGCCCTTCCAGAAGGCTGACAAACTAGAATGCACTTTGGGCAAATTTCACAGCTTGTGATGCCCGTTTGGTCCTGGGCCTCCCACCCTGGAAAGCAGGAACAGTGTCGTTAGATTCCCTAGCAATGTCTGCTCTGCCGTTTCTTTGCTGTGGGATCTTGGGCAAGTCATTTAATCTCTCTGAGCCTCTGCTTCCTGATCCATAACATGAGGAAGGTAACACTTCTGCCGGTTCCGGTTTGTGACGGGGATGGAGGGCCTGTGTGTGGTCATGTGACCCGTGGGAATGTCGCAGCCAATGGTAACACTTCCTCTGTGCCAGGTGCAGCTCTCTTGGCCTGGGGAGAAGGTCCTTAAGCACATTCTTTGCCAACCAGCACCCTTGAGACCAGTTGCAAGGTCACACACTGCCAAGTAGTGGACTCATTTCTTCGTGCCTTGTCTATTGTTTATCTCACTATAAGGCCAAGTAAGGAAATGTTCATGCACGTACACAACTTCCTTGCAGAGTGTTAACAAACATAACGAAGTCACCGACTTGGGGAGCCGGGTAGGCAGGCCTCCAGGACAGGCTCAGGCCGTGGCTCCCCTCCCCCATCCAGGCTCTGCAGCAGGCTAAGCTGGGCCCGGTGGCTCCCAACCTCTGGCCGCCCATTCCTCATTCCTCAGTGAGTCTACTGGACTGCGCCGGCCTGCAGACCTGCCTCTGGAAACTGCGCAGGCCAGGGCCTGCTGGAGGAACCCTCAGCCAGCACTCCACTATGAGGGCCTCAGCCCGACATGAGCACTGTTCCTTCCTCAGGTCCCCTTGTTAAATGTCACGATCCTGGGGGACCCAGACACTTCAGGGATTTCAAATCGGATGGGGGGAGGGAGGGGGAACAGCTCTTAGAAGGGCCTGGGTCCATGGATGAGTGGCTACGACTGCTGAGGGACACGGAGAAGAGTTTACCAGAGCTGACACTACAGATACAAAAGCCCTGAGCTCGGCCCTCTGGCAGCATGCCCGGTGGCAGCTGGCCATGCTGCTCATTCAGTTGGACAGTGGACAGCGACTGACGAGGCGCCTCTATCATGTTCCAAATGCCACCAAGCACCGAGGGCACAAGACACAGATCCTGTGTGGGAGAAGCTCCCAGCCTCGGGGAGGGCACTGTGCTGAGTGGGGATGTGGAGGCGGCAGGGAGAAGGCTTGCTCCTCCTGCCTGGGAGGGGGGTGCAGGGGGGGGGGGATGCGGTCAGAAGGCCTCTCAGCAGAGAGTCTCTAAGAACGAGGAGGAGGAGCCAGGCAAGGGGAGGGCAGGACGAACCAGACAGAGGGAGCAGTATGAGAAGGCCATCAGCAGCTTTCCAGAAACAGTCGTACTCCCCTCTGGCTAAACCAGAGGCAGCAGGGGAGAAAGCTGAGCAGGGGGAGAGCCCTGGAGGCTCAGGTGCCTGGGCAAGGAGTTCGGGTCGCATGACAAGGAAGAGCTGACAGACCACTCAACAGGGACGGGACGTGGTTCCTTGGGCAGGGCGCTGGGGGCAGCCACGGTCTCGTTCTAACTCCATTAACTCGCTGGTGACCCTGAGTAAGCTACCCAACTTCTCTGGGCCTGTTTGTCCAGATAAAGAACACAACAAGGTTGGATCTACGTCCCCACAAAGTCTTCTCCGTTCTGCACTCATAGGTCACTTCTGGCTAGAAGGGACCAAGGGCTGTGGATTGGGGGCTACACAGGAATAAAATAAAATAAAGGGTTGTGGCCCTGCCAGGCCAGCTCAGTGGGAGACACACAGAGCCCGACAGTTGCAGAGGGGTCAGGGAAGGCTCCCAGAGAAAGGTCCTGGGGCACTGAGCTGAGAGGCGGGGCATACTGGGCAATATTTGGGGTAGCAGGTGCTGTTTCCTCCATTCACTCACTCAGCCTGCGGTTTCCAAACACCTACCATGTGTCAGCAGAACAGGAAGCCCTAGTCTCCTGGGGGTCATATTTAAACACACGAGACCTCATCAGAGAGTGATGAGGGTCACGTGAGTAGGAGGGATGGTTCAGGGAAAGCCCCTTTGAGCATCTGGTCTCTGAGCTTGGGGTGAGGGCGAGGAGGCAGCAGCCACAGTGCTGGGTGGGGACGTCCTCACAGAGGAAACTCTGAGACATGCAGAAGCAAAGGCGCTCTGACCTGCCCCCTCAAGCGCCAGCTCGCCCATGTCTCCGGCTAGCTTCCTCACGCTCACGGCCTCAGAGTCTCCCTGGATGTCAGGCACCGCGTTCCGACGGCCCGTCCGGTCACAGGAGATGAAGTCCGAGTAGGAGGACTCGACCTCCATCATGCCCGTTGCATCGCTCTTCGGGCCTGCGGGAACAAGGACGGGGGGCAGGGGTGAGGCCAGGTGCATCCTGCAGGGGACACTCAGCACTGGTCCCCAGCACCGATGCCTTTGGACAAAATGACAGTTACTGCCTCGATCACTAAAGACAAAACAGAAAGCACACACACACACACACACACACACACACACACACAAGCACAGAAAAGTACAAAGAACAAAACATCACCTGTAATTTCATACCCAGAAAACCACCGACATTTCAAAGACTATCCTTTGTATTTTCTTCGTTACTGCTCAATGTCTACGCATTTATCAACGTCACATGCCAGGCACTGGCTAAAGACTGCAAATACGTACAGGGATGGACAGGCCAGCCCCGGTCCCTGCCCTCAGGGAGCATACAGTCTACTGGGGTGGCATCAAATTACCTAAATCACCACCTACCTCAGTAATCACCATGATGCTCAGGGCTTCTGAGAGAAGGCAGGGTGCCAGAGTGACAACCAGGGCCTGACCAAGGCTGGGAGTCAGGAAGTGACATTTAGCTGAGATCCAAGGAGGAACAGGCATTATCGAGACAAGGAGTTGATGGGAAAAGCATGACAAGTTGGGGAACAGCATGTGCGAAGGCCCTGAGCAGGACGGAAGAGCAGGCTAGAGGACGACGGGGGAGGGACAGTGCCACACAGTGTGCTGCTGGCAGAGGCCACATCACATCTGAACTTGGTCCCCGAGGGGTTTAGGCCAGGTCACGAATGATCAGAGCTGCAGTTTCAAAGATGACTCTGGCGTCTGGCATGAGCAAGGCCTGGAAAGGGGCAAGTTTTAAGGCTCCCGCAGAAGGTCTGGTGTGGAAAAGATAAATGGTGGGTGGAGGAAGGAGTTAAAAATTGGTCAGATTTGAGGGGATATTTGGAGGATGCAATTATAGCACTTGGTGTTGACTAACAGGGAAGTGAACTTTCTGATACGAATAAGCAGGTGAATAGAAGTATGGTTTCCTGGGATGGGGAGTAGCAGAGGGGAATATTTTGGGAAGTGGCAGTGGGGTGACGACTGAGCTAATTTTGAGATGCCTGTGGGCCCATCAAGGGGAGAGGTAGAGTACGTACATGAGATAGGGAGCTGGAACTCAGAAGAGAGATGGGAATGGCATGGGAAGGAAAGACAGGAAATGAGGAGTTACTGCTAGAGATGGTGGTGAAGAGCCACATACATTTAAAAAAAATCATATGGGGATCATACTATCCATTGTATTTTATAGGCTACTCTTTGGAACATTCTAGAACATGTCCTTAAGGTTCTCTCTAGATGATTTTTGTACATGCGTACTTGGATGTACCACGATTTGCTCGGTCCCCTAGAAATGAACATGGAGGTACTTTCTAATCTTCCACCATTATAATCAATACTAGGCCTCCATGTAAATCTGTGTCTATCTCTATTCTTTCCTTATGTTCCTAGAAGTAGAATTGCTGGGCTAATGGGAAGGATGAAATAACTTTTAAGACACACTGTTTTGACACATTTCCACGTTGCCTTCACGAATAGCACGGTGGTACAGTTGCCCCTTGAACTATGCGGGGTTGGGGCGCTGATTACCCGTGCCGTCAAAAATCCTCACATAACTTCAGTTGGCCTTCTGCGTACTCAGCTTCCCAGCTGCCTGCTGCCCCTTGAACCATGCAGGTTTGAACTTTGAGGGTCAACTGAAAAAAACCCTCGTGTAAGTGGACCCACGCAGTTCAAACGCGCATTGTTCAAGAGTCCACTGTATTTCTAATGACAAAAAGTGAGGGAAAAACCTTACAAATTCAGTACTGTTCCTATTCGTATTCCCATTAGCAGTGCGTAAGATTTATCTGCACCCTTACCAACAACAGGTATTGCTATGATATGAAAAGTGTTCATCTGGCTGGAGGATATGAGTATCTCTCATTGATCCCCTATGATTTCCTGAAGGCAATCAAAGCACAGTCAGCGCCTGGACTCTGGCTACTTGCAGACCCTGAGCTGTGAAACGGGAGGGGTGGTCTAAGCCACTGGCCTCTCCTCAGGAATGCAGGGTCCTCCCAGGAGGGGCGGGTCCAGCAAATCCCAGTTCTAGACACACACAGGCAAAAGCCAAGGCTCTCTACAGTGTGAGGAAGTTCACTGCACGAGGCCAGTCACAGCCAGCTGTAGGGAGCCTTCCGAATGCCCATCAGGAGCTAGGCATTATATTATAAAGTACTGCATTCACACAAAAGAAAGATACCAGATGGACCTGCACTGGTACAACAAGGTTTCTGAGATAAACTGTTAACTGCAAAATGTGGGTTGTAAAACACCACCTAAAATAAAACCCAGTTTCGGTGCTATCTGTAACCCAGATAGCAGATACAAGAAAACGAAAAATAAAAAACGTGTCAAGTGTGGTTCTGTGTGACTAAGATGAACTTTCACTTCTAAGACTATTTTTGTGAAGGTGGAAGTTTTCATAAGCTCAAGTTACTGTGCAACGTTTTCATAAGGTAACTGATGTTGGCAGGATATGGCCAAAAGTGCCCCGGGTGGGGCTCTTTGGTAAGTGCTTCCAGGAGTGTATCTTAGTGACAGATAGATACAGAGAGAGAAGGGGGGCGGGGGCTGGCTAATATAGAGGGCTGGACCCACCTCTCCTCACAACACCTAGTAGCTCAGAAGAGACACCTGAAAAATAAATTAGGGGCACTCAAAGATCAGTCAGGGGAGAGAGGGAGGGGTCCTGTAGTAGAGAGAGAAGGGAGTGACGTTGTGTTAATGAACCTGGCTCTGCCACCAGACACTGGGCAAGAAAGACTTTCTGGGCCTCCGGTACCCTAGCTGTAAAATAAAGGCGGGGCCAGAGTTATGTCTAAGGTAATCCCCCCAAGCTCCAGCAGAGGGCGCGCCCAGCCTATTTTTTTCTCCGTGGCTGACAAGTTGCTCTATAGCTGTGCTTGGGCTCTTCCTCAGCAAACAAACAAACAAGCAAGCAAAAAACTCTGAAGTCCCAGAGGTGGCTCCTTCTACAGGGCACAGAAGGTTCACCCTTGTACTCTCCCTCTGGGTAAATTGCTCAAAGCTTCAGAACAGGCGAATGCCCTGTCGCAATCACAGTAATAACAGAATAAAAATTATGACAATCCTAACAACGTGTAAACGTAACATGTACCGAGTCATTACAACTTTTCCGTACCTCACTTACTAAACTGCCACAGCAGCCCTCTGAGGTCAGTCAGGTGAGTTTAACCGTGACTCAGAAAGGCCGCAGGCTCATGCTCCAGTTAGACCTGTAATACCTGTTGCAGATGGGAAGGGCCACACCGTTTCCCCGGCCCTGTTTCCTCAGCTCTTTTCCTCCAGCTAGAATGTGGGCTCCGTGGGGACAGGGATTTGGGTCTGGATTTTCCCCAAGCTCTGGCTGGCTCACCCTCAGATGCTCGACCCGCACTTGGCAAACGGAAGGCACTCAGTAAACATTGCTCAGATTAAATCTGAATCTGTCTGTCTGTCTGCCTACCTGTCTGTCTTGGCTCCATCCCTCTTTCCCTGTCTGTGGGGACGATAAAGCGACTTCTTGCCAGGACTGCAGGGAGAGGCCCCTGTGCTGTGCTGATGTGCTTGTCTGCCATCTCCAGGATCTGACACCGTGAGATGAAGTTACAGGCCGCATCTCAAAGGAACAGGCGCCCTGGGGCTTTGGCGCCTGCTCTTGCCAGGCGGCCCTTACAAGCTGTCCAGTGCAGGAAGCTGACCCTCCCTGCTCAGACAGGGAAATGTGCCCAGCCCAAAGCCCAATCCTGGAAAACACCAACAGAGCCAATAAGCCCCGGCTGCCACATCCCCACCCCCTCAGGGAACAGCAGCTCCAACGATGGGTCTGGGGTTCGTGTCTGGGGAATGCTCTGACGCGCACCGTAAGCACAGCATTTCATTTTTCTCCAACGTTGTGTTCTTCCCTCACTCTCTACCCTTTTAAGTCAATAGCTAATGTGGAAATAAAGACTCCTCAGACTTGGAAATTGCGTCAGAAAATGGTCATTCTTAGACTCTTAATGACAGTGTAAACTGCCCGGGTCTCTCTGGGGAGCGACTTGACAAGAAACCTCAGCTTCTTTCATATCCTTGAGCCGTTAAGTCAGCATGTCTGCTAAGCCAGCTTATAATAATTTATTCTAAGAAAATAACCTGAGGTGTACATGAGGATAAATGTACAAAGATGTTCATCACAGTATTATTTATCACCGTCAAAAACAAGGACACCAAAACGAACTCCTGAATGGACATGTCAAATGTCCGAAATGGACAACAGAGAAGCATATATATATATATATATATCTTAACTAATTTATATCCAAATGAAACACTATTCAGGCAGTAAAATATTCGTGAATATTTTTAAAAGACGTGGGAAAATGTCCCTGTGTGTTGTTTAAATGGAGAAGAATCCATATGATATGATCGCAGATACTAGTACTCGTTAAATCAATTATGAGTGACTTAAATACCTGGTATTTTCTCAGGTTTTACAGTGAAAGCATTCATTTGTTTTAAAATTAGTTCATTTTTGACTATGTGTGCATGTGGTGTCAACCTTGAAAGATACAAAAGGAAAAAGTCAGCTGGTGGCCTCCTTCTCACAGACACCCTCCCCAAGGGAAGCACTTTCCTGCGTCCTTCCAGAAATATTCTGTGCAATGTACATATTCCCTCCCTCCAATCGTTCTGAAAGTTGTTTTCCAGCTTGCTTTTTTCCTTTAAAAACATATCCTGGAAACAATTCCAGATCATCCTGATGGTATTACATCACTGACCATGTCAAAACCCCTGAAGGAAACCCAACGTCCTTCTACAGCTAAATCTTTTTTTTTTTTTTTTAACTAGGTGCGTGTATCCTGTCCTCTCTGTGATGTAAACTGACTTAATTATTTCCCTATTGATGGACTTTGGGGTTGTTTTCATATAAGCAGAATTACCACACTTAAAGGATCTATGAGTTTTGTTTGTTTGTTTCTTTTAGTTTTGGTAGTAGACATTGCCAAATCTCCCCCCACAAAGGTTATTTAATTCCAGTGGGGCATCTATGAGGAGTACTTTGTCCCACCATTCTCATCAACACTGTCTCCCCCCCGCCCCCAATCCGAAGGGTGAAGACACTGTCTGGTTGTTCTAGTTTGTATTGCTCCTGTGAGTGAAGCTGAGCATTATTTCCATGCGTATTTCCTTTTCTGTGCACTGTTTATTCAAATACTTTTGCCCATTTTTCTACTGGGTTGTAGCTCTTTTTCTCCTTAGTTTGTAGGAATTCTTTACATATTAAGGAAATCAGTCTTTTGCCTCAGGAGGAGCTACGAGTATTTTTTACTTGTCATTTGTGCTTTGACTTTATTTTTGGCATTTCTCCCCCTGCACACATTTGTTTTCCTATTCATGTAGTCAAATTGATCTCGGTTTTATTTTATGGTTTCTGGTTTCTGGATCATACTTAGAGATATCTTCCCACTGTGAGATTAGTAAAGAATTCTCCCTTGTGTATTTCTTATACTTTTCATGGCTTTATTTCTTACATTTAAATCTTTGATTGATCTGGAACTTATTTGCTCTAAGGTATGAATTAGAGATTCACCTTAATTCATTTTTTCCACTTATCTCAAAACCATTTGTGGACTAATCACACTGAAAGGGATCCCAGAGCTCACTGAGACGAGCCTCTCACTAATAGCTACGGGAACTGAGGTTCCTAAAGGGAAAGTAAGTGACTTGCCCGAAGTTCTTGAATCTAGGGGTCCAAACTCCTGGTCCAGAGCTCTTTCTCCCACGCCACACTGTCCCCTCGGGAATCCCCAAGGACATTACAAATCTCTGAGGGGATGTGTGGCATGGCAGAAGCATCCTGTGTGGGCATCCCGCCTGGCGTCCGTTTTCTAACTCAGAGACCTTGGACACCTTCCTTCACCTCTCTGGACTCCAGTTTCCTCCTCAGCAACGTGGGGATAACAGTAACACCCCGCTGCTCAGGCAGATTCAAGGAGGTGGCGTGCGTAAATGTCTGATAAGGTACATGTGCGTAAGAGGCACGCAATGAATAAATCATTCGTACGGTCCGGTTTTTTGATGGTGATAGCAGTAAAACTGCCCTTTTGGCATTTTTTGTTCAACTCCTTTGTTTTCACTGTTCAGAAGGCCAAAACTTACCCTTCCTTCTTCTGTGTTTTATGGTGCTGAGTGGAATGTAAGTTCCACAAAAGTGGCAACCTGACCGGCATGGGCACTGCTGCATCTGAGAAGCCCGGCACATAGCTGAAGTTCAATGAATAGTTGATGAATGAGTGAATAATAGATGGTGTTCTAGGTTTCAGGGTAGAAAGAGCCAAGGGGTGTGCAGCCCTGCATCATAAAAATGCCCAAAGGTCTAGCACCATCTCTGTGTAGGAAGGAGTCCCTCCCTCCCATCCAGCTTCCTTTCCGCATATCTGAATAACGAAGGTGGAAATATAATCTCTAAGGCGCTTCCAGTCCTGACATTTCATTCATTCATCCATCCGCTCATTCAGTGTTTACTGAGCATCTTCCCACAGGAGACTCAAAACACGCTTACAATCTGATAAGAGAAAAAGCACTGAACACATAAATGAGTCTATCATCACAGATTACGCTAAGTGCGATGGAGGAAGAGCACAGGGTTCTCTGCGTGTGGATGGTTCAGTTAAAGGTCGTATGCTCACAGAAGGCCTCCCTGAGGAGGTGACCCTGGGCTGAGATCTACAGAAAAGCTGAACAGACGGCGATCCCGGTAGAGCCAACAACGCGGGTCTACAGTGAGCCAATCTCTCTGATCTCAGCTCGAGCCTTCCAGCGTGCGCAAGAGTGACGCTCTTTCCTGCTTCCTCATCTTCAGGAGGTTTTGGTGCCTTCCTGGGGTCTGGACACCTGTGAGGTATTTCACTGACCCTGACTGCCCAGCCTGGGAGGGAGGAGCCTGGATTCAGTTCCCAGAGCCTCCCTTGGTGACCCAGAGTCAGAGGTTACGCTCCAACAGGTGCTTGCTCTGGGCACTGTCAGGTTCCCCCACAGGAAGCCACCTTCCCCCTTGCTTTTTTAGGTTCCCCCAGCTTTGTCAACTTCAGAGACCCTGGGTTCTGCCAAAAGCTACACAGTCTGTTCCAAGTCTGCAACTATTAGTCCTCTGCGCTCAGGCAGATTCCATTACAGCTCCAAGTTGTTTTCCAAATATACCAGAAAGGTCATTTCCTGTTTTTTTTTTTCTTTTTTAAAAAAGTCAAATACTTGAAGAGACCATACAAAAAAGCAAGCAGACCATTTTGCAGAGAGCACAGAGTGGGATTTGGTCCCGAGAGAGAGGCCTCCTCGGGGGCGGGGCGAACACTTCCTCTACGGCTGGACTGCTCCGAGGGAAGAGAGGGCTGTGCAAAGCTGATAGAAATACCCGCGCCTATGGAGCTGGCATTCTTCCTCAAATTGGAAGGGAAGCGGCTTCTCTCTGTGATGGGCAGCCAGAACCAGAGAGGCACTGAGGCGAGCGGAAAAGTTAGGGCCCTAAACTACCCACATTCTGAAAACCTGGGAAAGGGCAGGGCGGCCAGTTTTAGCCACGTGTGGCCTGCCGGAGACTGGTACCACACTTTGTCTAGTGCTTTAGGGGTGCACCCAGCTCAGAGTCACCAGAGAGGAGCCCGTCTCCTACCAGGGCAGTGCCTGCCGTCCATTCAGAGAGCAGTCCCTGGTGAGACTTCATTCACAGGCAGTCAGGCCAGACCAAGCGGCCGGGTACAGGCTGTGGAGGGACAGGCTGTGGGAGGTCTCACAGTGAGGCAGAAAAGGCAGGGTGCTGGATTTGGGAAGGTGCTCAGTTACTTCCAGATTGCCAATCCTAGTGGACACCATTCTGTCCTCCAGGGGCTTCCAGACACCACACGCTCTGGGCCCCCACACAGGCCCTCCTCCATTAGGGACCAGGAGCAGGCCTGGGTCCTCTTATCTTTATTTTCACTCCCTGGGGGTTTTTACCCCTTTCCCTGAATAGTATGTGTACATGATTCCCAAACAGCCCCACACCTGTCTTAAGGGTTCTACACTTGTGAATCTAACTGCTTCATGCATGTTCCTCCGTCAATTGACCAGCATCTCAAATGTCACTTGTTAAGTCACAAGCCGGCACCCTCCAGCCCTCCCCAGCTCTGTTAGGGCACCACCTATCCAGACTGCTCAAATCGGAAACCTGGAGCCATCCTGGATTCCTCTTTCTTCCTCACCACTCACATGTAATAATACGTCACCAGGTCCTGTCATTTCTACTTGCAAAGCAGAGCCTGAATTGGCCCACCTCTCCCCTCCACGTGCACTACCTGGTCTCCATCCATCATTTCTCACCTGCACCCCTGGTGGAGCCTGCTCACTGCATCCCTGTTCCCCCCACCCCTTTGCCCTTCGTGCAAGGTCTGTTTTCTACACAAGCAGCCAGGGTGATGTTCTCAAATCCGGCATTGGGTCATGCGATTCCCGTGCTTCGTTCAACCTTTCATGCTGTTCCATTCCATATCTGGCAAAATCCAAACTCTCTACACCAGCCCCTGAAATCCTGCATGGATCTGGCCCTGCCTTTGTGACCTTTTGTCTCATTTCCACTCTCTTGGCCCATTTTGCGTCGACCACACTGGCTTCTCTTTAATTACTCAAACCAGCTAAGCTCTTCCTGAACAGTTCACGAGATGTTCCCTCTGCCTGGAATATCTCTGTCACTGTGCTCTTTACAGGGCCTCACAAGTGGACCCCTGGCCCTGCCTTTTCACATTTTCCTGCTCTAGGACCCTGACCCAGGGGACCCTGCAGGGTGCGAAGCCTCCAGAATCCCTCTGCCCACCACTACTGCATGTCGCGTGGGTCTGGCTGAGCTGCCTGGAGTCTCGTGTGGTAACAGCAGACACAGCAAGGGCCCCGGGTTCACCTCAGCTTCTGCCCCCACAGCTGAGTGACTCACCTGACTACACATTCTTCTTCTATGAAATGGGGGTGTAACAACTACCTTGAAAGGTGCTTGTGGAGACTAATCAGAGCCAGCATTCAGAGCCTTACTGCATGACAGACTGTGCTAGGTATCTTTACAGACATTATTTCATTTTGTTTTAAAGCGACTCTATGAAGTCGAAAGCATTGTTATTCCTGTTCTATAGAAGAGGAAGCTGAGACACAGAGAAGTAGCTTGTCCAAGGTCATGTACCCACTGAGAGTGGAGCAGGGACGAGTCTGTACTATTAGGTCAGGAAGCATGGACGTGGACTAGCATCATGCCTGGCACCCAGGAAGGGTCTGTTAAAAACTGTCCACTCCTTTTTCTCCCCTTCTCTCTCTTCTTTCCCCAACCTTATAATCAGGCATTTCTGAAGGAAGAGCAAGAAAGCAGTGAAGTCCCAAGTAAACAATCGACAATGCTGGCGAGAACATACCCGGATGTCTTGTACCCATGCTTAAGGAAAATTCTGCTTAGAATGTTCAGCTAGTGGTGAAAAACTTCAGGATCTTTTCAGTCATGTTGGGTTGATTCTCTGAATTCTACCACCAAATTCAATTTTTTGTTATCTAACTTCATAGCAACAGTAAAAATAATTATTTGGGGTACAAATTTTATAACTCTCACCACCCCAGCAGCTCCATTTCACCCTGTGATGGGCGGTGTTAGTACTTCACGCAGGGCTGGGGCTGGAGACAGGGATACAAATGCTTCAACCCAAGAAAGTCTGTGCTTCTGTGGAGGTCTTTGGAAAGAGGCAGCGGGGTCGAGCTGAAGAACTGCTTGGAGACCATGCTGTGGCTCCCGGGCCTCCCGCTGTTTACACATTATCTAAACTTTGTGAGAGCTCAGCTAGAAAGTGAGGCTCCCAGGGACTGGCAGTCCCCTCAGAGTGTGGAGGGAGGGGCAGGAAGGGAAAGTGAGGTCACTTCCAAGCCGGCCAGCCAAAGTCCAGGGACTGGACTCCAGGTTTGCTGATGCCAGGCTGGGCACTGCTGGGCAAAGTCCCTCCCCTCAAACCTCAGGGGCCTAAAGTGTGGAATGAAGGGGTAAACTGGGCATCTGTGGGGTGGTTCTGAAACACATCAGCAAATTCTCTGACATTCCTCCTATATCAAGAGGTGGAGTCTAATTCACGTCCTCTTGAATGAGCTGGCCTTAGTGACTTGCTTCTAACTAAGAGAATGCCACAGAAATGACGCTGTGTGACTTCCAAGATAAGGGGAAGCAGCTTGCACCTGGCTCTCTCTGGCTCTCTCGGGACACTTATCTTCCGAGCTTTGAGCTGCATCTAGGAAATCTGAGGCTGCCAGGGAGCCCAAACCAGCCCCATGAAGTGCCCATATGGAGAGTCCTGACAGCACAGAGACAGACGCAGCTGGCAGCCCTGAGCTGCACCTAATAACTGCAGCTGCATGAGATCCAAGCCAGAATTGTCCAGCCTCGCTGTTCCCAAATTCCTGCCCACAGAAACCATGCGAGATAACAAATGATTGCTGTTGTTTTAAACCGCTGCGTATTGGGGGTGATGTGTGATGCAGGAATGGATAACCGGATTGATCTCTAGTGGTACTGCTAGCTCTGGGGTCCCTCTAGAATTCTATAAAAGACATGCCCAAACTCCACTGTGGAGAATGAAAAGATATTATCTCTATAATATTCATTCATTCATTCATTCATTTACTCAACAAAATTTAACTGATTCCTCCGTAAGTACCAGGCTTGGGACTAGATGCTACGGATACGAAAAAAGGAAATCAACATTGTGTCCACTGAGGAAAGTTCATGGTGCAGTGAGTCCCAACCCCTTGGTTCAGTGTCCCAGCCCTCCACCCCCCACCTCCAGGTACTGCGTCTTCATGGGACTGCCAGCCCCCAGCCCAAGTGTCCTGTGTCATTCCTGGTGGCCCCGGACAGAGACCCCTCAGCCTGAGCCTCCGCTTCCCTGACCCAGCAGCAGAGATAAGAGCTCCTTGGTTTGCTACCTGCGGCCCCTAGACTTCTCCGTCCTAACGATCACTGCACTTGTCACTCATTCGACCGTCAGCAAATGCGTATCAACGTGTCCCATGAGCCCCGCATGCCACAGGTGCCGCTGACACATTTGTTCAGTATCTGCCTTCCCAACTGGTTCCAAGAGGGTAGGTTCTGTGACCTTCTTGTTTGTCACTGTATCCCCAGCACAGTTCATGACACACAGAAGGTGTTCAATAAATATACACATGTGAATGAATTCATGAGCAGACAGAATAAGCACTTAAGAACATCCACACTCTCAAGCCAGTGACTGAAATAACCATCTGAGTGCTGGCTCCCGACCAAATGAACAACAACAGTGGTAACAAAATAAAAATGGCTACCATTTATGGGGTGGATATGCTATGCATCAGACTTGGGAACACGCGTTTTCCACATGACATCTTACTGACGCTTTGCAGTAGCCCAGCATAACTTAGATCCCTCGTATACATGGCTAGGACGTCCTGGAGCCTGGTCACACCCAGGACTAGCGGGTTCCTAGGCCCAAGGGCTCAAAGGTGACACCTCTCTTTGACTCAGGGAAGCAGAGGATGTGGGAGCCCTAGAAAAAGGTGAGCTTACAGGGGCTGAAGTGGCAAGAGGGGACTGGCTGGAGAAGACAGGGTTCTCCTTTGTCCTCGTTCACACCTGTCCCCCCCACCTGGTCATCTGCCTCGCTCGAGTTCAGCTCTAGCAGCGAGAACGACAGCATCTTCCCTCAGTCCTTCACTCATCCATTCAGCACGTACTACGCACGGACTCCTTCCAGCAATGACACAAAAGGTACTTTTGGAGACGCTGCATTATTGAACCCTCACTAAAGGGGCCCTGGGCTCAGAGAGGGGGTGTGAGTCACCCAAGGTCCTCCCACCAGTTAGTAACTTGCATCTGAGTTTCCTCATTCCTGACTCAGTGCACATTCCTTAGGATGGTGCATTCCGGTGACGGCTCTGTCCAGATGTGGAGGATACTGCATCAGTCTCGTCACCATCACAGAAATGTTCTTTTACCCACCTCCCTGCCTCTCTGGCTTCTCTCAGCTCAAATGACTACCCCACCCGGGCCAAGGAAGGTCACATGCTGTACCAATGGGGGGGGGGGGCCTTTCCGAGTGATTTACTAAGCATCTACCACAGTGCATAGACCTACTAAGTGTTTTCTAAAAGAACAAATGCATGAGTCAGGAGAGACACACAGTGCATCTGATGCCACGAAACAGCTCGAGAGCGTGTGTCGTTGTGCGTCTTCCAAGCACCCAAAGGACCCCACACACGCGGCCTCCTGATTCTCTGAGAATGAAGGGCACCCACCTGAGTGCCCTTTGCATTGACAAAGACAGCAAGGCAGAGAGAGAAACCAAGCCAGGGGCTCAGATGACAGAAAAAGGATCCTGTGCTGAACTACCACGAGGTCTGATGCCAGTGGAGAAATGCGTCCCCATGAAACTGTCATCGTTTTACAGCCGCTCACTGAGAAGAAGGCATTTGACAGGCGACGCTGACAAGTGGAAATGAGAAAAACTTGTCTCTTGCCTAGGTCAACCCCAAATAGGGCTTGGAGCGTCTTAGCCAATGGAACCATTTATGAAAGCCACCGAGTCAGATTTCATTCATCTAATTGTTCCTCAGGGAATGACCCACTCCAGATCACCACGATTCCCATACTGTTCCTCTTTTAAGTCTCAAAACTTTATCTGGAGACAGAAAGTAGATTAGTGGTTTCCTAGAACAGAGGAGAGTTGGGGGATGGAAGGGTGATGAGCAAAGGGTGGGTGTGCGGTTTCTCTTGGGGGTAATGATGGTGTTCCAAAGTTGATTTATGGTAATGGAGTCACAACTCCGAGGATATACTGAAGGCCACTGAATTGTACACTTGAAATGGGTCAATTGTAGGGTATGTGAATTGTACCTCTATCAAGCTGTTTACAAAAAGCCCCTCTGAATTATAATGGATAGACATTCTTCTCATGTCGTTGCATTAGCCATTCATTTTTTCTTAATGATTTAAGGTCACTGCTGTGAGCATTGCTTTTCTTATCTGCTACCATCAAACAAATGTCTCAGTATTATAATATACAGGGCTGTTTGCCCTACACTAGGCAGCCTATTTTACTTTCCTCTAAAAATGCCCTTTACTTTCCCCTTAAAGCTTGGTGGTTAAGCTCGTGTGCGTGGGTCCTATGTCACGTGCAGAAGTCAATGCGCTCCCTTATTGGTTGTGTGATCTCTGTGCCTCAGTTTCTCCACATGTAAAATAACAGAAGCAACCTCACTGGAGGGTTGTGAGGATGAAGGAAGATAATATGTAGAAAGCGGTTAACGCTGTTC
Source organism: Rhinolophus sinicus (assembly GCF_057876585.1). Lineage (NCBI taxonomy): Eukaryota > Metazoa > Chordata > Mammalia > Chiroptera > Rhinolophidae > Rhinolophus > Rhinolophus sinicus. Next base: position 12,891,064 of record NC_142513.1, read on the forward strand.
TCGGCAGTGGTGACCCATATTAAATGTTAGCCATCAACACCGTTCTTGATGACGCTAGTGAAGCTGCCTGGGGCCACCCTTCTGAGCTGGGGTCCCCAAACCAGAAACCCCACAGCATGTGTTCAGTACTCCCGGTGTTCAAAAAGATGAAACAGTGCTGGGGGGGAGGGGATTTCATTATTGGGCTTTGGGAGATCCCATGGGATGGCTCTGAGCTTCAATGACATTAGGTACTTTGTCCCAGCACACCCCACGCCTGCACAGAAAAACCAAGAGGCCTGGTGAGGCCTCCCGTGATCCTGGTATCTGGAACCCCAGGGGACACAGTTACCCAAAACACGTCAGACTCTCTCTAAACCAATGGTTCTTCAAACTCAGAGGTCACAGACACATTTGAGAATCTGGGGAAAGCTATGGACACTTGGCCCAGAGAAGCGTGTGTGTGAGTGAGTGTGTGTGTGTCTACACACAAAACTGTACCCAGGGCTACCAGGGGCTCCTGGATACCAGAAGCCAGCCACGATGCCCTGGCCTAAAAACCTCCAGACTTCATATAATCCCAGCATCTCAAGGTTCCTGGCTCTGGGCCCCGATGCTCCCACAGCCACTGGAACAGATGGCCCTTTGGAGGCTTGCCCTCCTAAACGGGCCTCGGTCAGATAAACAGCCCTGGGAGCCAACGGCTGCATCCTAGTTACTGCAAACATCTGCATCCAGGGGATTCCCAGGGGCACTGAGTCAGAACAGGACACAAGCCTGGTGGTTGGGAAGCTACTGTAGGGCAAAGCCCAGAAGCCTCGCTGATAAGCAGCCGGGGAGTTCCAACCCCAAGGCAGGGGCCCATCAGACGAGGCTCTTGCTCTGCCGACAGAGCAGAGGTGCTCAGGAGAGGTGCTGGAGGCAGGCCGGGCCCTGAGAGGGCATTCAGAGGAGCAGGAAATCCCCCAAACTCCCAGGACAGAGAAGTACAGGCTGAAGGAGACAGCGCTGAAAAGGGGTGGGTGGCTTGGGGGGTAGTGTAGGTGGGTGAAGCAAGGATCAGAGGCTGTTAGAAATTATTAACTGACACCAGAAACGTGTAGATACCATAAAAATATGAACACTGACCCAAGGTGGCCATATTTCCAGGCTACTCACGATCTATAAACTCAATTTTCTTCCAATTGGAAGTGACTTGCCCCATTTCCCCTCATCAGACCACTAGGCAGCGCTTGTTTCTTAGCCCGGGTTGGTTTTCTTTTGCTCCCCTATTACAGTATAAAATTACCATAATGTGTCCCAGTCTTTGCGAAAATAGCTTTACAACAAATAACCGGTGGACAGGAAGGTGGCATCGCACCCAAATTTGCTAATAACTCCTGTGTGTGATTCCATCTGCTTAAGTAGATGGCTGAAGAAACCCATTCTCTTTTAAGCCGCCAGACGTAGACTGTCTTCCTGATGCTATAAAGAAACTATCTGTACATGGAACCATTTCTGTGGAGTTGCAGTGTGATGTCATATAACTTCTGAAAAGGGCCACCTTGCCTTTTCTTCATGGAGCCAAAATTCCTCTCTACTTTCAGCTGGAACCTCTACCTTCTCTTTCTTCAAACAGAAATAAAGGTGTTTAGGCAAACACTTGTGACACTGTTGCAGAGTGATGGGAACAATGTAACTACCCACCTGGTTTAATTTCTTTTTCCTGCTGGCATCTCTTCAGATTTTCCACTGTTGACTAATCAGTGTGGAAATTCTAAGGAACCAGAAGAAAAAAAAAAAAGAGAGCCATTTATACTCCAGGGTTGTAAACTGAAACAATCTTTTGGGAAGACAAGTTAACGATATCTGTGAACATATTAAATGGGCACATCCTTTGGGTCAAAAATCTAGGACTTTATACTATAGATAGGTTCACATCAGTAAAAGGGTGTTCAGTAAAACATTGTATAATAGCGAAACAAAAGGGGAAATAAATGTCTCTTAATAGGGAAAGAGTTAAATTACGGTGCATGAATATAATGAGAAACTATACAGCCATTACAAAGAATGAAGATTTCCTCCTACCGATACCGAAAGACATACATATTCTATTGTTAAAAACCAGTGTAAGACTGTATATATTATCGCTTTTTAATAAAAATACGAACATGATTGTTTACGCTTAGAAAAAAAGTACAGCATTTGTGTGCATACACTTTTTTTTTTTTTTGTATCTACACAGAAAAAGGTGAACAGCAAACTCTAAAGAGTGGCTCCCCTGAGACTCAGAAACTGGGGGGAGAGGGATGAAAGACTTTCAGTTCTTACATTAACTATTTCTGTTTTGGTTGAAAACTTTTAAAGAGGCAGGCATACCTTTTATAATCATTATATATGCTGTCTCTCTAAAATTCTAAAATACCAAGAGTGAGGGCAAAAGACATTTCCAGACAAAGGCTGAGCGAGTTTACCATTCGGAGACTCTGGGAACATTCTCCAACAGAAAGAAACTGAACACAGAAAATAAGTGAGATTTTAGAATCAACAGTGAGCAAATAAATTTGTAAGGATGTTGGTAAATTTAAAGAGGCACTGATTGAGTAAAATAAACCTAATGAGGAGATAAAAACAAATTGGACAATATTTGACAGTATTACACATTTTGCAATAATTACATTGAGGATGGAAAGAGAGCACAGTTAAAACTTTTTAAGGCTCTTGATAATTCAGCACAAATATGGAAATAATGTTTTACTTTAGACAAAACATCCATGATGCCTATTGAAATTTTAAAGGTAAAAACAACAAAATATAGAAATAGAATGTGTATGTTTCAAACCAGTTAGCATGCTCTTGGGTAGAAAAGGTTAATTATCCAAAAATGTCTTCCCAAATTACGAGGTAATTTTAATTAAATTCCAATAAGAATACTAACAGTTTTCTTGGAGGAGGAATGGATAAAACTACTTTAAAGTTCATAAATATCCATGAATAATAAATATCCAAGAAAATTAGCCAAGAAACAGTAAAGAAAATTATAAAAAATAAATGTTTAGGGGATTTGTCTTATGAGATAATAAAAATTTACTGTAAAGACATTATAATAAAAATATATGATATTAACATAAGAACAGACAAAAAAGTCTGTGAACTAGAATAGCAAGTCCAGAAATAGATACAATAAAGGAACTTATTTATAACAAGGATGGGATTTCAATGCAAAATAGTAAAGATGGCTTATTTAATAAATGGTACTGGCATATCTTCAACAAAGCTTGACTACTACCCTTCACTATGTACAAACATAAAGAATTGAAGGTTCAGGATTAGATGAAAACCATAAAAGTACTAGAAGAACATCTAGGAAAATATATAACTTTGAGGTGGAGAAATTATTCTGAACAAGGTGAGTACTCCAAACACTATGCAGAGAAAAATTTAAAAAAAAAAAAAAAGACATTTTACAATAAAAAATTTAACGATTTCTATAGATTTAATTTAAAAAATAAACAGATAATGGATTAGGAAAACATATGGAACACATACGGAATCCTTGATATGTAAATATATAAACAGCTCCTACAACTTAAGAAAAAGGCAAACCACTCATAAGAAAAATGGATGAAGGAAACTCACAGAAGAGGAAAATGAAATGGCCAATTAACATGAAACATGTTCAATCTCATAGCAGTAAGAAAAACAGACAGTAAACAGCTATGAAACACCATTTCCTCCCATCAGCTTGGTCACAAAATAAAACAATAGAGATGGAGGGAGGGCGGTGGAGAGGGAATCTTTACCAATATCAAATATTGGTTAAGATTTAGGGAAATGGAAGTACTCATATATTGCTGGGGAGAATGTAAATTAAGAACTCTTTGTAAAGTAGAATTTACAAAGTAAAACCTACTTTGTAAAGTAGATTTTATTTGTTAAAATGTTAAATACATAGACCCTTGACCCAGCAATACTGTTTTTGAAAACATAACCTATAAAAATAAAAGGACCAGTAGAGGATATGTATATGAAGATATTTAATGCAACAATATTTGTAGTAGAAAACAAAAAAAAACACCAACAGGTAACACCTTGAGTATCTGTCGAAGGGGAAATGTGTGAATATACTGTGGTACCTTGAAATCTACAGCCCTGAAGCTAATTAAAGGAGTGAATTAGATTTATACCTACCTGTGATGTATTGTTTAGTGGGAAAAATTGCAAAATAATAAAGTATGATCCCATTCTGACAAAACAAATAACCACGGACATACACAAACTCTGTCTCTATTTAAACAGCAGCTTTGAGAAAGGTATGGAAGGATACACCCCAAACTGATAACGCAGGTTATACTCAGAAGGATGGAAATGGAGAGAAGAGAGAGGAGAGAGATTGTAACTTTTTTTATATATCTTCTGATTGTTTAATTAGTTACAATGAGCACATGTATTACTTTAGGGAAAAATAATGAAGAAAAAAAATCAAACAAGAACAAAGAAACACAAAAACAGAGAAATAACACCGGTAAACTATGTTACACACTACCCATTTATCATTACATAGGATAGTTAACTACACTTATTGTCACTTTCTTTTTTGGTTAAAATAGAACAAATTAAAAAAAAAAACCTTCATGGAGGGGAAAAAAGGTACATTTTATTTCCTAAGCATTTATGCTTTTAATTTACAAAGGAAAATAAAATCTTTACTTAAGAAAAAAAAAAAAAAAGGAAAAAAGGATTTTTCCCTTTAAAATCCAAAAGAAAGCCTAAGGTTTTGGCTTGAAACTGCCCTGTGTAGGTGGTATGTGGGCTGTTTCTGTGCTGTTGACTGTTTTCGTGGCTTGGTGCCCTTGATTGCTTTCCTCCCCTAAACCCAATTAAACACACTCCTGGGGGTGTACTGTCTGCTGGGAACCAAAGCCTCACAAACCACAGCATCTCTGCTCGCAAGGCTCTCTTGGTCTCCAAGCAGATGCTTTGGCTTCTATATCAAATGGGTTCTGGAATCTGGAGAAGTGGAATGGATTGTTTTGCAGACCGTTTTTGATGGAAGGGGGAAGGAGAGGAAATGGTTTAGCCCAGTGGGTGAAATAAAAGAGGAATAGAATTACAACAAACTCTTACAAGAAGAGCTACCTAGGCTGAAGCTGCCATTTCAGTTATCTGGAAGTATATACTCTGCCTTCCGCTGGTGGAATGCTCTGCTTTTAACTTTTGTTATTTTATTTCAATGATAATAAACATTTCTTTGAAATAACGATACCTCACATTTCTACAGCACTACGCGTTTTATGAAGCACTTTAAAATGTCTTATTTGACCTTCACAATGACCCTTGGATCAGATCAGTATCATTCTCATTTACGGATGAAAGCGAGGCCCAGAGAAGTTAAGGATCTTTTTAGGTCACACAGCAAGTTGATAACAGAGCTACAATACAAACAAACTTAGCTCTCCAAACCCCAAGTCCAGTAGGGAATTCAGTTTTGAAATCACAGAAAGTAAGGGGAACTACAAGCAAGCCAATGGATAAAAACAGGCTCTTGGGAGGAAAAGATTCTTCCTGCCCCTTAGGAAAAAATTCTAGACTAGGAGTAATACTCTCTGCCACCTCAGACAGAACCCTTGCAAATATGCTGGATCACCACTGCTGAATAAGGAAGGAAAATCCCCTGCACCACCCTAGTGATGTAGGTGATGTTGGATCTGCCGGCAGTTTTGAGTGTGGGCCGGGATCATGTCTCGTGAAGCCGAAGAATGGAAACACGGACCAGGGAGAGGCAAAAAGTTTTAAAAACAGGATAGTTTATTAGAAGCAGGAGAAGAGGTTGCAGCTCCTGAGCGGGAGGGTGTCCCGAATGGGGGTGCCCCATGACTGAGGCAAAAGCTCTTACTTTTATACCTTCCCTTGCCTGCTTGGGGCAGGGGAGCTCTAATGAAATTCATCTACCAGGTTTGTTCTGCTTGCCCATCCTAAAGGAATTAGCAAAGTAACCCGCTCTTGTCTATCAGATCTGCTCCGTTTGTCAGGCCAAAAGGAATTTTATGATTAACCTCAAGGCCTTGTTACATTATGTCCTGGAGCGAAGGAGTGATTTCAAAACCTGAAGTTTTGGGATATGACTGTCTTTGTTTATTCCACCAGGGACCTCCCTGTCTACCTAGGGACATGGTAACTCTCCTGAATCAATTGACAGCTGCAACCTCTTCTCCTGCCTCTAATAAACTATCCTGTTTTTAAAACTTTTTGCCTCCCCTGGTCCGTGATTCCATTCTTCAGCTTCACGAGACACGATCCCGGCCCACACTCAGAACTGCCGGCAGATCCAACATCACCTACATCACTACTTCTCTTAGCCTTCTCCTAACCTTAACCTTTACCCATTTCTCTCTTCCCTTTCCCTCTATGCTTTATCCACACTGGCCTCTTTCAGTTTCTCCAACATTCCACATGCTTTCCTGCCATGGGCCCTTTCACATGTGTACCTCTCTCTACCTGGATTATTCTTTCCCACTCCACGCACCCCTTTCCCCCCAGCTGCCCTCCTCAGGTCTTAACATAACTGACTTCTCGTCTTGGCTTAAATACCATCTCTTCAAGCCAGCTGCCTGAGAGCACTCTCCTCCTCCCCATCCATCACTCACCCTGTTTATTTTGTAACACCACCACTTGTCCTCATAAGCTTCATGGGAGGAAGGGCCAGGCCTGTTTTAGGAAACACTGCCCACCCACCTGCCCAGTGCCTGGCAGGTATTAGGTGCTCAGTAAATACCGGCTGAATACATGAAAACTTATTGGAATGAATTGAAGGCTTGTTTCAAATGCTGTTGTCCCTCCACTTTCTCAGCCACAGCATGCACTGTCCTTCTCTCGGGCCACATAACACGTTAAGAGTTATTGGAATCTTGTTTTCCTATCAGACTACTAGCTACGTGTAAGTCTTACTTACCTTGGTATTGCCCAGAGCACCTTGCATAACGCCTAACACATAAAAGAGTTCTCAAGGTGGATGAACTCATGTATATGTACCGGAAAGTACAAACGAAGGCTGCAGACTCTAACCAACCACAGACAGTGGTTTCTCCTACCCAGGGGGCTGCAGCCCAGAACAGAGCACCTCTGAGATATGCAAACAGACTCTGCCCCGGGAGAAATTAAGATTGGAACTAACCTTGAAATGCAGGTGGTAGTGTGTGGGTGAGAGGATGGGGGTAGGGGCCACAAGCATGCTAATGGGGGCTTATACAGGCAGAAAGTTTCTGGTGCCACCCAACGATGTGCATCGGAGACCTGACCAAGTTCGTGCACTGTGACGTGGCCACACCTTATTAAAATATCAGAGATGTGAAATCAGTGGGTGGTGATTTAAGTGTTTTTCTGTACTTGTCTTGCTTTCCTTCCACGAAAGTGTTAACTTTGCAATAAAAAAACAAAACACCCACTGTAAATGCCATAAAAACAAATCAAAGGAAAATCCAGTGGTGGTTTTAAACTACAAAAGCACCCACACTTGCTTCTTAAACTTGGGATTGCAGATTCAGGGTCCTGTAAAAGGGGGACGCTGCGTTTGAGAAGAAGACTTCTTTGTCTGAAGCCACGTGGGACAGGAAGGTGCCGGGAATGAAGGGTTCAGCAGGGGAGCTCTCCTTTTTCTCTACTGCGAAAGCTGACAGAGCTCAGAGTCAGGAAATGGAGGAAAACCTTGGGAGTAATCGATCCAGGTCAAGGTCAGGACCTCTGACACTACATGCTGAGCTGCTGTAAGGATTCATTCACCTGCCTGTCTTTCCCAACGCACGGAGAACTCCACCAGGCCACAGGCTGTCTCTTCATCAGCCTGTTTCTCTAGCCTCGTGCTTAGTATTATTTGGTCCCCAGTACAGTTTATTGAATGTCAGAGACCACACCTACAAAATTCTACACATAATGACTGACCTAGGTCCCTGGGGCATAATAAGAACTCATTGCTACCAAGTACTTCATTTCTTTAGTGCCCTAAAGGTCCATTATTCAGTTCGGAAAAGCCAAGTTGAAGACAGTAATTTCTCGGAAGATTAGAGAGACTCCTTTTAAATGAAGTTAGGAAATGCTGGCTTCCTCCAGTAAGAACGGATGCATTTTAATCCGCAGTTCGAATCACTCAGCATCACCGCTGACTGCTACTTCCCAAGAAACCACTCTCTGAAGGAGTAGTATGCACTCCAAAGTTTTCATAAGGCATTTGTGAGAGGCTTCCAGGAGCTAGTGAGCTGAGCCTTGAGTCATGACTAACGACTCGTTTCCAAGAACTTTAGATTTTCCACGCCTGTCTCCCCTTAGGAATTACTTCTGGCCCCTGGTGAAAACCCTCAGCAGAATTAATTGGGCAGCTCGGCTTCTTGTCACATTCAGAAAGTAACACCTGCCACCAGCTTCTGCCTTTAGTGGCTGGGTCAGGATGGCACCCACTTCTGCTTTTGACCTCAGCGCCTGACTGGGTGACAGGAAGTAGCACGGAGTTTCGGCCTGAAGAGTCAACGTAAGGGCTCCAGGGCCCATCACTGCCTAAGTCAGAGATGACTTTAGGTTGCTCATACAAGTGCCGTCCTATGACTGAGGGGGCAGCCACCTGTGTCCACTGGCTAACCTTCTCTCTCAGGAAACCACAAAGCAGCTAGTCCCAAGCTCATATGTGTGGACCAACTAAGTGCACTGCGAGCTTTTTCCCACTTCATCCTCGCGGTACCCTTTAGAGGTAGGTATAATTGTGCCCCCCCCCCCCCACTTCACAGAGCAGAAGCGGGCTCTGTGAGGGGTGGTCACCTGTCCAAGATGTCTCAGTGAGGAGGTGGTGAGGACAGAGCTCTTACTGGTACCCTCGCCAACTTCTCATTGACCCATAAGTTGCCTGAAGTGGCAGGAACTGTGGGCACCAACCAGCCCAGAGGTGGAAAAGGCAAATGCCCACGGGGGCCAAGGGACAAGCAGGAGACCAGAGAGAGCAACAGACTGGGCAAGGGAGTGGTGCCGATGGTAATAAACGGGGGAACACACCTGCCTAAAGAGATCCAAATTCAAATAAAAATAAAAACCCAAACCACTCTGACTTTTGACTCCCGTTTGTGCTTCCTCGTTGTATAGATGGAGAAACTGCGATTCGGGAAGGTGATACGGAAGAGGCAGTACAAGTGGTGGAAAGTTCAAGGGCTTTGGGGAAAACCAATCACTCCATCGCTCTGTGCCTTTTTACTGTCACATGGAGATAATCTCTGCCTCCCATCATTGCTGCGAAGATGAAAAGAATGGACATACGCAAGACGCCCAGCCCTCTGCGTGACATGGATTTCAGGAAGAAACAAAAGTCAAGCAAGAGGGTGAGGACACCGTTTCTTTCACAACCTACCTCCTTTTCCAGGAGGCCCTAAATTCACTGCCGGGGCAGGTGGGCAGCAGTGCTGACCCTGAAGCACAGAACAGGAAGTGAAAGCCACCCTCACCTGCTTCCTGAAGGCGTGCACTGAGGGGTGTGAGGCATTCTACCCCATTTCCACTGCCCCCACCCCAAGCACCAGGTACTGACTTCGGAATATTACCTCTTCACCACCACCCGAGGAAGAGAGATGACTTTGTAAATTCTCCAGTGTCAAGATTCTGGGAGGCTGGGGGGAGGCCTTTCCACTGCCCGTGCCCATGGGAAGTGGCATGGCAGCAACAGCCCCCCTTCAACGGGCTGAGCTGCTGGGGAAGGCCACAGCTCCAGAGATGCCAGGGGGCTTTGAGAACCTGCCTGGTGACCAAGACCTTAGCTCAAGCAAACGGTTTTTAAATGCTGCCTCTTTCTGAGAGTCAGGATCTCTGATGGCCTTAAAAGCAAAGATCCCTTAGATTGCCAAGACCTGGAACCTTGGAGACTCAAAATTCAAGACTTGACAACTTCTTTTGCTTTTCTTTGTACTTTGGCTCAGACCATACTTTCCCAGAAGCAGAGGCGGCCATGTCTAGGTGAAATGGAGGGAGAGGGAGGCAAACAAGGAGATTGCCCCCACTTTTTCTCCTTGTCTCTTGTCAAGCTAGGAACGAGGACGGTAGGCTTTGGGTTAAAACTGACTATGCTGTGTCTCCTTTGTACCTACGGGCCAGGCTGTCCACCAGGCAATGGGGTACAGGGACGGATGAGACCGCCTCACAAGAGAGAGTGCCTAAGCTCCAGGAGAGACACAGTGACCGGAAGTAATGCCAGTAATTCCATAAGCGCAGTTCAGGTAAACACTGGGAGGGAGATCAGGCTAATATGGGAACACACAGCGGAGTAAGGGAATGGTAGATCTACCCTGTGTTGTGTAAAGGGAGGAGCTCAACGTACAGCCTGGAGCTTAGGAGTCACTCAGTAATGTTAACTCATTTCCCTCCTCCCTCCCCACTGTGTGCACACACGTGCACACACACACGTGCGCACACACATAGCATCATCACACGGAGACTTCTTTCTTCAGGAGCACCAAACCTGACGGAACCATAAAAACTCACAAGTAACTCAATGCTGCCTGTTCCACGTCCTCTTTTAATTCTCCTGGGGGCACCCGTTTTTCAGGTGCTCTGGATACTGAAAGCCAAGGGCACTTTGCTTCTCTAGTCCTAATGGTTTTCCTCCAAAGGGAAGGAAATACTGATAGTTCATTTCACGCTGAATTTGGAAGTAGAGTGATTCTCCAGTTTCACTGCCCCCTCATTTACATACAAATGAGGAGACCGAAGCTCAGAGAGTGTGAAACACTTGCCGAGGGTCAAAGAGTTCCCTTGGGTGGCCCTTCTAATGTATGGTGGCTCTCGGTGTTTTAAAGCTGAAGTCTTTCTCCTGTAACTGTGATTCTTCAACTATTTTTACCTGCCGGCTGGGGAGGTAGGTGACACAGGACGCAGAGCAGCAGCAAGCCCTGCCTTTGAAGCCACCTGAGAATGCTCCCCCCAGGTACCCACCCACCGGGAGGGGCTGGAACAGGGCTCCTTCCCTCCCTGTGCAGAGAGTGTGGCTGGGTAGGTTTAAAATCCTGAAAACACCCCCGACAAATAAAATGTCCATGGGCTTATGTGTTCTGTTTATTTTCTAGGCATAAACAGCAAATTTCTTTTAAAAGAAAGCTATAAAAAGATCACAGAGCCAAAGTTAAAGATTCCCAACGCTTCTCTTCTTCTCGGAGTTCTCCCCACAGCCAGGCAGCACTGGGGCGGCTGTGATAACGTCGTGAAATCCAATCACACCTGTATCTTACACTGAAAATACCAATCTTACATCTGACTTGAGGGTAAACTTCCACAAAAGGAGGGGAAGACTATAGGGAATTTTCACTCTGAGAGACATTTCTCTCTAAAATGTTTTAAATGTTTTGTATCAACCTTATACTCAAAAAAATAAAAAAGATTTACAAACACCGACTTCTAAGGGAGGATTTCTGTCTTCACCTATATTTGGCACAAGGAGCTGCTTTTCAAGCTCTAGATACTCTGCCAAAGTTCTTTGGGTAAAAAAGTAAAACAGCATTTGCATGGAGCCCCTCTGTGAGACTTGAGGTTCAGACCCTAGCCCTAGGCAGTTTCAGACAAAGCCATAATTTCAGAGCAATAATGTATCATAATATAAAAATAGATACTTTGTAACCAACAGGCTGGAAAGCGGACTCTCCAGAGAGCTGCCTCTAAGCTCCGCTACTCCCCGGGGGTGGGAGAATGAAGTTCTACTTACAGAGGCAGAGTTTCTTCAAAGTCCAGTGGACCTCAGTTAGAAGCGAAGGTCGAATTTAAACAACCAGGATTCAGAACACCTCTCTTTTGAGGGTAAGTCAGATTCGCAGCCCAGGCAGGATTCCCTCTTGTCCCTCTCTCTCCCTCGGTCTGTGTCTTCTAAATGAAATGCACTTTGAGGTTTTAGTGGGTGTTTCCCACGTCTCCGGCCACGTAAGTCCCCATTTGTTGTAACCAAATGCTCAGCCTGATGATGTCAACCACTCAGCTCCCTTGCTCAGCTTCCACCTCTCGGTCCATAGGAGAGATCCATTTCCTTTGGACAATGAGCCAGGGGGCTGTAACTGCATCCCGGGCAGTCACATTTACCCAACATCCTTCCTTCAATTTTCAAAGCGGCAGACTGACTGACAAAAGGCTTCCGATGCCCTCACTGGGCCAGGGCTCCCAATGTAAATCCCTTTACCTCTTGGACACTGTCGACCGTGGAGTTTGCTTTGCTGTGTTTTAATTCACTTCTCTGGTGTATAATATCCTAGCTTGGGGTGTAGATCTGCTCCCCCACCCCACCCCCATCTCTTTCTTCCTGTTCAGTTTTCCAAGCTGGTCAATTTCTCCATAAAGTTGCCTAAATGCATGCTGGCACGGTGCCTGCGTGAGCTTGTCCTCCACTTAGGAGAGATGACACGTGCTCACATGAAAGGCCTGGGGAACTGGGTTCCAATCTTGGTCACGTACGTACCTAACTGACTGAATGGCCTTAAGCAAGTCACCTGTCTCCCTGGACCTCAGTTTCCCCATCAATAACATGATGGCTTTGGTGTCTTCCACTTCTGCAATTCAGTGACTCAGGAGCTTAACAAACGCAACAGAAGGAATTTTACTACCAGCTTGAGGGAGGGAAGGACCCAGGAGGGGTCAGAAGCCACTGCTCAAGAGGTTAGGCTCGGCCTAGCTCTTCCACCCCCCTCCGTGGTGGAGCTGAACTGTTTCTCTGGGAGAAAACCAAAAGAATTCACTAAACAAGTCCGGAGGGACATTGCAAAAGGCAGCAGAAGCTGCTCGATAAGATAAAGAAGCAAGAGAACTTAACTGGCCTTAGGGACTAACCAAGGAACAGCGCAGTAACAAGAGATAAGAGGCTCGATGGGGAAGACGAGAGACGCTCCCTACTTTTGTGAAAAGCAATGCGACAAGTATAGCGATGATGGGCATGGATTTGGGAGCCGGAGACGTGGATCTGAGTCCTGCGTGACTTAACTTCTCTAAACTGCAGTTTGTTTATTTGTAACTGTAAAATGGGACACTAAGGCCTCCATTTTAGGACTGTGAGAATTAAATCACACACATAAGAGAATTGAAAGCATTTGGCACATACTGTCGACATAGGGTACCTCTCATTGTTGTATATAATCTCATTTGATTCTCATTTTAGGAGAATTGGGCACCTAAAGGCCTCGTTATTCACCTCCTTTTCCTGAATAGGAAAACGAAACACAGAGAAGTTAAGTGACATGCCCAAGGTCACACAGCTCAGGAGGAAAGGGCCAGATTTGGACAATGAGTCTTATAACTCCTACTTAGGCCAGCACACACGCCAATGCTACTTCTCAAAGTGGTTACTTCACCGAGTCTGGCCCTTCTTTCTAAATGGGCTTAGAAAAATGAGCTCAGCTTAGTAAGACAAGTGGGGGAGGGATGGGAGGGAGAGTTTTCCAGGATTCAGCCAGGCCAGGGATGGGGAGAGGCAGTCAGTCAATCTGCAGCCGAAAGGACACACTTGGGGCCAGTAGGTAAGAGGTGGTGCTTACTTGTTTTACTGCCAAAATACTACGTGGCCTGAAGCAAGTCTGGGCTTCAATCTCCACTCCCCCAAAGAGGAAGACCTGATTTGTCTTAAAGTTACTTGGATGGGAAGCTGGGGGTGGAGATTTATCGGGAAAGAAGCAGCTATTTACAGGCAGGGGTAAGGCCGTGGTAGTTTGCGACTTAACCAGAATTTTGATTAGTTCTCAGAAAACTTTGATGCTCATCAAGAAAGGGCCAACCTAGGGGCGGCCGGTTAGCTCAGCAGGTTAGAGCGTGGTGCTGGTAGCACCAAGGTTGCTGGTTTGATCCCCACATGGGCCACTGTGAGCTGTGCCCTCCTTAAAAAAAAAAAAAAAAAGAGAGAGAAGAAAGGGCCAACCCAACAGGCTATACAATAGGAAAGAGTCTGCCAATCAGAATGCTTTCCCAGAAGATGGTGTGGGACTGCAGAGGACTAAAAAGAACACCAGCCTGGTAAGCCATGGAGAGCAGCCGTTAACAGCTCAAAGAGCTGGGTTTCCTTCCTGGTCCTAGCTGTGTCTGATCTTGGGCATGTTCATTTATTTGTGCCTCTACTTCCCAATGCAAAACGAGAATAACAGCATTTATCCTACAAAGTTCTTATGTGGATGAGTGCCTGGCACATACTATACGGTGCAAATACCTGCAAAACTAAGCTGCCATATCTGAATACTAAAAGACAGTTATTTTCTAATTCTGACTCAGTTTCACCATCCTCTGCCCTGAGGATGACATGACAATGAATGAATAAGGTCAAGAATGTCGGGAAGCCAGAAACAAAGGCCCGGTAATTCTCTAGACTGTCAGGATGAGTAAGGAACAAAAGCCTGCCTGGGCTGGGGGCGGTCCGTGTGTTCTCAGCAGTAACACTCAGCGTGGAGGGACTGGGGGCCCGGGCCATTGTTGGGCTGTGCCTTTCTTTATTCCAGAAGCCCAGTGTCCTCAGGAAATGAAGCTGGGCTCTTGACAGGTTGATTTACTGACATCACTCAACGCTTTGACTCATGTTTTGTTACTTCAACGAAAATAATAGGAAGGAGCCCATTCATAAAAACAAAGATACAGTTTTCTTCTACAACATGTACTTTGTAACACTTGCCGTGCAGACTGAAGAGCTGTGTATCTGTGACAGAATCCGCGAAGAGAGGGCTGTGCCGACACCAGCACACTCACTCTGTCTCCTGACAATGGCATTTATCCTTTGTGAGCTGGGGCTATGCTGCGTGCTGAGCACTCTATAAATACCACTTGATGTCATCCTCACAATAATCAGGTGCAGGAGGTATTAGGAATATTTTCATCTTACAAATGTGGAAACTGACGTGTGCAGAGACTGACCAATCTACAAAGATTCACTGGAGTGACAGGGCCTGTGTTCCAAGCCACGATTGTCTGGGCCAGGCCTGTATTTTTAAGTCCCTGACTCACTTGCCTCTTAAAAAGAGTTTCCCTGTGGGAAACTTGGTGGTTCACAGCCAGCACTATCGGCTCCATTTGAGTAGAAAGGAAATTTTGGCTGCTGCAGACAGCAGAGCTGGCCTGGAGGCTCAGACAGCCCCTCTGCCACTCAGCTGCCTAATTCCCATCCTCTCACCCCCAGTCTGGAAGGGGTGTCTCCCCCTCTGAATTTCCTTAGTACTTTATCTATTTCTCTCTTAAGAAACTTACGCTTTTCTCTTTTGAGGCATATTTATTTCTGGGCAGGTTTTATTCCTCTGCTAGAATTTGAACTTCTTAAGGAAAAGATCCATGTCTAATGTATGACCATTTTGTGCATATTATGAGACACTTGTTAAAATAAAATAAAAATCTATAAACAACAAAAACAAAAATTTTTATTGAATGTTTACCATATGCCCGATCATATTCTAACATAATCATGATCACTTATTTTATACATATATTTTTTTTCTTACATTTATATATATTATATGTAAACTAGAAGAGCAGGAAAAAAAAGGAGGAAAATCATCCATCATCCTATCATCCAGAAATGAAATGACCAGTTAACCTCCCAGGGTGCAGACACAGAAAGAATCACACTTACACTCAAAACAATGTTTTGAAATCAACACTTAAGTCATTTGGGGAGGGAGGAGCTAGCTGTACACAAGGTGACAAAGAAATGTTCAATTTTTTGTTTGTTTGTTTGTTTGTTTGGCAGTGCACCTGGCTGCTTTTCTACAGGGTTTGATGCACTGAGCTGTACTTCTGGCCCCCTCAGACTACTGCTGATGTGCCTGGTTGAGCTGGCACGAAGCCTGACTGCTGTTAGTGAGCATCTAGAAAACGGACAGGGGTTTGCAGGGTACCACACTGCCCGTCCCTGCCTTTTTCAGCCTTCTAAAGCCCTTCTTTCCACCAGCTAGAGACATAGGTTTCAGATTCAGGCAGTTATGGGAAAAATGAATCTTCACTATTGCGTTCATTTTAACCAATCTTAGCCTCACCGATGTTTACAGCATGTCGTCACCTCACTTTCCAGGTGAGGAATGCCAGGTCCAGAGGAGGCAGGAGATTCCCGAGTGCAGAGCCTGGTGCTCTAACAGCAGGAATTCCTGCAGGTGCCAGGCTCTCCTCCCTTGCCACTGCACTTTGAAATCCTACTCAGCCATCAGATCTCAGATTCAATGTCACTTCCTTAGGGAGGCCTTCCCTCTGAGACAGGTTAGCTCCCCCTGCTGCATGGGTCCTATGGCACCTTCATTTTCTCCTCTTAGAACCCTTAACATACCTTATTGTAAGGACATGTTACGTGAGTTCCCTGCCAGACTGTAAGCTCCATCTTCACAGGTACAGAAGAGGAAATTCAAGAAATATTTTCTACACACACACACACACACACACACACACACTCACACACACAACACACACACACACACACACACACACACACACACACACACACCCTTGGGCAGTCTAGGCTTGAGGTAAAGCAACAGCATGCTTGAAGAAAAGTATCATGGCGTCTAAACTGCAAACCAGGCTTTCCTTCTTGCACCATCAGCTCCCCGCTCCATTCCTGTCTTACACAGAAGGCCAGGAAGCTCTGCAGAACCCCAGGCAAAGACAGGAGAGCTCCTTAAGTACATTGAAAGATATGCCGGGGCCTCCAGGACGTGTAGTAAGAGTTCAGACATCCCTATTCTGACCTTTGAAGGGCCCTCCTCTAACTGCTGCTCAGGTGCCCTAAAGCAAAGTACACCCATTCAATGACATACCAATAGCTTCCCTGGCAGGGGCCAGGCCTATGGGGCAAACAGAAAACCAATTCCAGAAGAAAATAAGGCCTATCTCTTAAAAGGAATCTCTTATATTAGTTACAAATGACACCTCCCCCCCCAAAAAAAAAAATCACAGGTCATCTGAGGAAAACCAACAGCCTGACAAAGACTAAAATAAAGAGAAAATGGACCCTTTAATGAAGAAGGAAATTCGGACAAATGAGAAGCTTTAAAAAAAAAATTATTATGTCTTCAGGGAGATTCTGAAGCTACTGGGTCCATAAAACATAAGATAAACTGACAAAACTGGGCTCTTGGAAATTAACAATGTGAATAGTGAAATTAACAATCGAGTAGAAGGACTTGAAAATAAGAGAAGGAAATCTTTCAAAATATAAGGGATTCACGGGATTTAAAAAGGATATTGATATAGAACAACAATCCAGGAAGTCCAATATCAGACTCAGTCGAATTTCAGAAAAAGAATAGGAAGGGGAGAAAAAGAATAGAAAAGGGGAGAAATCATGTGGAAAATTTCTCAGAGCTGAAGGAACACTGCATCTTCAAACGGAAAAGTTTAAAACGTGCTGAGAAGGATGAAAAGAGGCCATACCTAGATACAGTCTCCTAACGTTTCAGAATTCAAAAGGAAAAAAAAATCCTACCCGTTTCTAGAGAGACAAAAACTGAATGTTTCAAAAGAAAAGAATCACTTACCAATAATACTGTGGGCCTGAAGACAATGGAGCCGTGCTTTCTAAGGGTAAAGTTCTAAAGGAAAATGATTTGGAAAGCCTAGAGTTTCCACTCAGCTATAGCCAATAAAGATATTTGTGGGCATGCAAGGACTTACCCTCTTTCCCCAAAAATAAGATCTAGCTGGACAATCAGCTCTAATGCGTCCTTTGGAGCAAAATTTAATATAAGACCCGGTCTTATAGTATATTATATATTATATTATATTATATTATATTAATTATATTATACCCAAACTTATATTAACATAAGACCGGGTCTTACATAAGACCTGGTATTACATTATATATTATATGATATAATATGATATGATATTATTATATTATATTATATTATATTATATTATATTATATTATATTATATTATAGATCCAGTCTTATATTATAGTAAAATAAGACCAGGACTTATATTAATTTTTGCTCCAAAAGACGCATTAGAGCTGATTGTCTGGCTGTGTCTTATTTTCAGGGAAACACAGTAGAACAATTTATCTCTCATGCACTGTTTTCTCAGTAAAACTCCTGGAGAATCTACTTGACCTAAACGTGCGTTTAAACTAAGAGTTGAAAAACAGGGATCCAACAAGAGAGCTGAAAGGATGACGATGAAAGCAGCTCTGTGACCTTTGTTGGCTCACAGGCTGAGAGAGCGAAGGGCTAAGTACAGGAGGGTGGAAGCCTCCTGAAAAACACAACTGACAGATTCCTTGATAGGTTTGCTGAAGCTGTATTGAAAGGCTATGGGAAAGTATGGAAAGACTTAACGATAAGGAACAAGAAAAATGGAGGGTATTAAAGAGGTAGTTATTACAGGAATACAGAAAGGAAAAAATTATTAGGACGTTACTGGCTCAGCGGTAAACAACATTTACAATGCCACGACACTGTGAAACACTGAACACAGATGTGACCAAAAAACTGTGATACTGGGAGGAAAGCGTTAAGAAGAAGTGTAAGTGGGGCTGTGGTGTTTGTAGAAAAGGTAAAGCCCCACTGTGCCATCCAAGGAGGTAACATCTAAAACTGACCAATAAACAAAGGGCAGGATGGTAGTGTGTGGTCCCGGTTTGGATCTGGTCTGAACAAAAAGTACTTGAGTTAATTGCTAAAAATAAGGGATTATTTTATGTGCAGTAATAGTAGTATAGATGTGTCTGTGTGCGTGTGTGTATAAAGGAGCCCTCATTCTCTTAGAGACACATGTAAAGTAGTTACCGATGAAATGATACGCTATCTAGTGGCAGGGGGAAAATGGCTGCAGGCATAGATGAAACAAGAATAATCTTGCTTCTTGAAGCTGGGTAATGGGTTTTGCATACGTTTGAAAGTTTCCACAATGAAAAAGTGCTTAACGATAGCTATATAAGCATATTACTTAAGATATATAAAGAAAAAGACCAGAACAAACAGCTAACAGGATCAAAAGTATATGCTCTTGGGAACGGAACCGGAGGGAGGGGAAGGAGGGAGTGGGGCCAGGGGACAGCTGCTTTTTAAGTGTAGGTGTTTAATGTTTCACCTTCAAAAGAACAAAGCAAAACTGTATGCAGGTGTCATTTTGACAAAAACAGAATTAATTTTTAAAAAGGAATAGAGGCCATATTATTTAGAGAAATGGAGGTAACCATCAGAAAAGCTAAAAGCAGAAAAATGTAATGGCTGCCTCAGGATGAGGTGGAAAGCAGGAGAATGATGCCGATCTGGATTCGAAGATTTTTTAAAAATGATGTTCATCCATTACTTTTATTTCAAAAAATGTTATCTATTATGATCAGTCATTGTCGTCAGCTTTTAGCAGGGCCTTTTGCTAATTTTGACATCTATAAACTGAATCTGTTTCTCCAGGTGAAGAATCCTAAACTACTTGGGGTGACTATTTCCTCGTTACCTGTGATAATAACCATTATTGCCACTTAACCATAGTCTACCATTTGTTAGTGTATTACATTTGTTATTTCTAATGTGTGTGACACTCCTGCAAGGCCAGTATTGACATTCCCATTTTACAGATGAAAAGACTGAGGCTGAGATATTAGTCATTTGCTTGAGGTCACAAAGCAGGCCAGGCTTGGGAAACTCTCCACTTCCCTCCCTCTCCTTCACATTCCAATAGTTGGGTATAGAGTCCAGAAGTCCTTTTACATAAACTTCCTCAACAACTCCATGAAACAAGAGAGACAAGATTACCCTCACTTGAGAGATGAAGAAACTAAAGCTAAGAAAAGTTAGGTCACCTGCCCAACGATCCAGTACTTTCTTTCATCCTTTATCATCTGTCCCTTCAACAACAAAATGGCAAGTTACTCATAACCTCCTCATGGGAAACTGACATAAGAGCTCCTGCAAATGAATGCAGCTGAAGCAGGAATTTCAAAAAGAGACTTATCTAATACGCTGGTCTAATATACGGCTCTTCCTATTTTTTCCAAAGGAAATATAGTAATAAACCATGCAGTGTCCTCGGTTGCTCTAATGTCAGCATTTTCTTTGAGTCCTCACAGGGGCTCTTAAAATGTCAGCTGCCGGCCCGCCTGGCATACAGCAGATCAGCTGCTGGCGTAGGCAGCTTACAGCAGTTCCGACAACCAGTGCCGTGTTCTTCTTGGCTCCAAAAGAAAGGAATGAGCCGTGCGTGCTTCTGCCATGAAAAGGGAGTGTCTATATCTCCCAAATCTCCTTCAGTCAACGGCCATGTGGCTCAGGGCTTTTTATAGTTGCCAGGGATCTCAGATCAGTGCTACTCCAGAACAGAGGCGAGTTTGTAAAGCTGTACAGCAGGCTGTGCAGGGGTGGAGCCACAAGTGGGGAACTCAGGGGCCTGAGTATCTGGCCCCTGGTCATCATCTCAAGCCCTGGGGAGCTGACAGGTCTGCCTGGTAGAGGAGCAGTCCGCGAGCTGGGCACAGGTACCACGAGCCTGGTGTGAGACGCTGCTCCCTGGGCTGTTTTGGCCAAGCAGCAACTAGCGGGGAAGAAGCTGTGTACTTGAGTTCAAACTATTTATAGCACCCTCAATCTGCACATATTTGGATGACAAATCTCTGAGCTTCAAGTAAGCAGTGCTTTGCTCCTGGACAATTTCACCAAACACATTCCCTCCCCAGCTCCCCCGCCCCACCCTGCTCTCTAATACACGTTGCCCTCAGGATGTTTTATTTAAGTTGCTGAGTTTAAAGAGATTATAAAAAGAAACCGCATTTAAGAACAGTGACTTTTACTCTATTTGTCTACAAGGTATCATTTTAACACTTGAATCAGAGATGGAACTCTGATATAGTGTGTATCCTATAAAAAATACAACTGAAATGAAAACAGCACCTGAATGAGGTCTCTATTTTAACAGGTTGTAATGCCGCGGAACCCTGCTCAGGACCTACAAAGAGAATGTTTCTTATGACACAGTTCATGCAGGATGATAAAAGCCTTTACAGAACAGATCCACAAACAATATGTAATCAAATACACATTCCAAACAAACAAAAGACATCTTATTACCCACCGACTCTGGGGCAGGAGCAGTTGTAGTGTCCCGTGCTCAGCAATGGCCCCTCCCCCCACTGTGTGCCCAACGGGAGAGGTTTGAGGTTTGACTGCAACAAAAAGATGTACAGAGCCTTCTGCACAGTTGTAACGCACAGAAGGTGTTATATACCCTTGCCAACAAATCCGTTTGCAAAACTGCCTGTTTTTTTATAGTAAAAGCAATGCTGACCAGCCTTCTCCCCTGAGCCAGGCACTGCCTAATCCCGAAGGAGAAAGTGGCTATTAATCACCACGTGTACTGGTTAACTGTTGGCGGCTTCCCAGTCCTGTCACACAATGCAGGTGGCAAATGGCACAGAGAGAAAGGGCAGCAAGTGAGAAGAAAGGGTCACAGTGTGAGGGGTGACGATGGACAGTTAGTTTGGGGAGAGAAAACAGAAAGGATTCCTCCAAGGGATGAATTTGTTTTCTTATCATTTCCCCCTGCCAAGGAAGCTCCTTAGAAAGACAAACAGAAAGGTCTCTATGTAAGCTTTCCATAACCCCACTTCTTAAAATCAGGAGGAAAGTGCTAAGAGGGTGAAGGAAAGACACATGTCTATACACCGAGAGAATGTAAATTATTTTAGAAAATTTTTTGCAGGTCGATTAGTCAATACTCTATTGACCAAAATTTTTAATGCCTGCAATCTTTGATCCTATGATTCTGCTTTTAGGAATTTAAAGAATATCCTCGTCATTCAGAACTTAGCTAAAATGTCACCTTCCTTAGGACTTTCTCAACCCACCCTACCTAAGGGAACCACCCATCTACCTATCCCATCACTTCCTGTGAATTGTCTACACAGCACTGCTATTTTTCTTGTTCATCAGTTTGTTTACTGCCTGTCTTTCACTGCTACCTCCCCATCCCAATAAAATGTCAGCTTTATAAGAGCAGGGACCTGGTGTGACACACTGCGCTTCCTATGTGCTGGATACCAGCCAAGGACTTTACATGATCATCTCATTTAAATCTCACAGCCATATGAGGTTTCTGTTATCATCCCATTTTAAAGATGAGTAAACTGAGGCACAGTTTACGTCTAGTGAGTGGCCAGTAAGTGGCAGTGGGAATATGAACACTGACATGTGTGACTACAAAGCCACGCTCTTAACCACCTCTCTCAAAATGAGCCCAAAGTTTCAATGGGCACACACTTCTGACCAAGCAATTCTAGTTTTGGATATTTATTACTTGGAGATAATCAGATAAGAATACCTTGTTAGATATATCTTTATTTATTGAATAGTGCTTAGAGTAGCAAATATTGGAAATATGTTTAAGCAAGTCACCAGTTAGCTATAAGCCTCAAGTTTCCTTTTTGGTAAACAGAGGCCCCCATCTCAGAGACTGTGAGGATTTAATGAGACAATGCACAGTACCTCGCTCATAGTGTTTGTTCTCTTGTTGTTGCTATATGCATTTAAATCTCTAAAAAGATATATATACAATATGCCAAATTGTTAACAGAGGCTATCTCTGCACAGCAGGATTATTGCGGGGGGGTCATTAACTAAATTGCATACTTTCATGCTGTTCTAAGTTTTATAAAATAAAAATGAATGTTATACTCATCAAAACCAAACATATTCCTTTTTTAAAATTTTATTTAAAGAGGATGAAGAAAATAAAATGGGAGAAACTTAAAGGAGGAAACTCAGTTTATGAGACTGTGAGAGAAACTAGCAGATCTCAAAATGAAAACGTTTTTCTTTTGTTCTATGGAAGAACAAGATTTCAATGTGCTTCAAAGTCCTATCCCATTGCAAGGGCCTACATTCACCAGGAAGTGAAGGGGATGCTTAATAAGAATACAGGCCTACAAAATTTATTAAGATTGCTTCTTGAAATTTAAGAAAATGTTAACACACACACGATAAGAAGCAAAATTCCTTATAACCACATCTGCCTTCTAAAGAGAAAGGCTCTCATCAGATGGAAGGCCCTTTTTTGGATGCTGAGCACCTTTTTGGGTCTGGCCATTCAAAAATAAATAAATAACAGAAATAAAAGCTGAAGGTTGCTAAGTAGCTCTGCACAAGAAAGAAAGAACTGGAATTCTAGGGGAAATCTGTGAGGAATAAAAAGCAGGGAAGGAGCAAGAAGCCGGGAAAACAGCAGAGGCCTGGAATTTCTACGTGACCCTTTTCTGGGACTCCCAAATTATCAGCAGAGCTGACAGTAACACTTACAAATGCTTTTTGTTCTTGATGGAAACCACGGAAGGGATTAAGTTTTTATTCTGAACTGACAGATTGAAAGAGACAGCGGTGACCAGGCAGAACAAAAGCCACACCTTCACTCCCAAGGAATCGCCAGAATCTTAAGGAAACTCTGTCGGGACTTCTACAGGGCATGAAACAAAGGGTCAAGCTGATGTGACCTAGATCTGAAAGCATTAGCACATCTAAGTTACATACAGTTCATTTATCAAGTGAGATCAAGGAACAAATTGACGTGTGTGTGAGTGAAAATAAGTCGACTGGACTACTGCACACCGTTGAAAAGCTTCTCACAACTTGTGCTTTGCTGCCCACTCATCTTAGGTCACATACTTCTTCGAGAATGTGATGAACGCTAAGATCCTGTTCTTCAGAAAATGCATATCTGCAAATGAATGTAATTCCAAGGGGTCTGTGGAACCCTGTAGGCTATCTCTGGATCCACTACAGGTCCACAGACCAAGTTCAAAGGAAACTGCCAACAGTGTTGATGGAAATTGCTTTGCTGTTGACAGCGGGCATCACAAGCCACCTTGCAGTGTATGCAGACGGTGTCAGAACACTGCCAGCACCCATTCATTTGTAAACATTTGTTGCAGATCCAATAAACCAGCTCCTGAAGGTATAAAGATAACTGTCACGTGATCCATGTGCTGGACAGTACACTGAGTTACATTCAACCGAGGGAAAGAAATAAGAAAACTTATCACTGCAATAGGGTGGGATGAGTCAGACTGCATATCAGACTAACCTCACCCCTCAATTTCCTTTTTGGCTCCAGGACTTACTAACTAGAAATGAGACAGCAGGTGGAAATGATTGACACGAATACTGAGCAAAGTAGAGGAAAGCAACAAGGGACCAAGACAGTGGTGCCATTTTAAATAACCAGCCTACTCTTCTCTGTGGATTTTTGATTTCCCTCTGTGTCTGCATAAAAATATCTCAAACAAACAAAAACAAAACCCAGAGCTCTTTTCTTTAATAAACAGCGACCATGGATTTTTTTTTTTTTTTTTTTATGTCCCTTTAAGAAAAAGGAATGAACAAACTAGAAGATTGTTCTGGAAAACTCATCTAACGCTAAGAGAAGCCTGCAATCCACATTGCTGGTTTGCACTGGTAGATCAGCAAATAGTTATTGAGCTCTGAAATAATAATATCTGCATTGTATGGGGGACTTTCACGTAGATTGTCTCATCTCTTCTGCAACACGTATCTTCTTGTAAGTGCTTACGTTCTCATTTAATAGAAGAAGAAATGGAGGCAACAGAGGGCAAAGTGACTTACCTACCCAGGGTCATTTACAGTTTATTAAGTGCTGCAGCCAAACTCAGAATACAGACCAACCTACCTTTCCTTAAGCTCACAGGGAAAATGACAGTAATGACAAAAACAAAAAGGCCAGGAGAGGCACTAGCAGGGACAGTGAGTGGAGAGATTGTTAATATGGCACATTAAAGCATGTGTGATGAACTCAGATGAACTTGAGGACAAATCCTTGCTCCATCCTCCACTTACTAGCTGTGTGACCTCGGGCATATCACTTAACCTCTCTGAATTCTGGCATCTCATTTGTTCAATGAAGAAAATTACACTGTCTATCTCATTTAAAAGTAGGGAGGTAGAGGGAAGTATAGGCGGTAGAACGAGAAATGGAGTGGTGCTAATTTCTTCATCTTTCACAGAGATACAAAGTGAGTGGATTAAGAATGCCATTTCAGCCAATAGATGGACTAAACATCCCAAAACCCTCCTCCCAAAACTCCCCCAATGATGGGTGCCGTTACCCTAGGAAATACATCAACTACACGGCTGAGCGTAAAAGCAAGCCTGGGAAATTTTCTGAGGCCAAATAAGCAGCAGAAATCCAGCACGAAAAGCAAGTATCAGACCCTTGAAGGACATCTATAATTCTAACAGTACAGAGCTACTTATCAAAGTTAACTCTCTAAAAAAAATGAAGGGAAAAAATATGTATGCGTGCATATATCTTATTTAGAATTTTGGAGGTAAATGCCATAATTACTAGAAACTATTAAGTAAAAAACAAGTGGCCTTTAAGAGAAAGCATGGGTAAGTGGGAGGGAGATTTAAAAATAATTTTTTTTATGTATCTTTCTGTTCTATCTGGATGTTTATTTTTGTGTACAGGTATTACCTTTTTGTAAGGTTGGTGGTACTCTGTCGTCACCGGCCATAATAAATAGTAATAGGATGAATGACGTAAATATGAATTCCAGAAGAAAAGAAATTCAGTCTTATGACTGGAATAGGCATTCTCCTTTAAACGTGCCTTATCAAAGAATTCTTTGTAATGATAATAGCCAGTTTTGTGGAGATACGGGAAAATGTAGGTGAGAATGGAAAAT
Organism: Rhinolophus sinicus; assembly: GCF_057876585.1. Lineage (NCBI taxonomy): Eukaryota > Metazoa > Chordata > Mammalia > Chiroptera > Rhinolophidae > Rhinolophus > Rhinolophus sinicus. Next base: position 12,916,672 of record NC_142513.1, read on the forward strand.
GGCACAACGTTCCTAAAAGGCAATTTGACCACCACGCATACTGAAATCCTTAAAAAACGTACGCGGACAGGGCATATGTGGGAATTTTCTGTGCTTTCTGCTCAATTTTGCTTGAACCTAAAATTGGTCTAAAAAATAAAGTTTACTCAGTAAAAAGAGTGTACATGCCCTTTGACCCAGTCATTTCACTTCCGAGACTTATCCCCAGAGAAATCATTACAGATGTGTGCAAAGGCTGGACGCAAGGTTGTTCACTTCCGCACTGCCTAGAATAGTGAAAAACTGAAAACAATCCCCCAAATTCACAATTAAGGGGGTGGCTAGATAAGCTTTCGTACATTGATAGAAGGGAATATTATGCAGTCACAGTAAGTGATGCTGCAGAAGAATATCTAATGACATAAAAAAAATAGTCTCATTTCAACGGTAAGGTATAAAAGAGAAAATAGTATTTTGCACAAAAAAAACAATAGATGAAGCTATTACTAACACTGCAGGTAATTTTATTTTATTCTTTCAGTGGTACTTAAAATCTTTCTATGAAGCATTATTTTTGTAAAAAAAATAGTATTACTTCTATAAAAAGAAAAAAATATTTTTTAAAAAGCTACTTTTAAGTTCCTTTCAGTGATACATACCAAGCACTACAAATATGTACACACTCTGACTTACAAGTGAGAGAGACATTTATAGCAGTTATTTATAACAGTGAAAAAAATGGAAACAATCAAAATACCAAACACAGTGTCTGGCCATTGAAAATGGTGGGGAGAGACACGAGCCACACTCTGGCAGCCAAGCATGGTCTCCAGGGCCTTGCTCCTGCCCTCCTCTCTCCTGGCCTGGCCCAGAAGGTGTGTTGCCGGCCTGTGCCTGGTCCTGGGGGTCAGGGGGACACTGGGACCACTCTGAAATGTGGAAGGTGCACACTGCAAGTGGGAGGAAATGAAGTCTCCGAGCTCTGTGCAGGCACCTCAGCCAGGATTCAACCACATGATGACAGAACAATCATGAGAAGCATAAGGTCAGAGAAAAGAAAAGAAGAAAGGAGGAAAGCAGGTCCCAGGAAGAGAAAAGGAAATAAAACAGGAGAAGAAATAGAAGGACTTTTAGAAAAGCCAGATGGAGATGGAGACAGGGCATGAGGCAGGATCCTGTAAGATGGAGCGGCCTCTGAGTTCCTTAGCCAGAGCCCCCTTTCAAAAGCTCTGATGAGACAATCACAGAGGACCCCAGCGCTTGCTTCTCCCTTCCCATGCTCCTGGAAGCTGGAAGGTAATTATACATCCAGTGGATCTCAGTACAATGAAAGATTTAAGGCTATCCGTCCACAGAACTAAAGGTAACTTCCAACCAACGTGCACCAATGCCACAATTCATAACAGAGACGATTTTTTAAAGAGCTGCAAAGAAGCCACTGCGTCCACAGATGAAAATTCTTAGCCAGAAAAAATTCCAGGCCTGCAGCAGAGCCTAGCTGACTTACAAAAAGATAAAAGGGCCCCCCTCCCTCTCCCTCAAGCAGGGCAAAGGCTGCTGGCAGGGAGATAAGAAGACTGCAGATACTTCTGTTTTTAAAAGTTTTTAAAAGTCCCAACAAGGAAGACGAAAAGAAAGCTGATATACTTGAAGAGAAATGTAAACAAATTAGAAAGAGAACAAAAGCTGGCCTCTTCTGCTACAGGAACTAGAGGAAGCTGACGGACAAGCTCAGTGTGACTGTAAAAGAAGAAAATCAGATGGGACAGCCAACAGTGAAAAAAATGGAAACAATCAAAACTTCTCCATCCCGTGGATCCCATGATAAGAGAACCAGCTCCTACCTTGTAAGAAGGGGAACCAGACCAGAAGACTTCAGTCTGGACTGAATCTATTATATGGGACCAAAGAAGAACAAAGCTATCCCTGAATTGTGGTCCCTATAATTCTCATGCACTCAAACACTAACTCCACATTTGCAAATATCAGCAGGGATGATTCTGATTTAATTGACTTAACTTACAACTTGCAGGAAAGGGATTATTCCAAGTACTCTTCAGTATCCATTAGTTTCTGGCCATATCGTATGTCCATACGTTATGGCGGAGAGCTTACTAGAGTTCTAACAATAGCATCTTCTATGAGCTGGGGACTAGAAGGGACACTTAGCAGAGCAAAAGGCAAAAGGCAAGAAAAAAAAATTACAGAAATAGAGCCAATAGGCTCTTCAGACTCTAGTAATCAAGACAGGCTAGCAGCAAAAAAAAAAAAAAGACAAAAAAAAAAAGACAGGCTTGCAGTACTGAATGCACTAATAAACACTGGCACTCCAGTTGAGGCTTAAAGGGCTGGAATGTAGCCCAGAGGAAGCTTCATATTCTGGGAGCTGCAAGAAGCCCAGAATGAACATCTGAGCACCGACTGCCTATCCTAGTCTCTTAGCTACTCCTACACAGACTATCTTAAAGAACTCGCACAGCAGGGAATTCCTGTTGCAACTACTCAACTCTGCCCCTAGAGTGTGAAAGCAGCCACAGACACTGAGCAAACATGAACAGAGTTCTATGACAATAAAGCTTTATTTAAAAAGACAAGTGGCGGGCCAGATTTGGCCTTTAGGCCATAGTCTGCCGACCCCTGCATTCTAGGATGGGACTCTGGTAGTCAGCGACATGCAGTGTTAAAGGAGTTTTTTAAATAATCATCTATGGTCATATGAAGCGAAGTCCATATTGAAGGCAAAGCGATTGCAAACTCAGTAGTTGCTGCTACAGACCAATGAGGAGCATGAGGCATATAAACAGCATTGTTTGGGTTAACTGCATCTAATTGCACTGGAGAGAGACCTTAAAGAAAAGGGCTGTTCTGCGGCATAGTTTCTGATGTCCACTATCTAATGCCACTTGTGAAGAAGTGAGGCAGCCATGGGGTTTTCTCTAAAACAACCCCCCTTAGTGTGGTCAGGCATTTCTCATGGAACACTCTACCTGACTGCTTTATTTCCACCTGTGCAATATTTAAGCCAGGATCTAATAACTTCCTGGAGATTCTGTAAGCTCCTTAAGCTCTTAAGTAGGTGCAAAAGTAACTGTGGCTTTTGCAATTATTTTTAACCTTTTAAACTGCAATTACTTTTGCACTGACCTAATACCTTTCTGCTTATACTGTGTTTCCCCGAAAATAAGACCTAGCTGGACCATCAGCTCTAATGCATCTTTTGGAGCAAAACTTAATGTAAGACTTAGTATTATATTATATTATATTATATTATATTATATTATATTATATTATACTATATTATATTATATTATCCTATAAGACCCGGTCTTATATTAATTTTTGCTCCAAAAGACGCATTACAGCTGATGGTCCGGCTAGGTCTTATTTTCGGGGAAACACGGTACCAGCGGGAGTGGATTCTGTCCTTTGCTACTATTCTGATGCCCCTTAATAGTTCCCGGCACAGTACATTATGATTACTTGGTATATTTCTGTCCAGATGGAGAATGTATTTTACTGAATTCTGTAGCCCAGCACCTAGCACAATGCCTGGCAAACAGAAGGCACCTAATAGATATGTATAGACGAATAGACAGATTAGGAAAAAAACAAACACATGAAAACTCTTACTTTATCTAGAATGGTGAGATTTGTCATTTTTAAATGTTTTATTTCCTTAAGTGTCTAAGTCAAAGTTAGTATCATTCGTCCAAGAGCAAGGAGCACAGAAGTATGCACATCAGAGACCACAGTCCTAAGGAGAAAAATTGCTTGCGAATTCTCTTTATTTCCATTGATAAGTCTGAACTGAGTTTCAAAGGTTTGTACATTTCTGTCCAGAACAATGAATGTGGAATCGTGACCAGGAAGGTGTGTTTCCTCCTGGCTCACAACCTGTCTTATAATAAATGGATGGAGAGTTACAGAAAGTTAAAGAAAGATCAATGGATGAGACGGACGTGGGATCAGGCAAACAAAATCAGGAAGGAGAGGCCTTTGAAATATGAGCAGAAAAATAATTGTCTATAATTCACTGTAATTCACACTACATCACAATTTAGAGAGAGCTTATAAGGGACATGAAGCTGTGTGCTTTCATGACATCAGAAAAGAGCAACTTTAACACGGAACAAAAATGAGATCAGAAATCACAACATGTCCTGAGGCCAATGGCAGTGCAGTAATAGAAAGTTGTGGGAAATGAGAAGGAATATTGAAAAAGGGCACAGTTTAAAACTGACATTTTCCCCCACCTGCTGTGGGGAAGAGGGAGCTTTGACTTCAGGTGCTCACTCCAATTACTTTGAGTGAAAGGAATTCCATCCCCTAAAAGAGGATCGAGACTCTTTACCAGATCCTTCTTCCTGGCAGTCAAAATTAATCTCTCCATCTAGCTGAAAAGGTGAGGTTAATAAGAAGTCTTACATGTCACACCAAAAATAGTTCCTGGTGGATCTACAAATTTAAATGCAAAAATATCAGGCCATATAAGTACTAGAAAAACACACAGTACAACATTTGATAGCCTCACAATGTGGGAAGGCTTACAAGTATGATATAAAACCTAGAAGTCATTAAAGAAAATATTGATAAACTGGACCATGTATAAATAAAAATATTTTGCATGGCAAAAATCAGGATCAGCAAAGTAAAAATCAAATATCAAATACAAAAAAAAATGTACTTCATATCATGAATATGTCCTTAATCTATAAAGAGCTTCTAGAAATTGATAAGACAAAGACCAACAACCCAAGGGGAAAAGTAAGCTCAGAATATGAACAGGGACTTTACAGAAAATACATTATGGTTCTCAATACATGAGAAGTAGTCAACCTTAGTTGATATTCTATTTACTTCTACCATTGGAAAATATTAAAAAGTCTGACAAGCCACTGTTTGGTGTTGGAAAACGGGAATTCTCATCCATTGCTAATGTAGTCATACATTGGTATAGCATCATTTGGCAATCAATCAAATAAATTCACACGTCCTCTGCCTTGGCAAATTCACATGTAGGCATTTACCATAAAGGTTACATTTACAAGAGTGAACTGTGTATGCACTGAGTGCATTGCAGCAAAAGATTAGAAATTATCTATCTATGAAGAAGGAATAGGTTAAATAAATCAAGGCTCTTCCAAACACCAGAAGCTTATACAGTCATAATAATTTAGATAGACAATGATAGTTATTTAGTGATACAAAAATACCCAAAATATACATATTTTTAAAGCCTGATGTGGAACAATATGAACAGTATACTACTAAATTTGTTGAAAAAAATAAGAAAAAATGTATATTTATTTTTATATTTATGGAATATCTCTAGTAAGCTGTGTAACAAACAGGACAGTGATAGGTCTCTCTAGGGCAGCTGAAGGGTAAGGATGAAAGGAAGATTCCTTCCTTCCTTCCTTCCTTCCTTCCTTCCTTCCTTCCTTCCTTCCTTCCTTCCTTCCTTCCTTCCTTCCGATATAGGATCCAATCAAGAACTCCACTTGGAAGCTGTTTACTTCTTAATTTTCCTAATCTGGAACAGCACTCCCATATCTTTTAAAGAACTGATATCTTTACAGTACTGAGTTGTTGTTGTTGTTTTCATATTTGCAACATGATCTGTCTCTCCTTTTATTTGGGTATTCTTTAATATCTCTCAATAAAGTTTTATGATTTTCCTCTATTGCGACCTGCTATTTTTGATGCTGTTGTAAAGCATATCTTTTAAAATTTAATTTTCTATTAGTAGGTGGTGCATAGAAATATAATTGGTTAGTATATTGATTTAGTAGCCAGCAAACTTGCACAACATTTATTAGTTTCAACGATTTATACATAGAATTCTTTTGTAATTTCTATATAAACAATCATGTCAGCTGCAGACAATGTTATTAACTCTTCCTTTGCAAAACTTAAACATTTCAGTTTTCTTGCCTCATTGCAATTGCTAGAACTTCCAACAAATGTTGAGTAGACATAATACTAATGGGCAACTCTGAAAATTACCTCAAAGTAAAAATGTACCAGTAAGTATAATGTTTGCTGTGAAGTATAAGGTAAATGTTTTATCGTCACTCTTTACCAGATGGAGATCTCATCTATTCCTAGGTGACTACATGTTGATGTTTTAATCAAAAATGGATACTGAATTTTATCACTCAATCATTTTTCTCTTTTAACCTGTTAGCAAATTATACTAATTGAATCTCTAGTGTTCAACCCACCTTGCATTTCTAGTATAAGCTGCATGATGACCCAGCCTGGTCATGATGTCTTACCCTTTTCATAGACTGTTAGATAAGGCAGGCTGTGTTTTCCAACGATGGCCTCAACGATACTACCCCATCCCACATACTTTTCTTACAATGTGACCTTGACACTCCCCTTCTTGGGTGGTGCGGTGTATGACCCCTTCCCTGGAATCTGGAGAGACCTTTGCAACTGTCTCAGCCAGGCCAGTATTGTGGAGGTGGCGATATGTGAATTTCAAGACTAGATCATAAAAATGCTGAGCACTTCCAGTTTGCTCTCTCAGGACCCTGCACCTGGAACCAGCCGCCATGCTGTGAAGAAGCTCGACCAGTCCATGCAGATAGACCACAAGGAGCGGTCAAATGTAGGTGTTCCAGCTGACAGGAGCGGAGGGTCCACACAACAGGCAGCATCCACTGCAGGTCAGGCAAAGTCACAATGCCTCCAAATGACCGAGGGGCTCCTTTGAGGCTTCCCAGATGGGGGCCCAGATGACACGGAGCAGAGACAAGCCACCCCCACTGTGTGCCGTCCACATTCTCCACCCACAGAACCTTTGGGATAATAAAGTGGCTGTTTTAAGCCACAACCATTTTTGGTTAGTTTCTTCTATCACAGTAATAAGTAAAATATGGGATTAGCTTTGCTAATATTTAGTTTAGGATTTTTCAAACCCATGAATAAAATGGCCTGTGAATATTCCTTTCTTATAATCTCACTGTCAGGGTTTTTTTGTTTTTGTTTTTGTTTCTGTTTTTTTTTTTTTTTCTATTCTCAGGAAGGGTTTGTGTAATATTAATTCTATCTCTTTTATATGCTTAACTTTCTTGTGAAGCCATCTAGGCCTCGAGTTTTGTTTGTGTGAAGATTTTTAATTGCTGATCCAATTTTTATTAATAGCTGTATTACTAATAAATGTATCCATTCAGCTAAATTTTTAAAATTTTGGCATAAAGTTGTTCACTATATGTTATCTTGTTAATGATTCTATGATCCCCTTCACTCTTGATATAGACTATCTGTGCCATCACTGAAAGTGAAACTCCCACTACATATACCCATCGTTAACTTGTGAATTTTGTAGCATTTAATGGTATTACCTATTCAAATAAATACAACAAATTTTAAAAGCTAAGAAGTAGAGTGATGAAAGGATCCAATATTGAGGAAAACATGAACATGAAAAGGAGGAAAGAAAAGGGAAGTTGATTTACCTTTCAACATTTCATAGAATGTCAACTGAGATAGCTTGGGTAGTGACAAACATGTCAGTTTATTAACAGAAAAATATAATTAGCTAATCAAAACCTTCTGTTAATATACTTATTCTTTGGTAAATGTTGAAATTCTATACTCCAGCCACTTGAACATGGTTTTCCACCTGATTTGATACTTTGTAGCTTTTGTGGAGTATTTGGTTATAAATGACTTTGTATCGTATCAAAGAAAGCCAGTTGGTTCTGCAGATGGGACTGTAAACTGGTGCTAAATTGTAAGGATGAACTGCTAAGTTCTAAGTATGAATTGGCAATATTCATCAAATTTTAACCCTACATACCCTTTGATACAGTACAGTCTTTCGCTAGAAATTGATTCCACAGATATACTTAAAAAAATTCACAGACACGTAAAATGATTTTCTTTGCAACAGTAGTTTTTGCTAGTGAAAAACCGAATGTGGCAACTTGAATATGCACCAAGGGGCAGCTAGTAAATACATTATGGTACATTTACACAACAGAATACCATGCAATGGAAATTCATCAGTTTTGTAAGCTGTCCAGCATCCAAGCACCTGATCCTAGTTGGGGGTACTCCCCAGAATCTTGAGGGGCAGAAAGACAAAGAGACTTTGGGATTTATTCCTGACAGTGGCCTAGGGCACTAACAGCTACATACTGGCCTGGCTGCTTCTGCTGAAAGACACTCGCTGAACCTATTACTTCATGGTTCCTGAGGCCTGCCTTGGTCCGGACCGTTTTCTAAACTTTGTCTTACATTCTTCCAGTACATTCCCTGTGTCTGTTACTCCCACAAAAGATTTTAAATGATATAACCATGAAGGGTTTAAAAGAATAAAATGGATCTATGTGAACATGAGTGGCAGAACATACTGTACAATATGATCTCATTTATACAGTTTTAAAGCAACCATTAGATCTAATACTTCTGCTTGGAGAGGCACAATTTCTGGAACAATTATGTAGGAAATCGTTTATAATGGTTACTTCAATGAAATGAGGAGGAGGGTTTGGGGGAAGAGGGAGAGGAAATTTTACTTATTGTGTACTTTTCTAAAAATTTATTTTTATTTTTAAAACGTTTATTTTAAACAAGGAAAGAAAAGCCAGGTAAGATGGATTGTTCTGAAGCTGAGACACACTGAAATGTCTAGGAGCTTGTTCCTACCGAGGGCCTTTCAAAGCCAAAGCCAATCATCATTAGATGACAGGTGGTAAGAAATGATTGAAATAGTTTAAGTGGAGGGCAACACCGGCACAGTAGTATTTAGATACGCCTTTGGTAGAAGGCGCTCTATCAGAAGGATGGATTAAGGTACAGAGAGGCTGGAAAGAGGCAGACCGATTAGACTTGAAGAAATGTGAGTTCAGGCTAGAGAGTTGGCAGTAGCAATGGAATAGAAAGGAATAATGCAAAAGACAACATGACTTTTGAATCTCACACAATTATTTTTCTCAAATACTTACTGTCTACTAGTGAGTGCCCAGCATAGGGCAAAACGTATCTGAACTTTACCAAAATCAACCAACCAAACAAATCATATAGTCTACTTAAGTCTCAGTTCTCTTACCTGTAAAATGGAAAGAATAAATACCTAACTCACAGGATTGTTATAAGGATTAAAGGGAACTATGCATATAAAATATACTAAGTCTTCCAAAAATGTTAACTACTGCTATTATTACTACTATTACAATGATGGAGATGACAATGAAAATAGTAATTAAAAAGTAATACCCAAGAAGTCTCTTTCAGAAACATACCTACTTGTGAAATGGGGTGTCATGTATTCATTCTGCTGTACTGAAATAATGCAGCCATTTAAAGACTGAAAATTTTGTCCCTAATGACTTGTGGCCTTACAAGAGTCCCTTGCAGAAAGCTGGTCAACTCTGAAAAAATAGAGAAGTGCCAAACCTCTCTGCTATGCCAAGGCTCCCTCATGAGTTCTCTTTCAGTCTCAGATATGGAAAAGTCTTGGGAATCCAAAGTATGTAGTATCATGTTTGCTGGCTACACTCCACCATAGTTCAAGGCCAAGGTATAAGGTATAGCTTCTTTTAAACATTTTCTGTTCCGGAAAGGTTGGGAAGTTGACGGGTAAAATAATATAAAGAAATGAAAGGGGCAAGTCGGTTTCAGTAAGTATACATTACTCTAAATACACTGAAAATCCCAATAAAAGCATTTATTTATATCTGATCCTAACAGGATAGGTAAGATTCACAGCTCCCTCCTTAATTTTAATGAAGCACTCATATTACAAGATATACACAACCCTCAGAGTTCGTTTTGGAATTGCAAACAATCCTGAAAGGCTTGAAGTAAAACAAGCTTAGCCAGACTAGAGACTTTTATTTCACTATCATAAAAAATAATGAGTGGGGCCTTTGGAAAAGTAAGGCATTTCTAAACACTTGGCAGAAAGGAAACCACGTGCAGGGGACTTAAACCTACACTTTTGGTGTGATTGCACATACCAATTCGAAAAAATTGGTAAAAAAAAATAAAAAATCAGTAAGTATCTCTCAAATCTATACTCTGCTGTCAATGAAAAAAAAAGTTATACTTGGAATCCAAAGTTAGTACAGATCTTTAGAAACTTACTACTATTTTTAGCCAAAAGGTATAATTATGGCTCATATTTAACTTTTGGTTGTCACATATAGGGGATGAGGTATTTATCAACTGAAATATATGTGCCAAACTTTTTTTTTAAATTTGGACATTCAACTAAATAACATAAAAAAGAATTATTTTAGGCAATAAACAATTTAGTTGTTAATAGTAATCCATCAGCGATAAACTTTATAATTAGAGAAGGTCTCTAACAGTCCTTCCAACTCTTGGGTTCTATGAGTTGAGTTTCATCATGCAAAAAATATTTTCTTATTAAAAAAAAAAAACAGGGGCCGGCCCGGTGGCTCAGGTGGTTAGAGCTCCATGCTCCTAACTCTGAAGGCTGCCGGTACGATTCCCACATGGGCCAGTGGGCTCTTAACCACAAGGTTGCTGGTTCAACTCCTCGAGTCCCGCAAGGGATGGTGGGCTCCGCCCCCTGCAACTAAGATTGAACACGGCACCTTGAGCTGAGCTGCCGCTGAGCTCCTGGATGGCTCAGTTGGTTGGAATGTGTCTCTCAACCACATCGTTGCTGGTTCGACTCCTGCAAGCGATGGTGGGCTGTGCCCCCTGCAACTAGCAACGGCAACTGGACCTGGAGCTGAGCTGCGCCCTCCACAACTAAGACTGAAAGGACAACAATTTGAAGCTGAACGGCACCCTCCACAACTGAGATTGAAAGGACAACAACTTGACTTGGAAAAAAGTCCTGGAAGTACACACTGTTCCCTAATAAAGTCCTGTTCCCCTTCTCCAATAAAATCTTTAAAAAAAACACAAAAAACCAAAAACGAAACAAAAAAAAAACTACCTGGGAGTGACATCAGCAAAATGGTGGACAAGGAGTGTTCTACTGTCTTCTCCCCCAAAAACACCAATTTTGACAATCACCCATGAATAAGAGTACCTATGTAGAAGTTCAGCAGAGAACTTTCAGCACACTGTTGGGGCAAAAAAAAAAAAAAAAAAAAAAAAAGTCTGAGATTAGACTCATTGAAGAGGGTAAGAGGAACAATTTCACTTTACCTGAGTCATCCCTTCCCCAAGGTGGCACAACGTAGAGCCGAGAGGGACCTTCTCAGCCCGCGATTTCTCCCACGGTGAAAAGTAAGGGTGTGTGTACCAGTGAGCACCTGGTTTCCCCAGCTGTGCAAGACACGGCAAAGAGGCCCATTTCTTTCTCACCCAATCCAGAGTATAATCCAGCAATCCCACTTCTGGGTATGTATCCAAAGGAAAAGAAATCAGTATCTCAAAGAGATTCTGCACCCCCAAGTTCACTGCAGTATTATTCACAACAGACAATATATGGAAACAACCTAAATGGATGTCAATGGATGAACAGGCTAAAGACGGTGTGTGTGTGTGTGTGTGTGTGTGTGTGTGTATGTATGTATACACACACAATGGAATATTATTCAGCTATGAGAAAGAAGTAAATCCTGTCATTTGATACAAGATGGATTAATCCAGAGGACATTATACTAAGTGAGTAAGCCAGACAGAGAAAGACAAATACTCTATGATCTCACTTATATGTGGAATCTAAAAAAAAAAGGTGAACTCATAGGAACACAGAAACAGAGAGTAGAACGGTGGTTATCAGAGGCCTGAGAGCAGGGGAGCTGTGGAGCTACTGGTTAAGGGTACAAGGCTTCGGGTATAACAAGACTAAGCTCCAGAGCTCTAATGCACAGCTTGGTGACAATCGTTAATAACACTGAGTGATGTACTTGAAATTTGTTTGAGTAAACCTTAAACATTCTCACCACACACACACAAAGGTACCTATTTGAGGTAATGGGTGTGCTTACTAACCTGAGGTAATCATTTCACAAAGGATACATATGTCAAATCATCAGGTTGTACACTTTAAATATACATCATTTTCATTGTTAATTATGCCTCAATAAAGCTGAAAAAATTAAAATAATTTTAACATACGAGGAACAATAAACAAAATAATCTACATACACATACCCAAAACAGGTGGGCACACGAAGATGAAAGAAATACTTTCAAGATTTGAGGATTCTTTTCAGATGAAATCTGAAGTATTACTAAAAAACTGGGGATGAGCTTAGTCCATCGGGGCCTGAAATACTCTGTAAATTACCCAAAACTCACAGGATGGTATCTATGAATTGAGACACAGAAAGATATAAGGCAGTTTGGATACTTGGAAAGATTTAGGTTAAGACAATGTATATAAAAACATTTATAAATATAAATCTGTTGAGATTGGGGAACTTTGGAGAAACAAACAGACAAATGTGGTGAGAAACAAACTTCTTATAAACACATTTCAGAGTGTTTTGCCAGTAAACTTTAAAAACACTATTCCTTGTTTTTTAAAAGGAAAACAAGGGAGGTGGAGAATAGATCTGAATTTCCAAATACATTTTTATGTTTGCTTACTTGTTAAAAACAACAACACAACAAACCATTTCCTAATTATAGATACTGAGGATAATTCTAGCCACAAAATCTTCTCTTTCTTTCTTCAAGAATAACAACAAAAATAGCACAGTAACGCATTAAATGATTTCTGGCGCCACGTCAAAAATCCAGATGAAAGAGAACACTTAAATTATATAAGCTTCAAACTGTAACAATATTTTAATACTCTACTCTTAGAAAAGGAAAATGCCACATGTACTGTAGGTAACAAAAATAAATCAATAATATGATTTTTTTCCTGTTTGCTTTCGGGAGGCTTTTGTTCAAAATGCAGGTGGCCTGGGAGTCTTTCCAGGAAGACCTTGACAAACCAGTCTTCTGTGTTCTACGCAGATACTTCTGATCCTACAAAGCATTTAGGGGTCTGTCCTCTGCTAAAAACATCTTAGGAAAAACAGAGACCCTTGTCCCTTTCCAAACTGGGTCCCACACCGCCCACCTGCAAGCAACCACCTATGCCAGTCCTGTCCTACGGGTGCCCCCCACCCCCACCCCAGGGGCTCCAAAACTCGCCATTAGCATCAAGTCTGGGCCCAGCTCAAAACCCATCCCTCCCCACTGTTCTTAGTATCAGGTTAAAAGTCGGTACTTATCGTGGGATGTTGGTTACATGGGTGTGTGCACTTATCATGAGCATTTATTTCATGTAAAATTTATGTAAAATTTACCTCACTTAAAAATCATTTTTTAAAAAAAATTAATACACTGACCCACAATGCTCTGAAGATCTGGCCCCTCCAGCTTCTCCAAATTTACCTTGTGCCAAACTTCCACCTCACTCGACTGTCCTTTGGTGACCCTGGCGCCTATTTCACTTCCTCCAGAGGCGAGCCCTTTCTCTGGCCTTCTTCACACACGTGGCTCTTTCTGCCTGGACTCTCCTCTGCCATCCCAGGCCCCACCCCTTCCTTCTAACTGACTTCTCCGCATCCAGCCAGTCTCAGCTTGGGTGCCTGGTCCTCCGAGAAACCTCCCTCCCTCCCTTCATCCTCCTGCACAGGCGCGTGCTCCCATACTCAGGCCACGGCGCTTCTCCACTCCCACGGCATCCTCTACTCCCATCACCACAGCATTTAATTACTACACGAGGTGTCAGATTATAAGGTTCACGACAGCAGGCACCACCTCTGTCATTCCCTGGTACAGCCCCAGCATCTGGCAAATCACAGACGACCAGTGGATATTCATTTAATGAATGTCGAATGAAGGCATGAGGATATTAGTCATGTGACCCCTAACCTTCCTTCCCCATTTTGCTGTCTCTAACGTGCTGTCATCTCAGCTCCGACAGTTGCAGCGTCATGGCTCTGGCTCTAATTGTGCTCAGGTTTCTCATCTCAGGAGAACCTAGAACCTTCTTCTAGGTTCAACTGGAATTAGGGTAAGGTGACAACACGTGTTTAGTCCGTTAACGTGGACATTTCAGGTACTTGTCTAATCTCTCTGCCAAAAGAATTGGTTTGTCTAGACAGGTTTTACGTGAGACGGTCGGCTCCACGGCATTGGTCATTCTAGACACGCCAGGGCGGCCCAGACTCCAGCTTTTCCTGAGATGGAATTAACGAAATGACAGCGTCAAGCTTTCAATTTCGGAAAGTTAAAAAAAAAAAAAAAAAAAAAAAAAAAAGTAACCAGACTGAATTTCCTAAAAATTCTCCCTTGCGAGGTTGTTAAGAGGGGTGGGAGGGAAAACGAGAAGGATGAGTCAGTGTGAGTCAGCATTAAAAGCTCTGCTTCTGGTAAACAGTTTGCTCTTTTACAGACAGGATTAGGATTACTGGACTCCCACTACTGAAAATACACAAATAACAGGTGGTATACATTATATAAGGAGTTCCAAAACTTGGGTCCCTCTACAAAAGGAGCAGTTCATCCGAGATGGGCTACACCTTCCCCAAGGCCCGTTCCTTCTTGGAGAAGCCCCAAGGCTAAGTAAGCATTTCCTTTACGACAATTAAGATCCTAAGTACTCCTACTGCTCCCTCAAGTGACCGAAAGGAATGACTGAATGAGCACCTACTATGTGCCAATAACTGTGCCTGGCACTTCGTATAATTCATCTTTACACACACAACAATCCTGTAAGATTGGTATTATCGCCAACGTTTTATAGGAACCTGAAGCTCACAGAGGTTAAGCGATTCACTCAAGGTTACATGGTGGTAGCACCATGATTTGAACTCAGACCTGACTTGTAAGTGCTCGTTTCCCAGTATCTCCAACTCAGTTCAGAACTATGTATGAAATACCGCGAGCAAGGCAAAGTACACGTACCGCACGGGACACAAGGGAATAAGAGGCCCCCCCAGTGACCAAGAAAGCCAAGTTAGGGGAAAGGGGATTACTAGGAGACATTCCTTTCTCTATTTCGAGAATCTTGAACAAGGCCTGGGAAGTTGTTATTGAAATACATGTGGAAGATAAAGGAAAACACACCATCTAATGCAACACAAGGCGGTCTGTTGCTGGTGTCATGAGAAAATGTGCCGGGGGAGGTTAGATGGTATCGTGACGTAGAGCTCCAAGGAAGATCCATGAACAACATGGCATTTGATACGCTTGGCAAATGGACTTTGACCCGCCACAGGGAAAAACAAAGGGACGAGTGGAGTACAGGGGGCAGTACAGTTGGGATGAAGCCTTCAGCACCGCCAGCCAAACAGGAAGAAATAAAGGTGGGAAAGGAAATTGTGCGGGCCCTGAACCTACTTCAAGTCCCTTTACATGGAAAAGCACAAGAATTGCAAATATTTCCTAGTTGATTCAGACCAATACATGAGGAAACACACTTAATGGTTAAATAAATCAAGAACTGTCAAATAGCCTTTCTGGAACCAAGTGGCGATAGTAGTGGGGGTTATAACTGAATAAATGAAACGTATGAGGTCTGACAGTTAAATTCATGAACTTGTGGCAACAATGTTGCTAAGCTTTTTTTTAATATCAGAGGGATTATTCATTATGAATTTGTATCAACTGGACAAAGAGTTAACCAAGTTCACTATTTGGAAGTGCTGAAAAGGCTGCATGAAAAAGTTAGACGACCTGAACTTTTCGCCAACAATTCATGGCTCTTGCATCACGACAATGCACCAGCTCACACGGCACTGTCTGTGAGGGAGTTTTTAGCCAGTAAACAAATAACTGTATTGGAACACCCTCCCTACTCACCTGATCTGGCCCCCAATGACTTCTTTCTTTACCCAAAGAGAAAGGAAGTATTGAAAGGAAGACGTTTTGATGACATTCAGGACATCAAGGGTTATTCGACGACAACTCTGATGGCCATTCCAGAAAAAGAGTTCCAACACTGCTTTGAAGGGTGGACTAGGCGCTGGTATAAGTGCACAGCTTCCCCAGGGGAGGACTTGGAAGGTGAACGTAGTGATATTCAGCAGTGAGGTAGGTAGCACTTTCTCTAGGATGGGTTCGCGAACTTAATTGTCTGACCTTGTATGTGTTTATATAACAAAAGGACCATTACAGGGCAGTCCTATTACTGTGATTACCGCAACACTGAATCATTATAGTATGGGTTCTATGAGTGCACATTTTCTTTGAATTTAACCTACAGCTCCTTCACTGGGGGATGAGTTAGGTCAAGGACGCTCAACAGGCACAGGCTATTGGCGGGGAGAGCATTTTTGGTTGTCACGGGATTTGGTTGCCTCCTCGATCAAATGGGTGTTTAGTAAGTGGGACTCAGGATGTGAAACGCCCTGCAAATGATGAGACGGTCTTACAGGAAGCAGAATCGCCCTGACCCTGCCTGACTCTCAAATATCAAGATATTCACGTAAGTGAAAAACCTGTTTATAATTCCTGGAGCCTAGAACTTAACTCCTTTTTACATGTAACAAAGTACTTTTGTACGTTTTAGAGGCAAATGTATTTTCCAAGAATGCGTGGAAAATGAAAGATGTAAATACCATGTAAAAGGAAGGTGATGCTGTTTGTATTTAAGGATAAATTATCATGTCGGTTCACATATTTTCAAACAGTTCTGAAAACTGAAAAACACACATATGTAGATAACGCATAAGCAGCAAAATGTTAACACTTTGATCTAGGTGTCTGATACAGATGCTTATTGTACTTTCTTTTTTTTTCTGTATGTTTGAAATTTTTCATAATGAAAAGCTGGTAGAAAAGCCATCTAGCCATCATTGAGAGGTCACAGTAGAGGCTAAAAGCACAGACTCTGGAGCTCTGTGACCTTAGGCAGGTTACCTTCCCACCCTGTGCCTCAAGTGCCCCATCTGTACCATGAAGATAATAATAGTACCTACTTCACAGAGCTGTTATAAGGATTAAATAATTTAATACATGGAAGCTGCTTAGAACACAGCTTGGCACAGGTAGGCACTACTGGAGTCATAGCTATTATCATTACACCTCAGCAAACAGTCCCCCACCCATACACCTGCCCACCTCTCCATCCTGAGTTATCTGTACAAGCAGAAAGACTGGAAGTTCTTGACCAAGAGTCGTTTTCACACGATTTCCTTCCAATCAGATCCTTTCCCTCGCTCCCCCTTCTTGAATCGCCTCCAGGCCAGATAAATCCTACTTAAGCCTCCGACACTCCGAGAGCATTTTTTCCCCCCTCAGATACCTCCTGGTCTTACTCTCTTCCCATCCCACCCGAACGCCTTTGCTCCTTCCTCCCTCATTTTAACCTATCCTTCAGGACACCAGCCACGCACAGGCTCTTTTGTGAGCCTTGCCAGACTCAGCCATCACGTGGCTGTCCTCAAAGAGACTTAGCATAAGACTGCCTTGAAGCATCAATTCCCTTTCCATGTATAGCTCTCGCTCTAAACATACAGCACTTTGAGGACAGGGGCCTTCCTTTGTGACATATTTTCTTAAGCTTCTCACAGCCCCTTGGAGACCCACTATGAAATCTTCCTTGGATCTAGGCTGCTGCATTTGCTCTCTGACCCTTGACCTTATTTTTAATAATGCTTCAGATAACAACTTGATCCAAAGGCTTTGCCCCAAACAGAACCCTTCACTTGACGGTATCTTTTGTGCTATGTAAAGTACAGGGGGGACCCACAGAATTCTGAGCTGCCTGTGCTGCACAGCCAGAGGCCAGGGCACCCGGACGTACCGTACGGTCTGGGTGTTTTACCGGGTGCCTCCTCCTGAACCTACCCAGAGCCCAGCATGAGCTGTGTCTTCCTTTCCCTCCCAGCAAACTCACCTTCTGCCTGAACTCCTGTTGGAAGGACCCATGTAATTCATGGGTGACATGCTGAAGGTGACAGGACCGGAGTCCTGTTCCTGAGGTGATCGCCAAGAGAAAGGGATACACATGGGAGCAAAGAAAGGAAAAGGAAAGCATCATTCTGGAGTGGGAGTTGGGCCCAGCACCAGAGTAGAATCCCAGTGAGCTAAGCTGTTCATAGCGTAAACCTCCCCGTACCTCCCTCTGTACTTAGTTTCCACAGCCTGATTACTTCCCTAGTCTGAAGCTATACCGACTCTCCCTCTCAGTGCCCATCCGCCGGCACCATGGTTCTCTCTGTTTCCTGCGCAGGATTCACTCAACTCCATTTTGGAGCCTTCGTGCCTGTGGCTCCAAGTCATGGTTCTACTCCTTACTAGCTGTGTGACCACAGGGAGGTTTCTCAGTCACTTTGCAGCTCCGTTTCCTCATCCATAAAGTTCAGTCATGTGGGAAATATTTATCAATATTTCCTGTTCTGGGCTCTGGAGATAAAGTAATGAATGGAATAGACAAGACTTCCACTCTTTTTAGCTCACCTTCTACTCGACAAAGGGCAATTAAACAAGTAAATAATTTCAGACAGTAGCAAATTCTACGAAGAAAATGAAACAGAGTAATGGGCTAGGCGAATGAAAGTGGGAAGAGCAGAGCACATGACAGTGGGCAGAGAAGGCTGCCCTGAGGAGGTGACATTTGAGCTAAGATCTATTATTAAGGGAAACTGGGTAAAGGGTACATGCGATCTCTCTCCATTGTTTTTTACAACTGCATAGGAACCGGCAATTATCTCAAAAAGTTGGGGAAAAAAATCACCCCGGCTGCTTTGCGGAGATCAATAGACATACATACATATGTAATTATGTACAGATACATAAAATCTTTCTTCACTTTAATTATCTGTGTTCTTCCACCCAGTATTTCCAAAACATTATCATTTCAACACAATCAATATAAAAATTAATAACATAGTCTTTATCTTTGTATGAAGTCTTTCAAACCCAATGTACACATCTCAAAGCACACGCTCCACATTTCAGGTGCTCCAAAGCCACACGTGGCGGATGGATGGCTGCCATGCTGGACAGCACGACTCTAGAGTTCTACCTACGGCTGTTGATCACCGGTATTTAACCGGGACCCTCATTTCTCTCGGTGCTCACTCCTCACGCCACAGTTTTACTGAGATATAATCGACACATAACATTGTACCTATTAGTCGCAGGTGTACAACCTAAATCTTGTAGTGGAACAAGAAGGGAATCGGGGAGATCTGCGAAGAGGTTGCTGCTGTCTTCAGTCGGATGGCTCACAGGTTGCATCACAGAGCAGGGTGTGTTCCGTTGCTATGGCAACATAATTGGGTGGACAGGAGTGTGTGACCAAGAAAGACAGTTTTCAGTTGAAGCAACTGGGTATTTAAATCATATCTACCTAACAGAGCTTCTGTCAGAATTAAGTGAGCTCATATATGTAAAATACCCAACACAATGTTAAACACATACCGTAGTAAATGCTCACTATTATACTGAAAAGAAAAAAATATTGACCCTAAAGTTCCATCACATTAAAAAAAAAGAGAGAGAGATCCACCTCAGATACTGGCTAAAACCCTCCAAGTCGTTCAGAAGTTAAAACTATTTCTATGTTTGTCCTTGCTGCTGAGCTGTGCCTCTTGAAGGCAGCATATGGTTGGGTTTTGGGTTTTGATCCAATCTGCTACTCTGTGCCTTTTTATTGGTGAGTTCAGTTCATTTACATTTAGGGTGATTATTGATCTACGAGGATTTCCTATAGCCATTTTATTAACATCTTTTGTTTTCTGGGAGCTCGGTGTCTCCATCGTTTCTTTGTCTTTGTGTTTCTGTTATTTTACTTTGGTGGTGGTCTATGATTTTTTTTCCTCTGCACCCACCTTCAATGCGTGTTTCAATGTGTGGATCTCTCAGACGTGTTTGTGTGTTGTGTGGGAATCCTTTGTTGAATTGTAGCTGTTCAACTTGTAACCAACCTCAAGAGGCGAGATCAAGGGGGACCCCTCACGCTGCCATGTTTCTGATGTCCCCTAAAACAATTTCTAAAATTCATTTTTCAATGATTACAAGGAAAATGAAGGAGTACATTTAGGTCCCTTTTCCAATTTCCTTTTTTCTCAGAGACATAAATATGTATCACAGAGAAGTAAAGGATTCCCATAATTATAAAAATCCAAAGTTTTTCCTATCAACTCTCTCAATTTAGAAGTTTAATTGGATTTAAATTAAGATTTAAATTAGAAGTAGCATATCTTCTAACACAACATTGGCTGGATGACTACTAGAAATGATTTGTGCTGGATCCTTTCAAAAGAAATATTAACAAAATATATTGGAATCGCAGGAAAACAAATCAAGAGACTGTGCAATAAAACATTTAAATGGAACAGTCTATGGGAAATAAAGCTCAGAGTTCATATGTCACTGGGGACAAATAGTTGCATTAGGATATTGCTCTTTCTGAAATAAAACTGCATTTTGTATTTATTTGTTTTTGTCATTCGAGGGTAGAGAACAGGGGTTTAGTTTGTTTGAATGAAGAAGTTTATAAAAGCACAAGATGCTATAAATCACAAAATGGTAAGAAGGTCAAATTTTTACTAACAGAAACAGCAAAAACCAAACTTTTAAAAAGTCAAACCTAATTGCAAGTGGTCATTTGAAAGAGAAAATCTTCCTGAGAATTTAAGTTTAGGGCACTGACTCTGACCTGGATTTACATAACTCTCATACCCAAGAGACATGACAGCTGATTGTCCTGTCCAAACAAACACTGCAGAAATTTATTATAACCATCAGGGATATTCCATTTCTCTTCCCACAGTATCTACTAATTCTTATCTCAGACAGATATGTGTGTGTGTGTGGTTTGGATGAATGTTCTGCATCATCTGAATTCTTTGCAGTACTGAGGAGACAGCAAAGTGTTTAAAACTTAAGTCTTCATTTAAAAAAAAGAAAACTGATTTTTTTTTGGAGGATTCTGACTTTGGGAAAGCTATTTTAATTAGGAGTTAAGCAAAGTGTTATAAGAAAAATATAGACAAACGAAGACACTGTTTATATTTCAAAGATGGTGATACAGATTCTGCTGCAAAATTTTTCCAAAACTAATCCCGGGCAAACAGTTCCTTAGGAAAACTATTTTTATCCCTTTATCAACTTGGTTGATAAGTATTTCATTTCCAGTGCATATATGGACAAGCTATATAAAGCAAAATTATTTCTATGCTTTAGAAACAAACATTTTGCAAATGGAAACAAAGTTTATTGTGCTATAATGTTAATTTGCTAGGCTGACAGATAACTCTGGGGCCCCTTAATACACAGTTCAGAATGAGAGTCCATACAAGGAATAGGCTTGACTCCCCAAAACTCCAGAAGCACGGTCCCTCCAGAGGAAAACACCGCTCTGGAAAACTGTGATTAATGCTACTTAATCCAGAACACATTTACATGCATTATTTCATTGCCTTGTGTGGTATATAAAATGCTATTATCATTCCCATTTTTTCAGATGAAGAAATTACAGCTCAGAAAGGTTGATGTCCAAGGTCACTAAGTTAGGGAGTGCCATTGCTATCAGACTCAGCTCCCTCAAGCTATGCCTTAGTGACAGTAATGGCAGCAGCAATGACAGCACTTATATGCTGAGTGTCGTTCCTTGCAATTCATATGTCAATTCATGCAACCTTGACAAGAACCCTACGAGGTAAATAGATAGGTTTGTCTTTGGGCCACCAACCTCCCCTTTCTCTACCCTGGCCCACCATGCATCCCTGCTTCTTGCCCCACAAATTAAAAATCGGCACCCCAAAGTCCTCACGTTCTATCTCATCCCAAATCAAATTGGGCTCTAAAATGCTGGTAATTGTTGAAGCTGGAGGATGGGTAATGGAGGTTTCTTTATACTATTCTCTCTACCTTTGTTTATGTTTGAAAATTACTTGATAAACCTTTAACATTTTTTGCTCTAACATGGAATCTGACCTACTGAAGAGGCTCGCAGACTAGCCTACACTAACAGTGAATTTCAAGGAAGTTAGGTTGGTGCAAAAGTAATTGCGGTTTAAAAGGTTAAAAAATTCCAAAAAAACGCTATCACTTTTGCACCAACTTAATATTATGGGAAATGGCTATATCATAAGAAAAGTCACATCATTCACTCATTCCACAAACATAAATTGAGCACCATTATGTTAGAATAAATCAAGGTCCAATGAAGGAGTCCTGTCCTCAACAAACTAAGAGTTTAGTACCAGACACAAAAGAAATGCAAAAATAATTATAGGGAAGGACTATTGATGAGAAATGCTATAAAAAGAAAAGTTCAAACATAGAACTATGTGAATTGGTAAAAGAGTCACAGCTGGACAAATTCCATTACACGGAACTCTTTGGGACAGTCCAAACTTTTTGGTGTAGTAAACCCTAAACATTATCTCAACTCAACAAGTGGCCCACAAGAAGAAATGGAGATAGAGCCAAAATCAAAATTAGGGCTGGAATGCCTACATGCCCTCTTGTATGGTATGATAATGGTTTCCAGACTGAAATCCAGGCCTCCTGGTCAAGAGGGCAGGATTCCTCTGAACTCCTAGGATCAAAACATACTTATTGGAGATTTAGCTGGATAGAAAATCACCAAAACACCACTTATAACACTAAAAACTTAGAAACAATGTAAATGTCCAACAATAGGGTTTGATGATATTCATTCAATCAATGCGCAGCAATCCATACACAGCAATTGAAAAAGAAATAAAGAAGTACTCTCCATTATATGATAAGGACTAATAATGGTAGAATTCATAAAAAATAAACAACCAAAAAAAAAAACAAAAAGAAAAGAAAACAGCTGGTTAAAGACAGGATTCATTACAAATGCACATTCATTTGTCAACTACTTGGTAATAAACCAAGGCTGTTTCTTGAGAATATGGTCTAGCAATTCAAGTTCCTGCATGAACCACACCTCTGATGCTTGTTTATGAGTTCCAGCTTTTACTGGAAAGCCACTTTGTAAAATGAAGTCTGAAGGCAAAATTCTACATTTGGATGAATTTTTGTCCTCCGTCTTTGCAGAGATCTCTTCCACTGTAATTTCACAAGCACTTTTTGGCGTTTGTTTTTACCAGGTCTTTCAAACGCATTCAACTTATGTTTCACAAAAACAATGTCTTTTTTTTCCTTTTTGTCCTCCTATTTCATTAGTTAACACTTAGTTGCATTGTAATTCAGTAACAAGTAAAACTGGCATCAACAGGTTTGGGAACCAACTCACCTGACTTGCTGACATGAGTGACAGGACCATCATCAAGCGAACGCTTACAACGTGTTGAATATGGGCCAGGCCCTGTTCTAAGCGCTCGACATATCTTAAGGCCTTTAATCCTCAGAGACGAGGTACCACTGTGGCCATCACGTTACAAATAAGGAAACTGAGGCACAGAGCAGTAACTTGCCTGAGGTCACACGACTAGTAAATGGCAGAGAGAATTCTAACTCAGGGAGTCTGGGTCCACGTTGGTGACTTTAACCACTACCCTGAAACTCCCTAAAACCAAATGAGTGAGAGACGCAGTGTCGTTCAAGAGAAGCTCCTGCGATGACGTAAATGCTCTACGTCTGAAAGGGCTGCCACATCCAGTAACCGCTAGTCACCCTGTGACCGCCGCGATGAAGAAACTGGATTTTTAATGTAAACAGCCACACGTGGCCCTTGGCTATCGTACTGGACAACGTGACAAGAGTTGTTTACTAGCCGAGAACACTCAGGGCTGTGGGAATTAAACACTAAGTTGTGTAGCGAGAATGATGAGGATCTGTTCATCGAGCCTTCATTACATGGAGACTGGTTAAGCAGCTCGTCCTGTGTATGAACTGACATGAGAAGATACTTACCACGTGGTTAAATGGAAAATATACATTATAAGACACTACAGAAAACCTAATCTCATTCGTGTTTGATTGAAAAGTCCTGAATGCAAAGATAGTAAACATACAGAAAACTGTGGTTTCCTCCGAGGGGAGGGTACAGTAGACACTGCTGGCTACACACCGCCAGGCTGACAGCCATTTGCCTTCTCTTCCACAGCAACAGAATCCCTCAGTTGTTGGGAACAGCGAAGACACGACATTCCCCGGCCTCCCTCACAGATGAGAACTGACAATGTGTTGTCAACTGAATGTGTTTGTGGGGGCTTCCAGGACTTCCGAGGGTATGCTTTGCCCTCCCCTGTCACACTTCTTCCTGCCTCATGGAAGAACTGTGTAGCTAGAGAACCAGAAGCCCACTTGTGGCCACAAGGTGACCACGAGAGTGTCAGCCCTGGGGTAAGGATGGTGAAGCAGAAAGAACGATCTACACTGTTTGATGGCATTGGGGAACGGCCATCCCAGCAAAAGACTCCTTACTTGGGACTTAATGTTTTTTAAAAGAAAAAGAACCTGTAGTATTGAAAAGCACTCTTATCAGCAGCCACCACAATTCCTAGCTGACCCCTCTACTCAGCGTCCATGCCTCCCAGTCACAGAAAAACATCCTTCCTAAGGGAAACACAATTTTGTCCCTGACTGGCCTAAAGATCATTTCACATCCCCATCCCCCACCCCTTCTCCCCCATAAATGACTTGTTCAAAAAACAGGCCTAAGCCAGTAAGGTATGGCACTGGCCTGGTGACAGGATTTGGCTCTGGAACGGGCACATGACCCAAGTCAAGCCAATGAGATTCTACGATTAGTATCTGGGGGCTTAAAATTCTCACTCTGAGGAGAACAGAGGAAGAGAGACTCTGTTCCTTGGGTTGGTGCCATACTTGGATCTAGGGCCCAGAACTGCTACAGGTATCTTGTTGCTGGCCTAAGAATAAAGACAACACCCTGGGGAGGGAACAACCAAGGGAATCTTAGGGAAAGAAGCCTGCGGCAGTGGGTTAAGTTAATCGTGAAGTTTGCCTTACCTCTGGGACAAGTATACATTACACAAGCCAAAAACTAGCCACACGACTAAGAAATCACCTTAGAGGCAATGGGATAGGTGTTAAGAGTTATTCAAACATTGTGAGAAAGGCAAATAAGTCAGGTCTTCCCAGTGGGCATGCAAAGTTAGGCACTGGTTCTTCAAAACACTTCTGCACCTTTTTCATACAGGCCTGGTCAGTTATTATACAGTAAGCTCCCCAATACTGAGTTACTTTAGAAGAGCTTTTCATAGAGGCTTTTCCAAAAAAAAGGTTACTGAATAAGTGTACATGTTTCAAAAGCCTGACAATAATCACAACAGTTAACACTTATCCATTGAGTCCTTACCATCTGCTAGGCCTGTGCTGAGCTCGTTACCGCATGCAGTCCTCACAAGACACAAGGGACTCTCACTACACCCATTTTACAAATCAGGGAACACAGAAGCTTAGAAAGCAAAGTAACGTATGCATGAAAGTAGAAAGTGCCTGGGCTGAGACTTGAACTCATGGCAAAGGACTCCAGCGCCTCTATCCACGGCTTTGTATTGCCCTCCTTAGGATACATAAAAACACATTTATGATTTTCTGAGGCTGCCCTGTTTTACTTTATTTTATTTTCTCTTTTTGTTGTTTTTGTTTTTTATTTTTGTTTTGCTTTTGCACTGATTTTAAACATTCTGTTCTCTTGACCCTCTGAGTATACTATATTCATCAAACCACAAGTCCTAATTTTTTGGCTTGTAAATATGGTCACCACATTTACTATGTACCACATATAACATGCAAATATCATCAAGAACCACTGAGTGTTGGGCGTCTGGATGGCTCAGTTGGCTAGAGCGCGAGCTCTCAACAACAAGGTTGCCGGTTCAATTCCCACATGGGATGGTGGGCTGCGCCCCCTGCAACTAAAGACTGAAAATGGCAACTGCACTTGGAGCTGAGCTGCGCCCTCCACAACCAGATTGAAGGACAATGACTTGAAGCTGATGGGCCCTGGAGAAATACACGGTTCCCCAATAAAATTAAAAAAAAAAAAAGAACTATTGTGTGTTAAACCTATGTACACAAGAGAGCAATATAATTACATGTCTAACATGCTGGAAATTAGGATTAGACCATCAACTTTTCTTTTTCAAGCTTCCTTTTGTTAAACAGAGGCACACAGTAGGTAGGCTTATGGAATTGGGAATGGAAGAAAAAAGATAACTCACATTTATTAAGCCCCTTCTAGTGGCCAAGTTTTGTAATGGTTAATTCTAAAAGGACTTCAGGAGACATTTTTACAGAGAAAAGAACTGAGACTAAAAGACCTTCCCCAAGGTCATGCTGATCTGCCTGAAACTCAAGTTCTTGTTCTTCCCACTACGTGACTCTGCATTCCTATGAATTCTAGAACTTAACCAAATATTGGCTAAAAGCGAACAATGACTCTGAGGCCATAGGAAAAGCTATGCCATTTTATTAGCCTCCCTGGAAATACATTTTAATTACGTTTCAGTTACTTTTAACCATGGCGCCTTCAGCTTTAATAGATTATCCATAAGAAAATAATCTCACACGAAAAGATATAATGTCTCAGGGTCTAATTTAAAGACCACAAGGAAACAGTTACTATGTTTCAGATAAACTAATTTAAAATAATACACATACTTATTTTCTTAGATTGTAAAAATACAATCAGTGAGTAGTAGAATGCTAAGTTTTGATACAAATATTCAAATAGAAACAGTCTAGTCTTGCAAGTACACTGTCTATGGAGAATCATTGAAAAAAACCACTACCCAAATCTGCCTCATGTACTAAATATTATCATAATTGTTTATGAAAACTCAGAGACTATATTTTTAAATGATGTTATGTATATAATACAGTCATTCTCCAGGCAGCTGAGATCCCCAAATAGAGAATGCTATAGCACAGAATTTAGGTTTTATTATTACTTTGATAAAAGTAAAAATTAAAAACAAAAAAAGGCTTTATGTACAAAACACTTTGAAGTTTCTCTGTTCACAAGGTAGCGACCACATACCTGTATATCTCCTGCAAAACCTACTACTTTCAGAGCCACCCCAACTAGGTGCTGATTTCTCTCTAACACCTTGTACCTATTCATGGTCTCAAACCAAAGGAGACTGCTGATCAGTTTTTCAATAAAAAAGGCATGCCACCAGTCCATATAGAAGCAAAGGCAGCAGCTGAAAAATGAAACTGAGCAGGGCTTGGGGTAGCAGGAGTCTTAACTATTCAACCCTGGAGAACATATTTAAGAAATAATAAGAACAGCTAATATTTACTCAGTGGTTCTTATAGCTACTCACTGTGTTAAGTGTTTTAACTACATACTCAATCCTTACAACTCTATGCAGTAGGTACTATTATTAAGAATCTTACTCAACATCATACATTTATTCAAAATATTTCCAGGATATAGTAAAGCTTTGAAATTTGGCTCCCCCACTTACTGGCTGATTCTGAGCAACTTTACACTCTCTGAATCCGTTTCCATAGCTTTAAAATGTTAACTGTACATTCTAGCCCAATGTCTGCATTTCCTAGTCCCTTATCCCTGGTGTCATGAAATATTCCACCTGCTCATGCCCTAAATCAATACTCATTAGGGCAGAAACAATATTAGGGCTGCTTTTGCTTCCATTGTCTCCAAGGGTGGTCTGGCTGCCCCACACCACTCCCAGGCCCCAGAAGCCGACCAAAGGGCTCAGTCAGTTTCTCCACCTGCCCAGTCCTGACTTGTTTCCCCTTCCCAACCAACTCATATGAATGAGGTGCCAGCATGCCTTTGAACGATGCCAGTGCTGGTTGGAATCATGTACCCTACCGCAAGGGTAACAGAGAATTAAAAACATCAGTATACGAGAAAATCCCTAGAGAGTTCACATTTCTTCATGTATTCAATTCAACTTGAATACTACAGGATTAAGTCATAAGGGGTAATGTAATTTTGGTTAACTGGCAATCACTTAAAGAAATCTTTAAAACAAATTCTAAAATGTGTCAACATACTGTACTATAAATTTCATATGTAGCAGATTTGAACATACTTCAATCCTTGGCTGAGAAACTTGCTATATCTCAGGGTGGTCATCTGAACACTGAAACAATATGGTTTTGACCATGACTTCATGTAAGAAACACATTTTGTGTCATGGCTCAGACATAAAAAGAGCTGAAACAAAAGTTTTACAAAACAAAGCTTATTCTTACTATAGGAGATGTACTCTTTTTTTTTTCTTTCTGTTCTTTCTATTCTGTTTTTTCTTTAAAAAAAAAAAATGCTGGGACCCTTCCCTCAAATAATCGTTCAACCTACTAAATGTGTAACAACCTACCGTTTGAAAATCCCTGATACAGGCAGCCCTTCCACTCTATGGTTTCACCAAAACATAAAACCAATCCAGGAAAGCAATGTTGTGAGTAACCAGTGTTGGACAGAGCACACAGGTTCTGTTTGTTTTTTCTTTTTTTTAATATATTAAACTGAGGGATTTTTCTCCACCTACTGGGGTGGAGAATACGACAGTGTGCAAAGGCTTCCTTGACTTGAGACAGTGGAATTTAACAGAGCAGCACATGACTCGGCATCAGAAAACCTGGATTCATTTTGCAATCCCTAATGAAATAATGCCATGTTTCCCCCAAAATAAGACCTGGCCGGACCATCAGCTCTAATGAGTCTTTTGGAGCAAAAATTAATATAAGCCCTGGTATTATATTATATTATATTATACCTGGTATTATATTATATTATATTATCCCCGGTCTTATATTATATTAAAATAAGACCGGGTCTTATATTAATTTTTGCTCCAAAAGACACATTAGAGCTGATGGTCTGGCTAGGTCTTATTTTCAGGGAAACACGGTAGATCTGATCTAGGCAATGATCATTAATAACTGCTAAAACCATTCTGTGAAAGACTGATGAGAAATTTACAATAGATGGACTATGCAAACCATACCTGACCCCAATGACCAATTTTCATATCACACAAAGAGAGAGACCTGGACTTTACTTCTCCCAATTACTGCCTGCTGATGTGGTACACACCACCACCTGTTAAGTCCAAGGGCCAAAATAAGTAAGTTAATTAAATTAAGGGAGTAGAGGAACATGTTAAAGAAAAGCAATCAGCCAAACCCACAATGTGAGAAGTCATACAGCACAAATGACCTGGTTTTTTCAACAAATAAAAGAAAAACAAATGAGAGAAGAAATTGCTAGGCTTGAGACACAGTCAAATGTAATAGGTGGAATTCGTTTGGATTCCAATTCAAACAAATCAATAGCGCAAAACATTTATGAGATAGTTGAAGAAACTGAATACTGAATGGATATTAGGTAACATTTAGGAATTATTACTGTCCATTTTCTGAGGTGTGATAATGATACTGTGACTATAGAGAACAGAGAGAAAAAGTCCTTATCTCTTAGATATGCATATTGAAGTACTTATGAATGAAATGATAGGACGCGTAGGATATGCTTTAAAATAATCCAAGGAAGGGAAGGTGTGCAGGGGCATATATGATATAAAACTGACCATAATGTTGATACCTGTTGCAACTGGGGAGTGGGTATAAGGTATTTATCATACTATGCTTTGTACTCTTGTATATGCTTAAAATGTTCCACAATGAAAAGCTATAATGTAAAAAGAAAATAAGACAACCTAGATTCAAACACCAGGGCTTATTAAATGTAGTACCTGGGAGGTCTCTTGAATCCTCTGAGCTTCAATTTTCTCATCTGAAAATGGGAATGGTAATCCCTACCTCATAGTACTGTTGCGAGGAATGAAACGAGATCATGGATTCACACCTTTTGGAAATCTAGCTCTTACAAACTGCAAAACACCTACAAATGTTAGTACAACAGTTACGTCTCTTTCTGCATTGCTCTGGAAGCAGACAAAGATTACAGATTTGTGGGACTAGAAATGGTAATGGGCTGAATCCATTTGGACTCTTAAGAATTTTTTTTTCCGTAGTAACTCCTTCATTTGACACTGTTTACTTTATATGGGCCCTTTCCTCCCAAAAGGAGAGTGTCAAAGATATTTGCGATAAATTGAAATCCTCCAACTTCAGTTGTTTATAGTTCTTGTTTACTTTTCCAATTATTCGTATTTCCCCTACTAAATGTAGAAAGTAAATTTACAGGAGACTGTGTTGTTGAGATAAAACTGAACACAATTAGGAATCAATGTAATCTAAATAGGACTTTGTTTAAAATACTCCAGGTGTTTTTAGAAGAATAGATATGTATCTTTCAGCACTAATGCTTCATCTCCAATGAAAGGAAATTCACAGAGGTTCAAGTCTAAAGTAACACAAAGGGAAATTTGGCACAATCTGGCTTCAGTTTACAGAATGGGTTGGAGGGAGCCAGAGAGATCTTTCTATAATGCAAAACTGATTAAGTAATTTCCCTTCCATTCAATGGCTTCCCTCTCCTTTCAAGAAAATGTCCAAACTCCTGAACAAAGGCTCAGGTGGCTCTCCAGCCATATTTCCACCCTCGTCTGGGACTGACACCCCTTCACACTATAGGCAGGGAAGGCTTCCTCTTCCACCCAAGTCCTGTTGATTCCCCTGAAATGTCTCTCACATCTGCCCTCTCCATCCCCTTCCTGCTGCCACTGCCCGAGATCAGGCCTTTTTTTTAACCTTTACTCCCCCATCTCCCCGAACAGAATATATATCCTTATTGCTTTTTCTGATTATAAAAGCAATTAATGTTCATAAAAAAAGACAAATAATGCAGTAAGGAAATAAAAATCTCCCCATGATCTCACGACACAGACATAACGAACTTTCTAGGACAGTCATACTCATGGCAGCATTATTTGCAATAACGCAAATAAAGAAGCAACTCAAATGTCCACCCACGGAATGGGTAAACAAAATGTGTACATACATATAATGCATATACACAAAATGTTTATATACACACAATGGATTATTCAGTCTTAAAAAGGAAGGAAATTCTGACACACGCTACACCATAGGTGAACCTTGAAAATATTATGCTAAATGAAATAAGCCCATCACAAAAAGACAGATACTGTATGAGTCCACTTTTATGAAGTATCTAGAGGAGTCAAATTCATAGAGACAGAAAGTAAAATGGTGGTTGCCAGGGGCCAGAGGAAGGGGAAAATGGGGAACTGTTTAATGGATATAGTTTCAGTTTTGCAAGATGAAAAAGTTCTGGAGATTGTACAACAATATGAATATTCTTAACACTACGGAACTGCACACTTAAAAATGGTTAAGATGATAAATTTCATGTTATGGGTATTTTACCACAATTAAAAATTTTAAAAAAAAATTTAAACAACTAAATCTTTCTGGACACTTTTCCTATAAATATGTATGTATACATTTAAAAAATAAAAAATAGGAACATCCTGTAATCTGTTTTTCATACCTAACCATATGTTAAACATCTTTCTCATATAAATAGCTCCCACCTTATTCTGTTTTAATGGCTGATAGCATCCATCATATGACTGACTGCACCATAATTTAACCAGTCTGTTTGTAGTTTTTCAATATTATCAAAACATCAGTCAACATCTTTGCATATTTTCTCATGACATCTTATGATAGACATGTTTTTCTACATGCCCTTCTTTGGGTATCAATACTTTGATTTTCCCAAAGGAAAATTATCTCCTTGCTATCCAAATAGGCACGTGGCATCCTACCTCCTCCTCTCCAGCCAACTCTTGTTCTATTTGGCTAGCCTGGGCACATTTATTCTAAATTTTATTCCTACATATTTATTTTTCATATTGTTATTGTCATTTCTCCTATAGTCACATTTTCTGATGATTGCTTGCATAAAGCTATTGCTTTTTGTCTATCTTGTAGCTGCCTGTTCACTTAGCCTGTTATACTTAAGATACTTTTTAACTTAATTCTGTTGAATTTTCTCAGCAGATAATCATATCACAAGTAGACGAGCATATCATCAAGGTTGTCATTAAGACTAAAAGCTCTGGGCTCAGGCAGACCTGGGTTCAAATCCTATGTGACCTTGCGTAAGCATTTTCCCTTAGTTTCCTCATCCATAACTGGGAATTATAATAAGGGTTATCTCACACGTTGTTGCAAAGATCATGCTAATTGAGACCAGAATATGAAAAGTGCTTAACATTAGTTCAATAAATGTCTGCTATAATGAAAATATAACTTTCTCGCCACATGCTATTTCTCTTATTGCATTATATTGGTACACTCCTTTTTGGCATTTATCTTGCTTCCCACTTCTCCAAAAAAGTAGAAGCCATTAGACCCCTTTTAAAGTATCTGTGCTATGGATCTCATCTACTCTCACTTTCTCAGGAAAGCTGTGCTACTGGTTTTCCCTTTCATCTCCTGTATTGTCTCAGCCTCTCCCTCACTACTCTTTGCCATCAGTATTTAAATCTGCTCACGCCTCTCTCGTGCTTTTTAAAAAGGCTTCACCCGATTCCCCAATCGCTCTCCAGCCTTCCCTCTCTTCCCCTTCACAAACTTCAGCTGCCTACTCTTTGTCTTTACTTTCTCACATCCCACTCACTCCTCATCCCACTGATATATTGCACTGAACCTTTGGAGGCGGCTGGTATTAGACAGTCCACCCCCACCATTTCACCACATCTGCTCAATTAGGTCCCCAGTGACCTCTATATTTATTTATCCAAGGACACATTTTCCTGTTTAATTTATGTAATTTGAAAGCTCAGCAGCATCCAGCACAGTTGGCTTTCCTCACTTACCACACAATCCTCAGTTTCCTCCTATTGCTCTGGCCATTTCTTCTTGGTGTCGACTAAGTGAATGGTTTCCAAGAGTGTGCAGCACAGTGACCCTGAATGATCCGGCCCTTTTTACATCTCTCTGGATGGATCTCTGCCAATATCGATTAAGTTCCAGTTGCACTGGACTGCTTTCATCCCCATGCATGTACCTTTAAACATGTTTGGAATACATGCCTTGACGGCAGGGACCGGATTCCTTACTGTCTACACATAGTACATGTGCAATACATACTTTCTGAATCATCGTCAATGAATGACTGCAATGTGAAGAGCAGGCTGGAGGAGTGATGACACCAAAAGAGAACAACAAAAATAGCCCTGATCTTTTTGAAACCATACCTCCATCAAAAACACACAACACACACTTGCTGGCTTAAAAATCTTTTGATGGCTCCCCAGCACCCCTGAGACAAAGTCCAAACTCCTCAAAACTTAGAAGGAGATACAAGGGACGTCTTTCAGAGGGGTACCTCTGCTTATGTCTCAAACATCATCCAGACAGACCAC
The DNA here is from genome assembly GCF_057876585.1 of Rhinolophus sinicus. Classification (NCBI taxonomy): domain Eukaryota; kingdom Metazoa; phylum Chordata; class Mammalia; order Chiroptera; family Rhinolophidae; genus Rhinolophus; species Rhinolophus sinicus. Next base: position 12,949,797 of record NC_142513.1, read on the forward strand.
TTCCACTTCTCAGAATCTGTCGCTTGCCAGCTTGCAAAACCCTTGCAAATGCCCAAGAAGCCTGCATTCTCTCCCCAGGGCTTTGCACACACTGCTCTCTGCCTAGCGCACTGTGAACCTCACCAGCCTCATCTTCTGGCCAATACAAAGGCAGCCTTCGTGTCTCATTTTGGAAGTCGTCTTCTTTTGGAATCTCTCTTTCAGCATCCACCCCAACCTCATCTCCGGAAATCTGGGTTCACTGCCTTCGCTGGGCATTCACAGTCCCTTGTATGTCTAAAACCATAGCGTGAGTCACAACCGCGTCCTATTTATGCAGTAAGACTGTGGAGTTCCCTGAGGACAAGATCCCATTCACTTTTTCACCCATGGAGACCACCCCAGGCCATGGCTCACAATACATGCTCAGTGAGGGACCTCCTTAAAGTGCAGACATACCTTGGAGGTATTGTGGGCTGGGGTCCAGACCACCGTGATAAAGCAAGTATTGCAATAAATCGATTCCTAATCTTTTTGCTAGTGGAGGGCCTTGCTTTCAATTTGTAAAAAGCACACCACCTGTGAAGCACAACAGTGCCAAGCACAAATTAAAGGAGGTATGTCAGTATTAGGAGTAACAATAAAAAGTCCCCAGTATCGAGGACTTACCTGCAAGGGTTTTAAATATAAATTTACTTTGTAATAACCTTATAAGACAGGTGTTATCATTGTCCCCAATTTGCAGATGGGAAAACTGATGCACAAAGAAGTCAATCCATCCTCCCTGGCCCCAGAAGAGTCGCACAGACATACATTTTCTGCAGTTTTGAGTTATCCCCCGGTCCCCAAATAAGGGCTTTTCCTCTTCTTAAAGAAACTTTCGGATCAGGTCAAGCAATGGTCCCCAAATATAGAGAAAAGCCAAAAGCACACTCCACGCCAGCGCCAGGCCGAGTTAAAGGGCATGAGGGGGCGCCGCCCCGGCGCGGCTGAGGGGACAAAGGTCCAGCCCCAGTCTCCTTTCAGGGGGTGCCCCGCCGCCCAGCCCTCTTGCCCACTGCAACGAGTGGACACCGGGGCGGCGCGTTTGGGCCGCGATCGCCGCTCGGCCCCAGCTCACCTGCTGTCCCACCGCCGCGTCGAGCCGGGGCCGCCGGCCCGCAGCGCCTCCCCCGGGCTGCCAGGCGCCCGCTCGGCGCGCCGCGGAGCCTGTTGCCTTGGCTACCGGCGCTGCCCACCTCCCGCGGTTGCGCTACGGCGGCTGAGAGGGGACCAGGAGGGTTCGCGTGCCTTTCCGCAGCCCCCGAGCGGGCGGAGAAGGGAAAGCAGGTCGGCGTCCGGTTTCCAAGCTAAGAAGGACCCCTTGGGGCTTGGCGTCCTGGAACTTGGCCCCAAGGAAAGAAAGAAGGAAGGGAATGCAGAGGGAAAGGGACAGCAAGGCCGGGGGAGGAGTTGAGCCTCGGATCCTGCCTGTGCCTCAGTTTCTCTCTCTGTCTGATGGATACCCTTCTGGGAGAGGACAGGGCCGCCGGCCGAAGCTTGCTGGACCAGTAATAGTTAAAGACGGGAAAACTGTTGTGGGAGGAGTAGGCGGGGGTGTGGCAAAGAACCAATAAACTTGTTTCTTTGGGCTCCAGGTGAGAATTAGCTCACCAGATTTAATTTCAATCAGGGAAATCATTTGTAACCAGCAATTCTACTCTTTGGAATAATCCTACAGATACACTGGAACATGAGCACAACGGATAGTCATTGCTCCATTTTTTATTTTTATTTTATTTTTTGTAAAAGCGAAAGGGTTGAGACCAGTCTAAATGTTCATCAGCAGGAGATTGAGTAAATGACTTACGGTGATCCATAAAACAGAATACCATAGCAAGGCTTAAGAGAGACCAAAGAAGATAAAGATGTAGATAGTTTAGATATAGACCTATCTTCAAGCCATGCATACAGCAATAGTCCCATCTTTGCTTCTTCTCTGACCTTCAACCTTACCCCAACTCTGCCCCAGTCTATTCTCCACCCAGCAACCAAAATGTGCTTTTTAAAATGTAAACATTATCTCCTCTCAAAAACCGTACCCCCCAAAAAAAAACCATCATTCAACAGCTTTCCCATCACATTTAGAATAAAATCTAGAGTGGTTACCACTGTCAATCGCACCTCTCACCGTTTTCCCCTCTTGTCCATGCTCCCATCACACTGGCCTTGCAGTATTTAAGCGAAGCTTGCTTCTGCCTCACAGCCTTTCCTCTTGCTGTTCCATATTGGGACCCCTCTTCCTCCAGATATGCCTGTAACTTGCTTCCTCACTTCCTTCCTATCTCTACTCAAATTGTTCCTGCTTCTTGATTATGTCCAATTCAAAACAGTCCCCCACTTCCTGAAATCCCTACCACAAACACAGATCCTCAGATAAGCTCTTCCCAAGTTCCTCTTCCCAACATACCTCATGGTTTCTCTGGTGTGTGTTCTCACTTAATGAACAAGCTAAATAAATCAATTTTTTTTTGGGGGGGGGTACAGGTTTGTTGCTGGTAGAATCTGATTGTGGTCTTTATTTATTAGTCTTAGCTTTCTTCTGCCCAGTCCAATAATACCCGGACAGGAAGAAGCAAGGATTTTAAGAGCTACCTGGAAGATTCAGTGGTCTGAAGCAACCTGACTTGGGCAGGTATTTTGGGGCGGAAAGAAAGGCTGTGGTAGGAATTAGGAAAGCTTAAGTAATTCTCCTTCCTCTGCCATCAATCCTTCCTGTGGTCTTGGGCAAGCCATTTTATTTTGAGCCTTTTTCCATTTCTGTAAAAGAAGAGATTCAAGTCTATTTCTAAGGCTTCTTCCATTCTAAAAATATTCTAGGATTCCAAACTCTACAGGTTCTTATATTTCCAGGTAAACGTTCCCCTACATTAGTCATTGGGACAACATTTTCATCATTGTTGCCGTAGCTACATACCACCTATACTGTTATGTAAATAAGTCATTTTCTGTTATGTAAATAAGTCATTTTCAAGTTTTTTTCTTTAAATAGACTCAATTTTTACTTAAATTTACAAAGGAAAATTTACATCACAGTTTAAATGGAAAACCAGCATTACTTGGTAAAAATGGAAGAATTTTTGCAAACACACACACAAACCCTAAAACAAAACAGTGTCATTTAACTGTGGATGTGGTTACCTTTGGAGAGATTTGGAAAATGAAGCCTTCATTCTATTAAAAGGGGAGATAAGCAAATGTCAGAAAAATGTCAGATACATACTAGTCTCCAGCAAACCTTCTCTTTGGTTTGAAACAGGACTTTCTCACTGTGTCTTTCAATGTTACCGAATGTCATGTTCATGCACCTTAGAACCTTTTACTTACCCCAAAGAGTATATAGAGCCCACATTTTAGGAAACAACGCCCATCTTTCTCTGATTAACCTGGACTCATCTTTCAGTTCTGAGATTAAACATAAATTCCTCAGGAAAGCCTTCCAGGACTACCCCCTACCCCCAACTAAGTTGGTTTCCCCTTACAGATTGGGCATTAAATAAACTTTTATTGAAAGACTATTCCCTCATACTACTTCATAGTACTCATCACAGTATGTCGTGATACGTTTGTGTTCATTGTCGGTGTCCTCTTAACTAGACCATAAATTCTTGTGCACTTCTGAACCCCAGATCTTGACATGTAATTGGCTCCCACTGAATACAAAGATGAGGTGAGAAATAAAGCCTTCACAACTTCCGCCGCCCGGGACAGCCGAGTCCCGTCTTCTCCCCGCCAGACCCCAGCCGGGTTAACCCCGCCTTCCTCCTCAACCCCCGGCAGGTTTAGCCCCGCCTCCTCCTTAGCACGGCGAGGATTTAGCTCCTCCTTCTCCGTCTACCAATAACAGGTGCCCTCTAGGCCGCCGCCGAGGGCGGTGGGCGGGGCCACGCAATGACGCTAGCCGCGCGTTTCCGGCCTGAGAAACTGTCGCGTTTCTGCGGAGACACCTCGAGTGGCCGCTGCCACCGCGCTAGAAGCCTCTGGGTCGGCCGCTTCCGTTGGTAGCGTCACCATGGGAGCTGTGCTGGGCGTCTTCTCCCTTGCCAGCTGGGTGAGTTCCAGGTTTGAAGTCTCCGTCCGACCTGTGTTTTGAGGGAGGGAGATAGTGAACCCCAAGACCAGAGCCCAACTGGCCTCGGCCGCAGAGGCCTGGGGTGGGGGTGGGGGGACCGGCCCTGGGCTGCACACGGTATCGAGGGACCCAAGCCCAAATCCTCGATGCCCCGACATCGGGATCAGGCCGCTCGTTCTCTGGGTTTGTTACGGAACGTAGGCGGCCAGGTCGCCATTGTTTACATTTTCGGTTGCCCCGCCCCAGCGAGCCTTCCGGCCTGTGGGTTCCCCTGAAGCTGAAATCGGACCTTGGAATAAGAGTTCCCGGGGCGGGGGTTCTCTCGTTTATTTCGAAGCACCCTCTTAAGGTGGCGCCATTTAATTTGGGTCGCTTGAATAACATGTTTGTCTCATAGCACGGGATTTGCCAAAGCTACAGAGTATGGGGCAGACCTGGGATTTTAACCGAGGCCCGTCTGCAGTTCTGGTGTAAGGGGAAGAAGGCCTGTGGACTATTACTCAGAATTGGAAACCGTGGTCTGAACTTTCGGGACCTCGTGCAAGTCATTTATCTCTGGCTTCCCCTATAAGACGAGGATAAGCACCTCAGCATTCCTCGCTTTGGAGAGCTGTTGTGAGGATAAAGGGAATAAATGGGTTGAATCACTTTGTAGATTGTAAAAGCCGTATTTTAAAGAGGAAATTTTGGGATCTATGGAGTAGAATATGCTGTTCCCTCACACACATACTCGCTTCAGAGGAGCACAGATTCCTCGAACTCATTTCCTTGTTTCCTAATTCCCGACCTGATTTAATTGACCAAGGCCTCAATCTCAGCTCATTCCACCACCATTTTTTAGGGACCGAGTGTATTTTCCATCCTTTAAGGTTGTTGATCTCAAATCAACAGGGCGGGTTCCTTGAGAGCAATGGCTTTCCAGTTTGTTTGATCTTGACCCACAGAAATAAATTTTACATAGTTGAGTTAATACATTTTTTAGACACAAGGTTCATGAAGTAATTCTTACCTTTTTTATTTTCTATCACATTAAAAAAGTCCTGGTCAGTTGATTTTAACAATCTACTCGTGGATCAAACCCACCAATTACAAAATAGATCTAGAAAAAATATAGTTACAAAGGTCATTAATGAAGGAGTGAATTAGTAATTGGAAACAAATATGTCCTTTCTGTCCTAATAACCTGAAACACATTTTGATGTAAAGCTTAAGATTTGAATTGATGCCATCAGAGCATTCCTATCTATAAAACACTTTAATATTTTATTAATGCTTTTTGTTCAATAGGAACAGCAAGGAATTGAGTGTACTAGAGAATGGAATGAGTGAGGGGGACAATAATAGGAAATGAAGTCAGAAAGCAGCAGGGGGCCAAATCATGTAAATGCTGTTGTATAGTCTTGCTGACCCATTTAAGGACTTTGGCTTTTGCTCTTAAATGACGTGGGGATCCATTTCAGAAAAGTGGAATGATATGATGTGACCTGTGTTTTAACAAGGTGGTTGTGTGGAGAATAGACGGTAGAAAATAAAGGGTAAAGCCGTGTAGGGGAGGAAAGACTTTTCTTCTACCCTCTGTGGGGTTAGTAACTAGGGGCCTGTGAATTAAACTGACAAAAGACAGGCTAGCAAGAAAAAAGGGTTTATGTATGCGTGTAACATATATGCAAAGTAGTGCTCAGTGGTGAACAGCTCGAAGGGGTGTTTAGAGGATAGGGCTTACTATCTGCCTAACTTAAAGGGAAAAGGAAGGGGAAGGAAAGCACTTCTATGGGAAGAACATATGCATTTCTTTAGGAAAGACAAATGGGTTTTTAGGAGAACAAACAGGAGATAAGAAAGTTTGTGATAACACTTGTTTGTGCAGATACAAAGGTCTTTTTGTCTTCTTCATGGCCATAAAACTCCCTCGGAGAGAGAATTTATGGCAGCCTGGTATCCCTGAAGTTGCTTCTTTTAGTCAGATGAGGAAAGCTCCAAGAGGGCTTTTTTCTTGCATTTGTTCTCAATCTCAAATGTTCTCATCTTAAAATCATCTTTATACCTACTCTGGGTTCTGAATAGGTCGCTACAGCAGTGAGACAGGAGCTATTGCATTTAATCCAAATGAGAGATGATAGTAGTGGCTTGGAACAAGGTGATAGGTAAGAATGCTATGAACGTGGTCAGATTCTGGATATATTCTGAGGATAGAGTTGATGTGCTGACAGATTGGAAGAGGGTTTTGGAAAAAGAGAAGACGCCAAGGTTTTTGGACTGAGCAACAGGAAGAATAGAGTTACCATTTACTGAGATAGGGAGGTGACATAACATATAGTAGGACAGGTTTGTTCCACAGATCAAGTACGTTTACACAGTAGGTACTTGATTCATTTTTCACAAATAATATTTTTCACAAATTCATTTTTCACAAATAATCATTTTCACAAATAATATTCCTTTGTGTTGCTATACCACATTTTACTTATCCAGTCATTAATTGATACACATTTGGGTTGTTTCTGCTTTTTGGCAATTGTGAATAGTGCTGCTTTGAACATCCATGTACGAGCTTTTGTTTGACTACCTGTTTCAGTTCTTTTGGGTGTATGTTTATGAGTGAAATTGCTGGGTCATATGGTAATTCTATGTTTAACTTTTTGAGGAATCTCCAGGTTACTTTTGAATGGAGCTAAATGGCTCTTGCTGTCATTTATAAGGGTTTCCATGTAATGTTGCTTTATGCTATAATATCAGATTTGGTCACTAGGATTCTCAATAAATAGCAAGTAGAGTTAGGTTTGTATTTTTCTCAATATTAATATATATTGTTTTTAAATATAGTATGCTCTCTGTATGAATATAAGTAACATGTATTGGGCTCTTTGTATGTTTTAGGTACTGTGTTGAATGCTCATTTAATACAGTAATGTCTGAGGGAGGAAGATTTGTTATTGAGTCTATTTTATAGATGGAGAAATAAGTTTGCTGAAGTAAAGTGGCAGACATAATACTGACTCCAGAAGCCATGCTTTTTAACCACTTCCACCCAGCCCTAATTCTCTCAGTTAAAACTGTCACAGCCTGGTTTGCTTCGTGTTCTATTCTGCCATACCTGTGTCGTGAAGGAGTCCACTGAAGGAGATCTCAAATGCTGTGGTGTGCTTATTCCAGGTTCCATGCCTGTGCAGTGGTGCATCGTGTTTACTGTGTAGTTGCTGTCCCAACAGTAAGAATTCCACTGTGACTCGCTTCATCTACGCTTGTATTCTCTTCCTGGGCACTATTATGTCCTCCATCATGCGGACAGACTGGATGGAAACGGAGCTGAAGAAGGTTAAGTAGAAGTAACAGTACCCTTAATATACGGATTCTTTTTATATTTTGCAAAATTGTAGTTGAAATTAATGTTTGTATTTCTTCACTACGGTGAAACGCAATCAAGTTCATTGTAATTTGGGGTATAGTCAAGACACAGAATGTGAAGGTATTGCTCCTTTTTCAGAAATAAAGGTAATCAGAATGAACATCTTTATGTTTTAGTTTAACAGCTGAGAGAAAACAGATACTAAAAGAGTGGCTCTAAGATGTTTTCTTTTCACGTTGTTTAAGATTTAAACATTTAAACTGTACTAGGCTTTCACCTTTGGAAGGAGTGAATTGTAGCATAAAAATTCATGGGAAAATAGGAGTTAACCTCATCAGTAGAAAGGAGCAAAGAATAGAGCACTTCACTTTTATTTTCAAAATGCAAGGTGTTTATATTGTTTGGTTTCAAGATTATAAATGAATTAGAAGACAGAGGAAAACCCCACAAGACAGTCTTGCAGTTGTTGAAGAAATCAGTTTCGTAAATCTAGGGTTTCCTATAGTGGGATAGAATCTCTTTAAATGTGGGTGTTCCATAACATCGAAACTATTTTTTCCAGATTCCTGGATTCTGTGAAGGGGGATTTAAAATCAAGATGCCTGATATAAAAGCAGACAGAGATTGTAATGTGCAAGTCGGTTATAAAGCTGTGTATCGGATCAGCTTTGCCTTCACCGTCTTTTTCTTTGTCCTCTCTCTGCTCATGATAAAAGTAAAAACAAGTAAAGATCCCAGGGCAGCAATACACAATGGGTACGTAAGACATATTTATTCATTTATCTACCTGCTTATTTATTTATGAGATTTTTTAATGAGTTTATTTCAGCCAAACTGACAACATGCCAGAAAGCAAGATCTCAAATGCTCTCAAGATTTATTTATTATTAAGTTGTTATATTATGGTGTGGATCCTCCCATTCAGCAGTTAATGTTACCATTCTTATGGAAGCAGTAGAGCATGTATTATAAATCAGTGGCCCACATATATTTCTGACCTATTATACAAGGGAAGTTGTTTCAATATCGTTTTCAGTTGGAACTTTACAGCATGGAGGAGGTAGACAGGATGAGGAGACTTTTACCTTTTTAATACCTTTTGCTTCAAGTTCCTAGATTTTTATCAGACACCTATGAAACAGTTCAAGCACTGTGCTAGGTACTACACAGTCACACACACGCACACTTTTTTTCTATTGTTAAAATACAAGCACATACATGATATATTTAAACAGTGTACAGGAAGACAAACAGTGAATATAATTGGGCCAGTGATTTACATATTCTGTTGCTTCCCATTCCTGGCCCTTAGATCCCCTAATTCTTACTTGAAGACTGAAGGGAATTTTGTGAACTTTATGTGTGTTATAATACCCTTTTTACAGATGCAATAACTGAATTTCATAGAGATTAAATAAATTGCTTGAGATCTCTCAGCCACTGAGGTTTGGAGCTGGGATTGAAGCTTAGATCTGTCCAGCTCCAAAGCCTGATTCTTTCTACTCTGCTATACAAGGCAGTCTTTAAAGATTGTGGACTGAAAGCCAGGTTTGGTGTTGGCTTTGCCAGTGATGAACTGTGTAATTGCTCGCAAGGCACTGATGTCCTAGGTTGTAAAAGGATTAGGGGATCATTTTTCCCCAGGCCTAACTGTTAATTGCTCTATATTTAGCTAACATTATTAATTTAGAATGCTCTAGAAGTCTAGAAAAATGCCTGCCTTTTAAGTGCAAAAAGTAGGGAAACTCTAAAGATACATGTTTCTCTTATTATGAATGTGAATGTTCTCTGTGCTGTTTGATCTTAAGTTGTATGAGATAATTGAATGAAGTAGCTTCATGGCAAACAATGATCTACATGCAGGCAGTCATGTTGAAAATGCTACTAAGGGTTATTTTTGCATTTCAGAAATTCCTTTTTATTGGTGTATGGGTGAAAGTTAGCATTTCATAAATGCACTTTTATATCTTATATAGGTTTTGGTTTTTCAAAATTGCTGCCCTTGTTGGCATCATGGTTGGATCTTTCTACATCCCTGGGGGCCGTTTCACCACAGGTATGGCTCTCTATTAAGGGGGTTAATTATAACATATAGACTACAAATGATTGCACGAAAGCTGTGTTTTCATTATTGATTTTGCAAAATTGACAATTAAATGAGCTGTTGTCCAGTTATATGAGGTGGTACTAATATTAAGTTATTGATTGACTGATTAAAGCCAGGAGGCATTCAGCTCACTTTTCAGCTGTTCTGGAACCATATGTTAATTGTTTGCCAGTATTTTAATTGTTTACCTTCTCACTTGACAATACTAAGTTAATTGGAGAGCTTGTCAGCATAAGAACTTACAACTTACGTGCTCCTGTAGCATGGAGGAGGTAAAGCGGGTGATGTCTTAATCTGCTTCCTTACCATGGCATCAAGTGACATCTGTGGATTTTCACTGTGATTTTTACGCCCTGTAAGGTAAAAGAAAAGGCTTATAGTACCATTTGGAATGTCAGATCCTAGGCTCCCATTGGCACAAACTAGAGTGAGTTTTAAAACTCACTGAAACCCAACAAACACTTCTTAGAACTGCCTTTGAGTTTGGAATTGGAATAATCTTGCTGTACTGCTGGAGACAGAATATGTCTTTGTTTATTACCTCTCTCTTACTTGAATTGAAATCTTTTTTAGGATGTTGGACAGGAACATTCTGAAATGTTACTTCTATTGTAAAGAATAACTTTGTTCTTTTGGTTTATAGCCTGGTTTGTTATTGGCTCGGGTGGGGCCTTTGTCTTCATCCTTATCCAGCTGGTGCTGTTGGTAGACTTGGCTCACTCTTTTAATGAATCATGGGTAAATCGAATGGAAGAAGGAAACCCAAGGTGCTGGTATGCTGGTAGGTATCTAAACTTACCTATGAGGGCCATACTACATTATGCTGCATTAAACCAAGTGTACAAAGAAAAACCTCCATTCATTTAAATATATCAACTCCCAAAGTAGAGCTGACTTTAAAAACTAATTTCCCATTGAATAAATTCTGAATTATATGCATTCCTAGAAGGGAGTAGCACAGATAATATAAATCGTTAGATTTTCCCAATTCACTCATTTTGAGATGTGTTTAGATAAGGGAAAAAGTTGTATTTAGTGACATAGTTCTAGTTTTGATTTCCTTGTTTCCCTGGACGGGGCTCAGAGGCATTCTATGTATGGGACATCTGCCAACATAGGCAGAAGGAGGTGAACAGTTCTCACTGTTTTATTCAGAGTGTGACCCCACACCCCTTGTAAAAGCTTTTTGGTGGGAAAAGGGCACTTAGAATTTTTAAGTTGGGAATAGGATTTACAGCCTATAGTAATGGGGAGGGACTTTGGAACACTCTACTTATTAGGAGCAATGACCCAGCCGTACTTTAGTTTGAAAAATAATAATTGAGATTCCTTGCCCTGACCCCTCCATTATAAAATAATAGAAGCTCTGTGTCAAGAACTTGAAAAGCCAGAAACACAAAAGAAAACAAATTCCTCCATAAACCAACTCACCAGTAATTACTACTCACTGATAACATATTAGTCTATATCCTTCCAGTCTTTTTTCCCTATATGGATATATGTATCGTCTATGGATAGAAAACGCATCATTAAAAACATGTAATATCTTTGTATCTTACTTACTCTTTAAATGTATTATATATTCAAGTAGTTTATAGTTTGAACTTTTTTTAAAACTTAGAAATAGCTTGTGAATGTTTGCCTACAGTACAGCAGTAGTACCTGATAACATATCTTTGAGTATACTTCTGATCATTTCCTAAGAATAAATTCCTGGAAGTAGAAGAGTCAAAGGTTATGAATATTTTAAATGCTTTTAGTACATATTATGAAATTTAGAGTGCTTCTTTTAAAGTTGGAAAAGAAAAAGAAAAAAGTACCTTTCTCACCATAAACACAAATGATAAAATTTTATAAACAATAAAACATGCAGCTCTCCACCAACCTGCAACCCACTTTCCTCTTCAGATGTAACCACAGTTATTGGACCTTTATGTATTTGTGCATCTCCAGATGTTTTTGTATTTAAATGTAAATAGGTTCACACTATTAGGTTGGTGCAAAAGTAATTGCTTTGTAAAGGGTTAAAAATAATTGCAAAAACCGCAGTTACTTTTGCACCAACCTAATATATATTGTTGTGTGACATCCTCTTTTCACTTACTATATGATGAATATACTTCCATATCAGTGAATATGGGTATGTCTTATTCATTTAACAGTTGCATCGTATTCCAGTCTCTACAATTTCTTAATGTTACATGCCATGGTATACCATAATTTAACCATTGCCCTAATATTAGTCATTTAAATTGTTTGTAACTGTTTATTGCAGAAAAATATTTTTTAAATTGTCTATCAATTATTATTATTGGTCAGGAATCCTGAAACTCCTCCTTTACGTCTTTCTGACTCAAAAATTTATGTCATTTTTTACCTATTCTGCTTCGTATAATTCATTTTAGATCACTCAACTCTACAATTTAATAATGAATTGTAGATTTGCCATACTTGGGATTAAATAAAAGTAGAAAAATCTTATTTGTTCAGATGGAAAAACATTTAGAACTATGCTAGTAACTTAATGTATATCATCATTTTATAGTAACATCATATACATCATTTAATTTTAAACATGCAAAATCCATTGATACTGAGATAAGTAGAAACTAATTTTCTCAAATAAGTTTGCTTTGAATTAAACACAAGTTAACTGAGCTCAACATTGTTAACAGTTGGTCTGAGTATACTATGTACCCTTTCATGTTTTCTATTTCTCAGAGTTCCACAGCTAATTGTTGACTATCCATGTGAATAGAAAGGAACATTACTTTAGATATTTGAAAAAAGCAAATGAGCCCTTTCCCATAACGATGCAGTCTCATTGTGATAGGAAACTGGTTTATGTAGCCAGCAGATACAGAGGAAAAGCTGCCATAGAAGATGCCTGTCTGTTCTCTTTTCTACTAACACCAGCCCTGGCATTTAGCTTGCTGTGAACTGGGCCATTTTGAGAGCCCAAGAGTCTTTTAGGTTCCTAAGAAAAACTTAAAACGAACAATATTTAGCATGTAGTTAGAATTTACTCTAGCTAGAATGATCAGATGTCTGGTTTTTCAACTCATGAAATCAGATTAGGTAATCCAGGAAGTGAATTCAGTTGTTTTGTGGATTTTGCAATTTAACATTGAGCCAACCCTTAACACAGTCTGAAACTTCAACCTTGGGGCTTCTGTCATGTCACTGTAAATTATTGACCGCCATAAAAGTGAAATAATGCCTCTTTATTTTTATATGGAGTAAAAAAAAAAAATGGTCTTCATTATATTGTGGGCATTCATATTGGTGTCCCTTTTTTCAGTGTTACTGTCTGTCACAAGCACCCTGTATACCCTGTCAATCATCTTTGTTGGTTTGCTCTACGCGTACTACACCAAACCAGATGGCTGCACAGAAAACAAGTTCTTCATCAGTATTAATCTGATCCTTTGCGTTGTGGTTTCTATTATATCAATCCATCCAAAAATTCAGGTACGGTTTTCTGCCTCTCCCACCTGTGAGATTTTTAATTAATGATAAACTTGAAACCTTTTATATGAATTTATGTCCAAGTTTTATCTGCGTAAACATTTTTCCATATTATAATAAAGTCTTCATAATTATAACTTAGTAACTATAAAATGTGCCATTGAGTTGCCTGTATCATAATTAAATGAATAATTTTCCTATCATTAAAAAAACAACCTAGTTAACTTGAGAATTTATAATTCTTATTAAATTGTTTACATTGTGAGAGTGATTCTTATGAATCATTAGCCAAGATATTTTAGAGGAATTAAACTAGAAAAAAGAATTGATTTTTCGTATTTAAAAACAAAACTCATGTTCCTGAGTTTCATCACTTAAATACCATACTCTTAAAAATGTATAGAGTTTTATATATGAAATATGAAAAGAACATCTAGACATCACCTCTCCTTTTAAAAGTTGAGAAAAGTGAAGTTCCAGAGAGATGATGGGTCACCTAGCTAGTTGGTGGCAAAGCTGAGTTTAGATTCAATTACTCTAAGGGACTAGTAAATCTAAGCCTTTGTGTAATCCCCAGGAATTTCCAGGATTATGAAATGCCTTGTTACTATCATCTTTAAACTGTCAAGCAGAATCGGAAGGTTCTCAGTTAATAACAATTCAGTAGGTCCCAGGAAAGTACGCTGGGTTTTAGAAAGTCAGCTCTTGGAATTCCTCTGGCATTGTTTTCTTTTTGATTTCATAGGAACACCAGCCGCGTTCTGGCCTCCTGCAGTCCTCTGTCATCACCCTGTACACCATATACCTCACATGGTCAGCCCTGACCAATGAACCTGGTAAGAGAATGTCACTAGCACATTCATTTGATGAAAAGAAAGTAGGAAATTACTCCTTTGGTGGCTGCAAAAACTAGAGCTAGAGCAGATGTCAAACAAACAAGTGAGCAAACAAAAACCTTCACTGAAATGTATAATGTTCACTATCTGTTTGCAGATGTTTATCTTTCAAGTTTTATTCTCCATGTCTATTCATAGCTATTTATAGCTGACAGCCTAAAGGACCACAGTCCTTTAAAATAATCTAGGCTTTTCCTGGGACTAAGTCAAACTGGTTAACAGCTAGACAAGGCAACATTATTTTGGCCCTTTGTAGAATTGCTTTAATTGAATTTTACTTTGGTGTTATAGGCTCTAGAAGAAATAGCTGTAGGAAATATTTTGTAGTTATTCCAGGATTGTTTTCTCAGTAGGATATTTTATAGACTCCTTTTAAAGGAAAATAGTTATTGCAGACCCTCAAATGATGACCCAACTTCTTTTTACTATGTCCCTATGTAACAACAAAACAGGGTAAAATCTTTGTGCTTAAAGCCTGTGCACAACTGTAGAAGCAAAAAGATTTACCAATTCTCCTTTAAAACCAGTGAAATCAAGATTGACATTTATTAAATTTGTCAAATTTCTTTTTTTTCTAAAACGAAGTCATTGGTTGTAACACAAATATGTTACTGACTGCTGAGTTTCAGGTTCTTTTAACTGTAGCATTCCCATGTTTTACTATATTATGACTGAATGATGTATAACCGCACCCCTCAAATCCCTTCTTGGAAAAAGGAGTTGTAACTAAGGATGATAAAATATTTCCCATTTTCAGATCGTTCCTGCAACCCAGGACTGTGGAGCATTATTACACACATAACCGCACCAACCTTGGCTCCTGCAAATTCAACTGCTCTGGTCCCCACCTCTGCTCCACCATCACAGACTGGGCATTTTATGGACACAGAGAATTTTATTGGGCTGCTAGTCTTTGTTTTATGCCTTTTGTATTCTAGGTAAGTTAAAAAGTACTTAGAACAAGAGGCTCATGAAGGTTAATACTGGAGTGAAGCAGCTATTTTGCTTTCAAAAAGCAGTGTGAAGAATTTAAAAAAACAGTTTAACTCTTTGTTGAACGTCCTTGACTGGCCTCAGTTACCCAGCCGTGTACATTTCTTAAAGTTCATTGAATCCTCTCATGAAATAATTCTTCCCAACCTTACAAAGAGATACCTTCTCCTTTATATTAGGATAAAGTCTGCACCTGACCCTAGATCAACTAGAATATGGCTCTGAAAATTGGTTGGCTTATCTTTAAAAAAAAAGGTCTTTATTTCTTGATCATTATAAATAAACAACTACAGAATTATACACATCTGATGTTAAAGACTCTAGTAAATCCCTAAACCCCAGATACAATCTATGTTAGCAATTTGCACTCATCCTCTCACTCATTTTTATTGATATTTTATACATAATAGGATATATTACTTTAATTGTTTAAAATATATATAATAACAATGGGCAAGGATATATTTATATAAACTAGTAACATAAATGAGAAAAGTATAAAGTAGGAAATGAAAGTATCCTCCCTCCAAATTTACCTCTTCCATGCTTAACATTTGGTACATATTATTTCAGGCTTTTTTCCTTTGCTTACTATCATTCTATCTGTATTATATAATTATACATAATTTTCTACATAGCTAAATGCATAATTTTATGTATATCACTTGATATACAGTTTTTAAAATGGGAACATATTATATAAATACATACTCTATTCTGAGATACGAATTTGTCATTATAATCTGGACAGCTTTCTATAACATTATGTGTAGATTTACCTATTATTTTTTTTAATGATTGCTTAAAATAGGGGTTGGCAAACTGCAACCCTTGGGCTGGTTGCCTGCCTACTTTTGTAAATGTTTTATTGGAACACAACCATGCTCATTTGTTTTCATATTGTCTATGATGTTTTTGTTTTGCTTTTGGCCTAACTTTTTTTTTTTAGATATAATTCACATATCATATAATTCACCCTTTAAAAATGTTCAATACAGTTTTTTAGTATATTCACAGGATTGTGCAACCATCACCACAATCAATTTAAACATTTTATTTCCCCAAAAAGAAATCCCATACTCATTAGCAGTCACTCCCTATTCCCCTTCCCCTCCAGCCCCTGGCAGACTGTAATCTTCTTTCTGTCTCTGGATTTGCTTATTCATACGTTTCTTATACATAGAGTCACACAGTATATGGACTTTTGTGATTGGCTTCTTTCACTGAGCATAATGTTTAAAGGTTCATCCATGTTGTAGCATGTGTCACTACTTAATTCCTTTCTATTATAAGAAATAATACTCCATTGTGTGGATATACTACATTTTGTTTATCCATTCAAGTGAGGGACATTTGAGTTGTTCCGCAGTGGGTTTATCGTGAATCATGCTGCTGGGAATATTTGTGTACGTTTTCAGTCCTCTTGGATACATACTTAGAGTAGAATTGCTGGATTATATGGTATGTCTGTGTTTACCTTTTCGAGGAACTGCCAAAGCGTTTTCCAAAGTTAGAATCCCACCAGTAATGTATGAGGGTTCCAATTTCATCACCTAATCATTACACAGTTGTCTTTTTGATTGTAGCCGTTCGAGAGGACGTGAAGCAGCATTTCATTATGGTTTTGATGTACATTTCCCTAATGGCTGATGGTGTTGAACCTTTTTTCATGTGTTTAGTGGCTATTTGTATATCTTCCTTGAAGAAATGTCTAGCTAAATCTTTTGCCTATTTTTAAATTGAGTTATTTGTATTTTTATTGTTTTGTATATAGTTTGAGGTAAGGGGGTCCAACTTCATTTTGTTGAGTGTGGCTATCCAGTTGTCTTAGCACCATTTGTTGAAAAGACTGTTCCTTCCCTATTGACTTGTCCTGGCATCTTTGTAAAAACTCAGTTGACCATAAATGTAATGGTTTATTTCTGGACTCGGAGTTCTGTTTCATTGATCTGTATGTGTATCCTGTGCCAGTACCCCACTTTTGGTGACTGTAGCTTTTATTGTAAATTTTGAAATCAGGAAGAGTGAGTCATCCAGATTCATTCCTTTTCAAGATTGTTTTGGCTATCCTGAGTCCCTTGCATTTCCACGTAAATTTTAGGTTCAGTTTGTTAATGTCTGTTAAAAAAAACACACAGGATAATTGGAATTTTGAAAGGGATTGCGTTGACTCTATACATCAACTTGGAGAGTTACCTTCTCAACAGTATTAAGGCTTCTAGTCCATGAACATGGGATATCTCATTTAGGCCTTTAATTTCTTTCAGTGGTTTATTAGTGTATTAGTGTACAAGTCTTAAACTTATTTTGTTAAGTTTCTAAGTATTTTTTTTTGACGGTATTATAAATGAGATTGTTTTCTTAATTTATTTTTTAGGTTGTTCATTGCTAGTGCATAGAAATATAATAAATTTTTGTATATTGATTTTGTATCCTGCAAGATTGTTTATTGGTTTTATAATGTGTATATTCCTTAAGACTTTCCATATACAAGGTCAAGTCATCTGCAAACAGAGATCATTTGACTTCTTTTTTTTCCAATCTGGATGTCTTTTATCTTTTCCTTGTCTAATTGCTCTGGCTTGGGCCTCCAGTACAATGTGGAACAGAAATGATGAGAGTGGAGTACTTGTCTTGTTCCTGATCTTAGCGGGAAAGCTTTTAGTCTTTCACTATTAAGTATGATTTTTAACTCCAGGTTTTTCATAGATGCTCTGTATTATTTTGAGAAATTTTTCCTCTATTCCTGGTTTCAGTGTGTTTTATCATGAAAAGGTATTAGATTTTGTTAAATGCTTTTTTTTTTTTTTATGTCTGTTGAGATGATCATGTGGTTTTTGTCATTTATTTGTGTGACTTTTTTTGAGTCCTTAACTTTCAGTGAGCAGCTGCTGTGTACTAGAAATGCATAGATGACTAAGGAGTTCTTTGAATAGCAAGAAAAACAGGAATGACAAGTGCTATGGCAGAAGGAAGCATAAGGAGCTCTGGGAATTGAACCCAGCCTAGTGATGGGGTGATGTCAGGGGAGGATTTCTAGAGGACATGGCACATAGCCAGAGAATGGAAGGATGGGTAGGTGAGCTGGGAGAAGGTGGGCGGTGCATTCTAAGCATAGAAGAGGTACCTGTGAAGTCATGGGAGTAGACATGGAGAGCATAGTATGTTTGGGGAAACTCCTAAGCAGTTAAACCATCAAGCAGTAAATGATGAGTACTGTCTGTCTTGTGATGACAGGCGACAGTTCAGAACTTTAAGCAGGGCCCTTCTGAAGGCAGTTGGTCCCCAAAGTAGGAGCAGTTAAGAAATAACCTTCATGGCAGCAGTTCATCTTCATGGTTTCTTTCTGACTTATTGTGTTTGGGATCACTTTCCAGCTTCCGCACTTCCAGCAATAGCCAAGTAAATAAGCTGACCTTGTCAGGAAGTGAAAGCGTGATCCTCCGTGATACGGCGCCCAACGGTGCCGGCGATGAAGAGGATGGACAGCCCCGGCGGGTTACGGACAACGAGAAGGAGGGAGTTCAGTACAACTATTCTGTCTTCCACTTCTTGCTCTGCTTGGCTTCCTTATACATCATGATGACCGTGACTGGCTGGTACAGGTAGGCACAGACCAAACACATGGGAGGCCCCTTCGCCCCCTGGAGTGCCTGTAAACCCTCCCGACTTCAGAATCCCCTTCTCTTACCCGTATGATGAAGTTTTGTTCAGTACTGACTCTTTTCTGAAATACTTTTGACTTTTTCTCCTTTTGGACTTAAACTCCGGTTGGAATTCTTACAGTGCAAATCATGGGGTGCTCTTCCGGGCTTGAGTACCTGAGAGAAAATCATGACATAGAGCGATCTGATTCGTCTTTCTTCACTAGTTTTTCTCTGTCTAGAGAGGGCCATATAAAGTATTCTGATCAAAGTGATGATGTGGGAAGGACGGAAAGTTTCAGGGAGGCCATTGCGATCTAGACTTTTACTAGTGTCTGGAACAGCCAGATGTTCTGAAGACCTTTGCCCAAGGATTAGTCAGGGTTCTTTATACTGGCAAGAAGATAAAAGCCATTTGAGAGGGAGCGTTCCCTGCTCATAAAAACTAAAACTAGCAGCTTCCTCAGGTCCCTTCTAGCACTTGACTAGGGAGCAGTGTCAGCCAAGTGGCACTGGGGAATGTCTTGGCTTTGGTCGGGGGGCTGTTTGATGCTGCTGTCAGGCTTCTTCACCTGCCGTGCTTCTGTTTTCTCAGCCCTGATGCAGAGTTCCAGAACGTGAGCAGCAAGTGGCCCACTGTGTGGGTCAAGATCAGCTCCAGCTGGGTCTGCCTCTTCCTCTACGCCTGGACCCTCGTGGCTCCAGTTGTCCTCACCAATCGAGACTTCAGCTGAAGCTCTGAGGGCCAAGGACACCACTGAAATCCATAAAGGTTTCCTTTGCTGAAAGCCCTTTTGCTTTTGCTTCAACTAAAATACTAAGCGAATGCTGTGCAAATTTGCCTATATCCACATTTATGACGGAGGGCGAGATTGCAGAACGATTGATGCAGGATCTGAACTTCTCATTTACATGTACGTTTATTTGTAAGGATATAGTGCAAAGGGGACATTTTTGCATTGTAAAGTGAGCTACAGCTGTGCTGTGAAGAGAGTTCTTTATTAAGACCAACTTTGATTTAAAATATAAGAGAAAAATGTTGGATATTTGAGGCCATCATTAATATATTTGTATTGCAGTATCCTTAAAGAGCAAAAAGAAAAAAAATAATAATGTATTTCTATGACACTTTTTCTCTGTGAAAGTCTTTTCCTCGTGTGATACAAGCACTCAGTTCAATCCTTAAACTCTTAAGAGGTATAGTATCATGGGATTTGAGCGAAGGAGTATGTGTGTGGATCTTTCCCGAGAAGAGGAGTTGCTGATATGGCTACTGCTTTTATATCTTGAGTTTTTCATTTACTTTTGTTATACTAGTTATACTACAAGACTGATGCTGCTTGATTCAAGTCGGGGGCTTTGCCAGACTTTTAATTTCAATAAATGCTTTGTAGGTTTGGTTAAAATGAAGATTCACTTGGGAAAACAGTGCACCTTTAGTCTATGTAATTATCTTGTTATGAGTATGTAAAAGTAAAATGCATGTGAGTTTATTATATTTGCACTATAAAGGTATTTGATTAAAATAGAGACTTAAGCTTTCAAGGCCCTTTCTTTAACAGCTTTTATGAATTAGCAGCTATTCTATATTTTTTAGACTTATATGGGCGGTCAGATTTATCAAGCATCTAGCAGAATGCACCTAGTCCTTCTAAAACTTAAGGGCTAGTAGTAGTGTCTTGAACTCATTAAAAAATTGTACTAAATATCTTCTCTGGGTAAGACGCTTGGGTAGATGAGAGATAAGGGCAGGCAATGTCAGGACTCCTCCAGGAGAGGTAGCATGCAAGGAAACAGAAGTTTGTTCTTTCAACAGAGATTTCCTGCCTGTTCTTTACCAGCCCTTCAGGTTCTGGGGTACAACTTTAAGCATGACAGACAGCAGCTCTACCATCTTAGACCTGCAGTTTCAAGGAAGGTGAAGATGAGCTGACAGTGGTGCAATGTGCTGTCATTAGTGCTGTGACTTAGGAATTGCAGCGAACTCAAAGAGGTGCCTGGGGTAGGGGAGGTGCCTGGGTAGGCCTCCTGGGAAAAGTGATGTGTAAGCCAAGAACTGTTAGGAGTTAGCTAAGAGAGAAATGGGGAAGTGCGATGGCATTGCTGAAGGGTAGACCCAACTGCGTGTCAAAGGCCAGGGAGACGAAAAAAACAAAAAACAGGATTTGTTCAGTAAAGCTGGGATGGGGAGAGGTGGGCAGGAACTAGGTTATAAAGAGCTTTGTAGACCACAGCAAAGAGTTCGGACCTTATGTTGAGGGCAGCAGAGAGCATATTCTAAACATTGGCAGTTGATAGATACGGGAGGGAGGGAGAATCCTGAGTATTTCTGGTGTAATCACCCGGGTCGATGGTGGTTCTGTTTGTCTGGTGAGGGACAGCAAGAGGAACAAGTTGTGCTAGAAGGACGGAGGTGGTCCCTTAAGAATGGCTGAAGAGCATACACTTGGGAGTCAGACTGGGTTTACATCCAGTTTTGCCATTTTTCTATGTGTCAAACCGGTCAGCTAATATTTATTGAGTACATACTATGCTCTGTGACCTTGGACAGATGACTGCTGTCTGAGCCTGTGTTTTCTTTGTTTGAACAAAAGAGTACCTAGTACATAAGATTGTTTAGAGAGTAAAGTTACTTTGCAAAGTGTTTAACCCATTTTAAGCAGTCAGGTAGTAGTTGCTGATCTCAATATGGGCTAAAGAGAGACTGGACAACATTTAAAGGGCAGAGGTTTTCAACCATAATCTAACGGAGGCTAGATTTGAGGTGTTCTTACAGAAGGAAACACGTGGGACATAGGGGGCACATTCTCAGTTGGGGGTGGAGGTGGGGGTATGGAAGCAGGGCTTGATTGGAACTGTTGGAACCACCGTTAAAAACCAGTGATTTCTGTCGGGGTACAGAAATAAGGTTGTAAAGGAGTTGGGGGGCAGATAAGCGATGTTTAGCCCTTACTTTGCCAGTGTAAAGCAGAGACCCCACTTTCCTAACAGCAGGGCCGCCAGATGAAGACCATCAGAGGTCCTCAACTTTAAAAACATGGTACACCATCTCCCACTTCATGTAATTCGGAACAGTACTAAAATAAAAACAGTACTAAACTGTACAACAAGTGTAACAAAGACCAATAAAGTTTTTATTTTTTCTCATAACTTTGATGTTAATTAAAATAAAATTTTCTTTAAAAATTAGGTGGCAGTGTCCCTGCTATGCTTGCTTGTACCCTAAGAATGAAGTTAAATTGGAAACCCA
This sequence comes from Rhinolophus sinicus, assembly GCF_057876585.1. NCBI lineage: Eukaryota > Metazoa > Chordata > Mammalia > Chiroptera > Rhinolophidae > Rhinolophus > Rhinolophus sinicus. The sequence continues at coordinate 12,971,591 of NC_142513.1, forward strand.
ACAGTTCACTCAGGATGCAAGTGAATTCTACACATAAGTGAATTACAGACAAGCACAAATGCCAGGCCAGCATTTTGAGTAGCCCAGGATCAGACTGTTCACGGGGGCGTGTTTTGAATGATGAGACCTCGGTGTCGTCATTCTCCAGATGAGATTCCTGGTGTCTCAGCACCATGCGCAGGCCTGCCTACCTCCCAGGATCGCAGATGGAGGGTGCTGGCTTCGGGGTCCGCAGTATGCTCTAGGAATTCATCAAAGGCAACAGCAGTGGGCCACTTGCACCTATTGCCACTGGGACAAAGCTTGTAGGCCCTTGCTGGGTGTCTACTTTCTAGGTTGGTCTTGGAAGATACTCGGTTGGTCAGGAAATAAAACTTTCTCTTGGCAATCAAAGATTCTGCCCAAGAATGGCCATGGCCATCAGTGCTTTCGATGTTCTGGACCACATCCCGACTCAGGCTTAATTTAAACCAGGACTGATGTTTTGTTCCTTACCAGTCCTTGCTCGATTGTATTTTTCTTTGTCCACATTCAAGCTGAAGGGAGTAGTCAGTAATATTAGTCATGCATCTGACCTCTGCAGGTGGATGGCAGGTCCCAGGCTTATGCTTACTAATGAAGCTGCAATGGACCCGTCTCCTTTTGTGTTGGTCTGTTGTATCCGTCCTGGTACCTAGGAGCCCGTCAGGCAGCCGAGTCAGTGGTGTTACCTCAGTACTGCTGGGTGACTCAAGCCACACGACACCTGTGTCCTCATGTGAAGGACCAGAGTGGCTACCACATAAATAGCTGGGTGTTCCAAGCAATGAAGACATTGTCTCCACCCCTGCGAGGTGGTGACTGTTCTCCCCCTTTGACACAGCAAACCAACGCTTCGAGAACTTGGTGACTTGCCCAGTTTCTCGGTAAGAGGAGAAGTAGAGAAACCCCAGGCTTGACTTAAGTGCTTTTTTCAATTAGACCCTATTGTCTCCTGGCCTATTAGGATACAGGAGACAATATAAACTAGAGACTGCTCAGAGACATGTAGGGGAGTCAGCTGAATCTAAACTACCCATCACCACCAACACAGGAAAAGTTAGTAATCCCTTGAAGGAAGGCAGTAACTAGTCTCTTACCAGGTCACTGTATTCCTAATGGCTGGCGCCTTATCAGGTGAGAGGGTGAACATATGGTTAAAATTCCAGGGGGGGGGGATTCCCGCCAGTTCTCAAGGAATTATTTTTGCTTTCCCGTTCCCGAATCCTGAGAATCCCGAGAAAAGTTGGTCGGGAAATCGGGAAAATTGGCTGGAACCCAGTAATACCCACAATGGGAAATAAATGTACTACTCACAATGTATCTCTGAGACATTTTTCCTATTTATCGCTCAGGTTTCTGGGTGGGAATTCCTATCCGTTCTTGGTAATTTTATTCACTTTTCTGTTCCTGAATCCTGAGAAAAGTTGGTCGGGAAATCGGGAAAATCGGCTCCTTGAACCCAGGTGGTTGGTAGTATCGGCTGTCCCTTTGTGGAAACGATTCATCATGGAGAACAGAAAACAGTTTATATCTTGGGATTTGGGAATGGGAAAGCGAAAAATATTCCTGAGAACTGGTGGGAATTCCCACCTGGAAACCCTAGTTAAAATGTTTCTTCCCCAGATTAGTGGCACCCTAAAGGATTTTATTCCTCTCCAGCTTTAAATGCAGTATCATGAAACATGTGCTGCCATTTATTACAGGAATGCTAAACCAGTACTATGTGAAGAGTGGGCCCTGGAAAAAAGTAAGATATTTTAGCAAAGAAACCAGAAAGTACTGACTCATAACATGCACAGTAACTCCAGTGGCTTACAAAGTGCCTCGTAAGTATCCTCGTAACACCGCTGTGAGGTGGAAAGGGTTGGCGGCATGAGCTCTACTTTTCCAGAGGTGAGAAACAGACTAAGCCGCAGTTCCACAGCCGCCTCCGTGGAGACTGGCCTGAAGAGCTGGTGTGTTGCAATGTAAGTACTTACCTGCCGCGTCATCAAGAGCCGACAGTTGAGTGTGTGGACATCCTGCATGAGAGTATTTCTCAACGGAGCCATCACCAACACACCAGACCCACCATGGGGACCTGGCGTTTGTCTCCTCGGGGGCAGAATGCTTGCTCCTCTATAGAAACCAAACACGTAGAGAAACGGCTAAGCATGCAGAGGACGAGAGCTGATCACGCCATACCCTAGTGACCCTCCCCAAGGAGTCTGGGCTTACGGGGGCTTCGAGAATAAAATGTTCAATTACATCTTGGGTCTCTGACGTTAAGAAACTCTGCTTTATGTTTCCCAAGAAGCCAGGGGGGAAAAGCCAATTTTTAGACTGATGCTTTCTTGCTCTATAAAAAGTTCCTCCCTACGTTCCTCCTGTTCCCTCTGGGCTACACCTCCGATCACTGACCAGCAGGAGGAAATACTGGGCTCCAGTCAGACTGCCTGGCTTTGAATTTGAATCCCAGTCCTGTGTGACTAGCTGTGTGTCCCTGGGCAAACTGCTCACCTTTTCTGTGCCTCACTTTCCCCAAAGGAGCAATAACACTGCTTCATTCGGGTGCCTGACGATTAAATGAGACTGTGTGAAGCACGTAGCACGGTTGATGCCCAGCCACATGAGCACTGGGGAATTGTCTGCTATTACTGAAAGGATTCAGAGCCAGTCCGGGAGGAACATACGGGTCCCAAGAACTGAAACATTTGCATATTGTCGCCACCCCCATGCATCTCTCGTACACACTGCTGCCTCATTGCACGTGATCTTCAGCCCCCACATCTCCAGGATGCACTGTGCTACCAGTGCTGCCCCCGCCCCCCCCAGCTGGAGGGAGTCTGCCCAGGCCATCCTGGACCATGAATAATAAAGCCTCATAGCCTTGATCCAAACTGTCATTGTCAATAAAGGACTCCATACACATTCAACCGTACCAGGATTTTTATTGTTTAAGACCCAGTCATGCATACTAAAATTACATGTTTTCACCACTTTGACTTAGAAAATGTATTAGAAAAATAAACTTTGGGTCAAAACAAACACTGAAGTAGATGAAGTCACCACCGTGTGTCTCTGTTCTCAAAGCCAAACTGAATTTCAGTTTGAATGAAGTGAGGAAAAGTGACCAGTGGCTGAAATGGTGCCCCAACCTGGTCAGAAAATCAGCTCACCTCCCACCTCATCCAAGTGGTGTCAGAGGCTCATGGCCCCAGAAGGGTTTCAAGTATTTCACTTGCAACAGGTTCCCACCTGATACGCCAGGAGGCAAGACATCCCCAAGAATCCCCAACAGCAGCTGCCCGACTAAACACACCGCCCAGAGAGATGAAAGGAAAAGCAAAGGACTGGCAAACAGGAAATGCATCACTAGCTTCTCCACCCACACATCTCACTGGGCCTCCCCTCAGAGCCAGTTCTAGTAAGGAGGAATATCTGACTGATGGTGCCTGTTCCTTGCACGGCAAGCAAACCATTTCTGAGTCAGGAGAGCAGAAAGGAAATTACTTTTGATTTACAAATTAACAGCTCCCAATACTGAGAGGTGTGAGAACTGACATCATTCCTGAACAGTCGGTATGTTTCTGTTTGCTATCTCCACACCTCTCATGCCACAGGTCTGCCAGACTTACTACCTAACATTTTACTTTGTAAATAAGAGGTTTCAAAAGAAAACTTTAAAACGAGGTATTATAATAATGCCACAACAGTATTACAGCTTTTGCCTCCCCAAAGAAAAAGTAATCCCATAACAGATCTGAGAATCAGATGGCATTTAAAGAAACTGCACACCCTCAGGGAGAATTCTGAAAGGCTCAGTATCACAGGAATTTGGGGAAAATACCTCTTACTGCCCCGACACTTTCTGGCAAAAATGTATCTTGTAAGCTGAAGTGTTTGTAAAACAAAGACCAGGGGCCCCTTGTGAAAGCAGGATAAAGTATGAGGGAGGTAAGGCCACCTTTGCCAAGAGCAAAAAAAAAAAAAGCTCAAGAGAGGAAGCTAGGATTGCACTTCCAGCTGTTTCAGTAGATTTCCTTCTGTAGATTTCAGCCTCTATCCATGAAGGTAGGATTCCAGGAAGAGGAACTAATTTTCCAGAATTCGGTGTAAGTATAGGGTAAGAGGAGGGAGAAAACCCCCCATTATTACCTAAGCTTACAGATTGAACATTTGAAAGCTTTAGGTGCCGATTCATTCAGACCTAAATTTCCTGAATAATAACCCAGATGAGGGGCAGGGAAGTCTCTAAAAAGACAGAGTACAGTCTCCCTGGGACAGCGAGGATGATTGAGGCCGGGGACAGAGGGCTCAGAGCTCAGGGTGTGACCCTCTTTAGTACACGACGATTCAGGGTGTTCAGTGGCTCGTCCAAGGCCGCACAGCACGGTACAGCTGGAACTCAGGTCTCCTGACTGACTTCTTTTTTTCCCTGGCTGACAGTGCACTAGCCTGAATTTAGGGCAAAGTTAATTTTCTGGTGCCTGTGAAATGGGCCGGAGCTTTTCCTGAAGGAAAACAATCCCAGTTCTGCTGTCCACTTGTTTGCTCTGTGAGTAAGGACTGAGTAAGGCTCCCCGTGTGCTCCCCTGGTTATCCCCACGTCCTTCCTGCTGGGGAAGCCATACAAATGCCTGCTGAAGCCGCACACAGATGGCCTTGATTGTCATCCACGGAGGTCCTGCTTTTGCAGCTTGGTTTAAACCTCCTGAAGGTGCCAAAATGAGTGGATCTCTCTTGAGCCAAGACAAAGCACAGCAGCTCAAGGAGGCAGGCGAGCCTTGGCTCTGGCTCATTTCAGAAGCTGAATGAAATAACTCCTTGGCCCAACTGGAGAAGCCCGAGCGACATACTTCCTGGTCTTTCTTTGAGTAACCCCTATGCTAAGTCACATAGACAAAGGCAATTGGCCGGCAATGCAATGCAGAGTCTAAACCTTGGAAACGTGGTGGGGCTGGAGATTTGTTTTTCTCTGTCTCGCTTTTTGCTGTTTTTAATCTCTCTTTCCTCTTTGGGACCTAAGAAAGCCACTAACCAATTCTCCCCTTCAGCCAGTTGGGTTCTGAACCCTCTACATTAGCCATCCCACTTGTCCTGTTGAGATCTTTTCAGCAATGCTGGTCACACAACACTGTCACATGGAACTAGAGGTGTGGCCAGGGGTGTGCATGCTGGCACTGCCAGCTCAGACAGGTCCCCAGAGGATCCAGGGTTAGTGTCTATGGTGAAAACAGCTTTCCCTGGAATTGGCATTCACGAGGTAAGTAATTTGCACCAACAACTTCTCCAGACATTTTCAAAAGTGCTATAAAGGTGGACGGCTCACTCACAACAGACTGGCCTTTGAATTTCGGTGGACTGTTCCCTTCCTAACTGAGCCGTTCCCCTCGCCTGGTGGGCCTAATAAATGCACAGAGAAGGTACACACACAACACACGGTACTTGTCACTTTTTAACACCATAATTTGCATGGAATGAATATGAAAGGAAATAGGTCAAAAGCCACCAGATGGACCACCTAATCTGATGCTTGGGCTGAAGCTAAATGCTCGACAGGAAGAGTCTAAAGCGCTGAAACGCAGAACCGACATTCAGTCTGGCTGGACAGCCTGACGTGCGTCTACCCACACGAGAGAGAGAAACTCAAGTGGGCTGAGGGGGCCCAGAAGTGACCCAGCAATAACCTGCTCTCATATTCGTTTCTAGAGGCCAACATTTTAGAATCCCAAGTAATTGAACCATTCCCTGTTGTCAGGTTTACAATATACCACCAGCGTCTCAGGGATGGAAGGAATTCCTACAAGACCCTGGTCACCTGCTCTCACAAAGGCCGTCCTTTTCGAGTTTAACCCTCACTACGAAAAGGAAGGTGGTATCGCTGAGTCCCAGGAACAGACATATTTGTTTCCTTCAAGTCAGGGCCAGATGGTGACACATCCCTCTTGGAAAGGCCCCGTGGTACCACAAAGAACAGGATCCAGCCACTTGTATCTAGAGAGTCCATCTTTCTAGGCAGAAAAGCGATGTCTAACATTCAGTAACTAAATCAAAGCCCAGAACCTCAGCAGCCAAAAGGGCCCCAGGCGTCATTTCACTCAGCCTCAGTTTCCAGATGCGACAGCTGAGGCCCACCGAGGCCCAGGTCTCCTCCACAGTCGCACCTCTGAGGCTGGAGCCCAGGTGTCTTGAATCTTAGGCCAGAATTCTTTTAGCTACACAGGCCCGGGATCCAGTATTTTGGGTCAAGTAAAAGCACATACTTCTAGGACCCTGGATGATTCTGCGGAGAACCAGGGCTAAGGCTTTACGGGTTTGGGAAAACTTAAGTTTCTCTTGCTAGATTCAACCAATGAACCCCAGAGGTGCTCGCAGTCTCTGGACCCCCACTCTGATCAGAAAGTGCTGCTTACATCCCGAGGCCTGGTTCAGAGAAGGGGCTACCCAGTGGTGGCAACTGGGGCCTGGACCTCCAACCTGAGGATTCCTGATGAGCAACAGAAGTCTCGAGTTAGGGCTCATGTGAAAGACACAGTCTCCCCCCACGTCTCACGTGCAGCCACCGCGTAGGCTTGGCCAAGCTGTTTCATAGGAGTGTGCTGACTGGCCAACAGGTTTGCTCCCGGAATGTGGGGTCAAAGTGACTTTGGTGATTTTTCTTGCTTTGAGATGCATAAGAACTAGATACGGCTTCCGGAGTCAGGGTTACAAACTGAGATTCCAAACATTTGGGAATCACGGGGACGTTTTCCATGGAATAATTCAAGTAATCAAGGGTGTCACTCTTGGCTCACCCTCAGCTCCACCGGCTTTTCCTCCATGCTGCAGTTGAATTCCAAGGAGCGACACTGAATCCATGGTACCTCAAGTTCTCCTTGTGCCTGTCCAGAGGAAAATGACAGGATTTCAAGGTGGAGATGCTCCTGGGGGACCAGCTAGTAGCAGGAGTACAGCTGTGATTTCATGGCCCACGTGGGGTCATCGCACTGCGCGTCTGAGGTCAGCCCCTCGGGCGGCAGGGCCTGGCCCAGGATGCTGTCGCAGGCGGGCACAGGTTGGCAGAACTCTTTCACAAAGTCCTCCTCAGAGGCCAGCAGCACCGTGTTCCAGGCGGTGATGTCCAGCTCGCCGGCCGTGCCCCCGTACTCCCTGGGAAGAATGCTTCTGGGGAGATTTGCGTGGAGGGAGTTTAGGTCAGACCCATGGAGGAAAAACTAAAGGGGAAGGAAATGCAAACAGACAGGTCCTTAGGTTAATCAGTAATTCAGTAACCTCTGGATGCAAAGGGCTCAAATAAATATCCATTGGATGAATCGAGAAACGGTTGATGGCAGCTCTACCTTTCCAGGTCCTTGAAAAACTTGAGGATCCTTCATTCTCTTTTCCTTATACTCCGTGCCCTGTTGGCTGGTACTTCAAAATATATCCAGAATCCAGCCCCTTCACTGCCACCCTAAAGGTGCCATGCCGCCATCACTTCTCACCTGGACTCCCTCAGCAGCCTCCTGTCTGGTCTCCCTGCTCACATGCCTGTCCCACAAGTAAGCTCTTTTCCGTGGAAGTCAGGTCACGTCACGCCCCAGGACAGCCCTCCAGTCCCATCACACACAGCCTAAAAGCCGAAGTGTATCCGATGGCCCACAGGTCACCATCTGGCCCCTGTTACTTCTCTGTACCCACCCCTGCTGCTCCTCACCGGGCATACACGCCAGGCACACTCCCGCCTCAGGCTTGTGCCGTGGCCGGTCCCCAGATATCTCACCTTTTTCAAGTCTTTGCTCAAGCGCCAACTTCTCAATGACACCACCTCTAACCACCCTATTGAATACTAAACCCCTTCCCCTCTGCCTGCACTCACTACCCGCTTTGTCTGCTTAATTTTTCTCCATGTTACATTCTAATACTAGATAACATACATAATAATCCTTTGTGTCTCCCTAGAATGGAAGCTTCCTGGAGGCAGAGATTTTGGTCTAGAACAAACGTACGGGCACAGAGAGGGTTGGTCGATATCTTTGAATGAATGAACATGCAAAGGACCAAAGGAACAAGATTATGGGCCATGAGTAAGGTCATTTCACAGATGTAAATGACCTGGTCCAAAGGCTGCTTTGGTAAAAGCGGGTTCCCAGCAGCATCTCCAGAAACCAACATAGGCTCAAAGCCAGGCGTGGAGGCCACTGAGGTAGTGGTCCTCAAACCTAACTGCGCGTCAGAATCACCTAGGAGATTTTAAAAGCACAGAATCTTGGACTCCACCCCTGAGGTGATAAATTAAACCCTCAGGGAAAGGCCTGGGGTTCTGGATCTGGACTTCGAGTTCCCTCCCTTGCAATCTTGAGATTCTCTCTCTCTCTCTGTGCTTCCTCTTTGGAAAAGAATATAAAAGTCAAGACCCAGTCTTTGGAGCGACTACAGGGTTCTTAGGTCTAGAGAAGGAGGAGAAAAAAAACCACCCGGCACATTTCAATCGCGGTACTGGGAAAGGTTAAGAGAAGTGGTTCTTCCGTCTTTTAAAGTGTCATCGATCCTTTCTTAAATCAGAAATGAAGCTAAAAACGCACGTATCTCACCAATCTTGAATTAGTCCCCGAACTTTATCCAGCGAGACAACATATGAAGCAAATGGAAAAGTTTAAATAGCATTTTTAAACCCCAAGACGGCTTTAGTAAGAAATCGCCACAGCTCTCTTTAACTCCCTGCCCAAAGGCTATCCCCTTTCCCCTGTCCTCTTACACGTCCCATGTGTCCTCTTACACGTCCCATGCTCTGTCAGGTCACAACGCCAAGGCCAGAATATTAAAAAGTCCAAATGATTACAGAGCAGGGATGCTCTTAGAATAACGATCCTGGCTCTGCTCTCTCTCTCTACTGTCAAATAGTATATTCTTACTCATTTCATCTTGCCCTCACAGAAAAGATTGCTCATTTGTTTTACCTGTGATCCTGTACTTTACAAATTAATCGTCCCAGGGCAAAAAGAATAAACAAAGATAATTTTATCGATGTCACAATAAGCTTACAGATGTCACAAATAAGGGAGCCAAGGAAAAAAAATTCAGCCAGTAGGATCATCACTTACTCTGTTTGCTATTTTCTCCTTCAGAAATGGTTTTATGATGGCAAAAATGCCTTTGAATATTCGAGGCTCATTCACTACATGCACTGCTTTGATCCGAATGGGGAAACCATCCTGTGTGGGAAAGGAAGGGGATGTTAGCACATGCGGACTATTTGCAAACGGTCTGTTACCACAGCCTGCCTCCCCTCTTTAAATCTTCTTCATTTAGGCCCCATCACACGGGTCTGATGCTCACAACCTCCTCAAAGACAGCCCAAGAGGGGGCTGGATGGGAAGACAAGCCGCAGGGAAAGTCTCTCGGGGCCCACAGCTGGGTTAGGAGAGAGGCAAACAAGTGGAGAGCTGCTCCTCTGTGGCAAAAAATGGCCTGAGCCTATGTGGATGGATCTAGCAAATATGAGACCTGATCACTGCTGCCCAGGTGTATTTCTCAGGACGTCACTAGGTGTGATGCAAAAAAGGGTTCTGTGGTAGGTAAATATGTTCAGAAACAGTAGACTAAATATAGACAAACAGGTTTCCTTAACTGCAGGCCTATTCAGAGTTGTTGTTTTTAAATGAGGGAAACCACCTTTTCAAAAGTAAATTCTTTTTTTTAAATTTTTTTATCGGGGAATATTAGGGAACAGTGTGTTTTTCCAGGACCCCTTCAGCCCAAGTCAAGTCGTTGCTTTCAATCTAGTTGTGGAGGGCGCAGCTCACTGGCCCATGTGGGAATTGAACCGGCGACCTTGGTATTATGAGCACTGAGCTCTAACCACTGAGCAAACCGGCCACCCATTCAGAGCTTTTAATACGTAAATGTTTACAGTGAAATTCACAGGAAGGGACATACTACACCCCATTTCCTAAACTTACTTAACCCAGGAACTTTGTCCCCAGATCATCTTATAGGACTGGAAAAACACGGACTCAAACTCATGATACTGACCCTTGCATCCACACGGTCTTTAGCAGGAGGCATGCAAAGAAGAGTGGAAGCTAAGGGAAGCCAGAGTGCTGCCTCAAAGCCAGAATTCAAAGTTCTGATAATGACCTAGTGTGACACTGATGTTTAAATAATCAGCCCAGTGCACAGTAGGGGCTCGAACGCATTGTGGAATTCGACAAGGAGAACGGCCCTATCTCTGGTGCCCCCCAGTTTGTAAGAGACAGCACCCTGTGGGCTGGGTCAGAAGAAACTAGGAGTCAAGCCTGTTGAGAGATTTGGGGCAAGCTATATCCCCTAACTCTCAGTTTCCCCATCTATTAAAATGGCAACATAGTTCTTGCCTTGACTATCTCAGAGGATTCCTTGAAGGCCTGAATGGGTTATAATGACTGTAAAAGCAAACCGTTACACAGTGTGAAGGGATAGGGGGAATTTCATGGTTCCTAGCAACTTGTGTTCTGAAACACAGCAATAAGGTGTGAAAGCATCTGACCCAAACAGTCCAGCAGTGCCCCTTCCCCAGGCCCTACAGAGGGCAGGACAGGCCCTGTCAGCTTGGACAGAAGCACAATTGCTCGGTTTCATTTCTTAGGAGAATTTCTCCTCTGCCTTCTGGACCAACCTCCCTCCCCAAAAAAAGAGATAGAAAGCATTGCTCTGGTGTTTGGACTCTTGCCCCGAAGCTGATCTTGCCCAGAATGAAGGTACCTCAGAAACTACTGGAGACCCTGCTGGGAATGAGTGGTAAACAGAACTTGTACGTTTCTTCCCATAATGCTGTTGTATTTTTCTGATTGTAGGAGTATGTGTAGCACATGGGTAAACGGACAGGGTCGCAGGGAAAGCCAAAACGACCACAGCACAGGCACGCGACAAGCAGGGGCCATACCTGAAGGATGCCAATCAGCTTTTTGGCTATAAAAGGGCCAAAGTGAGATGCTTTTGATAAGCTCACTCCTTTGTAGTCTGCAAGAATTACAATTCCGTTCACTTGGGTTTCTTCAGACTGAATGAGTTTCTCTAAGGTCAAGTATATGGCGCGGATGTTTTCGGTAATTGGATAGTTGCTCGGTATCCATCTGTCTGAGGTCGTAAGAGATGGACAGTATGTTACAGAAACAAATACAAACAATCAGGCTAAGATTTATCTCTGTGCTAAAACTATTGTTTAAAAACAGAAAAGCAAGATCTTCTACGGGCATGACCCTGTGGAGGTTAATAACAGCAGCAGCTGATGCTTATGACCTCCAAACACAGCAGCACATTCTGACGTGGAAACGCAACTGAGTGGTGAAGCTAAGACTGAGCTCCGAAGTCAGACACACCTGGGGGTTTGAATCTTACTAGCTGTGTGACGCTGGGCAACTTACTTCCTCACTCTGAGCCTATATTGCCTCCTAAGTAGAATGGGATAATAGTACTTACCTTAATGGACATCTGTGCCTTCTGCCATCAGATGTGTCCCCTTATCTTCATAACACCACCCTAATTTCCCGTGGGCAACAACCTCTTCCCATGCTGGCCATGCAGTTTGGGTAAAATTCACTTGAGTGCAGGTGGCAGATGTGGGCTTGGCCAATCTGGGTCTTCACAGCCACCTGGCCACAGTGTGTGATCCAAGCCAGGTCAAGCAGAGCCAAGGGGACTCAATTCGGGGGCCCTGGCCCTTTGGAAAGAGAAGATCTCTCTTCTCTCTTGCAGTGGGGAGGCTGGAAGCCTGAGACTCAGGGACCCCATGAGGCAAGAATTGGTCTGAGAAGGAAGCCCGTGCTGAGGCCAGCTGAGATGGAGAAGGCTTTCCAATGCCGTAGTTGGAGCAAATCCCCTTTTCCAGGCTGGACGCTCCTTTACTACTCCCCTTATATTTAAGGAGTCTTTCCTTTGTTTGGGAAAAAGATGAGTGACGACTCTTGACTATTAACCACTATTCTCAAGAAAATCCCACCGAGACCTGTATATCTCTTTGATTGCCACCAATGGGAGATGTAATATATGCAAAATTCCTATGAAAAACATCTTTGTCCGAAAATTGTGTCAGCTTGCTGTTTAATGTTTAAAGCTGCCAATTAAACCTGCTTCTACATAACTGGCTATCATCCTTTTCAATCATATATGTCTCAAAAGAGCTTATAAAAAGGCAAAGCCAGTCCCCAGTGAAGGACGAAACCTTCTGTGTATGCCTCCACCTAAAAGGCTGAATCAGTGGGAAGGGGCCTAAATCTGCTCCAGACATATAGGGGGGAAAAGATTCATCTCACGAGCAAAGGGTGGAAGCCATGCAAGCAAAGAGGTGAAACCAGTGTGGGAATATCTGACTGTTTTGTAAGATTCTTACGAGTTGAGCACAAAGGAGCAGCAGAAAACCCAGTGACCGGTTTCTAGGTCTCCTGGTACTTTGAAATCTCCACTGCATTGCTTATTTAAAAATAGACACCCCTCATTTTGGAAAGGGCCTAAAATAGCAGGTCAAGCAGTTAGTTAACACTGTGCCTGGTACGTAGTAAAGGCTCGAGAGTGGTCTAGTCTCCAAAGAGGGTTTCGTCAGTGACGAAAGGAAATGGTGATGTGGGGCTTAAAGGCAGAGGAAGGAGCACAAGGGTTCCCGCGCCCCATCAGACGTCCCTTCAAGAGGCCTTTGGTTGCATGAGCAAAGAGGGCTGCCAGCAAGTTCTCCTTTTCTGGCTTGTTGGGAGGAACACTACAATCTTACTTTCAAATTTCGTCTCAGCTCTGGTCTGATGGAAAATGTTGCGGCTGGGGCTGGGTGGAGAGCTCTCCTGAGTTTCCAATGCACTTGGTGTCACAGAAGAGAACAGGGTAAAGAATCAGGAGGCTGGAGTTCTAGCATCCCCTAGTCATTGTGTCAGCTAAAAAAAGGTCCCCCCACATTTCTAAATGCTATTTGGGGGTGGGAAGCGGCCCCCAATTGAACACTGCTGTGCCAAAGAAATGTAAAGTGTCCTGAACACTATCGTGAAGTGCTAAGATCAGAAAGTGAATCTAAAGTGCATCCTTTCAATGGCTTAACAAAGGAGAGGAAAGGAGGGAAAGGTTGGAGGAGGCACGTGGTAGGCTGGCACCTTTCCAGCAGTTGCCCAGCCCACACTGATAACTGCACCTCACCTTCTCACAAGGATGGGGTTGGGGGTCCTGGCAGCCCTGTTTGTACCCTACGACCAGAGCAGCTTTCACAGCCCTAGAAATCTGGAGTTTGTATAGAAGGAACTTAGTTGGGAGGCCAAGTAAACCTAGGAGTTGAGGGACACCAGAGGCAACCATGTGCACAGAGGCAGCAATAGCCAGTTTAAAAGAGAGAAGTGAAGAAGATATGCAAAGGGCAGCAGGAACGTGCTGGGCCCAGAGAGGCGCACACACTGACAGACAGGCAGCAGCAGAGACAGGGAGAATGGTGGGCTTAGTTCCGGAAGGGGGAATGAACTGGGCTCTGGTTCTGGGTTCCAGGGCCAAGTGACAGCTGCCGCACCTGCAGCTCATCCGTTCTGTGAGGTGCTCCTGTCTCCTTAGACTATATCCTCCCTTTTTAAAAAAAACTGGGTTGAGTAGGTTTTTTCAACCCGAAGAGTTTTGACTAAAACAGGGAGAGGACAAAAGGGAATAAGAAGAGGACAGTGGGCAGACGCATCCCACACAGACTGCACACACGTGCCTCACAAGTCAAATGCAATACCTGGGCGGATGCACAGGACATGGCAGCCCCGGGGGTCGGTGTGGGGCAGCACAGTGAGGAATCCGGAAGCGAGGACATCTTTCAAGGCTGACGGCCTCAGGTTACTGAAGACTTCGGGCCAGCTTCGCCTGCAGCTGTGGTAGTTGATCAGGAGCTGCAGGGCGCGGTCGTAATCAAACTTGCGGGCTCGGAGGAAGCGCAGCAGGAAGGCGTCATCCAGATTGGTGCTCAGGTGGGGGTGCTCCTTCCTCACCATGTCGCGGAGGGCCTGGACGTCTCGAAGTCTCCATTCCGGCTTCTCCTGCAGCTCTTCCCTGGCCTTGGTGACCAGTTCTTCTGTCAGTGAGCACACGTAGCCAGGAGGCTCGGGTGCTGGCAGCAGCTCATTTTCGGAAAGCGAGGCCGCAGAAGGGCTGGTTCTCAGAGAGTCACTTTCTTCTGACATTAGCTCCCAGGATCCCTGTCAAAACCAGAGCTCCAAGTGAAGTTAATGACGTCCACGGCTCATTTCAAACCCCAGGGCAGCTGATATAGGGGGACAGGAACATTTTGGTCAAGCCAAGGAACCTCAGAGCAGTGGTTCTCCACTGGGGGACTGAACGGGATCTGAACCACGTGCCCAGGTCCAGCCCAGACTGAAGGGAGTTAGAATCTCCACGGAGGCACCCGGGCACCTCCAGCGGCAGACACACACGCCTCATCAAACACATGGCCTTGCTTACAGAAGTGCATGAATGGGTGCTCGACCTTCCTTGTAATTAAAGAAATGTGAATGAAAACAACTCTGAAATTCAGACTGGCACAAATACAAAACGGGTACTCGAAAACACTTGCTGTTGGGAGAATAAATTGCCGTAGCCTTTTTAGAGGGCAGTTTGTCAATATCAAATTTTAAAACCACATACCCTTTGGCTCAGCATTCCATTTCTAGTACAGATATTTCTATGTGTGTACAAAATATGTACACGAGGGTGGCCATTACAAGTATTGGTTATAATGGCAGAAGGTAGGAAATACTTTAATTACATACCAGTTGGAGACTGGTTAAATAGTATGACCATATGAATGGGATACGATCCGGTCATGAAAAGAAAGTAGGCAGATCTTTATAAATAAATATGCTAAGGAAAAAGAAAGCAGGTTGCAGAACAGTGTACATAAAATAATTGTGTCGATATTTTAAAAATAGATACATAGATATACTTGTGAGTACACCTAAAATTTCTGGAAGGAGATACAAGAAACCATTGTCAATTGTTCCCAGGTAATAGAACTAGAGAACCAGATATTTATGGTAGAAGAGACTATTTACTGTACTGATTTTTTTTTTTTTTTAACCATACACATGTGACATCATGGAGTCCATGAAACTGAGCTCATCAGATTTCCTGCTGGGGTGGAGCATAATTGACAGATGGCCCCAGCTGCTGTCCCTTAGGATGCCACACTTTCCACAGGTTGTCCCCAGACATGGGATTCCTCTAACAGGCAACTCTGCCTTGAGGACTCCCTACCAGCCTAATCAAACCTTTTGTGGAAATGCACTGCAGTCCAAGACTTTCTGCCCAAACCTCCTTCCCTGGGGCTGGGCTGCTGTGGCTGCCCGAGGGCTCTCCCTGACTTGTCCCCTCCCTTTGTGTTCCATGGGCATTCCATGTCTAATCCCATCCTAGTGTCTGCTTAGAAGACCTGAACCAACAACACACTTCTTGCGTGCAAAACAAAAACAACACTGCTGCCTTAGATATTCCAGGAATAAGGATAGCAGCAGGACTGCCCAGTTTCAAAGCCCAAGCTCTTGTCCATGAGCTGCCATTGATCCCCCACTCCAAGCTCAACAAGGAACGTGGGGACCACCTCAGGGGTCTCTGCACATAGCTAGCCTCCCCGCAGCCCACAGCAGCCAGTCACCAGGTCACTCCCTCTAAACCTTAGGTCTGCCTACTCCATTCTTTGCATCCTAACCTCCAGCCTCACCCAGCTCCTTCGACTTCTTCCCAAGGGTGTGTTTTCTTGCCCTGTGCACATCCTGATGCCTCCAACTAGCATGCTCTTCCTCCAGTTCATCACCTGACTGATTCACCCTTAAGTTCCAATTAGATGCCATTTCATTCATTCAACAAATAATGAGCACTTACAATGTACCAGGCCCTCTTCTAGGCACTGTGGATACAGCAGTGAACCAATAAAAATAATCCTGCCTTTATTGAGCTTAGATACTAGTGTGGGGGGCTATCAGCAAAATAAACTATAGTCTACTAGAAGATGGTAAGTACTATGGATAGAAATAAAGCAGGTAAGGGGGTTCAATGCATCTGGGGGTAGGAGTTAAAATTGTGAACACGGTGGTCAGAGAAGGCCTCACCTAAGTGACATTTGAGCAAAGACAAAGGAAACAAAGGAACAAGCCATGCAGATATCTGGGGGAAGAGCAAGTGCAAAGTCTGCGGCAGGAACATGCAAGGCTTTTTCGAGAAACAGAGAGGAGACCGTGTGGCTTGAGCCAAATGAGCAAGGTGAAAAGCATTAGCGGACAGATTCAGAGAGGTAATGGGGGTCTCATTGGTACAGAGCTTTGTAGGCCAGTAAGCACCTTGACTTTTACTCTCAAGTTTGGTGGGAGCCATGGAGGGTTTTGGGTAGAGTGACATGACAGGACTTATACTTTAAAAGGATTACTCAGATGTCTTTGCGAATGGACTGTAAGGGGAAGAAGACAGGAGTGAAGAGACCCGTTAGAGGTTATTGCAATAATTCAGACGAGAGAGACGGTGCTTAAAGCAGGTCTTCTCTGACTCCAGGCCAGGTTAGGAGCCTGTGTCACAGAAGCTCTGACATGGCAAGCCCTTCTCCCACGCCACTGTAATTGTCGGTAGGGCAACATTCCCCTCTGTTTTGTTCATCACCTTAAACCCAGCACCTAACAGGGTGTCAGACATAGTCTGCACTCCATAAATATTTGTGGAATGAATTTAATCTGCTTGGCAGAGGTATGCTGAGGGAAGAATGGAGCAACCATCACCATTCATAGGACCCACCCTGGGCTCTGTTTCCACGCAAGTCACCGACAGACACCTGTAATCCCAACCCGGTGCTTACCCAGGACCCAGACTGGAGTGTCCAAGTCCGTGTCCTAGCCTCAAAGTCCGTCTCCAGCCTGCCATCTTTCCCCCTCTCCATGCACATTAAATGCCAGTCAAAACAAACTAATTACCGACCATTCTCAGAACACCTCATGCATTTTTGATACCTCTGCCTGGAATTTCCTCTCCTTGTTTTTTCCCAACCAGACAACTCATCACCTTCCAAGCCCAGCTTCATGAAGCCATCCCTGATTCCCCTAGGGTGAGTCCCTCGTTTTCCACAGCCCCGGGTTCCTAGTTCTCTTTCAGAAATGGCGGTCCAGTGTCAAGGGTGTTTACATGAATCTCCTGTCAGTCTCACCATCTAGTTATTATCTAATAATTACTGATCACCTAGGGGCACTGGCCACACCACGGCGAACAATGTAACTCTCTGCCTTATGAAGTGTAACTCATAGGAGAATAATATATACTTGAGCATTTTACCATGTATCAAGCACCACGAGAAGCACTTTACATCCGTCTCTCATTTAATCTTCACAGTATCTGGTGACAGCACTATGACTGTTCCCATTTACAAAGGAGGAAATTGCCCCCTAGCATGTAAATTCCCTGGGGGTAGGCAATTGGCCTGACACACTCCTTGCTACCCTAGCGCCTGACACAGGACGGTGCTCAGTAAGCTCAGCAAATATCAGCGGGTGGTGTGAGGTTAAGTGACGTGCCCAAGGGTCCCCCCCAGGGAGGCAGAGAAGGATGCGACTAGCCCCACACTGGGCTCCAGACTCCACCTGAGCTTCCCGTTTAACCTCCAAGGGCTTGGCAGCGTCGAGCACAGAGCAGGGCTCAGTCTGTCTGGTGAATGAACTGATGGGGGGGCACAAGGAGAGATGCAAACACCCCTTGTTAGGGTGGAGCCGGAAATCTTCCTCACCTGGAGCCCATCATTCTGTGGCCATCACCTTCCTCCCCACCCCACCCAAACCACAGGCCAGAATGCCATCCCTCTTGTAGCCCTAGAGACCCTACGTCCCGTCGACAGCCTTCCGAGGCCCCCCACTTCCGGTTGTCACCCCGTCCCTAGGTATCCCCATTTCCTGGGGTCTCTCTCCGAGGGTCCCCCACTTCCGGTTATGCCTCCCTCTCAGGGGTCCCTTTTCCCGGCCCCCAGGGCACATGGACCGGCTCGCGGGCACTCACCGGCCCGGCAGCGGGGCGGAGCGCGGGTCAATCGGCGGCGGGAGCCTCGTCCGGCAGCGCGCACAGAACCGACCCGCACTCCCCGCCGGGCCGGGCCGGGCCCTCGCGCCGGAAGTGACGATCGCAGGGCGTGCGGGGGCGGGGCGCCGCCCTCAGCGCGATGGGGCGGCATCACCCCGCGGTGCCGGCGATTTGTCCCCACCTGGCGGCCGGGGCCCCGCGCTGTGGGCCTCGAGCGTGGGGAGAAGCTGGCTGGGAGGGCCGGGGAGCACCGGCAGGTTTAGGTGGGGAAACCGAGGAACAGAGAAGGACGGAAAGCTGCCGTTTTCTCGAGAACGTACTACCATCTACGTGGTGTTTTACATCCATTGTCTCATTAAAGCCTCATGCTTATGGAAGCTGTGTCATGAGAGAGACACTGGCAGTCAATGAAGTAAAGGGCTTCAAACCTAGACTTTGGGATTAGCCTTCCGTCCCCTTCAGAAAATGGTAGCTTGGGAAAGGCTTTGGTAGACCCCACCCCAAGTCCATTTCAATCCCTAGCCCCGTCAACAGGTATTTTGTGCAATTACGGCTTTGAGACAAATCTAGGTCCCTCTTTCAGGCAAAGACATTACGCCATTTCTAGAGAGAAATTCTGTGGTCCAGGAGGACTCAGAGCCCAAAGGAGTATCCAAGAGATGACCTTAATCTCTTACTTTCCCTACCCCAGGGTCAAGGGGTCCCAGGGAGATGAGAGCTGATCCAAGAGGGCGGCAAGAACCTGGCTGTTCTTGACTGTGCGGGGGGGATGAAATGGAGGGTGCAAATCAGTAATTACAGAATCTTTCAATTTTATCATCTCCAGTGTCCTTAAAAACCAAAGACTCTAAATGTGGAAGAAAGGAGCTACAGATGTAATATAGCTTGAAATATTAGGTTAATTAAAAGCCCCATAATGCTGTATTTGCATTGGAAATAGTAGCATGAATTCAAGAGATGACGTGTTTTTAAAATGAAATATATACACACACACATAATATATATAGTTCTATCCATTAGAAAGGCCTAGAAACAATTACTAATGTAGTAGCAATGAACATACCTAGCATTCAGATTCTAGTCTTGAAATGCCATTTTCTATTTTAAAAAAAATAAAGGGATCTCTGAGGAATTTCTGATTACAGATCAGTAGGAGGAAAATATTTAAGATGAGCCTGGAATATCTTGTCATACTAGACAGCAAGGAAGCTATCAAAGGCACTAGGGTCACGTCAAAAGAACTAGAAACCAATCTGAAGATGAGACAATTTCGCTGCAGCAAAGATAATTGCAGTTGATTGAAACTCATCAAATATGTTTCAATCCCTGAGTTGATAAAAACAGCAAAGAAAAGTTCATAAATCCAACAAAAACGCTACTTGATTATCTTCTGAGGATGGCATGGAAACAAATTATATTCTTGAAAACCAGGTAAATAAAAGGAAAGAATCAAGTATTTATTCCACCATTCGTATATGAACTGTACCACTGGGTAACCAAATAATAGATTAAGAAAAGCAACTTCTCATAAATTATTACAGCTAATATATGAAAACAAAATAACACAGTATTGCCATTTTGCAACCTGCAATAAATTCATGTCTCTAGCCAAAAAAGAAGAGCAAAACTCCAGCCACATACATGTTTCTCGTTAAAAAAACTCAGAACCACATATTATCGTGACAAAGGGATGGAACCTGGGTCTGATCTAGCTGCTAATTTGCAGGAAATGCAGAGGTCAAAGGGCCATGTTGAACTGTACAATGAGGATGCAATTGACCATATACAGACTTTGTGAAACTCTGCAAGTCAAGCAGCCTGAGTTCTTCAATAGATAAACTTCAAGGAGAACAAAGAGGTCGAGGGAAAAACCTATGCATTCACAGAAGCTGAAAAGACATACTAAGTTTTTTTTAAAATGGGCAAAACTAAACTGAAATGTGTAGGAGTGCACACTCGGGTGATTGAACCATAAAGACATCCAAGGAAATAATTGCTGTAAAAGTCAGGTTAGAGGTTACTTTTGGGGGAAGAGCTGTGATTTGGATGGGGTTCATGGAGGGGCTCTTGGGAAGCTGGCAAAGTTCTATTTCTTGACCTGGGTGGTGGTTACAGTGTGTTTGCCTTGAAATAACTCACTAAGCTACAAATTTAATTTGTATGATTTTCTTCGTCTGTGGTTTGTCTTACCATATAAAGATTTTAAAAAATGAAAACAGAATTACGTGTGTGTGTGTAAATATACATATCTGGCTTATGGGAGCACCAGGGACATGGTAGTGGCTCACTAGATATGAGTTCCCTTTCCTGTGAATCCTGTCAAAACCCATACCTGTGGGATTTCAGTGCCATTAGTAATGTTACGAATTTGTGTGACTAATTAAAAAATAGTTGATGCTTATTAAGTGATTATTATGTGCCAGGCACTGTTCCCAGTGCATCTAATCTAACTGAATCTTCTCATCATCATCACCATCATCATCATTACTCCCATTATACAGAAAAGAAAACTGAGGCTCAAAGAGGTTATCTGTGGCCACACAGAAAGCGGTAGAGCAGCCAGGTGTTGAACCCAGCCAGTCTAGCTCCTCAGTCCCTATTCTTACCCACTGTGTATATACCTTACTGTTTTTTAATTTGGTGTTCAGTACCCCTGTTTGCACAACTACTAACTCCCTGTTATGGAGTGCCTGCCAGTGTGTGTGCCACCCCTTGACACTCATTACCTGAGTCTCACACAACATTGGAAGGTGGAGGTACTTGTTAATCTGCATTAAACAGATGGAAAACCTGGAACTCAGAGAGGTGAAGAACTTGCCCAAAGTTATAAAGTAAGTAAATGTCAGTGTTGGGGGGTTGAGTTGTGGATGGGGAGGGTTCGTACTCTTTGGCCCTCGGGATTCTAAAGAACAAAATGTTCCATACTCTTAAACAGATGCTCACCTGATGGATCTGACCCAGTCTGAGGTCATGGGTTGCCCAACCAGTGGTCCGGAGCCTGGCTTGGCTTGAGAAATGTCCAGACTAGGGCTGGGAGAAGTCAGGGGCTTGGCAAGCACCAGATATGCCTGACCCCAGTTGGAGGGTCGTGCGAAGCCTCTGATCTGTGGGCCTGGTGTCCCTCAAGTTGCCAGAGACCTTTGTGTGCCAGGCTCTTACTCACAAGCCTTGGAATCAGGACCTAGAATAGAGCCGCTCACCTCTCTAAGCATGAGATAAGACGTGCCCGGGGCTGGCTGCATGTATTTCCCAGAAGAGGTGGGAGCCCAGCTGTGTTTTCTCTGGTCACAGATTGATTTTCTAACCTGAGTCAGCATGACTGCTTGGAGGTACAGGCCGTCCTCTCTGTTCCCAGGGGCCCTACATCCCAGCCAGGCTGAAGCATTTCCAAAACAGGACCTGGAATGGTAGGAGGGGTGAAGACGCCGTACCCTCACCCCACAAGTAGCAGCCTAAGAGCCCGCTCAGCCCACCCTCCACTGTATTATTAACACCCAGCAAGACCAAGCTCTTACCAAATGCAGGCATCGTGCTAAGCACTTTATATGTGTAGTTCACCCAACTAACCAGGCAGAGAGGCTATCAGGTGGGGGCTCTCATGCGCACCGTTTGACAGATGAGAAAACTGAGACCCACAGAGGCAGCAGCACTTGTAAACTGTCACACAAAGATGGAATTGCAGGTCCGTGACTGTGGAATCCTAGGCGCAGACCCAGGAACGCTCTGTGGATTCTCTGTGTCACTCAGCCTCCACAACAACCTGGGTAGGTAATATGGTCACCTCCATGAAGATGTGAGCCAATCCAGGGGTGTGTGTGTCGCTTGTACACTACTGCTAGAAAGTTCTGCGGTGACAGCAGCGCTCACTTTCTAAGAGCACCGTCAAAGCCCACAACTGCTAAAATATGACCCAAACCCCTCTGTGTGTTATTACATTCATCCACAGCTCTCCTATGATGGGAAGAAGGGGCAAGGAGTCCTTTGGTGGCTGTCTTCTCAAAAGGATGGGAGGTGGGTGACTATTTGGAGAGCGTCACACTTGACCCTCATGTGAGGACCCCATGGTCTGATGTGGGACATCTAAAGGCTGAAGAAATAGGCTGCCTGGCTGCACTGATGAGGGAGCCAGCGAGTGGGTGTGCTGAGACCACGCACACTCCCAGGTGCTTCAGGGCAAGGCTGCATGAGTGTTTCCCATGGACCAATGTGGGCAGAGAGCACCTACAAGGGGTCAGCTTGTCCGGTAGGGCCTCCTAGAGGGGCAGAGGGGTGGCAGTAGCAAGACACTAGAATTGGGTGGCAGAATCCCAAAATTTGAAGAAAAAAATTACAAAGGACCCCCAGGAGGAGGGATGCATCCATCAAGGCCAAAGCTGAGCTTGAAGCAATGGCCGTGTGCACGAGCCCACAACAGTGTCCATGACACAAAGAGGAAACTTGAAACGTCTGCTGAGTCCAGAGCGCTCAAAACCAGCTACGATGGTGGCAGGTCAAGTGACACCCTTCCTCTCCTCTCACCATCTCTACCCAGCCCCTCTCAGACCCGTTGAGGCTCAGAAAGGCTAAGAAACCATCAATGGGGTCCACAGATTAAAAAACAACAGCAAACAACTAGTGCTTCTAGAATGGCTGAAGTGAAAGAGACGCACCCTAGCAACTGAAACTGTCAGACTTTGCTGATGGGAATGAAAGGTGGTACAACTACTCTGAAAAATAGTTTACAGCAGTTTCTTTAAAAGTTGAACATAAACTTATATGACTCAACAATCACATTCCTAGGTATTTACCCAAGAAGAATGAAAGCATCTGTCCATTCAAAGACATGTACACAAATGTTCTTAGCTTTATTTATAATAGCCAAAAACTGGGGTGGGGGGCGAATGTCTATCTACAGGGGAATAGGGTAAAAAACTGTAACATACACACAGCCACAAAAATGTATATACGTTTTAAGAAAGGGAAAAAAACTGTATTAACACGTTGCGTAGGGCGGGGTTTAAATCCCTCGTGAAGATTCTCGTGATCCATACGCAACGTGTTAAAATTGTAATACTCAATATATACCAATAACAGAAGATGAATACAAGTCACATTTGACTCCTGCCATGACAAGAGGTGCTCACAGTGGTTGCCATCAGTGTCCAGACACTTCTGATTATGGCGAACATTGTTTGGTAGACTCCTGTGGTGAGCGTGTGAACCGTTCCAATGCCAGAGCAGAAGTAGCAAGACTTGTTGCTATAGGAGGTCTCCTGGATCTTCCCTTGGGCACATCACACACAGCACCATGCGTCTCACACTGATCACAGATGCGTACAGTTGTTAGGTGTGTTGGAGATTGTGGTGCATACTCACACCTCCATTGTCGCTGTACTTCCACAGCATTGGCGAATTTCAAACACCACTTCAAACCGGTACTGTGCTCCTCAAACGACAACCGTGCTTCCGCCATTTTCTTTGTCCTGCCTGTCGCATGGGGACGCTAGCATTCACTGGATCTTTTGAGCAAACGTCATACTACACATTGCTACTGTAATTCAATTCAGCTTCGAAAAGTAATACATAGGTAACGTCTCTTAAAATGTGTATACATGTTTTTGGCACCCCCGGTATAGTATATATCTTAGCAATAAAAAGGAACAAATTATTGATACATGCAACAACATGAATGAATCTCAAAATAATTATGCTCAATGAAAGAAGCCAGAAAAAAAGAGTACAAATGGTATGATTCTGTTTCTACAGAATTCTAGAAATTTTAGAGTAATCCGTAGTGAAAGAATCTATAGTGACTGTGGTTGCTTGGGAATGGGGTGGGGGGCAGAAAGGAGGAGATGAGGATAAAGGGGCAGCAGGAAATTTGGGGTGATGGAAACGTTCATCACCTTGATTGTGGTGATGGGCTCATGGGTATGTACACATGTCAAAACTCATCTACTTATGCAATTTAAATAGGGGTAGTTCGTTGTACATCAATAATACTTCAATCATGCTGTTTTTAAAAAGAACCTAGAGAGTGGCCCAATGAGGATTTGAACCCATGTGTGTCTGATGTGAAACCACCCAGGAGCTTGTAAGTTATTAAAAGACCTCCTTTCTTGGCTGGAGACAGTCTACATGGGACCACCTCCAGGAAGCCTTCCTGTCCCCTTCATGGCAGACTGTGGCTTTTCAGAAATTGCCTCCCCCATGGCCTCTGCCCCACTATCCTTCTGCCTGCCTTTAGAATTTGTCAGTGGCTCCTTTCTCCACTCGGGGATCTTCCTGTGTGTCCTCTCCCATACGGTCCTTCAAATATCCTGTTTGTGAGCCCAGCACCAGAATCAGACTGACCTGGGTGTGCATTCTAACTCTGCCATTTACACCAGCTGTCTGACCTTGGATGGTTTCTTTACCTCTTTGAGCTTCAGATTCCTCGTCTGAATAATAATAGCAGCTACCTGGAGATTGCCTTAAGGATCAAATGAGAGACTGTTCATGGTAAACAATTAGCACAGGGCCTGGTGTGTAATAAAGCACTCAATAAATGTTAACTATTATTGATTTCACCTGGGCAGTGGCTGCTGACTGTTTAAGTTTCTCAGCCTTTGAATCAAGTACTTACCGCCCCAGCTATATTTATTGACATGGAAAGATGCCCAGAGCGTACCGCTGAGGGGAAAAGAGCAGGCTACAGAAGAACACACGCCTCACAGGTCATTGTCAAGATTAAAGGAAATAAAGGACATATATGTCTCAGCATGGTGCTTGCACCCAGGACGTGATCATTAAAAGCTAGCTGTGATTATTATTAATGTGAAAGCATTTTGTAGCCCACCAGTGCTCCTTTCAAATATTATCACGTGAGTTCCTACGAAACAAGATAATGTTTGCGATTGCGCTTTAACAGTGAGTCAGAGAGATAGACCTGTGCGTTCCCTTCTGCCTTCCTTCTGATACTCTTCAGGGAGCTATCACGGGCAGGGCTGGAGCTGGACTTGGGACCCATTGGTCTCCTGCGGATTTTGGTACTTTCTTACGTGGTCCTGGAGCAAAAGAAAAGCACAGCATTGCCCTTTGTAATTGAGACAATTTCAAGCTTGGATGAAGGGATATTCTTTGCAGTAACTCAGGTGCTATGACACAATGTAGACCCTTGAGGGCGCGCCAATCAATTTTCAATAGAGAAAAATCACAGAAGGGGTGATGATAATAATGACAATACAAATGCTGCTATTACATTTACAATGGCTTCCATTTATTGAGTTCTTACTATGAGCTTCTAAAATGTGCTAAGAGACTCACAACCCTTATCTCCTTTTTTTCTCCCAAGCACCCCATCGGTTAGATACTATTACTAAAGATTTTATAGTGTATTGCCCTTTAGAATTTTAAAAATATATATATATATATTTAGGGAGTCACAATTCACAAATCTTGTAAAATGTACTACTATTAAACATACAGCTTGGTGATGCGTTACAAGTATATACATCTAGGTCAAGCTATATACCTTTTTTATTGTTTAAATTTATTGGGGTAACATTGGTTAATAACTGTCATGCGGGAGACCCTGCTCGCTGCGCCATTTGTCGTGCGGGGCGGCCTGCGGGGTCTCTGCTCCCGCTCCCCATACAAGAACGCAGGATATGGTGAGGCCAAAAAGGAACACCCACGGAGCCATACATGGGGGAGTCATACCACTATATTCTCTCTGGCGGCACTATACTCTCAATGGAGGCTGGATTCACACTGTCCGCAAACCGCCATCCACGCTTGCCAGCCCAGCCGCCATCTTCTTGCTAGCCCCCATTCTTCTTCTCTCTTTGCTAGCATAGCCACAGCAGTTATATTAGTGGCCAATGGCTCACTGGTTACAGCTGACGGCCAACTAGCCACAGCTGATGGCCATGCAATCACAGTTGATGGCCATTTACTACCTGAGCCAGCACCTGTCTATGTGAGGCCGAGAGCCTGGAAACTCCTTTCTGGGGCTCTGCCCCCACAATAATATTATATAAATTTAATGTGTTCAACTTTATAATACAACATCTGTATACTCTACTGTGTGCTCACCACCCAAAGTCTAATCTCCTGCTGTCACCTTGCCCCCTTTTGGGCCCCCTTACCCTCTACATCCTCTCCCTACGCACCCTTCCCTTCTGGTAACCATAATTCTGTTGTCTGTATCTATGAGTTTGTGTTTTTGAAGATAAATAACTTTTTCTTTTTTGTCTCCTCTTCTTCTGCCTCCCCCGCCAACTCCAGTTCAAGCCGTTGGTATTATGACCCTTGCGCTCCAGTGGCTCCAGGGAGAGCTGGTGTTCACAATCTTAGCGGTAGAGGGCGCAGCTCACTGGTCCATGTGAGAATCAAACCGGCGACCTCGGCCTCAGGATCGCCAGGACACTCCAAACGCCTGAGCCACCCCGCCGGCCCGTAAACAACTGTTTCAACACCCTTTCCACTCATACCCACCCCAAGCCAAGACAATCACTATCGTTACTTCTATTACCATTTATTCATTTCACTTGTTTTTCAACTTCAGCTAAATGGAATCATACACATACACTATTTAGGGTTGCCAGGTTTAGCACATAAAAATCTAGGAGGGCAGTTAAATTTGAATTTCCCATGGGACATATTTATACTAAATAAGTAAATACTCATTGTTTATCGGAAATTCTAACTGGACATCCTATATTTTATCTGGCTGCTCTAGTAGTCTTTTGTACCTGGCTCCTTTCGATATAATTGTGAGATTCACCCATGTTGTTGAGGTTACCAGGAAGTTACTCTTTTTCATTGCTGCACAGTGTTCCATTCCGTGAATGCACTTCAGTATATTTACTGCTTGTCCTGTTGAGGAGGAAGGACAGGTTGCTCTTAGAAAGGCTCTGTAGAGTAGTGTTAAGCAGATGCTCTGTCTGGCCTCAGAGACCTGGGGCATTTGAATCTTAGCTCCACCTCTTATTACGTAAGAAACCTTAGCCAAGTGACTTAACCTCCCTGCGCCTCAGCTAGTTTAACTTTAATGTGGGATAATAACAATCCCTCAAAGGTTTAAAGGAGCTACACCTATAAGCCACTTAGAACAGAGCTCAGCACAGAGTTAGTGCTCAATAAATATTGCTGGTATCGTGGTACCCATTAGATCTAGTAGGAGAAAATTGAAGTTCAGAGGTGTAAAGAGACTTGCTTCAAGTCACATCCCTGGTAAGTAACACAGCCATTTTGTCATTGATATTGGCAGAATTAGAGTCATTCATTCATTCAACAATTTTATTTGAGCACCTACTATGTGCCAGGCATTGTTTTAGGACTCAGTTACACAATGAGCAAAACAGCCAAAAGCCTCTGCCCTTATGAACTATGTTCTAGGAGAGCTAATGTTGCTATTTGCCTGCTAGGCAGGCGCTTTACCTGTGCCTCTCATCAGTTAAATGAAATATTGTCGAATAAAAAAAAGAAAAAAGAAATATTGTCTGTAAAGCACTTAGCTGGGAGCCCCACATGCATTACTGGTGCAGGAACAGCAGCCATTAGCCAGGCAGTAGCAATCTCAATGGCAACCCTATGTGATGGGTATCGGCAGCCCCATTTCACAGATGAGGAAACTGATGCTCAGGGAAGTGAAAGGACTGGCCCAAGGTGACACAGCTCCTACTGGCAGAACAGGAATTCAAAGTCATGTCCACCCGACTCCAAAACCCTCCTGGACTTCTCAGTGCTTGTTTTTCAGTCTTGAGCTCAGCTTCTAGAGTCCAGATGTCAGAGGTTCAAGTCCCAGCTCTGTGAGCACAACAAGTTATTTACTGTCTATGAGTCCTAGTTTCTACATCTCCACACAGGGTTGCCTTAGGGATCTGCAGAAAGCAGATATGGGCAGAAAATAACCAGGCTCTGAAGGGGAGCTAGTGTGGATCTACAGTGGGGAGGAAAGGGGGAGGTTCCTGCATGATGAAGCTGCTTAGCCCTTAAATCAAACCCTTATTACTTCCATAAATGAGCTTAGAGACATGGAAAGATGCCTGGATTATCTTGTGGAATATATTTAAAAATCAGGCTCTAAAACCTCAAGCAGATGTAGCACATGTGAACAGAGCGTGTCTGAGAAGGAGTCACTGAATACCACTCAGGAAGCATTTATTCTGTGTCAGTGCTGTGCTACATGCTCTGCAGTTAGTGACCTCGTTTAGTGCTCCTAACAGCCCTGTGTGGCAGGTGCTGCCATTAGACGATTTTACAGGTTGGAGAAACTGAGGCAGAGGAGAGTTGACATTCTCAATGTTGCATGGCTAGCTGGCTAGCTGGCATGGGGACCCGAGCACTTTGGCCTTGGAGGCTGTGTGTCCCGCTAACTTCTGCTCAGGGAGGTTTTTCTCTCGGTAGTAAAATTTGAGTGTTTTGAACATTTTTGGTAAATCTGTGCATTATTTGATCTTTAGTGATACATAGGCTTTGTTTTTATAAAAACAATACACTAGGGTTCTAAGGTGGGGTTTTGATGTCTTTAAGAATTAGCAGGGAACACCTGTAGGGACAAGCCCCTCCCACTATTTTTTGTGATGGTGTGATCATGGTCCTAGGAGTTGGGGACCCAGGGTCCAGCCCTGCCCCACAGCACTCGTGATTCTGGGTGAGTTACGGTGTCCAGTCATCGCCTTCCCCCCCAGCAAGGGCCCTGGTACAGAGTAGTCCCTCTGTAAATGTCCACTGGCTACAGGAGGAATGAATCACTGCCCTCTGCTCCCTGCCTGGGACCCCAAGAAATAATGAATGAACCCCATCACTATAAAGCGCTGACAGTTTATAGGTTTTCAGAAAGACAAGTGGCTAGAGACACAGGACCTGACCCGATGGATGCCTAATGGTGGAACCTGGGCTGGAGGGGGTGTGGGTGTGTGTAGGGGTGTGGGCTGTGGCCGTCTGAGAGCCCTGGAAACCACCGCCCAGGCTGGTAAAAGAGAGGCTCCAGCCTCACTCCAGGAAGGGGCTGCTGGGAGTTTTCTGTCTGTGACCCCACTTGTGACCCCAGCTCCTATCTCCCAGCCTGGAAAAGGCTGGGCCCACAGGGCCATAAATTCCTGCAATCATTAGTATCTACAGCTCAGGCTGTTTTCCAGGAGCCCTACAGTTACTTTTATCACTTATGAGTTCCATAATTGTTTTTTATCACTTTTTTCTCACAGCAGCCTTGCAAACAAGGCTAGTTTTGCTCTCTTTCGGTTTGAAGTTGGGGGAAGCCAGGCCCTGGAGGGTTTCAGGGAATTTTTTTGTCTTTGCCCAAAGCTCCAGAGAGGAGAGGATCAGGGTTTGACTGACAGCCTCTTTGGGAGCCAGGCTGGGCTTTGTGTGAGGCCAGAGGCTGTGGAAGAATTGGGAAGTGCAAATTGGGAACCATCAAAGCCAGGGAAAGACCTAAGGCTTAGCTACTTCTCTGCTGTGTGACCTAGGGCAAGTCACTCAACCTCTTTATGCCTCGGCTTGTTCATCAGTCAACTGAGAAAGTAATGACAGTACCAATCTTATAAGTTAGTACATATAGGTGCTCAAGAACTGTGAGGTTCTATGAAACCTTGAATTGGGACCTGGATTCTAAACTCAGACCCTGGCCTGTTGGATGACTTGGGCCAGTCTCTTGCCTGCTCTGAACTTCATATTCCTCATCTGTAAAATGGGTACAGTCTTGCTTGCCTCACACCCTGTCTCTCTCATCTCTAGTCCCATCAGCCTGGCCTTCTTCAGGTCCCCACACTGCAGACTCTGCTTGGAACTAAGCCCCACTCTTCCACCCCCAGCTTTGCTTGGTTTATTCTCCATTATCATCTCAGACATCCTTCCTTCCCTCCCTCCCTTCTTTTCTTCACTTGTTCAATAAATACTTAGTGAGCACTTACTATGTGTCAGGACTGTGCTAAGTGGTAGATAAGACAGGCGAAGTCTCCTCATGAAGAGGAGACAGACAATAAACTAAAAAAAGATGAAAAACAAAACCAAACCCCAAGGCAGTGACACACTGTATTAAGCACCTCATAAGGGAAAATTAAAACACCATAAGAGGCAGTAGATGAGAAGGTTGCTTTATAGAAAGGCCTCTCCAAGGAGGAATTTCCATTTGAATTCATAATTTATTTGAGTATGCACATGGTACAAAATTCAAGTGGTGTACCTCACCCTGTCAAAAGTACTCCAGAGCGGCCCCTGTAGGTGACATTTGCAATGGCATCTGAATCAAAAGACAGCAGAGGGAACCGCAAGAACCAAGGCCTAAGGCTGGACCAGCGTCACTGGAGAGAGGAGGAGGGAGCAGAGGCAATTGGGGTGGGTGACGATGTGGGGTTGGTAGGCTGTGAGAAGGAATCTGGATGTTTCTCTATGTGGCCTGAATATAACTTTCAAGTTGGGGGCAGGGTTGGGGTGAGTGTCTTTTGAATTGTGTTTTATAAAAATACTGTGGAGGCTGGATTTAGGGGTCCAAGTGGGGCAGAGAGACCAGGCAGGTGGGGGTGGTGAAGACCAGGCCCAGGATGGAGGAATGGGAGCCGTGAGAAGGGCTCCATTTGGGTTGTTTGGGAAGTGGGGTAGACCCCAGTGAAGGGTCCCTTGGCCATGTGCTCTCATGACACCTGGCCACTGTTAGCAGCCCGTCTTTGTGATTCCTGGATTAATGTTGCACCCTGTGACCTGGCATAGAGCGGGGGCACTTGGGATGTGTTTGCTGAAGAGATGACTGAAGGATGAAAAGGCCCTTTGTGAATGGAGACACACCCTCTGAGAAATGCTTGCAGCAACAGGCTCCTATGCACCCCCTCCGCCGCCAGGTATGGGCACTCCCCATCCTATACAGAATCACCCCCAAATCCACCCTGCCTTTTGGAGCCTGCTTCTGATAGGTGGAATTTTTGAACCTCAACCTTAATGAAGGTCCTCAGATTTTCTTAGCTCTGAAATCCTTTTCCCATGAAAGTTACTTTATATAGAAAAGTTACTTTATAACTTTAAGTACCTGAGAATATGGGTGAAAGGGGTGAGCAACAGAGACACAGTTCTCGACAAAGATATTACACAAAGCCATCCTGGAAAAAAACAAGGCTGTTTTATTAAATGCCAGTTTCAAACTGGGGCATCACCTGGCATTTGCCTTCTTTTCATTTGTCCAACAAAGAACCAGCAGACACTTCCTGAGGTAGTTGGCCTCCGAGTCCAATGATCTATCTCAGCATTTGGTTTCCTTTATATCCAAATACAATCCTGTTCCATCCAGAGAAATATTTCCAAATGGTAACAGTCTGTGTGTATCTGTGTTGTAAAATGTTTATATAATTTCAAACATACAACATACATTTAAAAAATGCACAAACCTACGTGGACAGCTCGATACTCGTCACAAAGAGGACACCATGTCCCTGTCACCCAGGACCCCACCAGCCCCCAGAAGCCTTCGTCGTGGTCTTTCTTCTCAATCACAACCTACCCGTCTCCAAGGGAACCACAGGCCTGACTCCTAACACCCTAGATTAGTTTTGTCTATTGTTAAACTTTATAGAAATGGAATATACAGAGTGTATTCATTTATGTCTGGCTTATGTTTGTGAGACTCATCCATAGTTTTGACAGCTAGGATTCATTCATTCTCATTGCTGCACAGTGTCCCATAATATGAATATACCACAATTTCAAATAGTGATTTTTTTTTTTTTTTAACAGCTTGCGGAGGGCAGGGGTAAGGTGCAGGGACTGGGTTTGGCCCACAGTTTTATTTCACACATCTTGTGTTTTTGTTTTGTTTTCACTGAATTCGTTGCCGTTAAAGATGGCTGTCTGGCTTCTCTTGGGAGACCTGTCATTGCTGGGCCCCCAAACACAAGGGCCTGGAGTTGAGTCGTTGGCTGCTTTTCTTGGCACGTGCATTCCATTCCATTTTGCCACAAGCCCCACCACTCGCTGCTGCATTACAACCAGGCCTCCTTACTCACCAATATTGCCCATGTGGCCCAGTAAACACGTGAGTCTTCCACTACAGGTTTAACTCAGCAGAGGTGGCCCAGAATGCATTATTCTGAGGTCTACATCAAAATGAGTAGATCTGGCAGCCCAAGTTAGAATACAGGTTGTCACTCCTGGGTTAAACTTTGGAATACATATCTGAGTGCTCAAAAATGTTATTATTAGCATTATTGCTATTTCAAAAAATGTTTTAAAATATATTCCTATTATTATTACCATTTCAAAAGATGTTTTAAAATATATTCACATGTATAGTAGAGGTCCTGGTTAAATATGGGCACTCTGGACCCAGACGACCTGGAATCCAATCTTGGCTCTATTACTCAGGAGCTGTGTGACCTCAGGCAATTACAGAACCTCTCTGTGCCACTGTACAAAGAGGGATGCTGATAATATTTACCTCGCTGGGTTCTTATGAAGATTAAATGAACTAATACTTACAGAGTTATTAGAAAAACACCTGGCACAAAATAAGTATTCAACCTATGGTAGCTATTTATTATTTTAAAAATTATGTGGGCAGGCTGGTCACCTGACCTGCTAGGGTGACCAACCACCCCGGTTTACCCAAGACTGGGGGTTTTCAGGACACAGGGAATCTCACTGCTAAAACTGGAAAAGCCTTGGGCAAAAGAGGATGAGTTGGTCACCCTTGGCCTTCCTGACTGTAATATCGCACTATAACTTAACAGACTGGCCTTTTACTTTTATTAAATTACAAATTTGATTTTGAAAATAATATTTGAAACACCTGTGGAACCTCTAAAGCATCTCTTCTGATACGGTTGCTGCAAAGCTCTAATCTTGCCTACATAGTCCCCATTTTACAGATTGGGAAAGTAAAGCCCAGCAGTGCAAAGCAGCCCCATGGTAGTTGCAGAGCGTTTCCCCAGCCCCCATCTTGGATGCTTTTCCTCCATCCCTTCCTCCAGATTGCTGATGGATACTGTTCATTTTGTACGAAACCAGGTACTGAGTAGCACACTAAATGCTTTCTGCTAATTTTATTCTCACAATAGTTTTAGGAGGTGTATTCTACTATGATACCCATTTGAGAGATGAGATGCCTTCTTCTTACCTTCTCCCCTGCCCACCCACCTCTATCCCCAGGGATTCATTCCTTCTGTATATATTTGCCTGATGGTGGTTTCCTTGGAACTTCTGTCACAGAGAAAATCACTCAGGTTCTCTGAGTCCTGTGTAGATATTGAGTCTGGTCCCTTGTCTTCTGCAACCCGTTTTTAAGACATTGGTGAAGGATTTTTTTTTTAGCTCAGTCAGCAAATATCTGCTGACCTCCTACTACTGGGTCTTTCCGGTGAACGACATACAGACCCTGCCTTCAAGGACTCACGTCTGGTGGGGGATCCAGTTCCCCTGGGTCTCTCCCTGCGTGGTGGATGGATCGAGGGCGAAGACGGGGTCTTTTCATGTCTGTGCCATTAGGAGGAAGCCAACGGTCGGTGTGTAAGTGAGAAGATCACACCACAGTGCAGAGAGAGCAGTGGGCATCCAGAACCCCCAACCATGGGTCCAGGGTCCAGGCAGGGAGCAGTTGGCATCACAAAAGTTTAAGTCAGGATTTCTTAACTTCAGTGCCGTTGACATTTGGGGCCAAATCATTCTCTGTGGTAGGGACTGTCCCGTGCCTCGTAGAACGTTTAGCAGCACACCCCTGGCCTCTGCCCACCGGATGCCAGTAGCACCCCACACCAGTCATGACAACTACATATGTGTCCAGACATTGTCAAATGTCCCCTGAGGGGCAAAATCATCCTGGGCGGAGAACCACTGGCTTAACTGAAGTGAATTAATAGAGTAATTACACAGGTGGGTGAGCTATGGGAAACTTCAAGGAATGGAAAAGCACCCCGAGACTACCGTGGGGAGCAGTTAGAGAGAGGAAACAGTGCTACTGCCCCAGAAATAGCTGTTTCTGTGGAAGTGAGGCCACGACAGGAGTTGAGGCGAGAGAGAAATGCAGCCCCTGCCAAGATTAAGGAAGAACAGGGAGGGAGCGGGGGGCATAAACATCCCCACTTCTCTCTCCTCCTGTCTCTAATCTCCCGCTGACTCCTCCTTTTGATGAAATCCAAGAGAAGTCAGGAGGCATGGGTGCCTCCTCAGGCACAGAGCAGGACAGACAAGGGCACGTGGAGATGGCAGGTGAATGGAGAATCACCATCTCGGGGAGGTAGCAATGGGCCCCAGACACCGGACACTGGGGTTCAGGCTTGTGACTTGCATAGGAGTTTTCCAGATGGAGAAAACCAGGAAGGGGTGTTTTCCAGAGGGAACAGCATGTACAAAGGAGTTATGAAATGCCTCACTCACTTGATTATTTATTTAATTGTGTTTGTTTGTTTGATTGATTGACTCTGTTCTATGTGCACTTGGTGAAAATAAAACATTCAAAAGGTACAAAAGGGCACAAAATGAAAACTAGGTCTTCCACCCTGACCCCAGATACTCAGCTCACCTCTCTGGCTTCTTATCACCTTCTAGAAACAATCGATGCAAATGCTAGCAAATGCTGCTAGTAAATGCCATGTGACACATGTCACTTGAACTCTTAACTTGACTCAAGATGAGTGACATTTGGAGAGCCCCTACTGTGTGCAAAGAAATGGGCTGAGAGCTCTGGCCTTGGACTCTAAGTCCGACCCTTCACCAATCACTGTGTAGTTTTAGGCACACCCATGCTCAGCTTCCCACTTCCTCCTCCAATCAGGAAGTGAGTGTCCCAGGGTCATGCCAGGTCTGTGGGATGTGCCCACAGTTGTGTTGTTCAATCGATGTTTTGCAGATTGAACTGAATTAAAGCTGAACCCCTGGCAAGAAGCAAATTGTAACACAGGAGCACACACAGGCCGTGGCTGTGGTTCTGGAGACCATGTGTTGTTGTTTGGAGACCACGTGTTATTGTTTGGAGACCACGTGTTGTTGTTTGGAGACAAGTGAGGTTCCTGTCTCCAAAGAACTGCTCTTGTCTGAGCCACCAGAACAGCTGCCTATAATATGGCCTCGTGGCGGGGGGGCGGGGGGGAGCGCTGGGTTGGGAGCAGGTCGGGTCCAACCCAATGGGTAGCACTTGGCCAGGCTCGGACCTACCCAGGGAAGATCAGATCCTGCCTGGTGTCAGCCCTGGGGGAGTTTAAGACCAGAAGGAGGAACTGGAAGGGCCAACAGCCTACAGATATGGGGAGCGCCCCCAGTCAACTCAGAAACTTGCTGGTGCCTGGAAGCAAACAACCAAATCTGAGGACCAGATGCCCAACAGGGCGCCCAGAGGCCAGAGCCGCCCAGGTCACCAGGAGCAGACCAGAACAGGCTCCTCCTTACCTCTGCTCTTCCTCTCTGACCTCTCTCATCCTCTTAAGACCCAGTTCATTCCTGAACATGCCTGCGCGCCCAGCACTTAGGGCACATGTGCCCACCACGGACGGCCCACCTGCTTTGTGTGGGTGCTGACCACACACCAGCTGTCACCCCCTGGCTGCTCCCCACGGAAGGAGCTGATGGTCCCCTCTGTGCAAACAACGAAACCCCGGCTCAGAAAGTAGGGATGCAGGGCTGTGTGAGGTCAGAGACCATAAGGTATAGTGATAGGACGGGCATTTTGTATCAAAAGTGATGGAGTGGTGAACACAGAATCAGAGACTCTTAGAATCACGAAGTCCAGGAGTCCTATACATTACCCATATACATTACCTATACATTACACAAACCTGTACATTACCAGTATGAGCCCCACCCCCATCTGTTTACCACACCACGGATAAAACATCTCTCTCTCTCTCTCTCTCTCAGGCCCATCTCCCATTCATTCAGGCCTCTTCTTCTCTCACCTGGAGTCTCATTCCAGCCTTCTCTCTGCTCTTTCCTCCTTCCAAACTTGCATGCAGCAACCAGAGGTATCTTTCCAAATTTTAAGCAGACCGGATCACTCTTCCCCTTAAAACCCTTTACTGGCTCCCCTTTGCCCTCAGGATAAAGGTCAAACTCCTTGACCTGGTTTACTAGGTCCTCTCTCATCTGGCCAGAGTCTCTTGCCACTCTGCCTCTCTCTGACACCCACCGGCCACCCCCCCAACTTTACATCAATTCATACCGACCTCGTTTTAGTTCACCAGATATGCCATGCACTCCCTCCCCCACCCTAGCCCCTGGACCTTTGCACTTGCTGTTCCCTCCACTTGGAAAACAGTGTATATCAGTACGCCCTTCTCTGGTTGGAATACTCTCTCTTCCTGTCTTTCCTGGGAAGACATTTCTGCTCCCAAGTCTCCCAAGGAGGCTGGGTTGGTGTCCTCACCCCCAATCCCTGACAGATAGTATGTCTATCTGCATAACAGAGCTCCCTGTGTATCGTATATGCCCATATGCTCGCCTCTGTCCCCATCAGCCACAGGAGTGCAGAAACCAGGGTTGTCTTTTCTCTACCAAATCTCTTGCTCCTGGCACTGTGCCCAGCAGAGAAGCGTTGCTGAAAAAAGATATGTGTTGATTAATGAATAATAATACATTAGAATAACAACATTTTAGAATCATGGACTTGGTGAAACAGATACGTAAAATCTCAGGATCATATAATCATAACCTTAGAAAGTACTAGAAACACAAAAACTGAGCATCCCAGAAGCTTAGGATCTCAATGTTGGAAGAATTCTTGTCCAGGCATCTTGTCCTGTTAGTAGATTAGGCAAGACTCAGTCGTGCCCTTCTATATTATGGAACTTGGATTTTCACAAGTATTTGTATAATATTACCTTGATGTCTTTTAAATACTTATTTTTATAATGTGTCCTTTTAGAATATTTATTGAGCACCTAACTTATTTATTAACCAGTATTTATTGGTACATATTATGTACCAGACACTATGATGGCCAATTGTATTTTGTCTATGGCTGCATAACGAATTATCCTGATTTAAAACAACAAACATTTATTATCTTGCAGTTGTTGCATGGTAGGACTTCAGGCATGGCTTAGCTAGATGGATCTCTCATGAGGTTTAGTCATTGAAAACTGGCCTGCTGCCTGCTTTTGTAAATAAAGTTTTATTGGAACTCAACCATGCCCATTCACTTATGGCTGCTTTCACGCTATAATGGCAGATTTAAGTAGTTGCAACAGAGACCATATAGCCTCCTATATTGAGCTAAGTTGTTCAAGGAAGCCCTCTTCAAGAGGCAACAATTGAGCAAAGACCTGAGTGGTTAGAAGGATGTGGCCATGGGAAGAAATGTTCCAGTAAAAGGGAACAACAGGGTAAAGGCTGGGAAATAAAGAACAGGGAAGAGACCAAGGGAGCTGTAATAAAATGACCAAGGGACTGAGTGACAGGAGATGACGTCAGAGAAGGGATCAGGAGCCATGTTATCCTTGGGTCCCTGGAGGGGTTTGAATTTTGTTCTAGGAATAATGGGAAGCCATTGGACGGTTTGAAGAGGGAGAGGCAGGATCTGATGGGGATGGGAAAGATGTCCAGTATAGTTTGGCCCCGTCGTCTGAGCAAGACTGTGCCTCTGCTGCCCCTCGAAGCACAGCTCTCCCGGAACTTGTTGGTCTTAATAAGACCCAGGTAAAGACCTTGGCTTTGTTGCTTGGTGGTGTGTTCAAGCAAGTGCCAGAAATCCCTTTCTTTTGACCCACTGTGAGTCCCTTGCTTTCCCTTCCCAGCTTGCCTCTTCTGGATCTAGGAAACCTGTGAAGTAGGCAAGAGCACTGGGTTTTGAGCCCTGGATTCCAGACTCTTCCCTGACACTGACTCACTTGTGACCTTGAGAGAGTTAGGCAACCTGTCTGGGCCTCAGTTTCCTCATCTGCAAAATGAGGTGAGAGTTCAGTCTGCTTGGTCCAAGCCCACGTGATTAAAGGTGGGGTCACACTACATACATACACCAGAGTCCTAGGGAGAGCCCGAAGGAGGTGGGAAGGCACAGGCTGGGGTGGGCTCGGCCAGGCTGGGCTAACTGACTTGAGTGACAGGAAACGGGCAGTTGGTCCACTGGGCTGTAAGCATCTTGCAAACCATCTACTGCTTGAATTTGGAACAACAGGGCAGCTCACTGCCTCCCAAAGCCCCCTGGGATGGCAGACTGGAGTTGTTTGGCCCAAGCCCTTTGAAGGAGATGAGAGAGTCAGTATCCATGTCTAAATCAGCCTTGGATGTTAGAAAGAAGCCAGGATCTGTTGTCAGAGAGAACCCGCCTCCCTCACTTATTTGCCCTGTGCCCTCTTTGTCGCCAGTTTCCTCATCTATGAAATGGGTAGAATCTCCTAAGATGCTTCCATTGTAAGAGGCACTAGCATTTTGTGTCCCACAAAGAAAGAAAACATACTGACAATTCAATTACAGCATGATGCTTTCCTGGCACTTAGAATTTTTATTTCGTATTTAGTAAAGAGCCCTAAAGCTTACTTAGATGTTGTTTTAAAAATCACTCTTGCATATAAATATAAAGGAAAATGTAAGTGAAATGTATCAGTTAAGGAACTCCTAAAAGTTCTTCACGGTCAACATCCACCTCATCTAGATGACTTTCCCACTCAGAATCTCCCTTGTCCATAATTTTTCACTCAACACTGTCCTCCACACCATTAAAAGCTTTGATCACACACATTTCTTGAGAGACTTCTTCACTGTGGTCTCCAGGATTTTTTTCCAACCCGCTTACTCCTATCCTGCAGGCTTGACCCTGGTGCTTTCTTCCTCTTCTCAGGTGTCAACAGAAGGTTTTCAGGAAGTGACCAGGACTCATGTCCCTCCCTCAAATGATCCTTAAGTCATTTGTGATGAAACACACAGAGGGTGCCGTTGTCCAGCCGGGCCACCGGAAATAACGACCAGGACCAACCAGGTCATGACCGCCATGCCACCTGATCTAACCGACAGCAATTATGGGATGCCATTGATTTAAAGCCACACCCTAACTTCAGAGACACCATAATGTGAAAAAAAAGTGCATCTTAGAATTTTTAGAATATTACAACAGGCGTTGCCTCTGGGGTTTTCTGAGAGGATGAAACGAGGTAAGTCTGTGATGGACCCTGGACACAGGTCCCAAAACACCCAGCTCAGCAGTAGCTCCCCCTTGGCGCTGCTCAACTGTCCCCTGACTCTCGTGGCCCAGGGTATCGCCCTCACAGGGCCCACTCAGGTTTATAGCGACAATCGTGGTCCTTGCCAGACGTGATCTCAAAGCCATAAATGCTTTTACAGTTTCACTCCCCTGAGATAAGCCTGGGGAGCCCTTCCCAAGGCCGGGGAGCAATTTCAGTGCTGTAGGGGGAGGGACTGAGCGTTGCACCAGGAGGAAAATGGAACACGTTTTGTGGCCCCAACTTCTCTAAAAAGACCACGTTCTCATATCCTCAGCTTGAACCTGCTGGTGAAACCTCAGCACCTCAGTGATATTCATTAGCTAATTCATTCGTTTGTTCGTTCGTTCGTTCGTTCGTTCACTCATTCATTCAATTATTTATTTATTCACTTAATGGACAAACAGGGAATGAAGTGTGGGGCAAGCCAGTGTGGATCGCCTCACTTTGCCCCGTTACGGTCTGTGTGGACCCAGGGCAACTCACTCCCTCTCATCTATACAACATCGCAGCTCCATTTAACCCATCTCACGGCCTCACTGAGGCGGCTACACGAGACAAGTGTGCCAGCACACGTAGCACATAGTAAGACCACAACCAACCCCACTCGAATCCCTTCCCTCACCATCAACATTCATCTTACTCGTGCTCTGCTCCTCTTTCTCTTTCCAGCCTGGATGGAGGACTGTCCCATAGTGAACGCCTCACCTACATTTCTCTGCCAGACACACTCCCTCTAAATGAGCTCATGCAACTATCTGGCTTTTTCTTTTTTATTAAAGTATAATTTCCGTACAGTAAAACTCACCGTTTTTAGTGTACGGTTCTAGAAGTTTTGGCAAATGTAAATGGCCAGGTAACCACCAGTGAGTCAAGATACAGAGTGTTTCCATCGCCCCCACCCCTCCCCTCTGCCCCTTTGTGCTCAAAACCCCACCGCAGCCCTAGCCCCTGGCAACCACAGTATCTGTCCCTAGAGTCGTGCCTTTTCCAGAATATCATACAGATAGGATCATATGGTAGGTAATTTTGGGGGTCTGACTTCTTGCACTCAGAACGATGCTATTAGAGACCCAGGCGCTGTCAGTGGTTCGCTCCGTTTTCTCACTGAGCAGCATCCCATTTGGCTTTTCAATCATGTGCTCATGGCTTGACTTGATCTCTCCCGCCCGACTTTTCCCTGAGTTCTAGGCTTGTATGTCCAATGATTCCTTGGATGGTTCATTGGCAGCTCAAACAAAACCTCCCACTGAAACTCTGCTTTCTAACCCAACTCTACAGCTCCTCCAGTGTCCCGCGTGTCCAT
The DNA here is from genome assembly GCF_057876585.1 of Rhinolophus sinicus. NCBI lineage: Eukaryota > Metazoa > Chordata > Mammalia > Chiroptera > Rhinolophidae > Rhinolophus > Rhinolophus sinicus. Next base: position 13,012,001 of record NC_142513.1, read on the forward strand.
AATCGGTACCGCCAGCCCCACGGTTACTTCTCTTTCCTTCACACATCCTACCCACTAGCTAGTTCTTGGCAGTGCTACTTCCAAAGCATCCCAACCTGACTCCCCTCCCCCCACCACCGGTACTTGTTGTCAAGGCTGCCTAACAACCCCAAAAGTAGTGGCTTAACACAACGTCCATTAGTTATCTCATAGCCTCTGGTCAGATGAGTATGGGGTCTTACACAGCTGAAATACAGCTGTCAGCTGGGCTGCACTCCTACCTGAAGGCTCTGGGGAAGGATCCACTTCCAAGGTTGTTCCCATTGCCACCTGAAGTCAGTTCCTCATGGTTGTAGGATTGAGGTCACCGTGTCCTACCTGGTTGTCAGTGGGGGTCACTCTCAGCTTCTAGAGACCACCCACATACCTTGCCATGTGCCCCCTCTAGCTTTAAAGGTAGGCACGGAGAATCTCCCTCACATTGAATCTCTTTCATGCTTCTAATTTCATTTGCCAGAAAGAGCTCAGCCCCCTTAGAGGGTTCACCTGAGTCAGGCAGGCTCACCGAGGATCATCTACCCTCCAGTATGACAAAGTCAACTGGTTTGGTTCCTTCATAACATCTGCAGAATCCCTTCACAGTAGCACCCAGCTTAGTGTCCGACTGAATAATTGGGCGAAGGATGCATAGACCAGGGGTCACCTTAGAATTCTGCCTGCCACCCCACTCTGGTCCAAGCTGCCATTGTTTCTCCCCTGCACAGACCACCTCTGGGCTTTTCTGCTTCCACCTTTGTTCCATAAATCCATTCTTTCCACAGCAGAGAGTAACCTTTCAAGAACATGCATCAGATCACTTCACCTCTCTGTTAAAACCTTGGAAGAGCTGCCCAGTGCATCTGAAATAAAATCCAAGACCTTTCTCATGGCCCTGCCTGGTCCCACCCCGGCCTACTTCTCAGATTTCATCTTCTTTCACTCTGCTCCAGCCACACTGACCTTTGCGTTCATTCTCCAATATGCTCAGCTTGTTTCCACGTAGAGCTTTTACATTCACAGTTTCCTCCCTGGCATGCTTTTCCCTCAGAGCTGTGTGTGACTGGCCCCTTATAATCCTCTAAGTCCCGGGCCAGATTCACCTCCTCAGGGAGGCTCTCCTGGACTCCCCAATCTAAAAGCCCATCCCCAGTGCTTTCAAGTTACCCTATTTTGTTATTTTTATTTCACATTCACTTTCACAATGCCGTGTTTTACTTTTAAAGAACTTGACTGTTTGACAGTCTGACAGCACTTGACTATTTGAAATTACCTTTCTTTATTTAGTCTCTCAAACATTGTCTGCCTTCTCCCTCTAGAAGGTAAACTTCATGAAATCAGGGACTGGGGCCGGCCTGGTGGCTCAGGTGGTTGGAGCTCTGTGCTCCTAACGCCGAGGTCGCCGGTTCGATTCCCATATGGGCCAGTGAGCTGTGCCCTCTACAGCTAAGATTGTGAACAAGGGTTCTCCCTGGATCTGGGCTGCCATTAGCAGCTGGAGGTCGGTGTGAGCTGCCACAGCAGCTCACGGGCTGCCTCAGGCTACCGTGTGCTGCTGTGCAGGCCTCAGGCTACCGTGTGCCGCTGCGCAGGCCGGCTGTGAGTGGTCGGCCTACCGGCAACCGGCGTCTGACTACCTCAGCTGGGGAGAGTGCAAGGCTCATAATACCAGCATGGGCCAGGGAGCTGTGTCCTACACAACTAGACTGAGAAACGGCTATAACTGGAGTTGGGGGCTGGCGGAGGTGGAAAAAAGGGAAAGAAAGAAAGAAAGAGAGAAAGAGAGAGAGAGAGAGAGAGAGAGAGAGAGAGAGAGAGAGAGAGAGAAAGAAAGAAAGAAAGAAAGAAAGAAAGAAAGAAAGAAAGAAAGAAAGAAAGAAAGAAAGAAAGAAAGAAAGAAAGAAAGAAATCAGGGACTTTATCTGCCTTGCTCACCTGTGTACCCTCGTGCCTGGGAAGGTGCACAGCACGTAGTAGGCACTCCCTAAATATGTGTTGAGCAAATGAATGAATGAATGTCTTTTGGATCAGTTCCCTCCTCTGCATCTCTACTACCACCATCTCTCACGCTCCAGTACAGGTGCGTTGTCACGGGTCTCATTGCCTATAGTCACATCCCCTCCAAACATCCTCCACGAAGCTGCCAGCACGACCCTTTAAAAAGACAGATCTGCCCACAGCGTTCCCCCAACCTCAAGTCTCCAGTGGTTTCCTGTTCCTCCCGAAGATATTTTATTTGCCCAGTGTTTGAGGCCCTTGTCCTCTGGCCCAGTCCTGCCACCACAGCGTGCTTGGTGGGATGAGAGTTGCGTGATTTTAGGGATACACAGGGATGGCAGTAAGACATTGTTCCCAAAGCCTGTCTCTTTACAGGTCTTACTTCCTTCTGAAAAATTTAAGGAGAAAGTCTCCGTTGACTAGCATATGCCTTGAACATCTCTCTAAATACTTGTCAAGTTCCCATTTGCAGAAGAAAGAGCAGAGCTTTCCTGGGCCATGCTCTCTGGCTGCACCTTACGAATATTATTTTCTTTTCACTTTAATTTTGCAATCACCTCCCATTTACAGCAAGTGATACTGGCTTCCAACTTATGTCAGTGATCAGTGTAAAGAGAAAGATTATAAATTGATTTGTAACATATTAAGTAGTGGAAGGTGCAGTGGTCCTCGGGTACGGAAAGGCTCAGGGTGGCATGTGCAATGACTGAAGGTTGGGAAGCGCTAACTGCCGTCCTCCCTCCCATCCGCAGGCTGTGCTCCCTGCTGCCTGCCCCAGCTTCCTGCTCATTCTCTCTCCTCAACCTCGAATGCACTTCTGTCTTCTCTCTACCTCACTATTGCCTCTGGGCCCTTCTCCAGCACGTGCCCACCACTCCCTTTCCCAGACCGCAGTAATCTCTCCGTCCCTCAAACCATCATCTCACTAGCTGTCACTCTCACTCCTTTGGCTCTTAATATTCAACTGCTTGTTATTTTTTCCCCCTCCCAGGAAAAATTGTAAGCGCCAGGAGGGAGGCAGCTTGTGGTACTAGTTCTTCAGAACCTCCAGGGTGCTTTGGGATATGGCTTTGTCCATCTGACCTTTGTCAAATGATGAACTGCCCACGGCTCACACTACTTGTGTGCCCAGCATGCAGTCATCAACGCCCTCCTCCATTCCATCATGGTGGGCCCTGGAGCCAGACAACAGGTGTTTGAATCTCAGCTGTCACACCCGCTATGGACCGTGGTCAAATCCCTTCCTCCTTCTGAGCCTTTGTTTCCTCACTTGTAAAATAGAACAAGAACAGCTGACTCAAGGGGACATTGCAGGGATTAAATTATGTCCAACAATGTTTGACAAAGAGGACGAGGTCAATAAATGTCCTTGACATCAGGATTTGTTTTTCAGCTCCACCATCATCAAATAGTTGCACGGGATTCTGTGAATCAGGTCTCTTAGATCACGGCTTGAAATTTGCATATGACACCTTCATTTGAGAAAGGTGTTCTGGCTCCTGCAGAAGAGGAAGTAGGGCAATGGCGCCAATTTGGGATGACAGGTCATTCACACTGCATGGAGCTTCCTTTGGATTCTCACTGCAGCTTGTCACCCTTTCACTTCTCATCCCCCCTCTTTGAGTAATGGGGTTCCATTTGGAATAACGGGATAAAAAGCTCCTAATATTATGGCTGGGGAAGCACCCTGTGTGGGGGCTGATCAATGAGGCCACATGGTTTGGTAGAAACCTGGATTCAAGTCCTGGCTCAGCTGCTCACTAGCTGTGTGCCTTTACATCGCTGAACCTCGGTTTTATCACCTATAAAATGGGGATGATGGGATTTGCTGTTTGTCTCCCAAGCTGACACTGTTTTGCAACTGAAATGGAAATCAAACTCTGGCCGCCCACGCTGAGATTTGAGATTAAGTGGGGCAAAGGGCTGATGAGGTGGAGGAGCCAAGGCCAGAGGAATTTATGGCAGCTCAGGGTTTATGGTTTTGATACGGATTAAGCACACTCTCGGATTGCGATAGCCTCTTCTGGCCCCTGCCCCACATCCATGCTGGCAGGGCCACGGACGAGGCTGTTGTTGAAACATTATACAAAACATTTCCTGGTGTTTATGAGCGAAGGGAAGGAAGAGGGGAAGGCGGGCACGGCCCTGGGATCAGGCAGGCAGCTAATGGGTGCTCCTGAGGCTGAACTTAACGATTTAGCCTCTCACTAGAAAGAGGCTGGCTGAAGAGTTCACACTGCGTCCCGGGGGTGGCCCCTTTGGGCACCTCATATACACGCAGCTCTTACGGTTACTATGATCTCATTCAGTTGAGTCCTGACAACACCCCTGCAGGGAGGGATCATTCCCATTTTACAGATGCAGCTCGGAGAGGTGGAGCAACCTGACCAAGGTTACAGGGATCATGGAGATCCCGGACTAGAAGTGTTGTCCCTTCCCTTGGGGAAGAGCTGAAAGGGTCTCCCTGCTCCGCCCTCATCCTTGCATGACACCACACCTAGGCATCCCCACTGCAGCCATCGCAAGTCCCCATCCACCTATCAGAATGTCGGCCGTGGTGTGCTGGTGAATGTTTCGCCGCTGGCATCCCAGGGGAAAGCCTTGATTTGTAGTGTTTGCCACTTCTTCTGGTGTAAACGCTCCCACTCCATCTATCAAGGTGACATGTGACATTAGGAAGAGGAGTTAACAATCGGCTCTCACCAGCCAGCTCCAGCACAGCCCTGGGTGAATGTGAGGCTGTGGCCTGTGGTGGCCAGTGCATCAGGGGAAATGGACCTGCTGGACATTTTCAAGTGCATCCCTTGCTTTTATTCTTTTTCAAAACAACACTTGCTTTAATGCAATTCCCCGTCTATTTGCTCCTTATCGCTGGCAGGTTGACCAGAACAGGGCTCCATCTTGGACCCTGATGGTAGATGACAGACCTTTGGACCCTCTTGCTATTCTTCCGGATCTTTCCATCACCCCCTCCTTTATCAACTTTTACTCTCTCCACATACTGAGTAGATGGAATCAAGAGATCAGAGTTAGATTCTCACCTCTGCCTCTCAAGGAAAATCACTTCTCCAAGCCTTAGTTTCCCCATCGATAAAGTCTGGGGGGAGAGGGGAGTAACAATAATGTCTAACCTGCTTACCTCATGATGTGAAGATTAAACAACAATAATGGATATGAAAGCACTTTGCACACTGTAGAAGACTATCCGACTATTTTCATTCTTATTTCTACCACCTGAAAGGAAGAAAAGACACCCATCCAAGAACTTAGAAAACATATGTTCCATTTATTTTGCTTTATAAACTTTTGTTAAAACACACAAAGTAAGAAAAGTTTTTTGCTTCTTTTCCCTATTGGGTGGCAGTGACAGGGGCTCAGGTGTCAGCTCGGGACCACATGGTATTCACACCCACAGGAAGATGCTGATGGGTCTGACAGAACCCAGCCCACTTTCAAAATTACTTGATGTGAATTTCACAATTCATCCAAATCAGGGCAAATCACAGAGCAATTTGGCAAAAGTAATTGGCTTGCTCATCACAAGAAATCTAGGAGCATCCATTTCCAACCCTCTCCTCTCCTTTCTGTGGATTAGGAGAGCCTGTGGATTGTGGAAGCTCCTGAGAGCTGCTTAGGGAAGGGGTGACTCGGGGGGGGAATGACAGAGTTCATGCTTGCCCTCCCAACCCTTTTTTAGTCCATCAGATTTTATGTTTTAGGACCATAGCTCAGGTAGACAAAAAAATTCCAACGTGGGCTCCTCAGTTGAGAGTCGGAAAAGTAAACTTGTCTTTATTTTGTTTCCTGCATTGTAATAAAATTGTTCAAGTGGAATGGATTTCTCCTGCAGGAAGAGTTGATTTTGGCAGAAGACTGACCCTTTGCCCCAGAAAACTGCTACCATTAAAAGACACCGTTACCCTACTCTACCCCATGGGAAAGGCGTATCCCAACTCTGTTCCCATAACAGGTCTGAGCGACCCTGTGGGTGGAGGAGCAAACAGTGGGGACGACCATGATGCCCCCAATTCCCACTGGCAAGCGGCATTTTTCAAAATTTTCCCAGTGCCAAGATTCTGCATGGATGAGGCGCTGGTTGTTCCATCCTGGGGTGTTATGGTTCCAAGATATACCTTGAGTTATGCTCCTCAGAGTAGGTCTCAAACCCAGACCTGCTCCCTGCGCCCACACAAGCGGTCCCAGTCCTGGAATGCCAGGCTACACTGGTCTGTCCTCTAAGAACCAGCGCCCTGAGGCCCCTTCCCCGGAGTCGGGGAGTGAGGAGAGCAAAGGGGTCCAAGAGTTATGAATTCTCCTTGTTTACCAGCAAACAAGATTCCGGACCCTAACCGGACTTGAGTGCGTCCTCATGCCCAGCTTAGTCCTGGGTGTGGGCTCTTGGGAAGGATGACGTTTTGGCTCCTGAGGCTGGTGAAGGGGACAGGAAGGTCCTCAACTCGAGGAGAGTGGACAGAGAGTGTCCCCGTCACTGTGAGGACAGAAGGGCCCTTTCAGAGGAGATGTTCAGCCACCACGGTTAAGAGCTCCTGTTCTAATCCAAGCAGATCTGGAATCAAGACCTGACTTGGTCACTTACTAGCTCTGGAAGTTCCAGAAAAATCACTTAACCACTTAGATCTCAGTTTCATCTTCTGTAGCAATCTCTGGGTAATAAAGAGGAAGAAAGGGCCTTAAGACAGTTCTGGAAATAAGAGGCAGCTGGAGACAGGCCCTGGTGGCTAATTCCTCCTCGATATCACTCTAACGTAAGGAGTCACCCGTTCGTCTTTTCCATTCCCAAGCCTCATCTCTCTCACCTGGATTACATCAGCAGCCCCCATCTGATCTCCCTGCTCCCCCCCAAACTTCCAACCTCTGCAGGACTATTGTCTTCAGCTTCTCAAAGCTCAATTCACTGCACAGCTACTCAACAGCCTAGGAGCCCAAGTCTCAGGGACTCATTCAAAGTCCCCAGGCTGTCCAGCATGGCCACTCTGCTCCGGGCAGCCCTATCTTTTCCATTTCCTCCCTCCCACGCCCTTCCTCTGACCTCCAGGCCTTGCCCAGGCTGTTTGCCCTCCCTTGGAATGTCCTGTCTCACCTGCTCCACCTGCAGAATCCAACCCTTCCTGAAGGGTCTAGTGCATAGTCTGCCCCTTTCTGGATGCTTTCTCTGACCACTCCAGCCTTCCCTCCAAACTTCTGTTGCAGTTGTCCACCTCGGATTGTTCTCTCATTGTGGAAAGCCTGTAGAGAGCATCTCTCCGACCCAAGGGATCCACCCAAGGATCCCACCCAAGTCCCTGAAGAAGGGAAGAGCTGTGGTCAGAGGAGAAATGTGTCTTTCTTCTCAACAATCTCCTACTCAGTGCCCAGCCCCAGTCAGTGCTTTAAAAATGTTCCCAGAATGACTGGGGGGATTGTTTCCAAGTCTTCCTCAGCTTCTGGACAGGTGGCTTTGAGAAACTAAAATGGCAGAAGAAGGTGACTGTGGCAAGTAGAGAGGAGCGTTGGAGGCTGGGACAGCAGAACAGGGGCGAGTAAGGGGTCACGATCCGACCCAGCCTCAAAGGGCCCTCTGTGTCTGGACACTGTGGAGCATGAGGAGAGAAGAAGAACCAGTCTGAGGGGGAAGGGAGTTGTATTTAAGTAAGGTCTCATGTTGCCTCCAGGCAGCAGTCTTTTGGGGGTGAAAAAGTTGGGGGTAGATATGGATGAAGGGGAAGGCAGTGGCTTCAGCAAGAGAAAAGTTGTCCAAGGCAGCAGAGGATTTTCCACATGGGGTCTCCCAAAGTTAAAGCCCCATCATCCAGAGCAGGGGTGGAGGGTGGCAATGGGATGTGGCCTGCAGCCCAAGTTCCTGGGCCCTCTGCCCTTTCCATTGCTGCTCTGGGAGTGGTCCTATTGTCACAGCCTCCTTCACTCTGACCAAGTGACCATCCAGGGGCTCTCTGAGGGGGCTGGGGGGCCAGCAGAGCCCCTGACCCCCAGCGGCTTGCTAGATGACTTCTTGCTTGGTGATGGTCAGCTGGGGGATGGCAGAGGGGGGCTTGACGATTGTGGTGATGGCTCCTGGCAGGAGCTTGTAGGGCTCAGACCCAGAGCCACCTGGCGGTGAGGGCTGTGGAGTCTCAGGGGTGGCTGGAGGGACAGAGAGACAGACAGGGGCTGTTCAGAATTCCAGCCCTTTGAGGAATAAATGAAGAGCCCTGGGAAAGTTCTTCCCCCTCTCTGGAGCTTAGTTTCCTCTCCCATAAAATGAGTGACTAAAGTTAGATACTCTCTGAGGTCTCTTACAGCTCAAACCTTCTGCATCCCGTATTGTAGTGTAAGCGCCACAGAACTTTCCTCTCTGGAAAGCTGTGGCTGGGCCGGGTTCTGTGGTCACAGCCTTTCCCAGGTCCTACCAAACCCCATCCTCCTCCACCATCTGATACGGAGATGTGGGCTGCTTCTCCCAAACCAGGGCCCAAGTCTGATTCTCCCCAAGGACAGTGGGGCATGTGACAGGAATACCCTTCGTTGGAGAAAAAGAACAACAGTTGAGACCCAAGGGTTTGGATAACTGGCTTTAAAAATGACCATTTCTCTGATATTTCGGCAAGTGAGTAACAGACACTGATTGGCCTCACCCCCATCATAGGTTCAGAAAGTCACTTTGACCATGACCCACTTGGCCAGTTTTATTCAATGGGCAACTTTCCCAAAGAACAATCTCAAGGAAATGAAATCTCATTTCAGCGGATCACCTCATCCCAGCGACAATCTTACTCTTGGAAGAACTTTGCCCAGTGACAAACTCATGTGAGATTTCACCTCACTGGGTGGGTGGCCATCCCCACCCCAATGAACAGTCTTACCCAATTGTCTAATGGACAGACTTACCCAATGGAGCAGCCTTACCCAATGAACAATTTTACCTAGTAGACAACGCCTAATGGAATATTCGCCCCAGTGGACGTCCTCGGCCAATAGGCAACCTCGTGGAGTGGACTCCCTCATCCCAAGGACAGCGTCACTCAGTAGAGGCTGTCCAGCACCTCGCTGACTAACAGCCTTAACAAGTGGACAGTCTCACTCCTTATTCCCTACCCTGGAGCCCAGATACTGTTGTCTCGTGGTTCCCATCTTCTATACCCAAACTTCTCCCGGCTCCCCTCTTAGATTCCAACCTCACCCCTTCCTGGGTAGAGCCCGAGTTGCCCACCTGCCTGCCCCCTGGGTCGGGGCCACTCACACATCTGTCCATTGCTGAGGTGAGCAGGCATCGTGTTGGCAACGATGACATTGGTGGCCATGTGTTCTTGCATCAGGTGAGGGTGCAGGGGGTGATGGGCATGAGTTGCATCACTGGAGGACCCTGCAGGGAGAGGGGATACTCAGTGAGGACGGAGAGTCTGGGATAAGGACCATGGGCCTTGAGGCACCATCTTCCTCAAGTGTGGCCGATCAACCCGCCCATCCAGTATGACGGTGCCTGTTGGGTTCCCACGCCTTATTGCGCTAAGGCCTGGTGGATAAAAGGAAGTAGAATGTACAAAAGTCAAGAGAAAACCATTCCTGGCAGGAGTAACTAATGCAAAAGCCCTGAGGCAGGAGAGGTTTGTGTGTTTGAGAAAGAAGGATAAGGTTGTGAGACGGGGGGAGTTGTATGAGCTGAAGGTGGAAAGTGGGCAGAACCCAAATGATGAGCATGGGTTAGTAACCTGGGGCTTGCCGTTGCCGTCCATAGGCTCTGCGGTGTTGAGAGGCCCCAACAAACTAAGAGAACAGAAGTGATTCGAAAGAAACAAGGAGCATGTTAGGAAGCTCTGAGATCATTTAAATATTACAATGAGTAGTGTACGGACTGCGAGTTAATATAACGGATTGAATCGATGGCTCTCACAGCTCCTTGGCACGCAAGTCTTTCAACCATTTGGTCCCAACTCACCGTCCAGTCTCATCCCCACATGTCTGCTTCAGCCAAGCTGACCTCCTTACAGCATCTATGTTTCTCTGTACTTTCCTGTACTTTGAGATCGCTATGCTTTCGCTCACGTGTTGCTTCTACTAGAGATGCCTTCTCCACCTTCCAGGCCCACAAGTCCTAATTCCAGCTCACATGTTTCCTCCTTTGGGAAGCCTCTCCAGATTCTCCCCACTCCAGTAGGAAGTAAACCTCTCCTTCCTTGGAATTCCCATAGTAATTTATCTGTAACCCATCTTTTGGGCACAACCACTTCTTCTGTCTGTGAACATTACAATTACAGGTGTATTTTTCTTCTCTCTTTGAGGGCCAAGAGATGTGTCCGGAGCATAGTAACTGCTCCTAAAAATGTGTCAGAGTGATGATACCATATAGGGTGTGGCTAAGGTCACTAATACAGCAATGATGGAATTTTAGGGCTTGCAAGAGTCCTCTAAAGTATACGTGTCTCGATAATAGCTATTAATTATTGAGCACCTATTATGTGCCGGGTACTGTTTTACACAACTTTTCATGTTTGACATAATTCAGTCCTCACAATAACCCTGTAGGGTGGGTATCATTATCATTCCAGTCCCCAGATGAGATTACAGGGCCCAGAGAGATTACTCTCTTACCCGAGTTTATCCAGCAACAGAGCGTGAGCTCCTTCCCCACTCTGATCTCAATGACACCTGATTCCTCATACCCCATATGCACAGGATCAAAGTGAAGATGAAATGAGTTACCACATGACAGTGATTCTCAAGGGAGGGAGACCTGGGCCCCTCAGGGGACATTTGACAATATCTCAAGATGTTTTTGGTCACTGCTGGAGTGTGCTACCCATTTCACGGGTAGAGGCCACGTGGCTGGACCAACCAATGCACACAGCAGCCCCCACGACCAAGTAGGATCCAGTCCCACAGATCAGTAGTGCTGAGGGCGACAAACCCTGCCCGTGGCCATATCGTCACCAACAACGGCATCACCTACAAAATCTGAGTCTAAGCTTCTTTCCTGAGATCCCATCTCCCATCCTTCCAGCTCACTTCATCTGTTAGGTTGGTGCAAAAGCAATTGTGGTTTAAAAGGTTAAAAATAATTGCCAAAACCGCAATTACTTTCGCACCAACCTAACAGTACCATCCCGGCCAAAATTCTTCCACCCTGCTGAGGCCACCAATTCACTGACCCCCACTTTGCACTATCCATCACCCCGTCTTTGTTTCTCTTTTAGTCCAGCCGAGAGTCCGTAGTCCATCATTACAATCACTCCCTTGCAATCATCCTCAATGTCCTCCTAGCTCTTGTCCGTAGTAAAACGTTTTCAAAGGGTTGTCTACTCTTGTTCTCTCCACGTCTTCACTTTCCCACTCCTCACTCTGTAACACCTCCCAGTCTGCTTTCTTTCCCACGGTCTTCTGACACCGTGCTTTTCACAGCTGCCAAGCGCCTCCATGCTGCCAATCCAATGGACAGCTCCACCCTCCTCTTGTAGAATTTAACATCATGAAATGCTTGGTCCTCCTTAAAACACGCTCTTCTCTTGGGTTCTGGGATTTCCCTGGCTTTGCTCCTGCCCCCCTGGCTAGTCTCCTTCCAGGCACCTAATTTCTGGCTCACCATGGAGCAAGCAGCCTTTCCTCCTGAGCTTTGGGCTTGTGTTTGAGCAACAGACCTAAACATCCAACTGCTGCCTTGATAACTCAACTTGGATACCTAGTCGTCATCTTAACTTAACTAACATCTAAAATAGATCTCTTGGTTCATCTCTCACCACCACCACCATAACCCAGCCTCAAACAGGTTTGGTTTTGTTTTGTTTCCATTCTTCCCCATCTCAGCCAATTACCCCACCAGCATTCCTGTTCCTCAAAGCAAAAACAGGTTTCATCCTTCACTCTTCCACTTCCCTCACTCCCCACATCTGATCGACCAGCAAATCCTGTGGGTTCTTCCTCCAAATAGACGATCGAGTTGGTCTCTGCTGCTAAATTTCCATGATGCCCTAGTCCAAGCCTCCATCGTCCTTCCCCTGACTGGAGACAATAATATTGTCAGGGGTCTCCTGCCTCTACTTTCTACCCCACAATCCAGAGAGTAATCTGTTTAAAACACTCGTCTGATTTTCACTCTTCTTGCAATAGTTGCATGAGAATAAAATCTCAATTTCTGACCAGGGCCTACAGAACCATGAGCTGATCGTTTGGTTTCTGCCCCATCTCCACCGTCATCTCACACAACTCCTCCCGTCTCATAGCCTTATCCTTCTCTCTCGAACGCCCTAACCTCTCCTGCCTCTGAAATTTTGTATTAGTTATTCCTGCCTGGAATGTTTTTCTTTTGACTTTTAAATGTTCTGTTTCCTTTCATCTGTCAGATCTAAGTACAAAAGCCACCACTTCAGAGAGGACTCCCTTGGCAAATCTTTCGGTTACACTCTATTGTTTTATCTGGCTATTTGAAATTCTGTAATTACTCTCTTTATTATATACTTCATTATTGTCTGTTCCCATGAGCCCTTACACACACATGCACGCACACACACTCATACATTCACACACAACCTCCAGGAGGGCAGAGACCATGTTCTCTGCTGAATCTCCAGCACTCAGAATAGTGACTGACACACTCTAGGCTCTCAGGGCTTAAATAAATGGACGATTGTCCCCATTTTCCTGATGAGGAAACTGAGGCTCTGGTACAGGTCAAAGGATTTGCCCAAAGCCACAGAGTGAGGAAGTGATGGAACTGAGAGGTGAGTCTAGGACTGTATGAGGCTTGCGTCTTGGGGAGCCCCTGGCCCCCGCCCACCTCGCAGCCCCTCCTGGGCCCGGCACGGACCTCCCAGCAGCATCTCCTGCAGCAGGTTGTCGATCTTGGCCATGCCGAAGAGCTTGATAAACTGGATCTGCTCGATCATCTGCCAGGTGATGCTCTGCAGGGTGGGCAGCAGCAGCAGCAGCTCGCCGAAACGGCCCCGCGAGTCGTACTGGCGGTCGTTGATGTAGTCCTCCAAGCTCACCTGCACCTGGGAGCGCAGCCGCTTGATCTTGCCTGGGTCGCTCAACCCCTTGGCATCTGCAACGGGAGCGGGCGGGCAAGAGAGGGCAGCAGGGCCCAGCTGCAGCATCTGAGGAGGCAGGACCCTGACCTCCCCTGACTCCTGGGGCCCTGACAGGGGGCCTAGTGGTCCAAGGTCACATAGGGTGTCCTCAGCAGTGCTGGGATGAGAATTCGGGGTCCCCAAGAACCAGGGTACACGAGCGCAAACTGTAGCTTCCTGGACGCAGACTGAAAAGTGTCTCTGTCACATTTCCTAAGATGCAGAACCAGGAGAAGGGAGTGGGCATGGAGGGCAGCGCTTCAGGAACATACCCAAGAGGGCACCTAACAACCTCCTCATTGCACACGGGGAAACTGAGGCACAAAGCAGGGAAAAGACTTGGCCCAGGTCACACATACAGTTGTGGGCAGATTTAGGATGTGGACTTGGGGCTCCTGACTCACAGTTGGGGTCCCACTGTCCAGACCTCAGCACACTCTGCTTCTGCTGCCTTCGAGTAGTCTCCCTGCTTCTTTGCTCCTTTGTCTATCATCTTATAGTCTCAGCTTCCGTTTCACCTCCTCCAGGAAGCCTTCTCCATTTCATCCACCCAAGTCTGCATTATCAGTGTCTATCTTGTCCCCAAATTTCTGTACCTCTTCCATGACTAGTGACCACACAGGATGCAATTGTTTCTTCCACTAAACTGAGCTCTGTGCAGGTAGACATATGTCTCATTTGTCATTTGAAACCTAGCACCATGTATAGAATAGATAAATAGATAAAGGGATGGGTAGATGGATGGAAGGATAAATGAGTGGCAAAAAATATCAGTGGATAAATTCTAGATCCTTAACCTCAAGAAGGTCATCCAATAGATAATCTCAAACTTCATGGAGGTAATGCATTTATATCCTAAAGTGAGTGGCCGAAAGAGAATTTCACCCACATTTCCAGTCCAGGGCTGTCTCCACTGAACGATGTTTGTGTAGTCTTTTATTCAGTCAATGAACATTAATCGAGCACCACCTACATGCCAGGCCCTTTACTAGATCTCTTACTCCTCCACGCCAGGTTGCTGACCCTGACTTGAGTCCTGCACATTTTACTGAGCAAGTAGTCTGTCTAACCCCATGCTGAGCACTGCAGGGGAAACAGCCTGGGCCAGGCTCTCAAGGAAGCTAGAACTAAAACTCTTACCCTTTAGAAAATGGGGAATAGTGAGTGGTGGGTAAGAACGTGGGCTTGAGCGTTGCATAGTCTGAAGTTCAAATGCGAGTTCTGCCATTTCCTGGTTGTATGACCTTGGGCAAATTAATCAATGTCTCTGTGCCTCAGTTTTCTAATCTGCAAAATGGGAATACTAACAATTCCTATCTCACAGGTATCATGTTGCAAGTAATAAATGAGATAACCCACATAGAGTGTTTAGAATGGTGCTTTGGTGAGTGTTTCACAAATGGTGCGCATCTTCCTCTTCCTTACTGTTACTACTCGAGGTGATCTGCTTGCAGGGGAAGCCTAGCACTAAGGATAGTGCCTGGCACACAGTAGGTCTTCTCTAACATGTAAGAGGGAAGGAAGCAAGCAAGGCTTTGGGGGCACAGGCATCTTGACAGTGTGAAATAAAATCAGACTTTGCACAAAGACATAACCAAAAGGGTATTTTTATAAAAATGAAGGTGGAAAGTCAGTAGGTGGAATGGAAAGAAGAGAATCGAGAGCTGAAGGAAAAGGTGGGAATGCAATACAGTAGTCCCCCCTTATCTGCGGGAGATACATTCCAAGACCCCCAGTGGATGCCTGAAACCACAAATAGTACTGAACCCTATATATATTATGTTTTTTTCCTATGCATACATCCCTACCTACCTAGCCTGAAGTTTAATTTATAAATTAGGCACAGTAAGAGATTAACAAAAATAATTAGTAATAAAATACAATAATTATAGCTATATACTGTGATAAAAGTTATGTGAATGTGGTCTCTCTCTCTCTTAAAATATCTTATTGTGTTATACTCACCTTTTCACTTAAAGGAAGCACTTTATGGCTTCTCTTTGGCATGTCTGAACTGCCAGCATCACTACGCTTGTGCTTTGGGGCCACTATTAAGTAAAAGAAGGGTTAATTGAACACAAGCACTGCAGTACTGGGACAGTTGACCTGATAACTGGGTGACCTGAGAACTAAGTGACTAACAGGAAGACAGCATATGCAGCGTGAATATGCTAGACAAAGGGATGATTCACATCCTGGCAGGATGGAGCAGGAGATTTCATCACGCTACTCAGCACAACGCATAATTTCAAACTTAGGAATTGTTTATTTCTGGAATTTTTTATGTAATATTTTCAGACTGAGATTGACCGCAGGTAAGTGAAATCACAACAAGCAAAACCGCGGATAAGGGGGACCACTGTATCTCCATCCAACTTAGTGAAGGGTTAGAAGATACAGCCTACAGTTGACAGGACAAGAAATAAAGGCATAAGCACATAACAACATTATAAAGACAATCAATAGACACACTAAAATAGCCATAAAAATATATTAAGAGAATGAGGGAGAGAGGATGGGAATGGTGGTAGAGGAAAGTGAAATCGTCCACTAACACAAGAGGAAAAATACAATCTAAAATAGATAAATCAAGAAAGAGCAGGCTTAGCTTTTTATTTAGAGCTCAAGTTAACTGCCAGAAGAAACCATTAAAAGAATCAGAATTGGTTCCCCCTGAGGAATTGGCTTTAGCAGGAAAAGTAGGGTGGGAAGGACTATTTGCATTTTTAAGTATGCACAGATATTATTTTGATAAAATGTTTTGAGGAAAAGATGAAAGGAAAGGAAAGACAAGGAAGGTAGGAGGTAAGGAGAGAGAAGGAAGGGAAAAGAGGGACAGAAAAAAATCCAAGCCTCTGGAGTCAGTGTACCCTGGCAGGTCAGATCATCCCTTTGAACCTTGATTTCCCTCATCTGTTAAATGGAGCTAATAAAATGACCTTTCCCAGTTGTTGTACTAAAGAGATGAGGTTGTGAACTCAGGGTATGTAACTCAATAGAAGTTACAGAGGGTGCGGAGCATCAGGGATGGGTGGGCGTGTGGACTGTACCTGGGTCAAAGAAGATGATGGCTTTGAGGCAGGCATACTCATTGTCATCGATCTGCAGTTCCTGGAAAGGCAGCACCAGCTCATCGAGGATGCGCATGGACACTCGGCTCATTTCTGCCAGCTCCGGGCAGTGCCGCGGGATGATGTAGTCATTGCCTGGATGGGTTGGGAAGGAGAGGGGCTGGGGAAGCCATCTTGGGTGCACCCCTTGACCCTAGCTTTGGACAGGCCCTGCCCTTTGCAGTTACCGTGCAGCCCATGGGAGGAAATGCCCCAAGGGGATTGCCATGCCCATTTTACAGATGATGAAACTGAGGCCCAGATTTAAAGGAATGAGTTGCCTGAAGTCATTGGACTGGGCTGGATCCTGGCTTTCTAGGACCCTTTCACATCATCCAAGCTCCATTTCCAATACAACCCACAAGACTGATGACATCCAAGGCTCATTTGGGAAGCACCAAAGCATCAAGGGTAAGGGCCCAGATTCTGGAATTACACTGCCCAGGCTGAACAGTGGTTATACCACTAACCAGCCACATATATCTGGATAAATTACCTTCTTTACCTCAGTTTTTTCATCTGTAAAATGGGGATAAATAATAGAGCTTACCTCGTAGGGTTGTTGCACAAAAGGAGTTAATGTTCGTAAAGTATTTAGACTAGTATCTGGTCCATAATGTGATCTACATAAGCATTTAGAATAATAAATGAACATGCCATGAAGGCATAAGTGACATAGACTGAGGTTTGTGTCGTAACTGGCTGCCTCTTATTTCTACTCCAGAAAGCACATCAGAATGCACGGTTCATTCCAGGGACAACCCTGATTGTGCTTGAACTTCAATGCTGGGAAACTTCAATTCCTTGCGTCTTATATTTCCTTGCAGCTCAGTGGAGTACCCAGTTGAGAACACTGAGGACACGGCCATTTTTGATCTGTCTCCTTCACACTTGCATGCCACCATGGACCTCTCCTGTGCCCAGGTGGCTTCCACACTGGGCAGGTAGCCCCCTCACCTAGCAGCAGCACGTCCTTGAACACCATGGATCGCTTGGTGGCTCCAAGCAGCAGGTGCTCGCCAGCATGGGCTCTGAGCAGGGCCACCTGGAAGACAGAAGGGACGGAGTCTGGCGTCTGCACCCCTGGAAGACTGCTCCTCGCCAACTCAATGACCCTGGGCAAGTCAGCTGCAGGCTTCCCTTTGCCTTTACCTGTCTGCACTATAACATGGGCATCAGAAAACTGCTGCCTTCTTCCCATAACTGATAAAGCCAGGGACCTGGAAATGATTCAGCAGGAACCAGAAGGGGAAAGAACATGTACTCAGAGATGGGAGACCAAATGCTGACTTTGTCCTTGAACTCTGGTGTCCTTGGGTAAGTCGCCGCTCTCCTCTAGTCCTCCCTTGGGTGCCTGGTGAAACTGTGACAGCATTCTGGATGTGTTTTTTCAGGAGAGGCTCAAAGGCTTTCATCAGACTCTAAAGAGGGCCTATGACCCCCAAAATTCTGAAAGCTGCAGGTCCAGAATTCCTACCCATGGACCAGGTATGAAAGATTATGAAGAGTGTTTCATACAAATGCAGATTCTTAGGCCCTCCTACCAGGGACTCTAATTCTGTATATATGGCATGGGCCCAAGGATCTGTATTTAACAAGCTCCCCAGTTGATTCTGATGTGCACTTATGTTTGGGCAATCACGACTGCAAAAGATCTCTGGGTCATCTGCCCACTTGATATTCTAAGATTCTAAGATTCTGAGAGCGAATTACAAGAATTTGGACATGGATGTTGGTTCCCAAGGCCAAGGCAGGAGCACTGGTCCTTGGCAGGGGATGAGAGTGACAGACCCCTTCCCTTGCCTTGGAAGACAAGTCCGAGGTTGGAGCCCAGCCAACTCATGGGAGGACATCACCTGCCCTTTCAGAACCATCTGCTTCAGTGCTTGCGTGAGGACCAAAGGACGGGCTGGTAAAAACAGCAGGAGGCTGGAAGCCTCCAGGGTCTTATCTGCAAGTCTAGGTTAGGGGGTTTGGAGGGTTTTTAGCAGGCGACACTATGAAGTAAAAATGCTTTTGATCATTAATTCATTTGAGTGTTCATTCTTTCAATCATCACGTGTTTAGTGCCTACTAAGTGACACAATAGTGAAAGGAAAAACAAGGAGGGAGGGAGCGGAGGAGGGAGACAGAAAGGGAAGAAGAAAAGAAGGTGAGGGTTATTCGAGTATAATAAAGAGCAATGGGGCAGGAGGGACTACATTAGATGGGGAAGTCAGAGACGGCCTCTCTAAGGCACCTAGGAAGCATTCAATAAATCTTTGTTTGAAGGAAGGCGGGAAGGACTGAGTGAATGAACAAAGTACTTAACGTCCTCTCCAGATCTAGTCCCTCCTGGGCATCCACCTGTCCTTACCTCACCTGTTCTTTGTGGGGATGACAGGAAAAGAGGAGAAATGGCAAACAGCCTTGGAGGTTAGAGTCTACTTCCTGTGAGCAGAACAAAGAAAGGCCAAGGATGCTTATGACGGGCGCTTTCTATACCCCAGGGACGGGGCAGGGCCCTTGTCACTTACCCCAGTGGCTCTCAAACTGAGAGGCCAAAGACCTGGCCTCAAATCCCAGCTCCTGGCCACCTTGCTCTGTGACCTTGGGCAAATCACGTTCCCTCTCTAGGCCTCAGTCCCCTTATCCAATGCTACCCAGACTTCTAGGTTTCAACGGATTGATGTCCAGACAAATCAAGAGGCAAACAAACTTGGAAGGTCGTTCCTGGGGCAATGTCAATAGATTTGGGGTATCCTTGGGAGAACAATGCCCCCCCAATTTCGTAGTGTGCCCCACCATCTCAGGCAAGACAAGCTCCTTATACACCATGAATGGGGAGCTGGGAACCCTCCTAGCCCCGGGTCCAGCCCCCTGACATGGTGGCTATTCTGAGGGCGGGGAGGTGGAGGGGGGTGTTAATGATTGTCTTGTGTTTTTGGCCACCCATCACTGCTCTCTGAGAATGCTCTGAGCCCTAGCCAGGGAGGTTTGGGTGGGAAATCGAGGTTAACAATTGCTCAGCTTGGGGGTATCTTGTTGCCCTGCTGAGCCCCTGGGAAGGAACAGGGGGGATTAAACATTAATGTAGACTCTCCAGCAGAGGGGACCAGGGCCAGAACACGAGGAACAGGGGAGAAGGCAGGGGCAGCTCGGCCAGGATCCCTGCCCTGTCATCCCTTCCAAACCCAGAGGAATCCATGTGAAAGGGTGTCTGATCCAGCCGCCAGCGCGAGGCTGAGGACCAACCACACCAATGTTTGCACAGCGTGTCCCACTGTGAGATACTAATAGGTGTTTCAGGAGAGTCTGGGCATCAAAGGAGTTTCAGAAGCCCTGAGTCCCACAGAGTTCAACAGCTGCCTTGCTTGTAGGACTTCTCAGAAACTTTAATAGACTGAGATGTATTGCTAGTCTTTTGTGCAAATGTGCAAAACCGAGAAGCAAATGCCCGGGGCCTGTCCACTTGTGCCCCAGAGCGTCCCTCAGAGCTGAGAAGGTGACCCAGCCCCGCTATCCTTTCCCAGATAGGGAAAACGGCTGCAGAGGCCACAGGGATGCCCTGGGCAGGGGC
This sequence comes from Rhinolophus sinicus, assembly GCF_057876585.1. Lineage (NCBI taxonomy): Eukaryota > Metazoa > Chordata > Mammalia > Chiroptera > Rhinolophidae > Rhinolophus > Rhinolophus sinicus. The sequence continues at coordinate 13,031,740 of NC_142513.1, forward strand.
TATCATTTGCAGTATCTCAGAAACTCATTTGTCCTCGGACTCCCCTGCCTCCCACCAGCCCCCTTGTACCCCCTGGGACATTTTTGGGATTCTGCAGAATGTACTTTGAGAAATAAAATGCTGAGTTAATCCACCTTGGTGGGATATAAGGAAGAAACTGAGTTAGGGAAGCCAGCTGTGGCCCAAGCACTGTGTAGCTGAGCACTACATGACTTACGCTTTTCAAAATGGTAATGTCGTCAGCCCTTCCAACAGCTTTCTGAAGCAGGTATTATATAATTCCCACTTTACAGATAAGAAAACAGACTCAGAGACAGGGAGTAATTTGTCTAAGATCACACAGAGAACCAGTCTTAAAACAAGGGCTCAAGCCCAAATCTCCCGATCCCTGGCCCTGGGCCCGTCAACGGCCCCCCAGAGAGGGGTCCTGTGCAGTGGCACAGTGGCTAGGAGCCTGAACTTTGGAACTTGCCTGCTTGGTTCTAATCCCAGCTTTGCTGGATACTAGCTGTGTGACCTTGAACAAGTTACTTAACCTCTCTGTGACCCAGTTTCCTCACCTATAAGATGGGAATAATAATAACACTACCTCAGAGGGGTGTTGGAGGGATTAAATGAGTTAATATTTGCAAAGTGATTTAAACAAATAAAATCAAACCAGTCCAAGGTTATATCCCAGGTGGCCAGTGTCCCCCCTGCCTGCAGTCCATTTCCGCCCCTCACCTGGTCATCCAGGGGAAGCTCGCAGAATGCCGGGATGTACTTGGCCCACTCGACGAGCACCAGCAGCTGCTCCTTCATAGACTCGCACACGTCTGCAATGCTGGCAATCTTCTTGGCCCGAATGTCTCCGTTGATCCCAGAGACAGGGGAGGTGATCTGGGGGGAGACAAAGGAAAATGCTGGAGAAGGCCAGACGCTGCACAGAGCCCCCTCCCCAGATAATTGCCCTGTCTGGAAAAGGGGAGATGGGCTATGGGTGCCTTCTCGGCTCTGGGGGAAGTTCAAGGGAAAATGGACAGAAGGAAGGAGAAGACAGATGTGAGGGAGGAGGGCTCCCTTTGGGCCTTCACCTGCTGCCTGCCCCCACGCACCCCCATCTCCTTAGAACCCCAAGGAACCCCTCAGCCCTAGAGGAGAAGCAGGGCAAAAATCATCATCCTCATCTAATAGATGAAGAAACCACAGCCCAGAGAGGTACTGTGACTTGCCCAAGGTCACACAGCAAGAGCTTGGCTGAGTCCCAGTTTGCTACCCTGTCCACTTATTCACCGCTGTTCTCTTGGGGCTAAGCTGATCTCAGGCCCTCGGTGAAAGAAAAGATCCTGCTTGGCCTACACAATGCAGGCCACAGGATGACTTAGAAAGCACCCCAAAATGCCAGACCTGGGTTCATTTTGTCTTTGCTATTAAACTGGCTGTGTGACACTGGACTCAGTGTCCCTTCTGTGAAGCTCTGCTAGCTGCTGCTCCAGGACTTGGCTGGGGAGGACAGGATGGAGGTGAGACTCCTCTTCAGTGTGGGGGTTCCCCAGGTAGGTGGAGGGGTGCCCTGGTACCTGCTGGGACAGGACCTCGGCCTGCAGGAGCACATTGATGGAGGGCAGGCTGCTGTCCTCATAGCTTGACCTACGAGTGCTGATCCGGTCCCGCTCATTTTGGACGGCTGTGAGGATGGCAGAGAGAGGTGAGGAGGGAGGGCAGATGTGCAGCAGACAGGAGAGCTGCCACATAACGGATGAGGCGCGGGTGCGGTGCAAGGGGAGAGAGTTCAACCCAGAAAGAGATTCTGTGGGGCTGTTCTGCAGTGAAGGGGGCACAGTTGGAGGTGGGAGTAGGAAGGGGGACTCTAGGGGACAGAGCCCAGATGAACATGTGAGAATCAGGGCAGATAGACTCTAACCCAGCTTGAGGAAGAACTTTCTAAGTGCCAGGACTGCCCCCAACACAACGTGGTGAGTGCAGGAGTGACCCACCCGTCACTGGAGGCATGCAAGACCAGGAGGACTTGGCAGAAGGTTTAAGGTAGGTCTTGAGCATTGAAGAAGGGCTCTGTCTAGATGACTGATTTCCAAGCTCTGTTTTGGAAAGGGTTCCTTTCTTCCCAGATGAAAGTGTGTAAAACAAGCAAAATAATTCCTCTGAGTGATGCGAGATGGCTCAGGGTTTCCTGAACATGGAGGCAGAAGGCCTGGACAAGGTCTGGAGGCCCCCACCTGCCCTAGAGGTCTCATCCACCAGGCGGAGCTGCATGTGCCCCAGACTAGCCTTTTCAGAGACAGCAAGGGAAAGCTGCCTCCCTCCTGCCCCACTGCTGGGCTCTCTCCCAGGAACTCAGACATCCGGGCCCTCTGTCCACAAGGGCCCCACACCCCAGTGCACGTCCCCATCCGGGTCAGTCCTAGCCTTAGATGTAAGATGGACCTTCTGCTTGCCTGGCCCTGGCCCTTGCAGTCTGAGAGGCCTCAATATGGAACGAGGCCTGGGTACAGCAGGAAGGAGGGAGGACGAGGCGACAGGTGACCTGGTTCCTGTCCGGAACTGCCCCTCACTCTCTGCATGCTGATAGGAATTACCATCTCTCTCTGGGCCTCAGTTTCCTCACCTATAAGCTTGTCCCGCCTATAAGTCTTTCCCTTCTCTGGAACAGGCAGGTTTATTCTCCCACTCCTCAACCGGAAGTCACGTTCTACCTCTATTTCTGTAACATACCACCTCTGCTCACACCCCAAATGCTGTCAGGAACCCTTACAGAATCGATCCTTGGCTCCCACTCTGTCGGGGCCCTGCTTCTCTCCCTGGGAATGGTCCAGGCCCTCCTCACTGGTTCCTGTGCTTCTGGCCTTGCCCCTACCATCTGGGCACCTCTCAGAAGACAAAGGATCTGCTAACACAGAACTCAGGTCATATCCCTCCATGAAAACCAGTGGCCTCCCCGTCTCACAACTCCTCCCCGTGGCCGCTCCTCTCTGGCCTCCTTCCCTCACTCTGTCCCCCAAACCTGCCCCCCCCCCCCCTCCGCTGCTCCTTAGACACACCTTGTCACTCTCCATCAGGCCTTTTGCCGCTGCTGTTCCCACTGCCCGGAATCCTCTGTCACCCATGGCTTAGCTGCTTCTTCATGCCACTCTTGTCTCTGTGCAAATGTTACCTTCTCACAGCCACCCTCTCTGACCAGCCTGTCTGACGTGCCATTCCCTCCCATGTTCTGCCCTTTCTCCTGCTTTACTCTTCTGCTTGGCACAAATTGTAGAATTCTTCGTTCACGTCTTTATTCTCCCTCCCTCTGAGAAGGAAAGCTCCAGAAAGCCACAACTTCATTCCTCTTATTCACTGTTGTGGCCCCAGCGACTAAAACAGAGCCTGGAGCACAGTAGGTGCTCAATAAATATATGTTGAGAGAATGAAAGAAGGTGCTGGAGGAGACAGGCTCTAATGCCTGGGAGCACCCTCTGGCCTGTTCCTCGGGGGAATAGTGACATCCCAGCTATTCAACTTTTTCTGGATTTCATATAGTGTTGAAATCAGAGAATGAAAGTCAGACAGTCTAAATGGAGCCAGGAGTCAGTGAGACAAAATAGAACTTCCCAGGTAAGAAATCTCTCCTGAGACCCACTGCCCTGCATGGGGCCAGCTCCTGGCACCAGGGCTCCCAGCCGGAATCCCGCCCTGCCCTGCCAACACCCCTCCCACCGCGGCTGTCCACACCCGCAGGGGCGCCGAGTGGAGGCGGGCCGAATAAAAGGGCTGCTGTCAGCAGCTGCGGATTGGGTTCCTCAAGGTTAGGCCGGCCTTATCAGTGCCCGGCGCGAGCTCAGTCACGGAATGATGTTTTCCAAATGTTTGCTCAGTATTAGCAGGGTCGGGGACCTAATGTAACTTCTATTGAATATTAACCAACCTGGGCAGAGGCGGAGAGGAGGATGAGCCCGTCTTCTCAGAGAACCCCTGATGGGGGCAGGGCTTCCAAGGAAGGGTCCACCACCAACCTCCACCTCCTGCACCCCTGGCACTGCTTCCTGAGCTGGGTTTCTGATGCCAGGAGCTTGACATTTGTCCTGGCTCCACCAGCTGAGGCCCAGGTAGGTGTCAGGTTATAGGAAAGAATTCTCGGCCTGCTATTGGACCTTCTGTTGGGCCCACTGACCTCCAGATTTCTCCTCAGGGTCTGTGTCACTTTGGGGAGCCCACTTCTGGCCAAGACTTACAGGCCTATGAGATTTGAAGCCCTTCCTTGTGGTCAAAAGGAACTTTCGAGAATCTGGACCCGAGAAGATGCCTCCCATGCTGGTCCCACCCAGGTTCACTCCCCAGAGCTTGGTGCCTGCCCAGCTCTAGGAACCTGAGCTCTAGTCCTGACTCCACCCTGGACCCAATCACATCACCTCTCTGGCCTTAATTTCCCCATCTATAAAGTGGGTAGATTTGATGAACTCATATATACCTGGCTGGTCTCTAAGTTTTATGTTTGCAGCCCAGGCCTTTGTGTCCTCAGGGATTACTTTCTAATTTTAAATATACATTTCAGGTGTACAACACTATACTTTGACATCTGTATACTCTACAAAGAGGTCATCCTCAAAAGTCTAGGACCATCCATTTCCACACAATGGACCCCTCAGGGACCACTCTAGGGATTCAGTGCCCACATCCAACTCAGGCCCTCAAGGAAGAGAAAGGAAACCTTGTGCCAATTCTCCGGGTCCCCGAAGCTTCCACTGAGCAGCTCTCTTGGCTTTGGGAACGTGCCACCAGGCTGCAGAGGGGTGGTGGGACGATAAGACTTAGGTAGAACTAGTAGTACCCTCACTTCCCAGAGCCTGACCACCGTGGCAGCTGACACTTTGCCATCCTGGCCGATTCTCAAAGCAACCAAGCAGTACGTGCACGTGCCATGGTCCTCCCGTTACCCCAGGCATGTAAATAAGCACCAGCGTTTACCAGCCTGCACTGACTTGACATCTACCAGTCATCCTACCCTCCTGGCATAAGGCCACCTTCCCTGAGCCAAGCAGCAATGGCTTTTTTCAAGGCTAAGCTACGGTAGAATGGCCTAGGGCTCTCACTCCCCTTCCAGGGCCTGTGCCTCCTTGGCAACTCAGGGGGAGGAGCAGGGAACAAACACACATGTCCCGGTGTCTGTGGTGAGACTCACAGAGCTGGGAGGGGTCACTACTGACCCCCTCCTCCCATAGGTGGGAAACCTGGAGTCCAGAAGGGGCAGAAACGTCCCTGAAGAGACCCATGTGAAAACGACTGTGGCTGTTTAATACGAGACATGTAGAAAGACTGACGGACCAGGCTACATACAGCCTAGGAAGGCTGCCAACCTTTTTCTGACCTGCCTGTCACAAGGTGTGAAATCTTAACACGAGAGATGCATTCTCTGGAACCTAAAATCTTAGGCTGTTGGGGTAATAGAATCACTATATTAGAACCATAGACTCTTAGACTTTAGTTCTCAATCTTTCTCTTGCCGCCAGCTGTGTATCACATGCCCATTTCTAACATTTCTCACTCCAGAGTGGTTCCCAGCTTGGAGGTGAGAAAGGCTCAACCCCAGTGAACAATGGGTTGGGGAGCGGTGGGGGGTATTTGCCCTTTGAAAAAAGCCCTTGCCCCACTTTGAGAACCACTGAAATCTTGAGGCTAGAATTGTGGTGTTGAGAGCAGGAAGGGCCTTGGAGAGCATTCACTCCTTCATTGGGGTCAGGAGGACCAGATTTGTCAATAGGATTCATGGGCTCAAACCAAGGCCCTGTCGGGAAAACACAGAAGGTATTTCCTAGGGAGGCGGCAGAGAAAACAGGGGCTCAGAGGCAGAGACAGGGGAGGGTTCCCCTCCTTCTCAGTTGACTCAGGCAGGCTGGGTCCCAGGTGCCTGCTGTGGGGTGGGGTGGGAGGTGCCCAGGACTGGACCAAGGGTTTGGCTGGCGTGCCACAGCTGCGGGCAAGAAGGGAAGGTCTGGGGACAGGTCCCAGAGCTGGGAAAGTTGAGTTGAGGGGAGAGGAAGACGAAGAGATTTGAAAATGAACTCAAGTTACTTTGGGAAGCAGTTAAAGGACTTTTGCTTCTTGAGCTTGGGCTGAAAACATTTTAAACGTTCCTGAGGTCTTGGAGGGCCAAAGTAGGCAGCATGGAGGTATAGTCGAACAGCAATAAGCTCAAGTCTGCAGCTCTGGATTCAAACGCCGGATCTTGCATTGATCAGCGGTGAGGCTGCGGGCAAGTTCCGGAATGATTCTGGGCCTTAGTTACTCCATCCATGAAAAAGGGGGAATAATAATTGTGCCAGCCACACAGGGTTGTCAGAAGAACAAAAGGAACTATCCATCAGGGGAAAGGCCAGCCCAGTGCTGAGTGTCTGCTGGCAGCAGGAGGCCTGGAGAGACCGTAATAAATGTTGTACCCTGGTCTTCCCCTCCTCCTCCACCCAGGACGAGTCTGGTGCCTTGTTCCCGTTCTCTGGAACGTGAAAACTTTGGATCCCCTGATACTCAAGAATGAGAACTGAGGAACTGGGGCACTTGTCCCTGGAACAGGAAGCAGAGGAATAGAGCCTCCCCGCCGCCCCGCATCCATATTTGCTCCGTCTGGGTGGTGGGTACATGGATATTTGTCATGTCCTCCTCTACACTTTTCCTAACGTTTGAAATAGTAGATGAAGAAAAACACCCCGACTTGGTCGCCTTGTAGTGGGGAAGGCAGGCAGGAGTGGAGGTGGCTGGGAACCGAGGAGCTCAGAGTGGGAGCTTATCTCTTCAAATTTTTCTCAAGACCAAGCCCAGCCCCTCCCTATGGTCAGATTTCCAGGCCCTTCCTCCTCTCAGCCATCAGCCAGTCACCTTGGGGCCTGTCACCAAGTCATAAAGTTGTGGCTGCCGCTGTAAATGACTGTGGGAGCTGTGGGTGCAGGTGGGGCAGAGGGGCGGTGGCGGGAGGGACGAGGCTCACCTTCCTTCTTCATGCCAGCCCGGAAGCACTTCTTGAGCCTGCAGTAGCGGCACTGGTTCCTCTTGTCTTTGTCCACAACGCACTGCCGACTAAACCTGGGGAGGGCTTTGGATGGTTGGATGGGGAAGGGACAGCCCACCCCTCCCATTCCCAGGATTGAGCTGGAACCCTGGCCACCTGGTGGGCCCCCAGCCTCCTCACTCTAACCCTTCATTCCAGGAGTTCTCGTGCTAACCAAAAGCAAGGCTCTATAGACTCTGTAAGAGTCCAACCCTTCCTACTGAATGTGAGGAAACTGAGGCTCAGAGGGGCCACGTGTAGACCCGGATCACTCAGCCTGGTGGTAGAGCCAAGTTGGGGATCACAGCCCTTTGAGTATCAAAGCACTGCAACTTCCACCACATCCTGTAACAGCCCAGAGTTCAGAGTGGGCGCCTGGTTATGGCTCAGAGTAAACTCTTGGTCCACATGAGCCACTCTGTGGAGGGGGATATAAGCAGAGGCAGTGCCCGCAGTGGTTATGGGTGCGGCCCTGAGCATCAGTAGGGTTTTGCCATTCATTCAAGCTGGGTGACCTTGGGCAATTCCAAGTCCTGTCTAAGCCACCGCTTCCTCATCTATCAAGTGGGAAAAATAATAGCAACCACCTCAGTGGGACGTTGACAGGTGAAAATGAGATAATACGCGGATGGAGATTGGCACATATCTGCACATGGCAAGTGCTCATAACTAACAGCTGCTATTATTTTATTATTGTTGTCACTCGGAACAGGAGATGCTTTGAAGGGGGGATCTCTGAGGCTTTGAGAAGCCCTTGGGGTAGGTGAAAGGGCCTGGGGCCAATGCCCTATTTGCCCTAGAAAAAGCACCATATTGGAGGATGCACCCCATCCTCCAAGGCTTCGGAGGAGCCTTGATCTTAAGCCTCATGGATCCTCATTTGCTAAATAGGAAAAATAAAATGGGGTTGTAGGATCAGTTAAATATATACATGCGAAGACTTACGATGGTGTCTGCATATAGAAAGTGCTCAGTAAAGGGCAGCTGATAGCTATATGATCAGTGAATGAGATTCCTAGAATAATTGTTCCCATCTGGATCCACAAGGCCTAAGAAACCAGAAGAGGCTTGAAGGCCTTGAAGGGCAGATGCTTCTGAGACCTAGGCAGGGAGAAGACAGACCCTGGGGAACATTAGCTTGACTGCACCCATTTTCCAGCTGGAAAAATCAAGGCCCCGAGCAGGGGCTCCTCACCTGCAGGAGTACATGTGGTTCTTTCTCACGCTCCTCCGAAAGAAGCCCTTGCAGCCATCACAGCTTGAGGCACCGTAGTGTTTGCCTGTGGCCCGGTCCCCACAGATGGCGCACAGGGCGCTGAGACCCAGGTTGTTGGTCGCGTTGAGATTGGCACCTTCTGATGGGGATGTGTCTGCATTAAAAGAGAAGAGCAAGGTCTCAGGAGTGACAGAAGGTCACCTTCCAGAGGCCCTGTTCATCTGGTGGTTTAGATTCACAAACCAATATGAGTGTTGTGGGGATCTCCCTAGGGCTTCAGCCTCAGCCAGACCTGAATGTTGTTCCAACTCCCTCAATGACCTCAGGCAAATCCCGTGACCTTTTGGAATCCCCCATTCTGCATCTCTAACTTAGGGATAGCTGTGACAGTGACTTCAGAAAGTCGTTCATGAGGGTCTGCTTCTGCCCATGGTGAAGACTGCTAGCCCAGCTTTCTCTGAGAAGTAATGAAAACCTGGCTACCTTCTAGGATGCATCCGACCCTTACAGACCCTCATGGACTGGGCAGAAGGGGCTGTGGAAGGGACAAATACTCTCCCAGTGTCTGCCTGGAATCAGGTCCTGCCCTTCATTTCTCATTGAGTGACCAGGGTCTCAGCTTGGTACCCAGGCGCCCTGCCAACTCTCCTGGGAAAGGAGAAGACATGCACTAAGGGCAGTGGCTCACCTGCCCTCCTGGGAGGGTCATGGCAAGGATTTGGGCACTTCTTGAATACCTCCTGTCCCAGAGGCAAAAGCATCTATACAAATGTGAGGAGGGGGATAAGAGGACGGTGGCAAAGATCTTGGATTGGGTGTTGGGGATCTTGGGTCCTGGGTGCTAGTGCTGATGCTGCCACTCACTCACCTGTGACCTTGGGCAAGTTCCTTTTCCTTGCTTCAATTTCCCCTGGGCCCGAGTTTCCCTAGCTATAAAGGGGAGCAACTGATCCACTTGTTCTTAATTTTTTTTTTTTTTTAATTTCAGCAGCCAAACCCTCTTTTTGTAAGCAAATCTTCCATAAAGGATAGACCTCTTGGAGAAGATGATAAACACTATGGCCCATCTCCCCCCACAATGCCAGCATGTCCACACCACACAAAGTCATAGACACACACACGGGTTCTCATAGAAAGCCTGAATCCGACCTTGAATTTCTAAGTTAGGAATTGGAGAGGGGCATGGCATGGCAGTTAAGAGTACAAAGTCTGGAACCCTGCTGCCAAGTTTAAATCCCAGCTTGCCCACTTCTTAACCCTGTGATGTTGGCTGCATTAGCTTACTTCTGGCCTTCATTTCCTTGCTTGTAAAATAGGGAGCAGAATAATCCCCTAGGGCTGTTTTGGGGATTCAGTGAAGTACATGGCACATGATAAGCACTTTATCAGCATTTGTGAAATAAAAACTTTTGTGCAGAAGGAAACTCTCAGAGCAGATGGCTTCCAGCCTCCATGTGCAAGCAGACACCGCTGCATTTCAACCTGCTGTCGCCTGGCTGAACATCTCCTAGACTCCTGAAGGTGCCCAGGAGTGCAGCCCCCTCCACTTGGTGAATTATTCCTGGAGATGGGGATAATTGTTAAGCCACGTTGGTGCCCTTTCTCCCTCAGCCTCACCTCCCCGGACCCCTAAGAAGAGCTGACCCCACAACTCCTGGCCATTCAGGTGGAGGCTGGGGGAAGGGGCATTTACATCCTGGGTGCTGTCAAGTGGTCCTCACCCCTGGGGTCAGCTGATCAGCCCCATTCTCCAGGTGAGAACACCAAGGCTCAGAGAGGACAGGTGCTTGCCCAGGATCATCACACCTCTGCTAAGTAGAGGAGCCAGATTTCTGGCCCAGGAGTGTTGGATGACAGTGGCCAGTGTTACCCTTGCTGGGGTTTCTGCTAGGGCGGCTGAAACTAGAACCCGCTGCTGCTGCTGCTGCTGCTGCTGCTGCTGCTGCTGCTGCTGCTGCTGAAACGGGGCTGGGGAGCAGGTCAGGAGCTATCCTTGGAGGCTTCGAGCTACCAGCCCAGGATGTGTGCCAAACATAACCCCAACTCTCAGACCACTTCAAATTCCACTGGGGAACATAGACCCTTCTTACAGATGCTCAGAGTTCCTGAGACAACCCATGTGGGTCCAGGACCAGTTACCAGTGCTAAGCTCTCAGGCACCTTGTCTTATTTAATCCTCTGGTTAGCTTGGTGGGGGGGTGTCAAGAGCTATTATTTATTCCCATTTTACAGATGAGGAAACTGAGGGTCCAACAGGAAAATGGCTTGCCAAGTTCACACAGGTAGGAAGGATCTACACCAGAATTCGAGCCCCGATCTTTCTGGCTCCAGAGCTGGAACCTGTCCTGTCTTCATGCCATCCAGTCAAGGGCGTTGGCCTCTGCCTCGGGGGCACATGATTCCTGGGAGCTGGAGGCGTGGGCTCTGGAGGGGTGATACGGCCAGCCCCAGGGAGCAACCCAGGCTGGGCAGTGGCCAGGAGAGTGACAGCACACGTTGTCCCAGGAGGGTCACAGGGCAGCAGCTTTTTGTTTATCATTTCCTGTGTGTTTTTCTCTCAGTTTCCTCACATGCTCCCCAGACACTCCTAAAAGCCCACCAGCGAGCAGGTTTGGGGTGATGAAACCCATTTTGTAGAAGATACAGAGGCCAGCAGAGGGGAGGTGACATGGCTAAGGTCACACAGTGAGTGGCAGGGACAGGTGAGCAGCTGGTGAGACCAACCACAAGCAGTGCCCACTGACCACGGGCAGGGCAGTCACCTCTTTCTGGCTGAGCCACAAGTCTTACGGGCCTTGGCTGAAGCTGCAGAGCCATGGCAGGAAGGCAGGTGGCAGGCTGACCTCTGCTGGCTGCCACCCACTTCTCCTCTGAGGCTGACCTACCACCAGTTAGGGACCTTCCCCTCCTGAAACCTCCTGGCTTCCAAACCTCCTCCTTTCCCCCACCTCCTTGGGAAATAGAACCAACATCATCCTCTTCAGAGGTGCTCTGGGTGACGTGGGAGCGGAGGTGTAAACCTGGGGAGAGACACACGTGAGCAACAGAATCTGCTCAGAGTCAAGGGGACATGTTGCCGATTTGACAAATGGCAACGTCAGAACCCTACATATCTTGTCTGCGTAACGGTGTGCACTAGAGAGCACCGGTCCCCAGGGCAGGGATGTGCACACGTACACAAGCGGGTACAAGCAGGGGCACGAGACGGAATGCCCATGCAGGACATAAGGAAGGCCCGGGGCACACTCACAAATCCACATCCACAGCCACATATACACACACTCACTGCCGCTTACGTAACATAAACAAGACAAACACAGGCCCCTCTGGAAACACCAGCCAACACAGACCCACTCAATGAACAAACAAATGGAAATGGACACAGAATGGGCTCACACAAATGAGCACACGCATGCAAATAGTTCATGCAGGCATACGATTGCCAATACAGTACAACACCCACCTACCCACTTACACAGAAACGCATGTGTGCACAGCAAGAGGCAGCCACGATCACACACCAACACACAACACACACACACTGCTGACTGGTGTCTCTTTTAGTAAAGCTTCCCTGAGAACTCCATTTTCTCTAAGTGGGGCGTTCACCCCAGGAAAGTCCCAAAGACACCCTGAAACACAGCTGCGCCTCCATCTGCTGTCTCTAGGGTCTGGAAACACCTTTCCCTCTCCCTGGACCTATACCCAAGCGGTTCAAGAAGGGGCCATATTGGGCCCAATAACTGACACTGGATGCCGTGAGGGAGCTCACCATCACGTCCCGCTCCCAGTGACACACTGACCGGGAATGGCTTTGAGCGACGAGGGACCAGAAGGGCCTGACAGGAATACCTAGGCCCTACTTTTGCTGGAGCTCTGCCCCCTCACTCCTTCCCTCACGCAGAATGCCTCTGGTCACTGTACCTGGGCACATCCGCTTCACCTGGCAACCCCTGTGCTGGCCTAAGGACCAACCTGCCATTGTCTACCATTCTCCTCCCAACCCAAAACTGAGTGCCACAGGCCTGCTCCCGTCCCTGGGTATATGTGCCCCCAAACTGGCACACCTGGGCGCACCTGCCCCCACCTACCATTGCCCATCGCCAACACCTGCACATTCTCAAATTCCAGGGTGGTGTAGGCGGGGTCCAGCGCGGCGCTGTAGTCAGCCATGTCCATGTCCACAAGGGTTTTGGAGAGGCGCATCCTCTCCCTCCAACCTCGGCCACTCGCCCTGCCCAGGGTGCCCACTCCGCAGGCTCCAGGCCGAGCCCTGGCCCCCGCCTTCCACCCTCCCACTGCCTCCTCCCAGGTGCACTCTCTGCCTTCCTGCCTTTCAAACTGTCCTCTGGGAGGATCTCCCTGGAGCCTCTGTGAAGGGGTGGAGGCTCTGCTGGGGAGGGGTGGGGGTTAATGGTTAATCGGCCCCCCCCACTGGTGGATTGTCGGGGCGGGGCTGCAAGGATTTGGCTGTTTGTTGGTTTCTGGTTGACGCCCGGGGTGCTATTACAACTGTTGGGGCCTTCACTCACCAATATGCAGTTACTGACTCTGCAAGATGGGAAGCCTAGCTCACCAGCACGCATCTGACCCCTGACTCAGCCACTCTCCAAGTCACTGTCACCCCAAGTCAAGCATTCTAACTGACACACTCTGACACGGACAGCCCACCTCCAAGACGCCCTAATTCAATGACTTCCCAAATCACTGACTTCTACCCTCAGTGCTCCTGCAGAGATAAAACCGTCTCTGTCAGTTCTGGGATGGGGCTGGGGGGAGCCTCATGGCTCACGAATAAAAACCTAAATCCCAGGCCCCAGACACCAATCTTCTGGATCCTGGTCCTGGTTGCTCCCTGGCATTTTCCCACCTCCCCTAGGGGCAGAATGGACTGGAAGTTTGGGAGGACCAGACTCACCTCTGGTTCCCCTCTCTAGCTCCCATGACCCCCCTGTGGCCACCATCAGCCCGCACAGCATCCAGCTGCTCAGGCCCAGACAGACACTGTCTCCCATTCCCTGTCCCATCCTCCTGTTTCCCCACCCCACCCCGCCCCCAGAACTGGCAGAGACAGGCTTGCAACCCCACAGACCTGGGTTTACTTTTAGGCGCCTGCCACCTACTAATCGTGACTTGGGATAGATGACTCTCCTTTCTTAGCCTCAGTTTCCTCCTCTATAAAATGCACAATCAACCTCAAGGTGGTGTGAGTGTTCGATGAGATGCATTAGTAAGACCCCAGCAGTGCTAACAAGCGTCCTTCCCTTCTCCTGCTCCCTGGCCCCCCTTTCTGTCTCCCTCATTTCTCTCCACCCATCTCCTCCCTTCAGAGTGAGCATCAGGGGGGCGCCACCTGAGCAGTGGCACAGAGCCCCACACTTGGGTCCCGTGCTTGGTTTAATGCTCTGCAGTTGCTGAAATTCTTTATGATTTCTGAATACAGGGTCCAGAATTTTCTTTTTAGACTGGGCTCTAACATGCAGCCAGTCCTGCCTGCCTTCAGCTCATGGCTCACCCAGTTCTCACACGCTCCATTCCTCATTGCGCGCTCTGCAGACACCTCCAAGAGCTCCCAATCCAGCTGGGGAGGTAAGTAAGGGTGAAAGGTGGAAGGTAGAAATCAAGGGCAGAGGTTTAGAAGGACCGGGGACTTGGTGGCCTGCGAGCCTGTCCTCCTCTGCTGGCTGGAAGGACCAGGGTGGCAGGATTTGGTAACACCATGAGCAAGAGCAGGTGAATTAGTGAGAGAGTGAATTAATGAGTGAGGGGGTGAATTAGTGAAAGTGAATTAATGAGTGAGGGGGTGAATTAGTGAGAGTGAATTAACGAGTGAGGGGATGAATTAGTGAGAGTGAATTAACGAGTGAGGGGGTGAATTAGTGAGAGTGAATTAACGAGTGAGAGGGTGAATTAGTGAGAGAGTGAATTAATGAGTGACTGGGTGGCTGAATTAATGAGTTCCCTGAGAACTCCATTTTCTTTAAGTGGGGCGTTCACCCCAGGAATGCCCCAAAGACACCTGAAACACAAAGTGAGTGAATTGGAGACAGGGTGAATTGATGTGTGAATGAGTGAATTAATGAGTGGGTGAATTAGTGAAAGAGTGAATTAATGAGTGAGAAATGGGTGGGTGAATTAATGAGTGGGCAAATCAGCGGGAAAGGTGTATGTGTCTGAGGGGTGTGTGAAGGCATCCTACTCATATTCTTTCAATTATTAGAAGCCCTTTCTCTGCCCTGTGTAGCTTTGTTCTCCCCCCTCCATCATCCTCCCCTAACCCAGCTGAGATAACTGGGGTGGGGGTGAGCGGAGCAATTGTTCTGGAGGAGAAGAAAGGCTGTTTTTGGCGTCAAGAGACCTGGGTTTAGGAATTAGCTCTGTCACCATTCAGATAACTGTTTGAATCATATCTCTCTCAGGGTCTCAATTTCCCCATCTGTACAATGGGGAGCAGATCCTGACCCATTTGTTTGTTGGTCAGGACAAGACCCTGAGGGAGGGAGCGTGCCCCCCCCACAATTCACACTTTGAGATTTCATAAGTGCCTGAAGTGAGAAGACTTTAACTGCTTGCTCCCGTGCCCCCACCGCCACCCCTCCCCGGAACATCTGATCCGGATTCCAGCGACCTTGGGGGCTGTGCTGAGCTGGGCTGGGTACCCTACTAAAGGATAAACACAGAGGAACAGGAGGAGCAGCTCTGGGAGGGGCCTCAAAGGGCTGTCTCCAGCTCCGACCACCTGTCTGGCACCTATGACAAGCCACACACTGCAACTCTCCTCACAACCAGGCAATACGTGGCCTACACATACGGGCGTCTCCTCAATTCTAAGAGGTACATTCCACATTTCCAAAGTGAAGCGTGATTGTTGGCATGTCAGAGTTTAATCGGTAACAAAAACAACAATCTTTCCATCTCTACAGGTGATATCTTAGTTTGAATGAACTAAGGTCTATGATCAACTTAGGTGAGCTATGTCATGCCACATACATGACCCATTATATATAAGCACTACCAGGTGGACAGCCCACACATGACAAGCTGCCAAGTATACAAACCATGACATACACACTTAACCACGTGTACAACATGCATGACCCACTGTCTATGAAGCGCTTTCCAGAAACCCATTTCGTACCCCACTCATGTCCCACTCATCACAACCTACCCCAAGAGTAAATCTACCCACTCATGAACTCCATAAATTACATCTGTTATATACACGATTCACCCCACCCTTTGCTGACCCCAAACAATATCTTCTAGATACACGTCCCTCCTATAAACAACCCACCACCTATAAGATCTACTGGCTCTGTGTTCTCAGGCAAATTATTTCGAAGTCTGGGTTTCTCCTTCTGTAAAATGGGCCTAACTAGTCCTCCTTTCCCACCCCCAACCCCAACCTCTTAGAGGATAAACCACAGACCTAGAAATCAGAAAGATCTGGGTCAAAATCCAGGCACTGTCAACTTCCCAAACCGCGTGACCTCAGGTTCTACCTCTCTCAGCCTTAGTTTTGGCATCAGATAAATGGGTTGATACTTTCTTCACAGTGACAGTTGGGCATTAAATGACCAAGTGCAGGCAAATGGTGCAATAGTAGCAATTGTCATTGGTGGTTGACTCTTTGACCCACAGGCCACATAATCTGTCGGAATCAGGACCCCTGCACAGGAGAGCTCCTAGAGATGGCATGCCCAGCTGTGACCACACCCTGGCCTCCATGCCATCGGCTCAGCAGCCCTTCTTTATCTCTGCCCCACCCCCTTGGGCTGTCAGACCCCAGCTCAATGTACAACAGCTCCCAGGGCATAACAACTGACCCTAGAACTCACCTAGAGGTCCAACTCCTTCACGTTGTAGGTGGGGAAACGGAGGTCTCGCCCCAGAAGGAGAGGAAGGGTGGCTTTGATAGCACTGCCCTGGGCAGCCCGGTGTCAGGGGAGGGGTTGCCACAGACCCAGCTGTGGACGGGGAGCTCAAGCCCCTGGTGTGGACAGTGGCTCAGGGAACTGCTGCTCTGAACCACTTCATTTTTCCTTTAAATGGCAATAATGGCTAATGTTGCTGGAGAGATTCTGTGCTAGGCCCAGAGCTAAGAACTTTCCACTCTCCTCAGTTTATCTGTCCCACTTTACAGAGCTGAGACTCAGAGACTCGAAGTGACTTCCCTAAGGCCACACAGATCAGGACAGGAGAGGCTGTGATTTGACCTTGAGTCTGACTCCAGAGTTGAGGGCTTCACCCACTACATGCTACCTCCCTCCTGGAGGCCCAGAAAAAAATCCTCAGAATTCTGGAACACTGAGCCGCTGGGCCCACCATCGTGTTATTGCCGGGGAGCTCAGGGATCTGAGAAGGGAAGGAGCCTGTCCTGGGCACGTTCAAGTTCAGAGGCATCCTCCAAACCTCCTGCCTTCCCCCAGGCTGCCGGGTGTCTTCACTTCCCCTGGGTGCTCACCACCCCGCTATCTCCTGTCTCTCCTCCCCCACCCACCGCCCAGGGAACAGTGCAGGAACCAGGGACTTATCAAGACAAAGAACAAAAGTCGTGGGGGAAAGAAGCCAAGAGCCATCTCCACTCTGGGGTAGGGCCCTTCAGTTTCGCCCCTTTGAAATTTCAAATTCCAGTTTGTGGACAAAGTCCTAACTTTCTCACAATATAGGTCCCCAACCACTGACCAAACTCCAGTTCAGACAGCCAGCAGGCCCAGGGACGCCGCCTTTGGCAGCTCCCAACATCCGGGGGGAAGGGTCCTGGGCCAACTGGGGTCTGCCAGGCTATCCCTGCAGCCTCATCCCACCCCCACAGGCACCCCTGCCTCCCCTCTGACAGGACAGCCCTCTTCCAGGAGCTGGGAGCTGACGCTCGCTGATACAGACAGCGGATATCAGGTAGGCCTCCTCCGTGTCCTGGCCATCTTTTCTCCCCCTTGACCTCCTAAGACACTGCTCCTACCACCTTCCTCACCCTGGGTACAGGCCACATTGGCTTAATCCAATCATGATCTCACAGAACTTCAAGACTGGGAAAGGTGTCTCAGCTAACCCCCACATTTGGGGGTGAAGACACTGAGCCCCCAGGGGACTGGCAGCTGGCTACAGGTTAAACCGTAGACCCAGGGCCCTCGCTGAGCCCCAGAGGGTAGAAGGGACATGTTCAAGGTCACGCAGCAGTGGTGGGGAGCTTGGCCTTCACAAGGAGGCCGTAAGCTCTGAGGCCCCCTTTGCTCCACCGTAGCCCTGAGGGCCCTGGCACTGCCTCCTACAGACGCGGGATGCTGGTGTGTTTGTTCACTCGGTGACGGATGGCCACTAGGTTGCCATGGAAGTACTTCTGCGAGGAAGATGAGGGAGCTCGGGGCTGAAGGCCAGGGGGTTTGGAAGGAAACAACATTCATGTGGTTAACTGATAACTGAGCCCCATCCTTGGGCCTCCGAAGCCTCCTTCCTCCCTGTCCTCAGCACGATTAAGACGAACTTACCTGCCTGCTAATCATTGCTGAGCCTGTTGATTTTGCCTTAAAAAATTAACTGGGCATGAGTTTGCGGTTTGCTTCACCCCTAACCCTGAAAAGGCCGGGGTGGGCAGGAGGCCACCCGGGTTATGCAAGAGGCCGCTGTCCTCCCCACGCACATCCAGTGGCCTCCTCTGCTCGCCCTCCAAAGGGGAGGTTTTGCTTAAGAGTCAACAGTCTGCTTGTTCCCCCTGCTCTGGGTCCTGAGCAAATTTGCTCTGTTGCCAAAGAGAGATAAAGGCAGCTGGGGGGAAGCTTTCCAAACAGGGATGCGAAGCGGCAGCTTTTGAGCTTGGGATTCTAGAATCCTGCAGTGTCCGAGCCGGGAGGAGATGGCCTGGGGCTTCAGACTGGGTTCTGAGGTTCCCAGGAGCCAAGGGAGTGTGTGACATGCCCCACTTTACCCAGTGCCGGCCTCTCGGGTGTGCTGCTCCTTAATATGTCATTTGAAAGGCCGGGCTGGCTGCAGAAAATGACAACCGTGAACCGCTGGTCCAGACTCATTCCCTCACTCATTGTACAGATAGGGAGATGGAGGCCCGAGGCGGGAAGGGACTCATCCAAGGACAGAAGGTCACCCCAGATGTCCTGGGTCTCCAGCTACAACAGGGAAGGCAGGGGCTGTCTCTGGGACCCAGTGATGTATTCTGGACATTAGTGAACAAGATGGCACTGAAACGCCCTCCTCCACCGTTCAGCCTCCCTGCCAGGGCTGGCTGGAAGCAGAGTAGTGCCTGAGAGCCATCGGACAGCCTCGCTCAGGGAAATTCACCTGGCCTTGTGTCCTGTGGGTCCTCCAGGAGCAGCCATGAGCTGCAAACCAGAGGCTCCAAGCTATAACCCATTTAGCCACGTTGTCTCTCTAGTGACATCAGGCCATACAGGAAGAAGCCAAGCCCTGCCCTGACTCTCGACTTCTCTGTGCCTCCGTTTCCTCACCTGTAAATTGGGACTGACAATCTCTAACTCACAGGGTTGTCGTGAGGATGAAATGGACTGAGATACATGCAGTGACAACCATGCCGATGTTTACAGAGCTGTTGGGGGCGGGGGGTGGTCTTTCCATGTGTTAACTCATTAATCCTCACAACCACTCTGTGAGGTAGGTGATGTTTTTATCACCATTTTACCGAACTGAGGCACAGAGAGGTTGAGTCATATGCCCAGGCTCACACAGCTTATAAGAAACGAGCTGGGATTCCACCCTGATCAGTCTGGCTCCAGAGTCTGTGCTCCGAATCCTGAGGTTACCCTTCCCTTCCAGGGCTGGCTCACAGCAAGTGCTCAGTGAACGTTGGCCAGTAAGACAATAAAATAAGCTTCATCCCAAGGTACATGAGGGCTTTGTGTGTGGGCTGTGAAGGCGGAAGGCAGGAGAAGGAAGACATATCTCTGGGTTGGAGTGGTCAGGTCACGGATGGATTCCTGGGGGAAGTGGCAGAGGAAACGTCCAGAAGTGGAGAACATGGTGGGTGACGGTGGAAGGGCATGGAAGCTGCTCTGGCCAGAAAGCAGGGCATTGTGGGAGACACTGACCACAGGCTCTTGTTAAAGTAGAGGGGCAGCCGGATGGCTCAGTTGGTTAGAGCACCAGCTCTCAACAAGGTTGCCGGTTCAATTCCTGCATAGGATGGTGGGCTGCGCCCCTTGCAACTAAAGATTGAAAACGGGAACTGGACTTGGAGCTGAGCTGAGCCCTCCACAGCTAGATTGAAGGAAAATGGCTTGGAGATGATGGGCCCTGGAGAAACCCACTGTTCCCCAATATTCCCCAATTAAAAAAAAAAGAGTTAAAGTAGAGAGTATGATCTGGAAAGTGACCAGGAAGGAAGCCAGAAGGACTTAGGTCTGTGTGGGCAGGGTGTCCCTGCAGGCTGCCTCCTGCCACGTGGCTTGTGACTTCTGGCTGAAGCTGTGGCTGTTGCTGTCCTGTTTATGTTCCTCGCTCCTGGTTATGATCCTGTCTTTATCTGCAGAAGTGACCTTGAGAGTTAGATGGGGCCTGCCCAGCCCCTGTGGGGCCTGAAGGATGACAGGGAGGCCCTGCCCAGCACAGGCCCTGCTCTTGGAGAGGGGGGGCGCGTATTTTACTTATTTTCACAAAGGCTCCGTGTGAGTCCTGCTCCCGCTATTTCCAGCCACTGTGTGACCTTGGGCAAGGTCATTTCCTTCTCTGACTTTGGTTTCCCATTAGAAAAGTTGTCTACCATACAGCAGAGATTCAATCCTGATGGTGAATTAGAATCACCTGGGGCCTTTCAAAAATACTGATGCCCAGGCCCATCATAGACTGATGATCAAATCTTGGGCTAGGCGTGGGGTGCGTGAGGAGCATCAATAAAAAGTTCCCAGGTGATTCTGATGTTCATCCACGATTGAGACCCACTGTATGTAGCAGGGCTTGGAATTTGGAGCTGGAAAGGCCTAGATGTGCATCCAAGCTCTACAACTTACTAGTTTGCAATCTCAGTGAGTCTCAGTTTGTCCATCTGTAAAATGGGGACAATGACAGCTTCCTCCTAGAGTCAGAATACCGATTCAATGCGATGATATTTAGACAGTGCCTGGTACTGTGGCCGGCATGTGGGGAGCTCCTGATTCTTGGTACCAATGACCATTATTGTGCTACTGACAAAATGAGATTGACTTACACAAAAGGGCCCATGGATTCAGAGACTGGGAGTCGGGTTTTCTCCACTCCTTCAGTTAAGTCCTAGTGTGTGGGTCTCAATCTTGGCTGCACACCTGTCATATTATTGAGGTATGTGTGATGATTATTATTATTTGATATTTTTTCCTAATTGGTTAAAAAAATTTAAATTTATTTTTGAATTGGTACTACATTTACATGGTTCAAAAGTCAAAACAATATAAAAGCTGCACTTTGAGCAGTCTTGCGTCTGCCTGTCTCCTGTCCACTAGTCCATTCCCCTCTTCACCACAGGTAACCAGTTCGCTTACTTTCTTACGTATCATCCAAGTTTTCTTTACATAGATGCAGAGCAGGCAGCATCTAAGATCATATATTATCACCCCACCTTTACACTGTTCTACCCTCGCTTTGCTCATGTAATAGCATAGCCTACAGATTTTTCAGTAACAGTTGCAAGCAAGCTTTGAGGAAAGAAAGGTTATTGCCCCCTTTACCAGTGAGGAAACTGAGGCTCAGATTGCTGAGTCAATGGTATTTGAGCTCGCTCTCCCTGGCTCCAGAGGCAATGTTTGTCCCCCTGCCCCAGTGTGGCCTTCCAGGAAGCCTGACAGAGAGCTTTGGAGCCTGGCCTAAATCTCTCCAGGGCAGGCCTGGCAGGAGGTGGGGTGGGGGTGGGCTGTCAGGGCCTCCACTGTGTCCAAAGTCACAGAAGGGCTAAAGCAGGAAATAAAAATGTTTAAAGTCATCCAGATAGTAATCCAGTGAGGGGATGTCCCCTGGATGGGACAGGTAGGTCCTGGTGGCCATGCCCTCCAGCAGAGTGGACACTGCCAGGGACTCTCTGCCAGCCTCAGGCTATGCGGGTGGCAGAAGAGGGCAGAAGAGGGGAAGCAGGGAAGGAAGGGAAGTGTGGCTGATGGGACAGGTTGAGGAGAGAGGGGACTGAGGGGACTCCATTCTTGGAAGTCAGAGAGGAGGATGTGGAATTAAAGGCACAGGGGACAATGACATTTTTAAGCAAATGTTTTCTGCTTGGGCCACCTCAGGTCTCCCTCTGGATTCTTGACCTGCTTTAGTACACTGACTCACTGACCTTGGATAAGTCACTCTCCCTCTCTGTGCCTCAGTTTCCCCAAAGCAAAAATGAAGGCGATTAGGTAGCTGGTCTTTAGGTGGCTTTAGAGTACACCTAAAAGATTCTGTGAGGCTCCCCCTCACCTTGTTGAGGAAATCTGAATCCTGCCTTGATCAGAATGGGGTCAGCCCCATAAGGCCCTGGATATTCCAGGGGTGGGGGCTGGGGGTACAAGGTCACTATACTGCTCCCAAATCCGGACTCCATCCCTTGGTCCTGTGAGTTTCTCCCGCCATCCTGTCTTCCTCTCCAGGTAGGTGTGGAGTCAGGACCATACCTGGGCGGTACCCGGGGAAGCCCTGGCCCCAGTCTGACCTCCTCCTCCTGGTGCTGTGGGGTCCCGCACAGTGAGCAACCTTTTCATCCTTGAGGGAGCTCCCACTGCCACCCAGGCATCCGAGACCCTGTGAGGGCTGCCGGGCAGAGTTAATCTCTTAATACTGGTCACAATGAGATTTCAGGGGTGGTGGGGGGCAGTCTCCATGGTAACTGCAGACCAGCCCCGGACCCATCCAGCCCAGTGCTCAGCAAGGGGGTCCTAGAGACCCAACCCAAATAGGAGTGGGAGACACAGTGGCCTGGACTCCTGGACTCCTTGGCCCTCCTGTTGTCTCTCTGGAGGGCTTGAGATAAACCATACGCCTCATACTGCTTCAGTGTTCTCCTGTTAAACTAGACAGCCATACTCACAGGGAGCACCCTGTCACCTTTCTTGGCCTCAGTTTCTTCATTCTCCAGTTGGGGTGATAATCCTTAACCCAGAGGCTTTTCCAGAAGAGTGCAAGCTTCAGAGTCTGTCAGACCTGAATTTGAAGCTAGGCTTTTTCCAGACTGTAAACCTAGCCCAGGCATTTCACTTCTCTGAGCCTCAGTTTCCTCATCTATACAATGGGCACAATCACTATTATGCCTGACTGGTAAGTACTGATGCTCAGTGAATGTGAGTCTCCTTCTCACCTCTTTCTGAGCCCCATCCACACTGCACATCTGCCCCCACCCCCAGCCACTTGCCACTTTCAGAATGTCACAACCCCTGCCTTGTCTCTGGACTTTGCTCATGCCAAGCCTTCTGCCCACAGCAGCTATCACACCTGCCTCTTCAAATCCTCATCGTCTAAGTCCCACCTTAGTCTTCTCCCTTTGGGCAGTCCTGCTGGCTCAGACAGGGTCAGGGCTCCTTCTCTGTGCTCCCACAGTCCCCAGCACTTTATATCATCCAAGTTTAATCAAATGGTGGTTACTGGTTATTTGCTTGCGTCCCCTGTTGGACTGTGTCCCGTTTTACCCTTATATTCCCAAGACGCAGCTGGCACTTAATATAATGGGTTGGATGAATAAATGAATGAAGGAAGGAAGGAATTTGTCCATCCAATCATTCAACATTTTCCAGCACTTTCCATGTACACTGTTGTGGGCGTTTGAGCAAATAAAAACACAGAATACCCAATTCAATTTGAATCTCAGATAAACAATGAATAATTCTTTTAGTAGAAGTATGTACCAAATAATGCATGGGACGTACTTACACTTGAAACATTTCTATTGTTTAGCCTCAAGTTCAAATGTAAGTGGTCCACCCTATTCCCTCCTTCACAGAGCTTACATTTTGACGGGGAGGTGCGGTAGAAACAGTAATTAAATAAGTTACAAGTAAGTAAGTAAAAAAGAAGAGAATCTCAAATAGTGGTTAAGATGAGACAGCATGATGAGATGGTGCCTGGGGACAGACACAGGGGGCATCTCGGATAGGTGATCTCTGAGCTAGTGGCCTTTACCCTCATGGGATAGCTCTAAGCTCCAGTGAGACGCTGCTCTGTAAAAGTCCTTTGAGCATCTTAAAGGGCATGGTGGCTATTAAACTTGAGAGAACTCAGAGGCGGGCAGAGGGCGCAGCCGAGGGAGGGAGGCGGGCTGCTGAGTCTCACTTGACAGACTCCACAATTTTGTTATTTGGAACGGGGCCTTCACCAACCTTCGCGAACCCGCAGCCCCACCCCTTGGTCAGCCAATGTCGTCTGCGGGGCTGAAAGCCAGAGGCAGGGGCCACAGGGGCTGTGCAGCGAAGCGTGGACACCTGGGCAGGAAGGAGCTGGGAGCCCTGGCATCGTCACCCCCACCCCTATCCCTGTCCCCGCGGCTGCCCTGGGGCGCCGCGAAGAGCCTGAGGACGTCGGGGAGAAAGCCGCCCAGAGGCGTCGCCGCACGGCGTTTCGCGTGTCTTGGGCTCCTCGTAGTGGCCAATGCAGGAAATGGCTCGCAGAAACTTTTAAAGAACCACACGTGCTTTACTAATCACAGCGAAGGTCGCATTACAATGCCACCAATCACAGGCCAGACGGACGACTTCGCTCCAAACCCAGTGGAAGACAGCTGGACATCAGCACAGATCACAACTCGCTGGGTTTAGTTAAGGGGCAAGCTGACTTCCCTCTAATCGCACACCAGCACACGGCCACTGAGCAAATCGAACGCGAGATTTAAAACCAGTTCCCCAAGGCCAGCACCTCAAGGCACCCCAAGGCCTGCCATTCCACCCATCTACGAAATTTATATCCCCAACACCCGGTAGCAACGGGCAGGACCTTTTAAAGAGGATCCCAGGCTTTATGCTGGCTCCGTGTGGAATCTCACGTTTGCATTCAGGGGCATTTATATATTTTATTATTTAATGATAGTAATAGCATTAAATAGCCTACTCCCCATTATAAAAATTAACGTTTGGTTCCAGGAGAGTGGGAAAAGTATGACCTTTGGAGTTAGACACACCTGAATTGGAGTCCACTTACTAACTTTGTAAAGTAGGGCAATTCACTAGCCTGCCTCAGTCTTTAACAGAAAAGGATAATAATAATACCTATGTTAATTGTCATATTCCATCCTCCCACATCTTGAACAGCCAAAGTCCTGGAAGTCACCATCTTTGTGTCCTTCCTCCCATCCCTCCGAGCTCAGCAGATAAACCAGTTCTTGCCACCTCTGACAGTCTCTCCAATTTTCCTCATCCTTTCATGTCCACCACAGCCAGCCTTGGCGCCCTCACCATCAACTCTCCAGGTCTGCAAAAGTCTGTTCACTTCTCTTGTTCCTCCGCTCTGGGTCCCCTACCATCCACTCTTCACCCAGGGGCCAGAGATGATCTCATACAAACAGACTGGATCAGTTGTAAAAGTTAAACTTTTACAGCTTTCTGTGCATTTATAACAAAATGTAAAAGTCAAACTTCCTATGCACTGTGAGGTCTGTCTGACCTTGTTTCTATTTCTCTACCTTTCCAACCTCATTTCTTGTCACTCACCCCTACCCCAGCCACACTAGCCTTTTTGTTTGTTTTTCTTTCCTGTCTCAGGACCTTTGCACATCTCCTCCACCCCATTAAGGAGCTAATCCTTGTCTGTTGTACTCCCCAGGGTGCACCCCACATCTTGAACAGTTTAAGATGAAACACATGGCATAATATGTGCTTAATAGATATTTGTTGGATGAATGACTGAAAAGATTTTTGAGGAGAAACTGATATAATATACATGAAACGCTGAATACATACTAGATTTTCAATGAAAAGGATTCTAGGCTTACAGCAGAAAAATTAGAAAGTAAAATAAATAGAGGAGAGTAAAAATCATATGTGCTCCGACATTTGGAAGGGATCAAACACTTGTTAACCAGGGTTTCTCAACCTTGGCACTGACATTTTCAGATGGGTAATTCTTTGTTGCAGGCACTGGGCTGTCCTGTGCATTGTAAGATGTTTAGCAGCATCTTGGGCCTCAACCCACTAGATACCAGTAACACCTGCCCCCCAAGTTATGACAGCCAAAACTATCTGCACACATCGCCAAATGTCCCTTGGGGTTCAAAAATTACCCCTGATTGAGAACCACTGTGTTAGGCCTCTAGACTTACAGGAAATTTTCTCCTATAATTCTGTGTCTCAATTTTCAGCATCCACAACAATCATCTGCTATCATTATTCAAAATTTAGATGCCTCAGGCTCGACCTCCAGGTTCCAGGGTCAACAGTGGGCCCAGGCATCACACATTTAATGAGCTTCCAGGATGCTTCTGATACTTGGAGCTCTCAGAACCCACTTTGAAAACTCTTCCAGGGAGCCTCCCTGAGAACCAGATAACAGCACTGAGTGAGGCTCCCATCTCCCTTAGACTTTCTCCTTGAATTTCTCTCCTTTCCAATTACCCATCTCTGGATATCTCTTCAAACTTAGTGACAGAACCAAATCCTAGCTCAGCCGAAATCCAAACTGCCTCATCTACCATCAGGGAAGAAACAAACGCTGGCCACAGTTCAGCTGAACCTGCTTATGAAATAACAGCACCCCCAACCAAAATGAACCCTGAGGTACTGCCTGGGAGAAGTATCAGCTTAACAGAATGGTGCTGTCAGACTGTCTTCTCCCTGGGGGACCACAGTCCCTTCTCTGAGAACAGGTGCTGTGGTGGGGCTGGTCACAGTGGTCAAAGACCATCCAATGAGTCATGACTCTGTCTACCTTTCTAGACCCATCTTTCAGCCTCCTTTACTCACGGTCTCTCTGTGGGCTGTTCTCAACTATTCTATTTCTCTTCTTTCAGGCACATGGCAGGATGATATTCCTACTTTCTTGTCACCTTTGAAGTTAGATGTGACCATGTGACTTGTCTTGGCGAATGAAATGTGAGCAGAAACAATCTGTGTCACACCTGGGCAGAAGGTTTAAGAGCCAGTGCTGCAGTTGTGGTGGAAACAAGTGCAGATAAGGACTCACCATGATGAGAAGAGCACCCTGCCGACCTATGACGGGCAAGTACTGTAAGTGAGCAATAAACGTCCATTGTGTTAAGCCACTGAGACTTGGGGCATTTTTTGTCACTGCAGCATAGCCTCACCTAATGTGACTGAACACGGTCCTTCTAAAGCTTCACTGCTCTTCCTAGGACCATTAGGATTTCTGTCGTATCTGAAAACCACCTATGCTATTAATGTTTTTCTTACAGCAACTCACTTATTTTAGCTGAGATTTATTTTAGAAGGAAACGTTATCACTACCAAGTGAAACACCGTAAGTAGGAAGCAATGGGAAAACAAACAGAATGAAAAAACTATTATATTATATTCTGCCTTAATACTGTTGTCTTTCAAAGTCTCTGAGCCCTTGGTCTTACCTCTCTTTCTTAAAATAAATAAATAAATAAATAAATAAATAAATAAATAAATAAATAAATAAATAAATAAAAAGAGGTACCTAAGTGTGTGTCAATCTTTTGGATCCCAAAAAGCTGGCTGAGATTATCAGGTTTGCAGGCAGCATCATATAGAGGCTGAGAGCACAAATTGTGGAGCCTGAATTCTGCTTCTGCTATGGACTATCTCTGGGATCTTGGGCGAGTTACTTAACTACTCTGTTATTTTGCAAAATAGGGACGATAATGATGTGTATGTCATTGGGTTGTTGTGGGAATTGTTTGCGTTAATATATAGAAAGGGCTTAGAACTGTGCTGGCACACTGAGTATTAGACAGGTGTTAGCTCTAAAATAATGCCAGCATCAAGCTCCAGATGCCTTTGGGGAGATGTTTGAACTCAGCGAAAAGGAAAGAAAAATCCCTCACATTGGTTAAAAACCAGTGTGGAGGGGAAGAGTTGCTCTAGCGACAGGAGACATGACCAAGTCCTAGAGGTTCTACTCGGCGACAGGTACCCAGACCTCTAGCCCAGTCTCCTGTGTCATTGATTGCTTTGTGGAGAAAATGTGATATACCTTACAAACCCAGCATGTAGTTGTGTTATTAACTGAATTCAAAGTACTCTCCTTTGGAAAAGAGTACTGACCTATTCTTATAGTACCAGAGCACAAACCAGGACCAACAGATGGATGTTGCAGGGAGGAAGGTTTGTGCTCAAAATGGAGACGATTTTCCTACCAAATATAATAGCTCTACCAGGGGGAAAGCTGCTCTGTTAAGTAGGGAGAACCCTATCACTGGGAGTATCAAGGCCAAGCTGAATGTCAGGGAGGATGGTGATAGGATTCCAGCAATGGGTCGGAGGTTGAATCAAAGGAGCATCTCCCAGGTGCAAGAGTCTTACATAAAATACAATCAAAACCAAATTCATGTTGACTAACTATGGTGTACACCTGAAACTAATAGTGTATGTTAGCTATATTTTAATTAAAATCTTTTTAAAAAATAAAAAACAAAACCAAATTCATGTTGGGAAAACTGGATAGCCACATGCAAAAGAATGAAATTGGACTCTTAATTTACACCACATACAAAAATTAACACAAAATGGGTTAAAGATCTAAACATAAGAACTAAAACTATAAAATTCTTAGAAGAGAACATAGCAGAAAATATTTATGACACTGAATATCCAAGAGTCCTACTTCTTGGATATGCCACCAAAAGCACAGACAACGAAAGAAAAAATAGATAAATTGAAGTACATAGAAATTAAAAACTTTTTTGTGCACAAAAATATACTATCAACGGACTGAAAAGGCAACCCATGTAATGGGAGAAAATATTTACAAATATATATCTGATAAAATGTTAGTATCCAGAATATATAAAACCTCCTGTCACTCAACAATAAAAAAATAAACAACCCAATTTTAAAATGAGCAAAGGACTTGAATAGAAATTTCTCCAAAGAAGGTATACAAATGACCAAGAAGGACATGAAAAGATGCATCTGTTCATCTGTCAATTGACACTTGGGTTGCTTCTACCTTTTGGCTATTGTGAATAATGTTGCTACGAAATAGATGTACAATACATAAAGCTGTAACTGCACCTTCCTATATGGTAACCACTAGCCACATGGGGCCCTCAAGCATTTGAAATGTGACCAGTTCAAATTGAGATGTGCTGTGAGTGTAAAATATATACTGTATTTTGAAGACCTGGAATAAAAAAGAATGAAAGATATCTCATTAATTATTTTTATTGATTAGATGTTGAAACGATAATATTTTAGATCTATTGGGTTAAATAGAACATCAAATAATTGTAACTGTTTCTTTTTGGACTTTAAAAAAATTAAATCTGTTTTTTGGTGTAATTGTACATTCACTCACCTCTTTTTTTTTTTAATTGTTTAAACGTGGCTACTAGAGATTGATAAGTGGCAGTATGGAGAGCCTAGAAACAGATCTACATGTATTTGAAAATGGGATAAATGTGATGGCATTGCACATTAGTGAAGAAACGATGTCCTATTTAATAAATGGTGCTGGCCCGATTGGCTATCCATGTGAAGAAAAATGCAATGGCATCTCTATTTCATACTAGGCACAAAAATCATTTCCTATGGAATAAAGACCTAAATATGAAAACTGAAAATGAAACATAGAAAATACTTAGCTAATATCTTTATGATCTCAGGGCACTGGAAGATTTTAAAGGCAAGATACTAAAAGCACAAACCATAATGGAAAAGAATATTACATTGAATGACCTTACTTATCATTTAAATAAAATGTAACGACACTACAGTTGTCAACTTCTGTACAACAAAAGATTCTCTAAAGACAATGAAGAGACAAGCTACAGACTGATCAAAAGTATTTTCTACAAAAATAACTGAAAAAGGATTTGCATCAAGAATAAGTAACTTCTAGGGCGGCTGGATGGCTCAGTTGGTTAGAGCGCGAGCTCTGAACACCAGGGTTGCCGGTTCAATTCCCACATGGGCCAGTAGCTGCGCCCTCCACAACTAGATTGTAGATAATGACTTGGAGCTGATGCGCCCTGGAGAAACACACTGTTACCCAATATTCCCCAATAAAAACTGGAAAAAAAAAGAACAAGTAACTCCTTCAAATTGATAAGAAAAGGTAAATAATGCAGTAGAAAAATGGGCAATGGATATAAACAAGCAGACTCACAGAGGAAACTCAAATGACAGAAGGGCCTCTCCCTCTCTAGTAACAGGAGAAATGCAAATTCTCCTTTTACACACACTCATCATCTTTCAGAATCAAGTGCTGCAACCAGAGCAACCGGATCCTAGACACAACTGACTCAAATGGTAGTTGGTGGGCAAGAGAGAGTAATTTACCAATATCTCATCAAAGTGAAGACGCCCCTTGTCTGAGAGCCAGAAGCGCAACTCCTATAAAGTATCCTAGAGAAACTCTCACCCACAGGTATAAGAACATTCTTTGTAGCATTGTTTAAAATAGTGAAAAACTGGCAGCAACTCCACTGTCAAAAACCAGAATAAATATACTTGAGATATTCATACACGGCATTTTAAATGCGTGACCTAGGGCCGGCCCAGTGGCTCAGGCGGTTGGAGCTCCATGCTCCTAACTCCGAAGGCTGCCGGTTCGATTCCCACATGGGCCAGTGGGCTCTCAACCACAAGGTTGCCAGTTCGATTCCTCGACTCCCGCAAGGGACGGTGGCCTCCGCCCCCTGCAACTAGCAATGGCAACTGGACCTGGAGCTAAGCTGCGCCCTCCACAACTAAGACTAAAATGGACAACAACGTGAAGCTTGAACGGCACCCTCCACAATTAATATTAAAAAAGGACAACAACTTGACTTGGAAAAAAGTCCTGGAAGTACACACTGTTCCCCAATAAAGTCCTGTTCCCCTTCCCTAATAAAAAAAAAAAAAAAAAGGAAAACAAAATGAGTGACCTAGCGCTACCTCTATCACCATGAGAAGATCCAAAAAGCTATTATGTGAGTAAAAGGCAGTTGCTAAAGGATATGTACAACATCCCATTTAAAAATTTCCAGGTATGCAAAACAATTTTACATATTGTTTTTGTAATTATGTATAGGAAATGTATAAAAACATGCTTGCAAGTGATAGACCCCAAATGGTGACAGTAGTCACCTGTGAGAAGAGTGGCAGGGCGATGAGCTTAGGGAGGGCCACTGGGGGAGGCAACTAGTGCAATGTTTCATTTCTCATTTAAAAAAAAAAAAGAATCCAGTAAAAATAGCGTCACGCAGTAGGATTTGACAAAACTGAGTGATGGGTACATCAGTATTCAGTATATTGTTCTCTATATTTTTCTGCATGTTTGTAATATTTTCTACTTAAAAAAAAAAAGAGAAAAGAAATTATGAAAAAAAGTCATTGTCTTTCTATATACCAGAAACAGAATTCGGTAGTATAGTTTTTTAAATCATACTATTTAAAATATTGATAAGGTTCCTTTTTGAAAAACATCTAGGACTGTAGCTAAGCTATAGCATTTCTCTATTAGGGAGCAGGGAGAACTTTAATGGGTGTTAATGTTTTTCAAGGGGTTCTGTGATGAACTAATGTGGGCACCCTGGAGGCTTCTCTTGGAGTGGCCAAAGAACTGCTGCGTGTTAAGCGCTCTGAGAAATTTTCTGATAATGAACTTTGTACATACAGCTTTCTTTAATCCAGCATTTTTCAAATGTCTAACAATAGAATCCCTCTTGTCCGAGTGGCGTCACCTTGGAAAAGGCTGACCTCGA
This sequence comes from Rhinolophus sinicus, assembly GCF_057876585.1. NCBI lineage: Eukaryota > Metazoa > Chordata > Mammalia > Chiroptera > Rhinolophidae > Rhinolophus > Rhinolophus sinicus. Next base: position 13,062,748 of record NC_142513.1, read on the forward strand.
AGTTCCCTCCCAATTCTCACGGTCGCCATTTCTAGTTTTGGCTCTGCCACTAACTTGCTGTATGACTTTGGCCAAATCACCTTTCCTCTTGGGGCCTCAGTTTATTAAGACATGAAATGGGTGTGTGAAGTAGAGACGCTCAGATCTCTTACTTGCTTCCAGCTCTAAAACCCCAGGTGGGAGCCCAGAATTAGGATGACATTTCCACTTAATTGTATTCCTCCTCTCTCAAATAACTTTATTATTTAACTAAAGTCGGTTCATGGTAGGAGAAGTATAAAAATGCACAGAAGTAAAATTAAAAAAGAATTACATTTACTCCACGTACCTGTGGGCCCTTTTTCAAAAGGTCTGATGATAGATAGCATTTATGGAGCATTTTATGTACAAAGATAGGTCTATTCTTATCCTCATTTTACAGAAGAAGAGACTGAGGGTCAGAGAGGAAATGTCCCTCGTGCAAGGTCATACAGCTTTCATGGTTCTAACGTATGTCTTCCTGACTCTGAACACAAGTTCTCAGCCTCTACCATAGAAAGCCTCCCCATTTGACGGGGGTCTTCATCCAGAGAAGCTGTGGATATTATCTCTTCCAAATACAAAGTCAGTGTCTTCACTGTAGCAGGGCCTGTGCCCCTCTCCGAAACTCAGTCCACCTTCACCTTATCTCTAGAAAAACTATGACTTGCCCTGTAGAGGGAGAGAAAAATAAGCCTCTCCCCACCCCAACTCCACCCCCGAAATCACTGGATTTGGGGGAAGTTCGGCAGGCTGGAGACAGAAGAATGGGTATGTATTTAAGTGTCACACAAACTATTGTCTTATGTGAATGGCTGATAAAGAAAACACAATGGCTGCACGATGGGGGCTAGGAGGTGACAATTCCTACTTGGAGTCTTCTAGAAGATAGGCCTGGAGTTTTGGAGCCTGGGTCCTTCTGATAGACAGGCAGACAACCAGAATGGGGACACCACAGGTCATTGTGGGGTGGGAGAAGACCCAGCTAGGGACACCAGCCCAAGAGGTTTGGCTAGGACTGGTCTATTCAGAATGGGAAATGGAGGCAGCATGTGTTGGCAGTGAACTTGGTCACTGCTATAGAATCCAAGGGGCTAGAACAGCACTGTCCAACAGAAATATAATATGAGCCACATATGTAATCACATACGTAGTCACATTAAAAAATAGTAAATCTGTGAAAGAGATTGCTCTCATAGACGAATTCCCTCTTGATCTTAGCAATCAGGGTCCCAAACTCAAGTGTCCTCAATGCCCAGATAGGTGACAGAAATATATGGAGTGGATGGAGTGTAAGCAAATTTCACATCTTCCTATAAGGAAAACAACACAGCAAATATAATGGTTTATGTTCTGTTCATTCATAAAACTTCAGGGTAGGGACACTAAGGAATGGTGGGGTCTGTGGCAAATTAGAGACAGCACACCCAGTCTAAGTAAGTGCCGGTGGCTTTTGCCTCATGGATATGGGGAATCGGTGTTGCTAGAACTTCGATTTTTTTGAAAGAAGCTGGGATTTTTAAAGGTTAGCAGTCAATTCAAATTTTATTTAAAAAAAAACACAAATCAAAACTGAACGGGCTGAATCTCAACCTCTGATCTCCTTTAAACCCTTGACCCTGTTTTACAGAAGAGGAAACAGAGGTTCCGAGTGGTTAAAAAATGTTCCAAACTCACAGCAAAGACAAAGAACTGGCTCTTCAGGTCATTTCTGTTACGTCGGCCAATACTTTTCACTTTCCTTATTGAAAATTTACTAGGTGCCAAGTTCTGTGCTGAACACGTGATACCATGAAGGGAGTACTATTTATGATGCCGGATTCAGAGAGGGGAAACACAGGCCCAGAAAGGTGGCGTAATTGCCTAAGATCACACTGTGGGGCTTCAACCGGGGTCTATATTTGATTATAAGACTCTAGATGCCTCCTCTGGCTACACTCCGTTTCACCTCACTGCACTGAAGAATCAACCTCAGAGACCAGAAAACCTGTGGGTTTTCATCCTGAGGCGAGTCCAAAGGGCCTGGGGCTGCAGACTGGGCAGCTTCCTGCACCTCCACACTTCCTTTACCCCCACTGCCTCCATCGTACCATCCCTGTACAGAATTGGCTTCTGGGTAAGATTTTGTTTGAAGAAAGAATGCCACTGCCTTTTTTTTTTTTTTTTTTAACATTTGGAAACCACTGATCAGACACTGTCCTTTGGTTCACAGGAGAGGAAACTGAGGCCCAGAGGTGGCAAGGGCCTCAGGTCCCTCTGCAAGTCAGGACCGAAGCTGGAACTAGAACCAGATCCTGGAGGCCAGGCCCTGCCTGGGAAGCTGCCCACTGGGTGTGCCAGGGCCTCCGTCCAGCTCCTCTGGGCGCTGCCCAAGAAGGGCCAAGTGCTTTCTCTGTCTCACCACCTCCTCCGCCCTGCCTCACGCCTGTTTGGATAACTTTTTCACCTGTTCCTTCACAAGCTCTCCCTGAGGTGTGGCTGCCTCCGCTGCTTGTACCAGGGAATCCGAGGCCTTGGCAGTGTGGCAGCCCAGGCCTGGCTGGTCCCACGCAGACAGTTGTTAAACAGTGGCTGTCTGGGCAGAGGAAGGCCTGTTTACCCAGGGCAGGGCCCAGGCAGAGGCTGCAGCTTCCTCCCCACGCCAATGGCCCATCATACTGACTCCGCTGTCCCCATCTGTTTTTGCTCATTCCATAAATATTTAGGGAGCGCCTACTGTGTGCCAAGCACTGTTCTACACGCTGCGGATATAACAGGGAATAAGAGCGCCAGGTTCCCTGCTCTCATGGAACTTACACTGTAGTAGAGGAGAGTGATGAGAAAGCAGATTCCAGAGCAGCAGAGGAAAACAGGATTGACAGTGATGGGTCAATCTTAGGTTTGGGTGGTCAAGGAAGGCCACTCTGAGTGGGGGAACATTTGAACTAAGACCCAAACTGTGAGAAGAAATCAGTTATGGGAAGATCTGAGGAAAGGGTGTTCCTGGCAAAAGGAGTAGCAAGTCCCAAGGCCCTGGGGCAGGAGTGATTGAAGGACAGTAAAGAGATCAGTGTGGCTGAAGTGGAGTGAGCCAAAGGGAGAAAAACAAGAGAGTCCAACAGGGGGGCAGCCAGAGTCAGATCCATGGGGGCCTTTTTGGTCAGTGGACAGAGCAAAGGTTTTCTGTTCAGTGTGACACAAGCGATGGGAAGGTATTCAACAGGGATTTTAAACATGACTGTATCCTGAATTCTTCCTCTAACTTTAACTCTGCTTTTTCCTGTGGCTTTCTGTCTCAGGACTCTTGTTTTCAGATACACTTGAGTGTGTGAAATACTGTTTAATGATTCCCTTTTCCTTTTTAATTGTTTTTCAAAAATTTAATCAAAGATAGATACACAAAGCTGTGGGTACACAATTAAAAAACAAAATCAAATACTTCTACAAAGCTGATGGTAAGTAACAGTCATGACTGGCCTACTCTTGCCTGAACCTGACGCCCACCATCCAGAGGCAACCATTCGCAACTATTTAGCCGGGTTTTTTTCTCCCTGGTGTTTTCCTCTCTATTTCTAAATATCACGATTATACTGCTACTTTTTGATTTTTCAGCCTTACATGTAAAGTGTTACTTTGCTAATAGGAAAGATCCTATAAACTATTTCCCGATTTGGAGAGAAGTCAATATTTATTGTTTCATTTGCATAACCTCATTACTATTATTACTATTATTCATAGCTAATGTCATTGTACATGACTTAAGACCCTTCCATGGGTTTTCTCAGTTAATCTGCACAACAGTGTAAGGTAGGAGTTGGTCAACATAACACACTTTACACCCAGTGAAACTGCAGTTTGCTGCAGGCTCTTGCAACCATCCCTTGATCTGCAGAGGTATCCTGAGAGGTAAGCAGAACTGGCACTAATGACTCCATTTTCAGAGCAGGACATGGAGCCCTGAATGACAAAGAAAATTCTACCTATCACAGTGGCATCTCGTGGTTAAAATAAAACCCATCTTCCAGCCAAGATGGAAGTGGCTGGGGTCCCTGTGTGAAGAAGATAACTCTTCTAATTTACACCTTGGCTGTGCTTGTTGCATCAGCTAGTATTGCCCTTGCTGATACAATACCTGGGTTTGAATCCTAGGCTGTGTGGTTCGGGGTAAGTTATTTAACCCCTCTGGGCCTTTGTTTCCTTTTCTGAGAAATGGGTATGATGACACTACCTACCTCAATGGGCAGTTGTGAGGATTAAAGGAGGTAATTTTTATAAGGTGTTTAGAACAGTGCCTGGCCCATAGTAAGCACGATATAAGTGATCAAATAAACCAAAGCTAGGAAATGAATGAGCCAGGACCCATATCTGAGCCTTCTGATGCCAAGTTCAGTGTCTGACCCCAAAGCCCTAGACACTTACATTCCTCTTTATGATTTTTACTATATCTACCTACCGTGTTTCCCCCAAAATAAGACCTAGCTAGACAATCAGCTCTAATGGGTCTTTTGGAGCAAAAATTAATATAAGACCCGGTCTTATTTTACTATAATATAAGACCCAGTCTTTATAATATAATATAATGTAATATAATATAATATAATATAATATAATATAATATAATATAATATAATACCGGGTCTTATATTAATTTTTGCTCCAAAAGATGCATTAGAGCTGATTGTCTGGCTAGGTGTTATTTTCAGGGAAACACGGTATTACCTGTACTTTATTTACCTGTAATTATTTACTGGATACATTTCTTTCTTATGAAGACATAGACTGATTTTTTAAGAGGATATCTTATATTACTGCTTTAATGTGGTAGTTATAAATTTTTCTAACACACGATCAAATAAATTCAGTATAATTTAAAAAGAGTTCGTCCATGTGCTACCTAAAATCGGCCTCTGTGGGTACACCAAAGGGTGTACACCAAAATAGACCTATTTTTAGGTCTATAAAGAACCTTTGGGAACATTCTGTCCAGTGGCTTTTAAATCCTTTGACCATGACCCTCAGTAAGTAACACATTTTACATTGCATATTTTATATACAGTGGCAATGAAAGGGGTAGTCAGAATACAGACTCTGCAGCCTGACTGCCTGGGTTAGAACCCCAGTCTTACCCCTTAATGCCTATGTCGCTTTCACTGAGAGACTCAACCTCTCTGTGCCTCCATTTTCTCATCTATAAAATGGGAGTGACAATAATAGTACTTACCCCACAGGGTCATTGTGCAGATAAAGAGTTAATATGTGTAAAGCCCTAGTAAGTGTTCTATAAATTTTTGCTATTATCACAACCCCAAGCACAAATCCACAAACAGACAGAAATGAAACAAGAGTTTCACACATGCAAAAGTTACTCTTATTACATGAGATGCTCTATGAGGTTTTCTATTCTATTTTAGCTCATTTAATAAAATATGGTCATCTTTTGAAATTTAATTAGTCTATTTGTGATTTATGATTCATGCTTTTTCTGATGAACTTTATGCTTCAATAAAAGTATTTTTTAAATAGTATATTTTTATTCAAAAAAAAGGCAAGAAATGAAAATGAAAGAAACCAGTTAATAATGTGAACAGCAAATGTGTTAAAATTATTTTGTCCAACATAGTGAGAGCACATTAACAGATTTGGGTCCCAATCGGCTTGGACACTGATGACCCGTAATTTCTTATGAAGATTGTTGAATTACACCCTAGGAATAATACGAGGATGTCGGCCTAAAACCAAAATATGTGCTTCAAAGGCTTTTTTGAAGATAATATTGGATATGTTAAAGCAAAAGTCAGCAAACTACAACTCCTGGGCCAGTTCTGGCCCACTACCTGGTTTTTGTAAATAAAGTTTTATTGGAACAAAGCCACATCCATTCACTTATTTATGCCGATGGCTGCTTTTATGCTACAAGAGCAGAGCTGAGTAATTGCCACAGATCCCACCTGGCCTGCAAAGTCTAAAATATTTACCATTTGGCCTTTTACAGAAAAAGTTTGCCAATCCCTGTGTTAAAGTTACAATTCAAAACTCTCGAGCTTAAATTGTCTTATTCTATACTAGTTATTAGTCTAGCAAATTATAACAATTACATTTTCCCCAACATTTTACTTTGAAAAATTTCAAACCTACTAAAGGTTGAAAGACTAGTATAGTGAGCACTCACGTATCCTTCACTTAGATTCACCAATTGGTAGCATTCTGTCACATCTGCTTTATTGCTATCTATGTATCTATAGATCTCTCTATGCACTTTTTTAACAGAAATATTTGATGTGAAAAAATTGTATATTCACGTCTGCTATACATCTTTGGCTGTATGTGTATGTGTGTGTGTGCAGAAGCTGTCAACTGTGGACCAAAAAATTCATGCTCCCTCTCCCATAGTTTAGAGCTATTCCTGGAAAACAGGTACCCTGCTAGGGACCACATATCCCAGAATCCTCTACACTTGGCCAAGGCCACGTGACTAGTTCTCATAATGGGATGTGAGTAGAGGTGATGAGTGTCACTCTGGGCCGGGGTCACTTCTGGGATCCCTGAGTAACTATGTGACAGGGGTAAATTTCTAAATTACATTTTGGTTTTGTTTGTTATGTTAGCTAGTATGGCTCTAACTAACTCAACCCACTAAATTGTGTGACCCATTAATGGGTCAAGATGGCAGTTTGAAACACAGTGGCCTGGTCTTTTGGTTCTCTGAACATTTTGAACCATGGATTCCTTTCATTCAATGTTTCATGCAGAAGTCAAAATGGAGCTTCTCTGGTTGAACCAGAGGTTGTGGGGTGGGGAAAGCTAAGTGCTTGGTCCATTTGAACACCACTCTCACCCCACCCCCCACTGGCCTCAAAGGGAACCCTGAGGCATCTTTCCCAACTCCTTCAGTGAATATTGTGTAATGACCACAGAGCCAGGCACACACCTCCATATCTCAGAAGGGGAGGTGGAGCGCTAACGAGAACTGGAGTGAGGCCACAAACAGCTGCCGGGGGCCAGAGCCATTTCCCAGGTCTGTGGCCAGTGCAGGTCTCTTCCCTCCATTCCCATGCCCCCCAGTTGCCCTACACAGGCCCAGGCTCACGGACCAGGCCTGAGAACAGACCCCAGGCATCTGAGGGCATCTGAAGGCTTATAACTCAGCTTTGTTCTAACTCTCCAGCTGGACAGTTGCATCCTGGAACCAGTTACATAGCCTTCGTTCTGCTTCTTCCATAACAGCTAAATAATGCCTAGTACACAGTAAGCATTCCGTCCCTTTCACGTAGTGGGTATAAACAACAACAATGATAAATAAAAGTTGACATAACACTTTCTCTGTGACAGACACTTAGCACTTTACAGATATTAACCTCATTTAATTCTCACAGCCCTATGAAGTAGATGTTCTTATCAGCCAATTAGATGAAGAAACTGAGGCACAGGAATTACATAACTGACCCAAAGCCGCACAGCTGGTAGGTGGCAATTTGAGCCTAGGCAGTCTGACTCCAGCGTCTGAGCTGCTACCCATATTATACAGCTGCTCAGATGCTATTATAAGAGGTAACAGTGTAGCTAAAAGAATGAATATTTGGTATCTCGTAAATCATTCATGAAACAATCAGAAAAGTCCCAAGATACTTTTAGTAAGGATCGAATTCACTGTGGTCAAATATAAATAAAATCAGTACAGTTTATGGCCCGGCTCTGGGCCTCTGCGTATGCTTTTCCTGCTCCCTCTCTTCTGCTGGCTGAGTCCTGCTGCACTTGAGGTGTCCGCTTAGACATGAGTCTACTCCTCCAGGGTCTGAGGTCTCTGACCCCCGCCGCTCCTCCCAAGTCCCTTTGTGTTGCCATCGTGTCCTGTCCATCCATATCATGGTGCTCTGTCTTTGACTGCTGCTGGGTGTTCTGTCTACCCCACCAGATTGGATGCTCTGCAAGATCTGAAGCCACGTTTTATTCGCCTACCTTCCCCCAGTGCCGAGCAGAACGCCTGGCATACCATAAGCCCCCAGTCGTCATTCGATGAAGAAATGAACAAGCCAACAATGAATTCGTGAAGGCAGGAGCCTTCCAGGTAGAGACAAGAGACACTCTGGGTATCCATAGCCTCCTTTTATAAAGTGAGACAGAATAAGACAACGGTTTCCAAACCCCAGCTGACCTAATAGCCAAAATCACATGAGGAACTTAACAAAAAATTAAAGATTCTTGGGACTCATCACAGGAAATTCTGATTCACTAGGTTTGCGGGGAGCCCCCAAATATGTCAGCTTAAGAAAGTCTCAGGCAGCCAGATGGCTCAGTTGGTTAGAGCGTGAGCTCTGAACAACAGGGTTGCCAGTTCGATTCCCACATGGGCCCGTGAGCTGTGCCCTCCACAACTAGATGGAAGACAATGAGCTGCCGCTGAGTTTCCGGAGGGGCGGCCAGATGGCTCAGTTGGTCAGAGAGCACGGGCTCTCAACAACAAGGTTGCCAATTCAATTCCCGCATGGGATGGTGTGCTGCGCCCCCTGCGACTAAGATTGAAAATGGCAACTGGACTTGGAGCTGAGCTGTGCCCTCCAGGGAGCATCTGATGGGCCCTGGAAAAACACACTGTTCCACTGTTCCCCCAATATTCCCCAATTAAAAAAAAAAAAAAAAAAAAAAGAAAGAATGTTTTTAAAAAAAAGTTTCCCATATGCCAGGTTTGTGAACCATTGAAGCATAGGGACTGACATTGAATTGAGGTGGGATGGGAAGATGATGTGGACAGGGGAGAAAGAGGAAAATGGTGGGAGAGTCCATGGTTTGGGAACAAAAGGTGGGAACTGCCATGCCTGATATCTGACACAGTCCCGTAGCCATCCAGTATCTGGGGTCCTACCCAACTTTGGGCCCATCAACCCTTCAAGGAGACAAAGCACTTTGAAGTTTATGATACCTTTTCTCCTTCATCAACTCATGGAACAGTCATAACAACTATTCATCTGATGGATGAAGAAATTGAGGATCAGAGAGCTGAAGCAAAGTGCCCACCCCACAGACATTTAAGTGGGAGAGCCACTTCACCAAACTGCCTCTGACAACAGCCTCTGATCTGGCCTGAGGCTGACGCCTTTGGTCAAAAGAACTAGGCCTATGACCCAGGAAAAAATCAAGCTCGTCTGGAACTTAGAAACAGATATACTGTCCTGATGGAGGATTGTTGACAGTGGCCAAATCACCCTGTCTCCCTATTTGTCCTGTTCTGAGCACTTTCAGGTTCTATCATACCAGCCCAGCCTGGCCCATGTCATCCATCCATCCATCCATCCATCCATCCATCCATCCCTCCACCCACCCAATTATTTATTCACTTATCATATTAATCCACGTAGTTCTCCACCCATCTTATCCATCTCACATATCTACTTACCCATTCATCCATCATCTACCATACCCACCCATCCACCCATCACATCTATTCATTAATCCATCCACCTGTCTACCCATTTACCATCTTCTCATGCATCCATTTGTTCCATCCATTCCATTCTCATCCACCCATCCACCCATCCACACACCCATACATCTACCCGTCACATCCATTCTTCAAACCATCTACTTATCCATTCACCCAGATATCCATGAAAAAAAAGTACTTTAAGGAAACCCCTTCAGACACCCCTGCAGATGTGATACCTGAAGCTGTGACAGCCACCGTTGGTCCATAATGAGACAAATCAAGAACCAATAGTCAATACAATGAGGATGGAAGGAAGGAAAGAGAGCATGGATCTGGCTGACACTGTTGACCATTGTCATAGGGCGGTTTCTTAAAACCTTCCTCAATTCATTCACCCAGCAAATGTTTATTGAGCATTTATTCTGTGCTAGTCACTGTGTGAGATATGCAAGGCTGAACAAACCACTGAAGTCCCTGACCTCATGGAGTTCATGGTCTAGTGGAGGAGACAGATACCACAATGCCCACCAACTATTTGATCAGAGTAATGAGAACTATAAAGCAGAATCCAGTGCCAAGAAGACACTGCAAGTCCAAGGGAAGGTCAAGTTCACCCAGCATCGCCACACCAAAGGTCAGCTCATCAGAGACTGTCGTACATACTAAGGTTCAGAAACGTGAGACAGCAGCTGAGATACCCTGTGCCCAGCACTATTCCAAGCACATGTGATCCTGACCACAACCTTGTCCCTCACTGCCTCTCCTGAGCTCGGCGAAGTGCCATGTTTCTTCCCTAGCAACTCACATCTTCGGTTGTAACATATGGAGGGTTATTATTAGCCCCATATTAGCCCCATTAGAGGACCCAGGAGAAGGGGTTTTCCTAAAGCACTTGTTTTTTTTAATTAGAAAGTACATCTTTCCCAGAGCCTCACAGCAGACTTCCCCGGCTCATTTTACAGATGAAACATCTGAGGCTCGGAGAGGGGTAGGCCATGCAGCTAAAAAAAGAAAGGCAGATCCAGGATGCTAACCTCAATTGATTTTACCTGAAAAGCAGGGTCTTCCTTATCTTTCTTAGTCTCTCTCTCTCTCTCTCTCACACACACACACACACACACACACACACACACACACCAGCAAAAGCCCACTTTCCCAGGACAACAGTGTTCTTTTGTTGGTGCATGCTTCAAATCTGGCCATGGGAGCCCTCCTTTCTTTGCCCAGTCATATATGTGGCTTAGCCAAGAGGGTCATCATAGATGGATTATGTCAGGTCTGGAGTCATATGATTTTTTTTTAACAATCCTGAACTTCAATTTTCTCTTCTGTCGTTGGAGACAACGATGTTATTTATCTGAGACAACTATTGTGAGAATAATGAAGTAATAGGCATAGAACATTCATCCATCCATCCATCCATCCAACCATCCATCATCCATCTAGCCTATCATCCAAACAATGTTTGTTGAATACTTGCTATGTGATGAGCATTGCATAGAGGCTGGGATGGAGAGACATGAGAGGATATCCTACAGAGTGAATAGACCTGAAATGCGGTGAGTGCCTGTCAATTTATATTATTATTGTTATATTACCTTTTGGGAAGAGCTTTATGGAGCATTCTGTTCACCCCTAGCCTAGGCTTGTGGCTTGGGGGTCTCCTTCCCCAGAAGCTGACTGTCTGGACCCAGTGGAAAACAATGAGTCTTCCTCCAGCCAGACTTAACCAAGTCTTGTCATTGTGTTTTAATCTTGGATGAAGCACCTAAAGCATGCCCAACCCTTTAGCTCTGCTATCTCCTCTAACTGCACCACCCTCTGTGAGATAGGTCCTCTTGTTCTCTCCATTTTAAAGATGAGGAAATAGATTCAAAGAGGGGAAGTGACTGGCCCAAGGTTACACAGCTGGTGTGTAGGATAGAGCCCCAGGCTGTTTTGGATTCTTCACCTTCTGCTAGTTCCACTGCATCACAGACTCCCACTTGATGGTGGGTCAAAGAAAGATCTTCTTGACCAGTCGGGAGACCAGTCCCTGATTCCTTGAGCCCATCTGTCCTCAACTAATGAGGATGTTATATAATATTTATTGAGCCTTTACAACACGTGTCGTGCGAACTGCTTACACCCTAGCTCTCCTTTAGTTATCCAAGACCCTAAGATACCCTATCTCAACTTCAGAGAGAAGGCAACTGGGGCACAGGAATGTTAAATAGTCTAAAATCACAGAACTAGAACCAAGATCTACTGGATTCCAGAGGACAAGCTCTCATGATTTAAGTCAGTTTATAAAATGCACCTAATATTTAAATATCAAAAATGTGCAAAAAAACCAACAACAACTGAAACAGACATTCTCTGGAACCTCCCCTCTCGGAAACAAAACTGTTACTGGTCTCTTTGTGTCCTTCCACTCATTTTCTATGCAAATACAAAAGCGTGTGTACATATATAGGCATACATCCGTTTTGTTATCGGAAATGTAACATGCTATACACAGTTCAGCTCACTTTTTTCACTTCATGTTACTTGGAGGTCCTTCTGTATCTTCACCCAGATCTGCATCTTTTTTTTTTTTTTTTTTAAACAGTGGGATAGCATTCCATCCTAAAGATGCATCGTGCTTTATCTACCCATCCTCTACTGTCGGACACTTGGGTTACTTCCAGTTTGGGAATCACCCCTGAGCAGGAGAGGCCAAGCCCTTCACCATCAGTAACACATGTCCCTAACCTTGCATCTAAGTTGCACACGTCTAGCATGAGCTCATTCTCATTTCCAACGCCCCACACTGTGTTGCTTTACACCACTTCCCCTTGCTGCGTTTTCCAGAACTGATGGCCGTCATCAGAGGGGCCAGCACCTCTCCCCTTGGGTCCCATCCCACCTAGACCGTGACTCAGCTCAATCACCAAGTCCAGCAAGGCTCTCCACGGGCTTTACTTTGTCCCAGAGGCAAAGTGGGGATGATGCTTCCAGCCCCACCCCCTGTGAAATTTTGGAAGGGCCCCCGGGATGCGCGCCCAGGAAAGCTGTGTGTCGGGGCAGGAAATGAGCCAACCCTCTGGGTTACCCCCTCAGCCCCTCCTAGCACCTCCTATACCAAATCCACATGCCCCCATTTAGGAGCAGAATGAGGCAAGCAAACGCCTTTCCTGCGCTTTCTGCCATTTTAAAGGAGCCCTTAATGGGTCTGTGGTTCCCTGTGAAACACATAGGAGGTGGGCGTCCCATGGTCCCCCAAACTTGACCAAGTCCCGCCCTGTCCAGTCCTCCCCCAGCCCCACCTGCTGGCTCCACTCACCATAAGGACTCTCCACTGAAGCCCCGAGGGGCGCGTTCACACTGACCATGGCCAAGCCCACCCAGCCGGAGACCCGGGGGCATGGAGGAGCCGGGGCCCCACAGGCGGCAGCGGGAGCCAGTCCAGCAGGAAGGCAGTGAGTGCAGCCAGCTGCCACCGACTGGTTATCTTATTGATTCTTCTAATCACCCAAGGTGGGTGGATACGTTAAAGAGTAACCAGTCACTTAGGGAACCTGCGGCTAGGGACTGTTGCTACAGCAACAGCAACCTGGCCAGACCCGAGGTCCACTTGGGCCCCCAGTCCTGCACTGTGGGGTTGGGGACACCTGGAGCCAGATGTAAGGGACGCCAGCTTCCCCACCCCCAACTTGAGGGAAGCTACTGGCCAGGAGGGGATGGGGAGGTGAGAGTCCAACCTGGGTTGGGTTTTATGACTCCACACACTGGGTGTGGCACGAGCTGGGAGGGAGGGAGGGTAGAGGAGAAATGGAGGAGGGTGGAAGACTATATGCATTGAGTGCCTACTGGATGCTAGGAGTAGCATACAGGCATTGCCGCGTTTAAATTAAACCTTGATGAGGAAACTGAGACACAGAGAGAAGTTGCTTGCTTGGAGTCTCCCAGTTGGTCCTACATTGAGGAGTTGGAAATACAGCTCCCCTTCATCTAGCATATATTTATGGAATACCTCCTGTATACCAAGCCCTGTGCGAGACTCCAGGGCTGTAAAAATGAGCAAAGTAGATGTCATCTCTGCACCCATGAAACTTGTGGACTAACGGAGGAGAGGGGCATTAATCAGGTAACAGTAAATATATTATTACAAACTGGTGAGTGCTATGAGGCACAGAGAAACACAGGTCGACTCCACGCCCACGACCGAAGGCACTCTACCCGCCCCCTGCCCTGGCCCACTGGTCTCCTTCCTCATCCCAGCGCTGAAATCTGCACTGTGGTCTCTGAATGCAGAGCCGTACTAGCCTTTCAGCTGTCTCGCATCCGAGACACCTGCTACCTGGTTTTGTGGGAAACAGTCCCATTTCTGTTGTCCCAAAATTGGGTCTCAGGGCCTGGCTCGGGATTCTGAAATCAAGGTCTTCGTCATGTTAGAGAGAGCGCAAATGAGAAGCAGCAAAACTTGGGACTTAGAAGAATCACAACACCCCAGCTCCCCCATTGTGGTGCTGCATGGGTTTTGGTAACGGATCTCATTTCCCTAGAGTAACACTCACCGCAGGCATCGCCCCACTGTGAAGATAGCTAACTGATGACTCCCTCTCTGTCCACATCTCTTTTTTCCTGTGTTCTTGTTCAGTCACCTCCAGGGGACTTCTGAAGCCCCTCCCCCTTATTTTTAAACTTAAGCAACTTTTTTGTTTAACTTTTATTTATTTAAATGTGTTTTTCCAGGACCCATCAGCTCCAAGTCAAGTTGTGGAGGGCGCAGCTCACAGAGGCCCATGTGGGGATCGAACCGGCAACCTTGTTAAGAACACTGCGCTCTAACCAACTGAGCTAACCGGCCGCCCCTTCTGATCCTCTTCTGATGGACAAGGGAGTGGTTTCCAGTCCTTCATTCCTTCTATTCTCTCCCTACCTGTCACACCTTCCTGTCTTCTTTTCCTCCTGTCCAATTTAAAGCCACAGTCTATTATCTTAGTTTCTCTCTTGCTTCTCTCCCAGTTCCTTTCTTTCTAACCACCTGACGAAAACCCAAGCCTGGATGAATCTAAGTGCCTTGTGTTTTTCATGCCTGCCCAGCAGCAGCCAATCACTGCTGAGAAGAAAAAAAAAAAATCACTTAGAGGACGTATGGGGGCTGCCATACATTAATGACCACCAACTTCCACATGGCACAGAGCTCTGCCCTGTCTCTTCTCCTTGCTCTTCTATTCTCTACCTCTATGTCAAATCTTTCCTCTCCTCAAACCTTTTCTTCTCGTCCTCAGTAGGATGAGACTTTACCTTCTTCACAGAGAAAACAGAAGTTGTCAACCCCGACCTGCCTCAACTTCTCACCAAAAGCCACCTGCACTTGCACTTTTCCCACCATCTTCCGTTCAGATCCACCCGGGGCTGCACCCTACCTCTCAGGAGCTCCACAGGACCACGTTTAATTTCTCCTATATATTCAACCTCTCCCTCTTTAGACTTTTAGAATCAACTTTATTGAGGTCTAATTTACATATAATAAAAATGTACCCTTTTAAGGGCACCGTGTTATGAGTTTGGGCAAGTATATACGCCCAGGTAACTATAACCTTAATCAAGACGCAGAATATTTCCATCACCCCCCAAAAGTTCCCTTGATTCCTCTGCAATCAATCCCCCAGGCACCTCCCACTCCAGGCAACTGACTACTGATCTGTTTTCTGTCACTCCAGATTAGATTTGTTTTTTCTAGAATGTCATGGAAATAGGTCAGACGGCATTCATTCTTCTGTGTCTGGCTTCTTTTGCTCAGCATGTGTGTGAGCGTCATCTAAGTCCACGTCCTTTTCTCTTGCTAAGTAGTATCCATTGGATGGATACACTGGAACGTGTTCCTCCTCCCACCTGGTGGTGGACATTGGGCTTGTCTCCAGTGCGGAGCCATTATGAAGTAAGCAGCTATGTATATTCATGAGCAAGTCTTCATGGAGATATAGGTGTCATTTCTCTCAGTTAAATTCCTAGCAAAGGAATTGCCAGTCGATATGGTATGTCTATGTTTAATCTATAAGACACTCCCAAACGCTGGTCCAAAGTGGCCGTACCATCTTGCATTCCGGCCAGCAGAGCAAGAGAGCTCCTATTTATTCCATGTTCTTATCATCACTTGTTATTATCAGTCTTTTTAAGTTTAGTCATGTGATGTGATCTTTCCTTTTGCTTTTGTTGGTGTTAAATGAGTTTTATAAGTGAAAAAGTAATACCTTCACATGCTAAAAATGAGAATTGTACAAACAGCACATAATGAAAAATAAGCCTTCCTCTTACGTTAGTTCCCACACTTTACTCTATTAACCTTTTAAACAAATTCTTGTATATATTTCTGGAAATTATACATATACACTCACATATACACTGCTATGGACTGAATCGTGTCCTCCCAAAATTCGTATGTTGAAACCCTAACCCCCAATTTGTATTTGGAGATAGGGCCTTTCTAGAATTAAGATTAAATGAGGTCATAAGGTCCTGATCTGATACGATTAACGTCCTTATAAGAAAAGATTCGAGAGAGCTCACTCTCGACCACATGAGGACCCAGTGAGAAGGCGGTTGTCTGCAAGCCAGGAAGAGAGCTCTCACCAACACCCACCTACACTGGCACTGTGATCTCAGACTTCCAGCCTCCAGAAGCATGAAAAAATCATTACCATTGGTTAAGCCACCCGGGCTATGGTATTGTGTGATGGCAGCCTGAGCTAAGCCATACAAATGTAAACGCACATAAATACCTGGGAACATATTAAAAACACCCTTCTGCCACTTGCTTCCCCCTCCTTAGTATCTAAGGGCCATCTCCTCCATATCAGCACACCTACTTCATTCTTTTGCGTAGCTGTGGAGTGTTGCACGGTGTGAATGTCCCATAAACGGTTTTACTGGTGTCCTGTTGCTGGGCATTGAGGTTAGTTCCAGGTTTTCCCACTACACACAGTGGCTGTCTTCATACATGTGTCTTGACCCACATGTGGGGAGTCTATCTGTAGGACCAATTTTTAGAAGAGGAATCAATCAATATTTAAACATGCTGTATCTTTTACGAAAAGAACGAACAAACCTCCCCCAATAGCTTCCTTCCCCATCTCAGCGATCTGCTCTCTCCGTCTTTTGCTGCTGAACTTTTAAAATAGCTGTCCACACTAGCTCTGTTTTCCCTACCTATATATATAGCACCCCCTTCTTCCATCTGGCTCTGGTCCACCCACGCCCCCCACACACACACACACGCACACACGCACACACACAGACAACTGAGTCTTCACTGGAGAATTAGAATGACTCCACGCCTAAACATTCAGTGGACAGTTTACTAGCCCCCCGGCAGGATTTGACAGTTGACTCCTGCTCCTTTTAAAGACTTCTTCCCTTCGCATCCATTCTGCCATAGTCTTTTGGTTCTCTTCCTTCTTGACTGTTTTTTTCTCCTCTGTCTCTTGAGAGTTCATGGTTTTCTACCTGTCCTTACATAGTCGAGTCACTTGGGACTTAGCTCTAGATTTACCCTTTTCTCAACCTATTATCTCTCGTCCCCATGATCTCATTCATTATGACTATGGCTTCAATGACCATCCATATACCTGTGACTCTCAATGGTGTATCTTTAACCTGAATTTCTCCTCTGGAGCCCAGATTCATATACCCAACTGCCTCCTAGATAGCTCCACTTACATGTTTCAGAGACATCTCAAATACGCCCCTAACTGCATTCCTGCTGTTTGCTTCCATCAAAACTCCTTCCCCTGTACTCCTCATCTTAATAAAATGGTGCCCTCTCCTACTCCATTTCCTCTATACACAACCATCACAAAAGTCCCCTTGAATTCCACTTCCTAAAACATCTCAAGAACGTATCCACTTCTCTTTGTTTCCAATGCCACTGCCTTGGTTCAAGCCACCTTCGTTTCTCACCTGGGTTACCAAAATGGCCTTTTTCTTGGGCCCCAGCATCCACTCTGACCCTCGTTAAATCTTCCCCCCATTAATGCAGCCAGAATTATCATTTCAAATGCAAATCTGACGTGTCATTCCACTGTTAAAATCTCACTGTGTCTTCCCATTGTCCTCAATAAAGCCCTAAGATTGTTCATGATTTGGCCCTTCCCTCGCTCCCAGGGTCATCTCACTGCCTTTCCCCCCAACAACCAACAGGTCTTCTTTAGTCCCTGATACTGCATGCGCGCTTTCCTTCAGCTTCTGACCCTCATTGTCATCACTGCCTCCGAGCGTGACCAGCTTCTCTTCTTCATCAAAAAGCATCCCTCTGCAGGAAGACCTATTCTAGTTTAGAATGCACTCGTGTAACTCCCCGTTCTTCTCCTAGGCAGCACTTCCTTCCATTATAATAGCGTATTTGTATCTGTCTTCTGTTTAATGTTGGACTGTCCCACTAGAATTAGAAGCTCTGGGAATACAGGAACCCTGTAAATCTTAGGGGTTGACAGACTTTCTGTAAAGGGCCAGTTAGTAAATATTTTAGGCTTTGCGAGACATACAGTCTTTTGTGACTACTTATGTCTGCTACAGAAGCATGACAGCAGTCATAGAAAATACATAAAGAAATGAGCATGGCTGTGTTCCAATAAAACTTTATTTACAAAAACAGGCTGAGAGTCGCATTTGGCTTGTGAGCCAGTTTGCCCACCCCGATATTAATGACCACTGGCAATTTTATAGCACTCACTACTGTATGTGCAATGCACTTCTCGAAGTGGTTCCCACGTATTCATTCGTTTCATGTTGTGAATGACCTCAAGGAGCAGATATTATTAGTGTCCCCATTTGCAGGTGAGACTGAGAGCTCACAGTAACTTACTCAAGCACATCCAGACACTAAGTTCAACTTGTAGCTAAGCAGTCCGGCTCCAGAGTCTATGCTCTTAACCCTCTTGCTTGGTGGGCGTATGAGCAAATGAGTGATCAAATGAGATTGGGCTATAAAAGCCTTTAAAGAGTATAAAATACTGCAGAGGTTTGAAAGCTGTTGTTACTGATTTCTTGCAACAAAAGTTTCCCTTTGGTTGGAACAGAGTTTAACAAGCCAGGATACTAAATACAACTTTCCTCACCCCGGGTCTTCACCCCTAGGTAAGGCATAGCCAGCAAGAGCCGGCCCATCTTTCTCATTTCCCTCCTGGCATGGGCTCTTCTCAAAGGCAGTATCAGACATGGGGAAAACGCAGCAAGTCATCTGGAATTGCCACCCTACCTTGCGTGCCATTTTTTTGCTTAACTGTCTCAACCTTTGTCCAATTCCTGAGTTTCTCCCTTATCAGTTAAGAGGCTGGAGAATTAACAGATTAAGACAAGGGGCTTTTGAGTCTTATTGAGCAGATTCAAATCCAGTTTCTTCAGCTTCAGTTTTTATATCTGTAAAATGGGGATAGAAACTACCTATCACTTATGCTAGTTGTGACAATTCAACGAGACTAAGAGTGTCCTACGCAGTTCATAAAAACCAGTGGTTGTTATTCTCATTACCAGGACACAGGAAGGCAAGGTGGGCAGTCAAAACGACACAGGATTTGGGATCACATGAAGAAGAATCTCACATCTGCTTTTTATTAGCTATGCGACCTCATGCATATAATTCAGGGGGTCATGTGCCACTTAAATTTCCAGAACATTTGGGAAATTGACACCGAGTTGGCAAGCCTTCCCCACGCCAATGTAAGGACATTAATAATTGTCCTAAATATCTAACATTAATTATCACCATTGTTCTATAAATGAAAGAACATTTTACTACCCCCACCCTAAAGAAAGTAGAAAGGATATGAGAATAATGAACTCACAACAGTGTCCTTGTTTCTCTTATTTCTCTCATTTCTAGCATTTGAAAAGGGGCACTCACCCCAAGCCTCATTTTCCTCATCTGTAAAATGGAGTAATAATATACACACATGCATACGTACACTGATCTAGCTGATGTGCCTGGAGCAAAGCAGGGATCATGGGGCTATTAATCTCCCCCCTTGGTCTTTCTCTCGAGCTGATTTTCCCCTCACTCCATCTCCCCTCCACTCAATGTCCTTCTCTCCTTCCTGGGAGCTGAGAGAGGGAGGGACAAAAAGAACCACTGCACGGGATCTCAAAGGACTTTATTGGGGGCAGGGGGATAGTGGTAGTGGTGGCGCTGGTGGTGTTGACAGGCACAAGTTGTGGCCTAGGTGGGGATGACCAAGAGAAGAAAATTCACTCCTTCCAGAAAAATGTAGACTCTGGGGAAAGGGAACTGTTTCTATCTGCCAGGCAGGGAGTGGGCCCCAGATAGAGGGCAAGGTCTGAGGGAGAAATTTTACTATCTCTGGAAACAAAAGGGCTTTTGTGTGTTAATGGTTTCTGGGGAGGGTGGGGCAGGGAGAGGGGAAACGGTTAATGGGAATGAGAATAAGACTTTACAGGAGAAATAAAGAGCAAGAGAGATAGGGATAGAGCTGACGTGCAGATGAAAGGGAGACCAAAGCAGAGAAAGTGGTTGAAAGCAGAAAAGACAGGCTCTGAAAGCGAGCTCCCTCAGGCCAACTTTGGTTTTCTCCGCTCAGTCCTGAGTACTCAGATGGGTCTAAAGGGGATGTCCGAGCTTCAGCTCTGACCTGGGTGCCTTCGCAGACAAGCTGTGCAGCCCCCAGGAAGGCACACCCCTTCACTGAGCCTCAGGGTACCCGTCCGTGACAGGGGGTCCTGGGCCCTGTGGTGGCTCCAGTAACGTGAACTAGGAATGGGGTGTCCATAGCTAATTTCAATGATTTTTTAAAAGCCTGGACCTGAAATGTTCCCAGCTCAGGAAGGGGACCACTGATCCTGAAAGGCTGCCCAGAAGCTGGTTGGCTATTATTGGATGAATGAAGGTGGGTTGCTGGCAAAAGACTTTTTAATAGATACCTTTTCTTGGATGGACAAAGACTAATGAGTTTGAGCCCTGAGAGTCCAAACACTGCTGCCATTGCTCCTTCCAGCAGGCTCCCTGAGAACTGAGTCCATTAAAGACACAGGCCACTTTCCTAGAGGCCAGAGAAAGAAAGAAGCAACCGAGGAGAGAGGAAGGCAAGGAGGTTGTTTTTTCCCGGCACATGCTAGACATTTAGAAAATGGAATCAGGAGGGAAAAATCAGATGAGTGGAGTGAGCCCAATTCGTGTCTTAAAAAAAGAAAGCTTCTTGACCTGGTCTTTGGGGAGGGACCCTTGGAGGGCGGGGCCCAGCTAGAGGCCCACCAGAGTCCAGGGCAAATTCAGAACCACAGAAGCCGGTTGGATTTGGGCCCAGAGAAGCACATGTTATTATTGCAGCTGCCTTGGTAGCTGGGGGGGCAGGCGGAACACGGCCTCCCCATCTTGTATGGTGCCTCGCCAATCCAGTTGCCCCTGGAAGAGAAAAGGTCCCCGGAAGACGGGGTCAGGGCACGGAGGAGAGTTACAGAAGCAAGCTTCACACAGCTTTCCAAATCTCAGCACCACCACAGACTGGCTGTGCAACCCTGAGCAAGTCATAGCTGCAGGCCTCCGTTTCTTCATCTGTAAAACCAAGAGAAGACCTCCCTCCAGCTCAGGAATGCAATAAAGACAAAATAACGGAGCCACGTGTACACGCACCTAGCACTGTGCCTTGCAAATGAGTGACTCCCCAGTAAGTGTTGATTTTCTTATTCCTTCCCCCCAACCCCAACTCAAGTAGATCTATGTTTGGGTCCTGGTTCTAGATTCTGCCACCTGCCAGCTGGTGACAGAATAAACCAAACCACCTCATTTCTTGAACTTTGATTTTTATCCTCTGAATAAAATAAATAAATGAAATGGTGTTTGTAGGAATTATGTGAAAACAATGTTTAACTTATGTTGTGCAAATGAGAGCTAGAATAATTAGATGATGAGTGTAATTCAGTCATGGGGGGGGACATGCCCATGAACTTGCGTCATGGCCACTGCTAAGTATTAATTTCTTTAACGGCTGCATCCCAAATCCATCCCACCTGCTCCTGAGTTCATCCTTTCAACAGATCACAGCCTTTGAAAAAGTTTTGGAAACACTTATTCAAATGTAATTAATTTGAATGTAATTCATGCCACTGAGTTACACACTTAAAAATGGCTAACGTGGCAAATTTTGTTATATACATTTTCCCACAATTTAAAAATATTAATAATGTAATATACCGAACCTCACTGAATTGTAAACTTCCAGTGGGTAAGTTGTATGATATGTGAATTATATCTCAATAAAGCTGTTCAAAACAATAACACAAGGAACGCTGAACACCACCTTCTCCCGTTCAAGAACTTTTAGTGGTTTCCCTATGCAGGAGTTGGCAATTTTTTTTTGGAAAGGGCCAGATAGCAAATATTGAGGCTTTGCAGGCCAGAAGTCTCTATCACATTAAAGTAGCCATACAGAATATGTAAGTGAATGGCGTGGCAGGGATTCAATAAAACTTTATTTACAAAAACAGGCAGCAGGCCAGCTTTTGGCTAGGTGCCAACTCCTGGTTTACAGAATCACTTCTACTGCTTTCGGCCAGGCACTTCAGAATGCATCGCGGTGTGTGGATCCAGCTTTCACACATCATCAGCACACAACTCTTTCATTCCAGCTCACAGATTTCTCTTTTTTCCCCGTTTCTCCTCGCAAGGCCTGTAATCCTTCCCCCAGCTCTTTCTTACTTGTTGGCCCATAGCGTTAGCTATCTTTGTAAGTCCCGGTACCTTATTTTCTCACACTTCAACTGAACACTCTTTGTGAGCAGAAATGGAATCTTTTTTCTCCAAGTGATTGTTGAACGACTGTGAGTAAAACCAGCCAAAGTGATTAGAAAAGCGTGCACACGTCTGGTTTCAGATGGGCCCCTGCATTCACCCATGCGACCCTCCCAGAGCACCTACTGGGCGTCAGGATTTGTGCCAGGTGTTGTGAGTATACAGTTTTCAAAAAGTCTCCTGGAAATTTGGGTGTAGGGAGAGTAAGACACCAGGGGTGATGGAATCAGAGCAGTTTTTTTTGTTTGTTTGTTTGTTTAATTTAACCACTTGGAAAAATATTCTACTGCTTAAAAAAACCAAGAGTTGACATCACTGTAGTGGAAGGATATAGAAATGAGTAAGACCTATTTCCCACCCTCGAAGAGTTTATAACCTACTGATAATCATGGCCATCACTTATTTACCATGTACCATGGGCAGCAGAGCACTGTGATCAGGAAGCATTTGCTATTTTAAAGAGAGGACTGGAGAGCTAAAATGACTTATGCCGAGTCCTCTGTGTGAACGAAACCCAGGTCTGGTAATGACAATAAGAACCCACACACGTCCTGAATTTCTTATGAGCCCGGGGGAAGGGGGGTGGGGAGTTGTTGCGTAAGTCATGAGTCAGCTCGTTTAATTCTCTCAATAACTCTAGGAGTAAAACAAGCATCCGTTTTGCAGATGAAGAAACAAGCCTAGAGAAGTTAAGTTACATTGCAATTCAAACCCTATCAGTCTTGACTCCAGAGTCTAAAACTCTTATTAACGATAGTTAAAAATATATACTGTTCATACTCAATGCTGCAAAAATTCGATATACCAGCAAACAAATTGGAACAGTCCCTTAAGCTGTTTGTAATGGAATTTGGTGGTTATATTTTTCCCTGATAAAGCGGGGCTACAATACCTTACTTCGCCGATAGATGTGACCATCTAACAAATGAATACCTAAAGACTTTATGTTCAGGCCACCAACGACGTCCAGAACATCAGGATAGTATAGTAGACACACATGGGACTTGGAATCAAAAAGCTTGTTTTTCAGACAGCTCTGCTACTTCTCGGCTTTGGGACTTTGGGTAAATTACTGACCCATCTCTGATTCTCAATTTCTTAATCTGTAAAAAAGGGAAAATATTTTCCCAGCGTCCCTCCCTTTTTCCTTTTCTCTCTTTCATATCTTCAATGAAACACCAAAGTGAGAGTATTTTATAAATGGTCGAGGACTACGTGAGAGCAAAAGGCAATTATCATTATATAATTGGGAACTCTAAATATCATGCTTCCTGAGAATTCGTTCTTGATTCTGTATAAGGATCTGTAATGCTTGCAAGTTTGTATCCTGTTCATTGGATGGGGACTTCCATTTCCCTTTCTCCATGTTTCCAAGAGACTCGCCTGTGAAGACCACCTGTGACCTGCCTCTCACCAAGCTGACTGGAGAGTCTGGAAGAGTCTGACGAGCTTAACACGCTCACTGTGTCCCTCCTTTCCTTTGGGATCTGCCTGCCTGCAGGGAGCCTGTGTTCCTGGCTACTCCATTTCTCGGGATAAGCTTACAGGGGCTGCCTCTGCCTTTGCAGGACGAGGCCTGTGGTTGCCCAGGGCTGCCTGTCCATGGCCATGCAGGCCGAATCCGACAGTGAGACATTTGCAAGCCCACTTGGCTGGCAGATCGAAGCCACATTGTCCACTGCCTGTCCACCAGCCTCAGCCCTCTACCTCCCAAAATCAAATTTCAGTTGATTCTGAAATTTGGGTAAAGCAAAGGGTTATGAATGGACTCTGAAACTACCACAATGTATGGTACTGAGGTTACTTAGAATGGAGGCAGGCGGGATGTCCTGTGTGCCTTCCTTTTCTTTGGCTTCTGCCCACCCGACCTCAGGACCCACCTTCCTGCCCCAGAGCCCCGCCTGTCTCAGCACTGTACTTACTTAATGGCATAGTTGCAGACCAGGAACACTGCCTGGTGCCAAGTGCTGCCCCAGACGCTGATGCTGCCACAGGTGTGGATGGCACAGCCCAGCCGATTGGAGGATGCCCACACCATCTGAGGAAGGATAAACACAGAGAGGCTATGAGAAGGAATCAATGGGACCCAGGGTTCCTTGGGGTTGGGAGGCTCCTGGACTTGCCTCAGGGTGGGTGTACTAAGGGACGTCTGCCTGTCTCACAGTGAGGGCGCTGGAAGCATATTGTGCCATAATGCTTCTAAAACTTGTTTTATTTATGTATTTCTTTTACTACAACCAACAGTAAGGAATACATTTTATATTGTTACCCTGTGTGCACGCACACACACATACATACACACAAATTGGAAAAGAAGTTTTACGAACCAATATTTAATCTTATGTGTGAAATATGCTGATATTTTCTGTATCATTCTATTTTATGGGGTTTTTTTGTTTTCTTTTTCCCCCCTAGTAATCTCTGTTTGAAAATCATTGTTGTGTTGGATATTAAAATACAAACTTTAGAGTTAAACAGTCTTGGGTCAGAATCTCAATTTCACTAGCTATGTGACTTTGACCAAGTCACTTAACTACTCTGTGCCTCAGTTTCTTCTTTGTCAAAATGGAGACACTATTTCATGGGATGTCAGGAAGGGCATTTGGTTTAGGCCTCATATTTCCTAGAGGGTCTCAAATTTAGATTTTTGATATTAACTCCAAACAAGTCACAGAGAGACCAACAGGACTGAGAGAAAATATCTGTCATACAGTTGGAAGTTTCTGTCCTATTTCTCACAACATTATATTGCATTGCATTTTTATGTGTGTTAACATATTCAATATTAGCACTCAAAATATACTATGATTTTTGTAACCTTCCCTTGGCATTTCTTTTTTTAAGATAGTGGGAGCCTTACACAACAGAAAATACTAGAAAACGTTTGGACCTATTGAATTCAAAAGCACTCTTGAACTTGTCAGACCACACATCTCTATTCTGAGGTCAGACAACCAGGTCAGCCTACATAAGACTCTCAAAACCAGAGCTAGTTCAGCTCAATTCAACTTTCCGGGAACACGCCGACTATGTGAAAGCAAGTCCATAGGGGGCTCTGTTTCATTTGTAACTTCTGTTCCACCACATTCTTCCTCTAAGGCACCAGGATTTGTTCTCCCACCAGCCCTTAGTCCCGACAGAGGGGTACCTGGGTATAATGGGAGCAGACCGGACCACTGCAGCGCCAGGGGCAGTGGGGGTTACAGTCCTTTGGGGCTGGAAACGAGTAGTGCCGCTTCTCCTCGGACCAAGACTTCATGAGCTCCACCACAGAGCGGTAGCTGAGGAGGCAGAGAAGATGGAAGACGCTGGGTGGGAGAATGGAAAAGTTGCTCTGCCACCAACCAGCTTGGTGACCTCATTGAATGAGTGAGTGAAGGAAGGGCAGAGGGTCACTCACCGGCCCGAATGGATGGAGAGATTCTGGCCCATGTATCTCATCAGCTGTGAGGGTCCATGGGCCCAGATGCACTGGGTGGCCCAGGTCTCGGCAGACCTGGCCAGCCGCTCGTCCCAGACCTGGGGAAAGAAAGGCCGTGAAATTCCCTGGGGGACCAACCATCACCATCACAGTGGTGTCCAGAGATGCACAGTTACCTGGTGCCACTACTCCCCCATCCCTTCGAACCTTGCAACAAATCCACTTAGCAGCTTAGAAAACTGAGGCTCAGAGAAGGCCTATGACTTCAAGGTCAACAGCAAGTCCTCATCAGAGCCGAGATGCACACCCAGGTCTCTGACTCCTACCTAGTAGGGTCCCTCACTGGACTTCAAGCTGGGGCACTCTGCTCTGAGTGGGGTCTCAGGGTATTGGTCCACGAGTTCTCAGCAGTCCTTAGAAGTGGCTGAGCCCAGGGTGATGGGAAGATAACGTATTTTATCTTATTTATTGTATTTTTTAGATGTATTTATTTTAACATTAAAAATATTTAATTCAAAGATTTTGTTGACTAATGAACACATGCACAAGTTTAATATGTTAAGTTATCCAAAGGAGGATAAGTGGAAAATCTCTCATCTCTGTCCTCCACCTGTCCCTCCAGCCACCCTGCCCCCTAGAGGTAACCATCAGTGGAAGTTTCTTGTGTCCTCTTCCAAAATACTCCACACCTGTACAAGCATATACACACACATACATAGGGTGCCAAAAAAATGTATACACATTTTAACTATATATATATATATAGTTAAAATATGTATATATATATATATGCCTTTTTATATATGGTTCATTTATAATTGTATAAGATAAATATATATATATATATGCCTTTTTATATATGGTTCATTTATAATTGTATAAGATAAATGTGTATATTTTTTTTTCTTTAATTTTTTTTTTTTTTTTACAGACATTCTATTTGGCACCTTTCCTTTTCACTTAACAAGATAGGTTATCTTGGTGATTATTCCACATCTGTATGTAGAAAATACCCTTCTCCTTCTTCATTACAGCTTCATAATTTTCCAATGTATGAATGCTCCAAGTTTTATAATCTGAAGAAAACATCGCGTAAAAAAATACTAATAGCTCCCTTTCAGTTCTGACTTCCTGGGATTCTCCGAGGCATTATCTGATTCAGCAGATATTGAGCAGTATTTCTAGGCACGGAGGACTCATAGTCTAGCAAGGAAATGAGACCTGAAGCAATCATTACAACCCTGGTGGGTGTGAGACTATGACATAGGGGACCGGAATGTTCTTGGGGCTGTGGGAAAGAAAGGATATCCTTGAGCAAGGATGTCTGTTCTGCGGGCAGAAGCCAGCTAGCGAAGAAAAAACAGAGGCACCAAAAGAGGGGTACAACCATCTCCCCAGAGTTGTGGGACTCACAGTCTTCTAGGAAAGCAGGAGAATGTGTCCTTCATGCTACAAAGGGGTAAACTGAGGGAAGGAGCATGCTAACATCAAACCCACACTCACTGACTGTCCCCGAGGTCCCTGGTGAGACATCTAGCGCTCTATGTCCACACTACGTGCCATAATTAAACACCCGTGAGTGCCTTGCACACAACACTGGTGCTCAATAAATGTGTCACTTGTTTGAAAATGGAGGGCCTTCTTATGTGCCGGTTGCTGTGTTAATAAATGAATGAGTCAGTCAATGAACAAATAAGTGTCCCCCACCTCCAGCTGTCTGCCATTCCTGCTCCTCTTCCCACCCTTCCCCACTTATCACTACCTGACACTATATTCTATGTATATTTTGTTGTTCATGTTTGTTTTCTGTCATCCCCACTGATATGTGAGCTCCATAAGGGAAGGGCTTTCGTCCATCCTGTTCTGGGCGGCGTCCCCGAGGCTTAGCGTGGTACCTGAGTCTACACAAGCGTTAGTCTGTAAGTGAGCGGACACGCTGCAAAAGAATTTTCAGGCTGTTGAGTAGCAAGTCTTGGAGGGGCTGGACTGGCAATCTCTTTCCCTAAAGAAATCTGTGGGTGGGCTGAAAGTGTGGCTCTCCAGGCTGGTTTGGGACAATGGCCCCAGAGAAGGGGCCGTGATAAAGAGAAAGGTTCCCACCTTCACTCCGGGAATCTGGCTGCTGGGAGGCTGGGGTGACAGCCACCAGCTCTGTCTCTTTGAGCGCAGACATCCCAGCTTCGTCTGATGATCAGCTGCTGGTTTTCCCCAGCCTGAGACACCCCCCCCCCAAGCTCCAAACTCTACCTCCCCAGGCTTGCAGAGGACAGTCTGGGGGTGTCTATCACACGCCTGGGGCAAAGAGACAATAGCATGGAAAGCTCCAGCCACCCACCTGCTGCAGGTCCCCAGCGGGGAGCCAAGATTCTTGGGCAGGGTATTGTGTTGGTTAAGGCCACAACCTTTAGGGGCAGGCAGACCTGGGTTGGAATCCCTATGGGGTGACCTGGGGCAAATTAACTGGCTGCATCTCAATTTATTTACTTGGAAAATGTAGATGACAGTTCCCACCCTGAAGGAAGAGGTGTGTCCTCAGGGTCATATGGAGCACCTGGCACAGTAGCTGTCCTCTGTCTCTGACTCCCCCTCACCCTCGGACCTGTGCAAGTGCCTTAATGTTCTCATCTTTAAAATGGGCAGACTAATTCCTGCCCTGTCCACAGAGTCAAGACACCCAGATACTGGCTTGTGGGGCCGGGCTGGTGAATAGTCCAGCCCTTCCAGGACACGTTGAGACGAGTGGCGTTTGCTGGAAGGGGCACTGGGGAGGGCATGGGGACTCACCATATGCTCCATGTTGGCAGCAGGGGGCTGCACGCTGGCCCTGATGTGGTTGTGATAATCCAATAAGGCACTCATGTCCCGGGCAGAGATGTGGCGCTTCCGCCTGTAGCGGGGCACGCCCAGGCCACTCAGGGGCCATACGGCTGTGCCCTCGGTCCGGGTCAATGCCAGGGTGGCATTGGGCATTAAGGTGTTCACCGTCTGGCCTGCCCAGAAGAGCAGGCCTGCCAGGCCCACGGTGCCGGGCAGCCGGGGCATAGCTGGCTGGAAGGCTCACTCGTCTGCCTCGTATAGTAAGAGCTGGCTGCCTAGAGGGGGTGGGCATGAGGGCACCAAACCTTGAGTGTTCTCGAGCATTGCCACGCCAGAGGATGCTAACCCTGGGAACGTGGAGCCCAGCACCCCGTCCTTCCCACCCCAGTGGGCAACAGAGAGAAACGCACAGACAGAGGCTAATCTGGACCAGGACGTGGGGTGCGATGGGGTTACCACTCCAAGGCCAGGCCTCCGTCCCCCCAGCCCTGGAGACAGGCCCCAGTCCTCCCCAGCCTGGACACCCTCTTCACCCATCCTGCTTGAAGTGGGCTCCCTCAACGCCCTAAGAGGGGCAGGGCCAACCTTCCCAAGGTTGAGTGAGGGCAGTCTTATCCCTGAGCTGCTGCACTTTCAGGATTGAGAGCGAGACACAGAGAAGCAGATGGTGGAGAATGAAAGACGGAAAGAGAGAACCATGAGAAACAGAGAAAAAGAAAATGAGACAGACCAAAAAGGAGATACAGAGAAAAGGCATGAAAGAAATAGAAAGGTAGAAAGATAGAAGAGAGAATGAGAGATGATGATACAAGGGGGGGGAAGAAAGAATGAGGGAGAGAGAAATAGAAGTAGAAAGAAAGACAAAGGAAAAAAAGAACAGACAAGAGGGAGACAGAAATAGAAGTAGAGAGAAAGAAAAGGAAAAATAGAACAGAGAAGAGAGAGAGAGAGATTTAACGAGAAGAGAGCCAGAGGGAGGCCCGGATGTGGGAGCCCAGGCGGCAGGCTCCCCAGGAGTGCGTACCCAGGACAGGCAGCCCAGGCGGGAAGCAGAAGGCGGCCGAGACAGGGGACCTCTGCAGACACCCTGGCCCACCAGGCAGCACAGCGACTTTAATGGTCCCCTGGGAGCTGATGGCATCTGACATGCCAAGCCCCACAGCCTCCTCCCCCTCCAGCCAGACCCGACTCAGACAGGAGGCTCCACCCACTGCCCACTTGTAAGCTTCCCTCTCCCGCCCTCTCTCACTTCTGCTGTTCCCGCTTCCACCTGGAGTGTGCAGGGCTGGGGCTAGATTGCTGGTCAGGGATTCCAGGAGGAAGTCCCATGCCCCTCGGGAGACCCCTGAGCCAGATGCTTCTCTCCGCCTTCCAGACCTCACCACATTAAAGCCACCTTGCATCCAGAGAGTATTTCCTGACTGTTTTCCCTATAAAGCCCTCTGGCCTCGGAGCAGGCACTTATCATGGCCCCATCTCATGAGCACCTACTATGCGCTAGGCCTGGGCTGAGTGTTTCACACACACAAGCTCAGCCAACTCTCAGAGAAAGATACTACAGCTCCCCATTTTACAGACAAAGAAACTGAGTCCCAGAGAGCTGAAGGAACAAGCCCCACGTCAAGCCAGCCTGTCCGCAATAGAGTCAGATTCAAATCCAAGGCGGACCCAGGAGCCCTACGTAAAGAGGATGGCCTTTCGGTAGCCAAACCAACATAGATGCACAGGGAAAAAGCCCAGGAGCGTGTGCACGCTGGTGCCGCTCACACATAGCACCACGTAGCCTCATTAGTTAAGCCCACGGAGCTGGTTCAAATCCCCCTTATTTCACTCACTACCTGGTTGTCCTTGGGCAAGTTACTCAACCACTGAGTGCCTCAACTGTCAAATGCGAGTCATACGGCACCTACCTGGAGCACTGCTGGACTAGACAAGCTCACATCGGTGGAGCACTTGGAAAGTGTCTGGCATACAGTGTATGTTGTATGTGTGTGTGCCTGCGTGAGTACGTATGTGCGTGTATGTTATATGTGGGTAAACACACATATATACATGTGCTTATGGTTTGTGTGTCATGTATATACGTGTATAGTTGCATGCACGAGCATGCAGGGGTGTGTGTGTGTATGTGTGTGTGTTGTCAAGCCCCTTTGGTCTCTGAGCTGCTGTCCTTCTGGGTTAAGAAAATTTAATTTTCTCCTCTCTGATTGATCGTATTCTCCACGAATAACAGTCAATACTTTTGTAATGACGGGGGTAGGCTTACAAGAGGCATGGTACATAAAAAACCAAAGTTGAAGCATTTGTAAGCCTTCAGCCTCCTCCTCCGGTGACCTCTGAGAATCCTCAGGCAGACCAGATGGTGATTCTCCAGCCCAGCACTGGAGGCTGGGACTGGGCTACCTGAGTGGGGTCCTCCCCAGACACGTGGAAGTCCCACCCCAGGCAGCTGCCCAGCCTCAGCCTCCGCAGCCCAGACAGTGTCTGCTGCCAAAGCACACACCTTCCTGTTGGAGTAGCTTCTCCCAGCCCAGGCTGGATGCTGGGGGAGGTGTGGCAGGCAGAGCAGTGAGCCGTGGGGG
Organism: Rhinolophus sinicus; assembly: GCF_057876585.1. Classification (NCBI taxonomy): domain Eukaryota; kingdom Metazoa; phylum Chordata; class Mammalia; order Chiroptera; family Rhinolophidae; genus Rhinolophus; species Rhinolophus sinicus. The sequence goes on from NC_142513.1 coordinate 13,093,752, forward strand.
CTGCCAACCCTGACCTCTGCAAGGTTTTCCCACTACCCCAGATGGACAAGAGACTGGCTCCACTCTAGCCCCATCTCTGCCTACAGTATGCTGGGTGTCCTGGAGCAAGTTCCTACCCTTCTCTGGGCCTCAGATGTCCCTTAGTCCTCAGAAAGTGGACTAAGGGCTCTTCTGCCTACAGCGGGCTGGGATCCATGGTACGTCAGGGGGAGCTCTGAGCCCAGGATAGGAGGACACAAAGAGCCTTGGCACTTAGGAACCAGGAGTGTCAACAATTATGCGCCCCCCTCAGAATGCTTACCGTGAAACTTCTCCCGTGTTACTTACATTGATTCACTTGTCCTCACATCCGCCTTTGAGGAGGTAACTCCATCCACTGTACAGATACAGTTTCTGGGGCACATGGAGCCTCCGTAACTTGTCCTCAGGCCTGTAGCTCCTTCGTGTGGTACCCGGGATTCTGGAAATGAACATCCTCGCACATTTACTAAATGCACACAAATCCACAGTACACAATCCACACACTCGTGTATGCACATGCGCGCATGCACAAGAATATCGTCCTCCCACCAATCACAGAGACCGCCCACTCCCTCCGCCCCTCAGGTCTTTTCTACTGTACACACTCAGGTGCCTTTGCATAAATATACAGAAACCCATTCTTTACACATTTAATCGTACCTAGCGCGGATAAGCTGTACGGATTTGCTCCACCTCAGTGCCCAGCACGATTTTAAGCACTTTACGTGGAGGAGCTCATTTAGTCTTCTGAACAATCTTATTATTGTCATTATTTCCATTTTAACATACATGAGGAAATCGAGGCACAAAGAGGTGAATCCTTTGTCTGGGGTCACAAGTCCAGTGGGTGGTAGGCTGGCTGGTTACACTCTCTCTCCATAGAAACAGACAGACTTGGAGGACGGTACAGCCCCTCAGCCCAGCCACACGTACAAATCACCATCTGCCACCCCACACGTTCACACGTCCACAGAAAGCCAGAAATCGCACTGGTGGCAAACACACAGGGACACGCCAGGCCGCTCCGCCAGCTGGGACCTTCTCTGGTGTCCTCATTGACTAAGGCAGGTTTCCAGTGGATAACAGTTAGACGGTGGGGGCAGGAAATAATCAGGGGCAGCCCAGATCAGTTAATGCCCTGGCTAGGCTCTCACTTTAGGGTCAGAATACTTTCTCATCCTGAATTTTATCACCCTGGATTCAGCTACGGCTCCATCCTCAGCCTTTCTGGAATTCACTCTGGGCATGGGCCAGTGGAGGGGAAATTATAGTAGACGGTAGTTTTCGAGGTGGTATAGCTCGGTGGCTAACAGACGGCCTAGGTCTATGACCCACCTCTGTGGCTTACTAGCTGTGTAACTGGGGGCAAGTTACTTAACCTTCTGTGCCTCAGTTTACTCATTGATAAAACCAGGCTTCCTAATGGCATTAGTGTGGGCATTAAATGAGTTAGTACATCTTATAACGCTTGACACAATGCCCAGCACAGAGTAAGCAATCAACACATGTTACCTATAATAATAATAGCTAATAAGAATAGCAATAATAGTCAACATTTGTTTAGCACACACTAGATGCCAGGCACTAAATGTTTTAGGAACATGATCTCATTTAAGCCTTGCTCCAGATTCATGGGTTAGATATTAGGATCCCCACTGTAAAGACGATGAAATGGAAACCCAGAGAGGTTAAGTCACTCACCCCAGTTCACACAGTTAATCCCAGTGGAAATTGGATTCCAACACTAGGTGTCTATGATTCTTACCCCATAAAGTTGCTTTTGAGAAGAGACTGTGGGACAGGAGCCTGGTGTTTGAGAGAGAAGACTGGAAAAGGTGGAAGGTCCTTAGAAATCTCTAGGTCACCCCCTCATTTCTCAGTTGAGAATAGAGGTTCAGAGAGGTTAAGTGATTTATCCAAGGTCACACAGCAACGGGCAGACTCAGAACTGCAACCCAGATCTATGTCACTCCAAATCCAAGTGGAGGAGGGAGGGAACACATAAAACTTTCCAGGTCAAATGCTCCAGGTTCTTCCAAAAGATAAACTGTAAGAAAACCAAAGGGATGGAGGGAGAATCAGTCAAGACTTAAAAGACACACATTTTTAATATGGTCAAGACTAAACTTCACTGTTTAGGGATGTGTACTTGGGCGACAACACTATAAAGAAACACAAAGAAATACTGTAAAAGTCAGGCTGTAATTGAGGTGGGACATTTGAGAGGCTTCCTTTTCCTGATTTGACTGGTTCGTTCATCGTTATAAGTGGTTCGTTCATCTTATTAGGTTCCACATTTGTTTTATGTGACTTTCTGTATTTGTGTTTTGTTTGACCATAAAAGGCTTTTTAAAAAAGAACAGCTGTACTAATTTATACAGTGACACCTTCCATCTGTTACTGCCTTAACCACGCATGAGTATTTTAATCTTCTTTTAACAGTTTGAGAACACAGAGGTTCAAAGAGGGAGGCAACTTGCCCACAGTCACACAGCAAATAAATCTGGGAGACAGGACTCGACCCGTGTGGCTTGGGGTGTCTCCACAGCACAGAGGTGGTTGGGCTGCTCTGGTGGTAGTTCCTGGCCCAGCAAAGGGGTTGGAGAGGTCACACGACAAATACAGAGAAACTGACTCCTCAGAAGACAAAGCACATCTAGAAGCTCCTCGGGGTACCCAGCTGTTCTCTCTGCAGCCAGACAGCAGTATCAGCTCTTTGGCAGGGTATCCAGAGGGAGGCAAGATGGCCTGATGAACCAAGGACCAGAGCTGTGGTGTCAGATAGGTGACCCGGGGCAAGTCACGAGCCCTCTCTGAGTCTCAGTGTCCCCATCTGTAAATTGGTCACAATAAATAGATGCTACCTTATTTGGCCATTATGGGAAATTCAGGGAGATATAGAAAGTGTTAGCACACAAAGCAAAGCTTGTTCAATGATAGCTATTAACGTCCCCAAACAGAAAAACTGCGATTCCACTGGCAGAATGCTCAAGAACAGGCAAAACTAATTTAGGGTGATAGAAGTCAGAGCAGTGGCTACTCTGGGAGGTGCTGACTGACAGGGGACTTGAGGAAGCTCCCACTGAGGGTGCTGTGTCTATTCCATATTTTGACCTGGCTGGTGATTACATGGGTGTACATGTGTAAAAATTCATCTAGCTGTATACTTAAGATTTTGGCACTTCAAAATTAATGTATGCCTCGATAACAAAATTTAGAATCATTTATGGTTTAAAAACAAATCTTTTAAAGATTTCTTTCCACAAGTATAAAATTCAAATCCCACATAAGAAAAAACACACACACCGACAGAAATATCCCATTCCAGTCCCCCCAACGCACACTTCCCACCCAATACACACAAATAACTCTCCCCAGTATACCCACTAAAACCCCCAACACTGTACACACAGAGCCAAACACCCCGATATTAAGACAAATAGAAGTCACTGTCCACTAGAGCACACACACCTGTACTCCCACTCTACCCCACAGCACATCCCTCTCCAAATATAGATGTTTTTCCACTCTGGGTGCGCAAGAACACACCCTCCATGCAAACACAAACAGAGACACACACAAACCAAACCCATAGACCAAACGGACTCAATTGGCAGATTCGCGAGTCTCACAGATGTGGGTAGGGGTCTTGGCCCCATCATTTCCTCAACCTAGGACCTGGGTCAAGTCATATCATTTCTCTGAGCCTCAGTTTCCTCATCTGTACAATGGGCCCGATAAGATCTTCTCTCATAACATGAATGAAGTAAAAGTAAAAAGGAAGACCATGAGCAAGACAGCTCTCTGAGGGAAGGAGCTGTGTCTAATTTGTCTCTGAATCCTCTGACTCACATCACGTCATTGTAAGTAGTAAACGTGTGTTGTCAGTTCTCACCAGTGTAATCTATAGATACAATATGATCTCAATAAAAAATCCAGCAAGGCTTCTGGAGGAAGTTGGCAAGTTGATTAAAAATTTCATGTAGAAGAGGCACAGCCTAAGGATTTTCAAGACCCTTCATTAGTCCTATTAGTAATACATGATGATTAAGAAAAAAACCCAAAATTGAGTAGTTTGCTAGGTTAAAGGGGAAGCTGGGGCATTAGGGGTGAGCCTGTGAAGACAGCAGTGCCAGGAGAGGGAACAGCATGGGCAAAGGCTCTGAGGCTGGAGGGAATTTGGTTCATTTGAAGAACTGAAAAAAGGCAGGTTAGGGAAGACATAGAGGGTACAGCGAGAGTAAGAGGTGGGTTGAGAGATTGGGTCAGAGGTAAGCAGAGGCCATTTCTTGCAGACTGGAGGCCTGAGTGCCACATCAGCTGCAGGGCTGGTGAAAACCTAAGACACTTTGTGCTTTGCCCAGTTCGGGTGGGCGGGGAGCTGGAGGCTGGGGACTGGGAGGGAGGTGGGGAGACCAGACCAGAGCTTAGCCTTTCAGGGAAAGAGAGCACTCCAGTCCAACCCAGGAGCTGATTTTCCACGGAACCGCAGAACCCTGAAACCAAGGGGTGTCCATTTCCCCGCTCCCCCTCACCCTAAGAATTCCCAGCAGAGTGTTGGCAGAGGCTGAGCCAGGGAGCCCCTCACCCTCCTCGGTGTCAGAGAGGTCTAGCCCCAATCCTCCAAAAAAAAGGTGGTGGGAGCTGGAGGGTGCCGATGGCCAGGAAGGACGGCTTACCCTTGAGGGGGCACCCTGTGCTCCTGTGCCCCGGCCCAGCAGTCCAGGCTGTGAGGCCACCAGGGGTCAAGGCTGTGCCCTCGGGGGCCAGCTGCCAGAGGACTGGAGAATCCTCGTCCTGGTCCAGCCCGGACAGCTGCACGGCCAGGTGTGGCCGCGGAATTTGCTGTGTCGTCTGCCCGCGCAGCTGGAGCGGAAAAGCCTCGGTGTCAGCGCCCCCGCCCCCCAGCCTGGCCACCGCATTCCTGCGCGGGGTGCGGAGCGCCGGCCCTGCGACCACATGCCAGCGCAAGACCCTGAGAATTCAACAGAGAGGGGGCTGGAAGGGACCCGTGGGACCCTCTGAATCGCCTGGCTTCTCAGTGGCGGGAGAACTGAGCCAGACTTCCCATCTGTTAAATGGGCACGGTGCTACTTTGCCTTGCCTAGCTAACAGGCTACAATGAGCACCAAAGATGAGCATCTTTATTTGAGTGGTGACCATCTATTGTGCGCCTGCTGTATGCCTGACACCTAGTAAAATAAGGTTTCACTTATTTATCTGGGCAATGAAGTTAGTCTGATACCATTCTCACTTTTTAGGTTAGGAAACAGAGAAGTGACTTCCTAGGTCACACAGGTAATAAATTCTGAATCTGCACTAGAATCCATGTCTGTGCTCTGAACCAACGAACTGCACGGACCCTAAACCCTATCAAGGGTGACTTGGTCACCTTGCAGAGGGCGACGACCAGGAAGCCGTTCTTTCCGGCAGGCAGGTGAGGTCACGTGAGGGCTGGTACTCCCCAGACCTTGAGGCTGGGTGGGCTAGGGGTTAAGCACTTTGCAGGCTGGGGCCTACCCAGTCTAGTTTGAATCCCAGCTCTGCTAGATGGCTAGCTGTGTGACCTTGGCTAAGTCACTTTCTTAGCCTCTCTGCCTCAGTGTTTCCATCTGGAGAATGGACTAATAACAGTGCCTACCTGTGGGGTTGTTGTGAGAAGAAAAGAATCAAATACAGTTAGCCCCTGAACAATGTGGGTTTGAACTGCACGGGTCCACTTACATTCGGATTTTTTTTCAATACATACACACATACAGTACTGTAAATGTGTTTTCTCTTAGGATTTTCTTTAAAACATTTTTTCCCTAGTTTAAGAATACAGTATAATACATATAAGATACAAAATACATGTTAATCAATTGTTTATGTTATAGGTAAGGCTTCTGGTTAAGAGTTAAGTTATTAGTAGTTAAGTTCTTTTTAGAACCTAGGCATTTTATCCCTGGTTTGGTGTTTTACATATATATAGAGAGAGAGGGTGCCAAAAAATGTATACACATTTTAAGAAAGGAAAAAACTGTATTAAAATATTGTAACTCCATGAATTAGCCACCCCAATGTGAGTGTGTGAAGAAGAAGACGAGCAAAGAGATGGAGGGAGGGAGAAAGAAAGGAAGAAAAGTGACTTCTGAAAAGCATTTGAAAGCCTCCTAACGAGAAGAAATAGTTCCCTTTTAGTCGCACACGGGTGGTGATGCCCCCCCACCTCTCCAGAGATGTGTGATCTTTCAGGGACCACCAGTCGCCTGGTAGGGGGAGAAGAGGGACCAGAAAGCAGCTCAGCTGGATATGTCCTGTGAAAGTCAGCGATGGCAAAGGGCAATCCTCATGTCCAGCCCAAACTCCTGGGCTCCTAACCGACTTGCTAACTCCACTGGCCATCACTGGAAATGCAGATGCCAAGGAGGGAGAACAGAAACCAATGTCAGAAGCCAGGGTATAGGATAGGGTTCTGCAAATCAGCCAGGAAAGTAGAGGCAAAATGGTAGGTGAAAACTAAGAAAGGAGCTGACTTAGAAACAAGGACTGCTAGTTTGTTTGCCTACATGGGGGAACCAGCAGGACATATATATGCTCACAAGCGCGTGCACACACGTATACACATAGTGCCTGAAATGTAATAACCAGCTAATACATACCATGATTAACTAAGGATTGGATTAAGCCTAAAAAAAATATTGTAACTCAATATACACTGATAACAAAAGATGAATACAAGTCACGTTTGACTTCTGCAATTACAAGAGGTGCTCAAAGTAGTTACCATCAGCATAATTTTAATACCTTTTTTTCCTTTCTTAAAACGCGCATACTTTTTTTGGTACCCTCTGTGTGTGTGTGTGTGTGTGTGTGTGTGTGTGTCTGTGTCTGTGTGTGTATAATTTCATAAATTATAAAATAAAACTAATGGACAAGACTTCTAAAATATAGTTTAATGAATATTTCAAAAGCAAACACCTATACGACTACCGCCAGGTAATGAACTAGAACATTGCCTATGCCCCCAAAACCCTCTTATCCCAACGCCCTCCCTGTCCTACAGGTCGCTGCTATGCTGACCCTGAATACTCAGTCTCCTGCTTCTCTTCCTAATTTTACCGATGCTCTTTCAGGCAACAACAGCTCCCTCCTCCCAGGCCTCCGCCCTGTGACCGCCTGAGACAGGCAGGTCCGAGGTCTGCAGGAGACAGTGGCCAGAGGAAGGAGCAGGAGGGGCCTCGAGGCTGCCGGCGATGGTGTAGGGTCCCCCACAGCTCCTTTCAGCGGCTCTCCTGTTCCCTGCCCTCTCACACCAGCCCTCCTAACCTTGTGCCCAAAATGAGCCCAGATATTGAGCAGCCTGGGAACAGCCAGTGGCTACAACCCTCTCCCCGTTAAGCAGTCAGGCAGTCTGGCCCCTGGCAGACACCAGCTTTGCCAGGGAGCGTCTAGTTGTCCCCTCTGGCTAGAAAGAGAGGTGGCCAGAGGTTAAGGATGGGGGAGGCATTGCAGAGGAGAGCTCAGAAGAAAGGAATTGGTGCTGGGGATGAATACTTCTGCTGGCTGGCCAGGAGCTGTAGACAAAGGCCACCCGCTGGGAGAATTACTGGGCTGCCTATCTGCCCTTGCCACCCGGGGTGAATTATTTCACACACTCTAGTCAACAAAAGGGCACCTGCTGCTTGCTCTTCCTGGAATGCCCTCTTCCCGCTGTTCCTCGGGCCAGCTCCAGGCCAACCTTCCAGATGTCAGCTTAGATAAAAATGATCCCTGAGCCTCCCTGTCCCTAAGCACTCTTCTCCGCAGGGCCCCAGGGATACTCTATTTAATCCATTATCATTCAGCATCTTTGAAACTGGATGGGCCACAAAACCCCTTTCACAGTGATTTAGAATCAATTTCTCTTCTGTTTAGAAAGAAGCAATTTAAATTTTAAAATAATTTCCTTTATAGCAGCATATTAACAATGATTCTTTAACAGAACTTTTTTGTTTGTTTGCATGTTTAGAAGGTGCCAGGCATAGTTCTGGACACTTGGGATGCATTAGTGAATAAAACAAGCAATGTTCCCTACCCTCTGGAGTTGACAGTCAAGTAGGAGAAACAGAAAATAAACAAATGAATACACAAATTATAATGTATATTTTTAAAAGACTCTTGGATGATATGCTTAATCCATAAAGTCCTTCTAGTTTTGGCCATTTAATAAAGTGATCTAGGCCAATTCACTTTAAAATAGACCAAGCTCATTGTCAAAATAGAGATCTCTTTTCCAATGGAAACACCTTTTTTTGTATTCTACCCTAGCAGAATTTAATCTTATGAATCGTGGCATTAGAATGTAATGTGGTTGTAAAAATGAAAAATTCTTTAGAGAAGGCAGCAAAAACTTACGTTTCCTTTTATTTATATTTACTTCACATATATTTATGTTGGGCTTGGCCAAAACACAATCGTAACTTCAGAAGAATTTCATGCAACTATTCCTCTAATGATTTTATATTTTTCAAAAAACTTAAACCACTATCCAAATAAAAAGACAAGTGATTTCCAAAAAATTCAAAAAGCAGAATGTTTATTTGTCCAAGAGAAACTCAGACTGCAAGATAAATTCTATAATCTCCAAACTCTTGCTACAAAAGTGGCATACATATAGGGTTTGCTTATAAAATTACATTTAGCATTCAATAAGAAAATGTTACCTTTTTGTAGCAGACATATTTTTGGCTCTACTTCTCCACTTCTGTAGTAAACATGAAGCCATGTACTTCTGTAAAATCTGACTCTAAGAAATTTATAATATAAAATTCTGAGCAAAGGTCAAAACTATGATAATCTGATTTAAAAATTTTAAACCTTATATGATGGATTTTTAGAGATTTAATTTAAAGTGCTCAGTATTTATTAAACTTTTCTTTTTATGAATATCTGCAAACTGATTCTCTTTTTTAATGAGAATCTGACTCACCAATATTTCAAACTAACATTTTTTCCTCCCATGTTACATGTGGTGATATTCTAATTCTCCATTTATTACTTGAGAGATTTCTTTAACAAAAAACTCTACTCTTTGTTTATTCAGTGGTTCAGTTCCCATAGGAGAGCCAGGAAAAATGCTTGGTTCTTTCCCTTTATTTCCTAGTTTTCAAAATAATGAGTTGATTTCTTCACATGGTACTTTTTAAAGTACCATTAGGAATCTATGGATTTAAACATTTGTGTGTGTTTCCATCCATTGCAGTTATTCTTATTTATGGTCAACTTGTCCCATCTTTGGCCTGTGGGAGCCTTTCTATTGGCCCCTGTGCTTTCCTGAAATGACTTTACCAGTCTTTGATAGCTTATGGCTTCCTTGCTCTCAGTTTGACAAGATGGTCCAGCTTCAACATGTACCTTCTGCCTCAAACCTGGGAAATTGTGTTTTGAAAAGGTGATAAATCTGCAGTTATTAAGGAAACTCACCTATCCGAAACATGGGAGGTCCTAATATCTAGCCCAATGCTTGGTGCATAGTAAATAGTTAATAAATATTGGTTGGCTGAATAAGTTAATGATTACCACCCTCACTAGATTTTAAGTTCCCTGAGGCCACAGACCATACGCTTCTAACAAGTACGCATATTTGTTGAATAGATAAATGACGGACTGAGAACCAACAATTAGGTGGTACCACTGAAGTCTCAGGCAGGGCAGAACCCTGGTATTTGTGGTCCTCTACCTCCCTCTGGTGGGGAAGGACAGAGCATCATCTTCCAATGCCTGAAAATCTAGCGTGGTGTTTTTCAAACTACAGATCTCCACCCACTAGTGAGTTGTAAAATCAATTCAGTGGGTCATGACCAGCATTTTTCATTGAATTTATAATTGGATAGAAAATATCAGGGTGCCTTACGTAGAGGAGAGGCAAATTCTGTCATGAACTGTCATAAAGCTATATTTATAATTATATCTATATATCTATTGGCATATTCACTTATATGCTACATGTATATTTTTATGTGTGTACTGGATCATCCTCCAATGATTTGTTGATACATGTTTAACAACTAGTGCCCTAGGGGAACATGTATACCATATATATGTTTATTATAAGTTTTTCTTAATATAATGTGTAGCACATAATTACAAAATAATGAAATACACAAATGCTCGTTATTGTAAATTCTACATAGTGAAATGATTCTCGCAGAATGCTTTCATTGATTTTTGCTGGACTCTTCTATCCATAGCCAACCTATAGTTTCAATTCAACCATGTTTTGACAAATGGAGTTGCATTCCAATCTAATAAAGCCCTGGTTTGTAGCACTTGCCAATTCCCCTGACGTCAAGCTACCAAGGTGCCGTCACTGAGCATAGAATTGGAAGAGTTGCACAGTAGCATATTATATAGATACAATAGATGTAAGTAACCCTAACAGCATAGAAAATAATATAGTAAAATAATTAGAAAATGGTAAGTTTTGAGTAATTATTTTGAGTTTAATTGTTAGCTTATGTAGTGTAATTTTTAATAATGGCTGTGTTTAACAATTAGCTTGCAAAGTCTTGAAAATGTAACAGTCTGCTCTCACAGGCCTGGATGAGTTGCCTCCACACACCATTAAACTATAATATGTATTTCCTAATATGGGTTGAAGTTAAAAAAAAAAAAAAGATAAAAACTTGTCTAGACACCTACAATTTTTCAGCTGTGGGTTAAACCCAGCCTTCAGAAATCTCCCGAGATGAAGCTGTATAGTCTCAAATGAAACAAATCCATTTTCTTTTTGACAGAAATACAAACCCTGAGACATTCAGGAGGTATATTTTTTGATTGCTCCTCTGGGTGATGTCTAGGGTTTCTGTCACCCAGCACTTTCGCCTTTTTTGGGGGTGGGGGATCAGCATCTGGATTTTCATTGGAGGAACCACTTAATTAATAATGTCCGATGTACTTTGCTGCTCTTAATTGTTATGCAGCTTGCTATAGAAAGTAATAATAACTGAGGACCTGTCAATCTTCAGGAGATACTGATGGTTTCAGATACCATCATAATAACATCTTTCTGGCTGTGTAGTTTTTATTCTCAATAACAGAAAGACAAATTGGTATAATCACCACTATATTTTCTTTTTTAAACCTAGCTTTTTGAAGGCCTGGAGACATCTTGCTATATAAGAATTCTGATCAGTTAAATGCAATTTACAGATATGAAGATCATCTTGAGATGGTTTTAAGGAATAAATACTTTTCTTCTCATTAGTTTATTTATTTTTTACGATTTTTTTTTTTTTATTGGGGAAGGGGAACAGGACTTTATTGGGGAACAGTGTGTACTTCCAGGACTTTTTTCCAAGTCAAGTTGTTGTCCTTTCAATCTTAGTTGTGGAGGGTGCCGTTCAGCTTCAAGTTGTTGTCCTTTCAGTCTTAGTTGTAGAGGGCGCAGCTCAGCTCCAGGTCCAGTTGCCATTTTCTAGTTGCAGAGGGCACAGCCCACCATCCCTTGTGTGAGTCGAGGAATCAAACTGGCAACCTTGTGGTTGAGAGCCCGTGCTCCAACTAACTGAGCCATTGGGGAGGCAGCTCAGCTCAAGGTGCCGTGTTCAATTTTAGTTGCATGGGGCAGAGCCCATCATCCCTTGCGGGACTTGAGGAATTGAACTGGCAACCTTGTGGTTGAGAGCCCACTGGCCCATGTGGGAATCGAATCAGTAGCCTTTGGAGTTAGGAGCATGGAGCTGTAATCGCCTGAGCCACCGGGCCGGCCCTTCTCATTAGTTTATTGATTCATTCTGTACATGGGGGATTTTTAAACATCAGTCCATTATAGGTGTAAATCAGGCCACTGGTTCCCAAAGGGTGGCAGCTATCCTTGGTATGGGTACATGAGATTATTTAAGGCAGCTAGAGATGATGAATGTTTCAATAGAAATGTTTTATTTGTGATAGAAGAAATAAAACTGGCACACAGAATCCATGATTCCATGGATATTTTTGTCTGGGAGGCTATTCAGTAGGTATTTAAGTTTTAAATAAGTATTGTTTAAAGGAAAATGTATAGTAAATAATAGCATTGGTATATGGACAGAGCAAAAGCAGTTTAGGTGGCTGTCGCAGATTGAATGGTGACTCCCAAAAGTTCTGTCACTGTCTTCACCCCTGGTACCTGACAATGAGACCTTATTTGCAATTAGAGTCTTTGCAGATATAAAGGATCTCAAGATGGGATTATCCTGGATTTAGAGCGGCCCCTAAATCCGATGACTAGTGTCCTAATAAGAGACAGAAGGAGAAAAGAAACAGGCAGAGACACAGAAGGCCCCATGAAGACAGGCAGAGATTGCTGTTATGCAGCTACAAGCCACCAGAAGGCAGGAGAGAGCCATGGAAGGGATTCGCTCCCAGAGCCTCCTGAAGGAACCAACCAACCCTCTCCATAGCTTGATTTAAGATTTCTGGTCTCCAGAACTGTCAGAGAATCAATTTCTGTTGTTTTAAGCCACCACGTTTGTGGTAATTTGTTATGGCGGCCCTAGGACACTAATACAGTGGAAAAGAAATGAGTCGAGGTTGGGAAATGCTGAATTAGACTCCCACGACAAAAAAACGAGAAGACAGCTCTGTGATAAACCGAGTGACTGCGTCTTCAACGCCCTCATGTGATCTCCATTAGCTCCCTCCTCCAGCATGTCCACGCAATACACACAGGTGTTTTAAAAGGAAAAATAAATCTAATAATTTAACATTTAAATTTAATAAATATTTTACGCTTTTATTTTCTAACGAAATTTGATTTCTTGTCCCCATACCTGCATCCACATAATGAACCTCGAGCTCATAAACTAACTTTGGGGAAGGGGCTGAGCTCCTCTTGTCTCCCCATTTTACAGAAGAGAAAACTAAGGCTCCGGTGGAGGCGGTGTCTCCAAGTCTCAAAGAGAGACTAAATGATGCTGTGACTACTGCGCCCACGCCTACGGCGCTACATTGATTCTTTCCCACCTCCAGCAAATACTCCCACGAGAGCTGATTCCCAGACCAAAGCAAGACGCACAGGCCGAGATTCGTACCTACCCCACTCGGAACGTGTCGCGGGTGGCAGGACTCAGAGAAGCCACAGGAGGGAAGAGCGACGTTCGGAGAGCCGCGCGCTGCGGAGACGCCAATGGCCAAGAGAGGGAGCGCGAGCACTTCTCAGGGGCGGGGCCTGCGGGCGGCGCGCCTGCGCGGGAAGGGAGGTGGCGGCGCGGGCCTGGGCGAGGAGCACAACGGTGGCCGAGAGGGCGCGGGGAGCCGGACGGTGGCCGACGAGGTTCGGCATGGAGCACCTGGAGCGCTGCGCGCGGGTCCTCAGAGCCACGCTGGTGCGGGCGGCCGTGCGGCGCTACCTGCCTTGGGCGCTGGCGGCCTCCATGCTGGCAGGCTCCTTCCTCAAGGAGCTCTCCCCGCTGCCCGAGAGCTACCTCAGCAACAAGCGCAACGTCCTCAACGTGTGAGTGCGCCCCGGCTCCTCGCCGTCCGGTCCCCGCTGTAGCCGATCCGCTGTCGCCTCGTCCAGGGAGCTGGGGGTTAGCTACTGTGATGGACCAGTCATTGGCAGGGGGAGCCTTCCCGGTCGTGATAGCATCTGCACGCGTGTCACGACCGAGGGACCTCGGAATAGCTAGTGTCACTAGCAGTTCGTGTGTGTACCCCCAAACCAGACAGCTGAGCCTGACTGGGCAGGGAGTGGCGAGCAGGGTTGTGTGTATGTGTGCGTGTGTATGTAGGGGTGCAGGGTGGGACGGGGGTACGAACCAGCCTATGTCGCTGCTCCCTGCACCTCCCCTTAGAGTTACGAGTTGGCCCATGCCCTGGGGGAGATGCCACCTCCCTCCTGTTTGCATGTGTCATTCCCCACGCCTCCATTGTAAGCCCCCTACCCCCAGCTTGTGACAATCCCGTCACTGCCTGTGAAGGACCTGCCTTCTCTACCCCCCCAGCACCGCCCTCCCTCCCCCCACCCCCGACCTTTGAGAGCCTTGTCCCAGCCTAGGATAGAAACCCCACACCACTGCAAGATAATCTCTCCTGGGAGTGGAACCCTCCAGTCTATGACCTTTTCCCTGGATTTCCTTGGACCTTCTCAGCCGCTCAAAGTTCATGGCAGTGGACCAGGAAAGCAACCCCAGCGGGGCTCTTTGAGAAATCTCCTTAACTTCACCCACTTCTCTCTCTCTCTCTCTCTCTCTCTCTCTCTCTCTCTCTCTCTCTCTCTCTCTCTCTCATCGCCTGGATTTTAAGTTTATTGCATGAAAACACTGTTGCAGTAGTAAAGGGAAACTCTGAAAAATAAAACTTTGTCCTTGATGTGGGCCTGGATTCTTCTTTAGAATTACAGTGTCGCACCATCTCCTAAACAGCAGCCCAACGTCGGTTATCTACTTCAAACCCTGGTTTCTCTCCCCAGCAGCTTCGTCAAATGCCTGACAGGTCTTGGCTCTGGCAAGATCTTTGCGTATTAGTCTCAGGGAGGAATTTTAGGACAGGCCCTTGAGTGGTGTCTGAGAAACTTTTGGAACCGGGGAAAGAGTCGTTCTGTCCTTGGCGTACCTTCCTTCCTCACGCACCATGGAGGCTAGGCTAAGAATAGATCATGAGAGTGGTAGTAACCCCAAGCCTCTTGGATGTGTGTTTACCGCAGCTAGTCCCCAGGTCAGCCACCTTTGATGAGTGCAAAGGAGGCAAACGAGGCAGCTGCTGCTTTATCTGGCCTGGGGAAGCTGGGAGCCAAGCAGCCTGGCAGACAAGTCCCTGTTGTTTGCTGATAGCCATGGATCCTGGCGTTTTGTTCCAAGCCTCTGTGTGCTAATTCGTGGAAGGGAACTAGTGAATCATTGGCTCTGGAAGGGATTTAAAAAGTCATTTGGTCCTTTCAGTGCTGTTGAACAGCTGAGGAAATAGGCCTAGAGAAGCGTGTTAACAAGTCAGAATCAGGATTTGAAGCTGGGTCTGCTAGTATGAAGTCAAGCTCTGTTCCAAGATCGTTTCTGCCATGTAAGAAAGAACCACGGTGTAGAAAAAGCGTGAGCTTTGGGGCTGGCCAAATCTCGGTTTAATATGTGTTTGCTGATTGTGTGAGTGTGACCCTGGGAATCTGAGCCTCAGATTCTTTATCTATAAAAGGGGCAAATGATACCTTCCTCCAAGGGTAATTGTGAGTGTTCTATGGGAAGATGAGTGTATGAAAAGCTCTTGGCACTTGGTAGATGCTCAATTATTATTACTTTCCTAGACAAATAGCATAGTGCTTAAGACCACAGACTTTGGATTTGAATCCCAGCCCCACCTCTTATGACCTCCACTTTAGGCATGCTCCTTCTCTGTGCCTCAGTTTTCTCATCTGTAAAATGGAGATAGTAACAGTACCTACCTCATACGTAGAGTTGTTTAAGGATTAAATAGATAATACATTTAAAGTACCTAGTAAGTTGTTATCTGTAGCTTTCATCAGCTTTTCTCATTTTCCCTCCTTTGAGAGTCTATAGTGACCTGAGTCATGACATTGTTTTTCCTCTCCACCAAGTGTTCTTCACTTCCACTTTCCTCCTCTGCCAGGTATTTTGTCAAAGTGGCCTGGGCCTGGACCTTCTGTCTCCTCCTGCCTTTCATTGCCCTCACCAACTACCACCTGACAGGCAAGGCTGGCCTGGTCCTGCGGCGGTTGAGCACCCTCCTTGTGGGCACGGCCATCTGGTATGTCTGCACAGCCATCTTCTCCAACGTTGAACACTATACAGGCAGCTGCTACAAGTCACCGGCTCTGGAGGGGACCAGAAAGGAGCAGAATAAGCAGCAGTGCCACCAGGAAGGAGGCTTCTGGCACGGCTTTGACATCTCAGGCCACTCCTTCCTGCTGAGCTTCTGTGCCCTCATGATTGTGGAGGAGATGGCTGTGCTGCATGAGGTGAAGACGGACCGAAGCCACCACCTCCACACTGCCATCACCACCCTGGAGGTCGCCCTGGGCTTCCTGACCTTCGTTTGGGTGTGCATGTTTCTGTGCACGGCTGTGTATTTCCACGACTTGTCCCAGAAAGTGTTTGGCACCCTGTTTGGTTTGCTGGGCTGGTATGGGACATATGGGTTTTGGTATCTGAAATCATTTTCCCCAGGACTTCCTCCCCAGAGCTCTAGTTCGAATTTGAAGCAGGACAGTTATAAGAAATAAAAGAGAAACAAAAAGGGGGACGGGAGGACAATGGGTAATATATTTTTCTGAGTTATTTGTCTAAATTATTGATGCTACTACAGAGACGAAGCTTACCAGGCAGTTTTAGTGGGTGATGGTGGAGGCTGGGAGCTAGTTCAGTCCCCAGACTGTTCTTGGTGGTGTCACCCTGTGTCATAAGCACCACCATTCCCAGTCAGGCACTTTTTGTCCCTGGCAAGACTGAATCTGGACCATCCCTTTTGTCCCTAGAGGGCAGAGCTCAGGCTCAGTGAGAGGACAGAAGCAGGAAAGCCTCTTGTGTGGCTGAAGGGGAGGCCAGGGCCTCAGGACTCCTCTGCTGCCGCCTTCTCTCTCTGATTCTAGTTGGCTTTTGTTTTAACGGCTGTTAAGGCTGTTATTTAATAGTATTTCCCTCTGGTCAATTTTGCATAAGCATTTATTTCCAGCAGGGTTCTTTATAAAACTACCAACCATTGCCTGAAAAACACTCTCTGGTGTTAGTATTTGTTTTATCCGTGGAATGTTAAATATTACAGCTGGCTTGTGATTAGCTACCAAAACTGACAAACTGGAGTGCCTCTGCGACCGCGTATTGGGTGATTTTTATGTAATGAACACTGATAATTTTTCGTCTGTGTTGTCTATTTTCGGAGCAATTGTTCTCTGTCAACAGAACTGAAAATAACTCTCAGCTCCACTGCTTCACTTTGGCACATGTGTCGATTGCTTTGAGGTTTTTTTGTTTAGAACACTAACCTACTTTTTATAAACCAAACTCTTGGCTTATGATTTTAAATTCCACCTCGTGGGGTTGTTTTCTCTGTTAAGAATAAACCCCCAAAAAGTAGGCATTTTCATAATAACTTGATACATTTTAAGCTGAGGGTAATTTTACAAAATGCGGAATTGCACTGAAACTTCCCTGATCACACGTCCACACGTCCTTGGGGTAGACTGACCAACCAGTGCTTCGGTCATACGATAAGTACCTTGATCGGTCTGCTGGGACCCAAGGCGTTCTTACCTTTTGGACAAGATTATGATAAGTCAGAAGGAAAGGACAATGACTTCCTGTTGCCTTTGATGGCAACAAGCTAACCTGTTGGCAAAAATGTCCTTATCAAATGGTGTCATGACATTGACCCCACCCTCCTCTTATCTGAACCACAATCAAAAGTAAACCAAACCCAAGTCTAGTCGGCTGGTCTTGAAATCAGCCTTTTCTGTCCGCTTTCCAACACTTCTCAATTTCCCAGCTTGTCAGTCAGTGGTCTTCAATGTGAGAGTGCTGGAAAGGGTTAGAAAACTGTCACCTCCACCTCCTCACAGAGGCAGTTCTGTGCTCTGTGATGAGATACCCCTCACCTGCCTCGGGCTGTCTCCTTAAGCCTTTCAAAGCATATCTCTCTCATTTTGGATAATCATCCTTGAAGCTTCTTTGATGCCCCTCCCTCTGGTGCCCCCCCCCATTCAAGCCTGATAATAGCCTTAACTGATAAGCGCCACACTCCACTGGCTTAGCTCAAGCTTAGATTGTTTTCTTGAGCTCTGGAAAATTGTATTTCATATAAAGATCTATTTAAAATGTGTAGTTGTATCCAGTTGAGCTGCAAGTTACCTTGTGTTGATCAAAATATGAGGTATGATACTGTGTTTCCTTGAAAATAAGACCTAGCCAGACAATCAGCTCTAATACATCTTTTGGAGCAAAAGTTAATATAAGACCCGGTATTATATTATACCCGGTCTTACAGTAAAATAAGACCAGGTCTTATATTAATTTTTGCTCCAAAAGACACATTAGACCTGATTGTCCAACTAGGTCTTATTTTCAGGGAAACAGGGTACCACCTACTAGAAGAAGGTGGCAGAAACACGGGCAATGAGATTTCAGAGGGGTCACCATGGTGCTTTGGGAGCATTGGCATGATGCGATGGCCCCCTGAGATTTCTTTGCCCTCTGGAGTGGAAGTGGGGTGGGAGCCGGGGGTGGGGTAGGTGGCAGGAGTTTGTTGAAGGCATTGAAGTCTCTCCCAAGTTTCCTGTTTAGCACCAAAAGGCATCAAGCACAGGGTGACTCCTGAAGTTCATTTGTCAGACTTAAACCTCCAGACATTTCTGTCATTGGGTCTGATTCAGGCTTAGCATTCAACTGACTCATTACCAAGCCTTGTACATTGATTAGTCTTCTACCCCTTCCTGTTCATTCTTAGCACCCTTGCCTTTCTCTTGGGAACATGCCTTCTGTCCCTGTGTGAGACAGCATGGCGTCGCTGAAAGAGTTTGGGCTTAGGCAAATGTGAGATGTGGGTTCAAATCATGGTACCATTACTGAGAGCTTTCTGACCGTGGGCAAGCCTCATTTTCCTTATCTGTAAAATGGACATGATGCTATTAGGATGAAGGGAAATGATGCATGCAGAATGCCCAGCACATGGGCTTAGCAGGCCATAATCCCCTGTCCCCTTTTTCTGGACTAAGCCTTTAGAATCTTTGGGCTCCTCCAGAGAAGGCAGAGAAACTGACATCTTTTGAATGCCATTTGGGGTCTGGGTCTCCTGTTGAAATAGCCGTGTATTGTCTTTTGAAAAGTGTCTGTCGTCCCCAGGTGCTGAACAAGGGGCTTTTGAGGGCATCTGTGATCACACAATACTGCCAGGCTTGTTGTGCCTCTCCATGTCGAGGTTCATTCGCTGGTGCCTCATTTTCCATGTGCATCTGTCATAGTCTGAGAACCAGATTGTATTTAGAGAATGGCTCTTGCCACTGTTATATACACACAGATCACGTGTATGAGCAAGCAAATTAAGTAAACTGGAGATAATGAAATACCACATTCCAGCGTTTCGTGTGTTCCTTTCTATTACCCTCCATGAAGTCCAGAACCAGAAAAGCTCTGTCCACTATGAAAGCGTAGTTCTTTCTTGAGCTATTTGTTACATATATAGAGTATTTCATGGCTGTAGTTACTTTTCCTAAATCCTGTAAACTATTTAGTTTATGTTCAGTTATGTATTTCTTAGCTTGATTTACTCCTTCCCTCTACTATGTCCGTGTCTTAGAGTCCTGGGGTCTGGATCAGCCCGATTTGGGAGTTTTCTTGGCAGAAGGAGAAGAGGTAAGCCTTATTTATGGAAGTGATACTGAAAGGCAGTTCCACAGTCCACTCCAATGAGGTCATGCTTGCAACTGCCTCATAGCCCTGGAGGCCTAGACACGTGAGGGCTTTTTTGTGCCATTTAGTGCCCACTCATTTGTCAGCCTGACATGCTTGGCAACTCCAGGTATTGTCTGTCAAAAGCTGAATGGCTCCAAGATTAGAATCTCCTCACACAGCAAGAATTCCCTGTTCGGATTCCTTGGGCAGCAATGAACCCTTCTTGAGTTCATAACGTGAGCCAGGAGCTGGGTAGGATGATAAACTCCCTCCCTCGTGGAGTTTGTGGTCCAAAGTCAGTCCCTTCAGAGCCTAAGGTGTGGGCTGGGGTCGCAAAGGTGAATTTGATACATCTATGCATTTGAGGCATTTTCTCTTAGTGCGGGGAAGACACATGAGGAACCAGCACCACCAGAAAGTGTTCCGAGGGCTGGGGCAAGGTCTGGGCCTGGGCCCATAGAGCAGGGGACAACCAGCTGCCCTGGGGAATTAGGGAATATCTTCTCAGAACCTAACGATTCTTTTGGGGTCTTAAAGGGTGAGGAGGACGTCACGCTGTTAGAGAAGGGCGTCCAGGAAAGTGAGAACAGCAGGCCCAACGACAGATAACGCTGCCCTAATTTTTACTGAGATGTCCCTTCTCCAGAAACCTCACTTTTCCATCATTTTCAAAAGCGATGGAGATTGAAGAAAGGCGTACAGGACTATCAGTGTAATAATAATATAAAGAGCACTGAGCTAGAAGTTAGAATACCTGGCCTTGAGATGAGTTCTGCCACTGCTGTTTCTGCTTTTCTCTGTGACTTTGAATCAACATCTCTGGGTCTCAATTTGCTTATTTGATAAATGATGGTAGCGGACTGGATACTCTCACCATCTCTTCTACTCTATTCTGTTCCTCTGTTCTGCTTGATGAAAAATTCTTCCCAAGCTGGTTAGAACTTTTATTTTGGGAAACAACATGAAAAGAAACTCCCACTCCGTGCTGAGGTGGCAGCTGGTTTCCTAGTGAGTGATGGAGGAGCCGACCTCTGTTTGCCCTTTCTCATACCCCCCTTTTTTTCTTTGTCAACAGCCTAATGTAGTTTAGACCCGATTGCATGGGTTCACCTGGACTTATTACAGATGGGGAGCTGAAGCTAGTTCCCAGAAGGGTGAAATGCAGAAACCTTAAAAAACAAACAAAAAGGTCTCCAAAATCAATCCATTTTTGATAGCTGTTAGGAGAAGGTAGGTTCTATTAAGAGAAAACCTGTGCAGCATAGTCACCTGCAGAAATTGTCCCAGAAACCCCTAATATCTGCCAAGTTGGGGGTGGCCAGTTGGCTCAGTGGTTAGAGTTCAGTGCTCATAACACCAAGGTCGCCAGTTCGATTCCCACATGGGCCAGTGAGCTGCGCCCTCCACAACTAGATTGAAAACAACGACTTGACCTGGAGCTGAGCTGCGCCCTCCACAACTAGATTGAAGGACAACAACTTGACTTGGAGCTGATGGGTCCTGGGAAAACACACTGTTCCTCAATATTCCCCAATAAAAATTTTTTTTAAAAAAGGTAAGTGGCAAGTTTTAAAGTTGAACACACACAGCACTGAAAACAGGTCCTCCCAAACCTTGGGGGGAGGGAGGATGGTAAACTGGTATTACCTGTTTAGATGGTAACATAGTAGCATCCAAACTTGAACAGTGCAGACCCAACAATATGAGTCTAGGGATTTGGGTTAAGAAAATGCTCATAGAAGTGGGCAAAGAAGTACAAAGATTTTACAGCAGCTTTTTGTAATGGTGAAAAATGGTCAAACCCACAAATACCCATCAGTTCAATTATGGTAACTCTCTATTAGGAATAGAATGCAGTCACTGCAAAGAATTAAATGGTGTTGTATTTAGCATGGAATCTGGTGGCAGAAAGTCTTGGGTTTGTGCTGACTGACTTCCAGCCGTGTGCCCTCGATCAAGTTGGGCTCTCTGAGCCTGCGTTTCTGAAGCATAAGATGGGGGGATCATGCCTGGCCTCATTGCAGGTTCCCCACCCTAATGGTGGAGGAGAACTGAGGGAACCAGGCACAGTGTTCGTTCAAAGAGACGTGGTGCCTTGAAGTTTACAGTCTCCCTGGGCACAGACAATGAATGAGAAACTCCAGTGTGCCGAGTGTCGGAAGCAGGGTGTTCCCCCAACTGGCCCGAACATTGTCACAGCTCAGGCAGAGATGATTGACAGTCTTAGAAAAGCAAAGGAGGGAGGAGACTAAACATGGACTCAGGCCAGATTGCCTGCCTGAGTTCTAATTCTGGCCACATACACTGGCTGTGAGCCCTTCAATAGTTCCCTGACCTCTCAGCCTCAGTTTCCTCACCTGTAAAATGGGGGATAACGTAATGACCTACCTCATGGAGTTGTGAGGATTAAATGAGTTGATGCTTGTAAAGTGCTTACTGAGAACAGGTTCTAGTGCATGTGAGGTGCTATATAAATAAATGTCTTTCAAGCGCACAGTAAGTTCCTAATGTGTCTTCGTTACCAAAACTACTTTAAAATCAGGAGAAAGAAACCCTATTCATGTCGATGTCTTCATTTTGACCAACTCAGAGGTGGTTAAAATGCAGTCAATGAATGTGGACGGCCCCGTCCCATAGAGTCCCGGAGACGGCAGCCTGGTTTCAGGGTTAAATAGGAGGTAGAAGAGAGCAAGGGAGGTGTTTTCCAGGAGAGCCAAAAGGAAAAGACATCATGGATTGGTAGGGTCTTTGAGGACAGGGTAAAGCAGGTCCCCCTCTTTGAGGCGCTGTGCACGCAAAGCAATCCAAGGTCTGCCTGACCCTGGTTTCCAGGCTGCGTATTTTCGGGGCCTGAGCTGGGAGCCTTTCCGCGGTGCCCTGACTTCCCCTGTCTTCTCTGCCAGGGTGTGGCTGCCTGGCGCATGTGTGGCTGCCTGAGTGCCTGGGAGGTGAGTAGGTGGGGGTTCCTGAGGGCCACCCGGATTAGCATCTTAATTTCTGGAACAAAGTTATTCAGGCCTCGCCCAACCAAGCTGCTGTGGCCCATTTCCCAACCACTGCTTTCATCCCTTCTTGCCTTCTGCTTGCATTTTCTGAGCATGCTCTATCTGTCTGGTACCCCATGCTGCTGGGGACTGATGCAGGGGTGAATGGGTGGGGGCATGAACCGACTCTCATCTGGATGTAAAGTGAAGCACTGTGTCCAAGTGAGGTGGGTTTATGTCAAGGGCAAAACTGCAAAGTCTATCCAGCAGCTGAAGCCGTTCCCACACTCAGCAACTTGAGACCTGAACTCGACCCTTGCTAGCTCTTGTGGGGCCCTGAGTCTGAACCACGTGTCTCCACCCCTCTAGCCCCAACCTTTGGAAATGAGAGCTAGATGGACAACGCAGGTTTAGAAATGAAAAGCAACTGCTTCTCCTGGATGCTTTATTGGGGACTTTCAGTGGTTTCTAAGCATGAGCGGCAGTGACACCCAGACTCACCCAACATGCAAAAGGCACAGGAAAGTGAGACATGACCAGGGCAGGCAGCGTGGCATGGTGGGGCATGAGGGGAGCCCCACAAGTGATGGGAAAGGTGGGCATTAAAGGAGATGGCTTTGGCAGAGGCTGGGAGAGGGACTTGAGGTTTATCCCCCTCCAGACCCACCCCTGCACTCGGGCCGGGACTGACCTTCTAAGCAGGTCAACATGGCTTTTACTGAAAGTCCACTTCACATGGTGGGAACACTCAGCTCCAGGTGGGAAGAGGATGATGGATGCTGCCTTCAGGGATTACCGGGAAAATGCCAAACCAAACTCACTGGCCACATCAGGAAGGGAATGAGGCTGTGCTCATGGTGTTGCTCCCCGTCATGGCCTGGTGGTTGGGTGCCACTGTCCTGGCTCGAGCCAGTGCTGTCTCAGTCCATGTCCAGGAGAAGAATGAAGCCCCTTCCAATCTTCAGGGGCCTCCCATGGGGTGTCTGGGCCTCCAGCCCTACCTGGAGGCTGGAAGAGTTGAGTCTTGATGTTGGCTTTGTCCTGTGGAAGAGTTCCCTGGGCAAGAGGGAAGGGGAGGCGAGGGGTCAGGCCCTCTGAGCCCCCAGCACCTCCCAGAATCTGGGCCCTGGTGGGTGAAACAGCCTGGGACTCACCTCAGATCCTAACCAGTCCCCACAGTTCCATCTTGAAACCTTGAATCGAAAGAAAAGGCATTCGTGTTTTGTTTCTGATCTCTCTCTCTCTCTCTCTCTCTCTCTCTCTCTCTCTCTCTCTCTCTCTCTCTCTCTCTCCCTCTCTCTCTCTCTCTCCTTTAGTAGAGCCGTGGCCTCAACTCACGGCATTGGCAACGTCTACTTCTAAACTATGGAATGTTTTCACATTGACAATAGAATTACTCCGAACAAGGGGCAGGGAAAGGCTGTCCAAGTTCATGAGACAGTGCGTTACTGAGAGCTCATTGGGGATCACACAGCACAGAGACACTGACAGTCAGACACCAAGCCCAGGCCTGGCTCTAGATGTATTTTTTCTTGAGGTACCAGTAGGCAAAGTAGCCCATCCCGCCCAGGGAGCCCATGAGGAAGGAGGCCCCAAAGAAAGATGGTGGTTTCCGCTTGACCAGCCGGAACGCGTTGGGGATGACGGCTGACAGCAGCGTGGTGTGGATGTCACCAAGGACTTTCCGGAAGGCAAAGCGTTTCTGGACCCTCTCGAAGAAGGACTGCAGGTTGGGCCGGCTGCCATCTTCCCAGTATTTCTTGGACAGTCCCAGGAACTTGAGGCGATGCAGGGTGGCTCCCAGAAGGACGTCAGCCAGGGTGAAAGCACAGCCGCACAGCCACAGCTCACATTTCTGTCCTAGTGAGGGAGAGAGAGGAGGGGGAGGGGGGTTGGGTGCGGGAGGCATCAGCTTTTCTCCCCCCACACACTCACTCTTCTCTCATGGACTCCTCTGGTGTTGGTCTGCCTGCCATAGCATTTCCCCAAGGTCATTCATTCCTGTACAACTTTAATGATTTTGGCCATGTCCTTACACCATCCCTACGATCCTTTTTTTCATTTAAATCAACTGACTTTTTATATGTGCAAGGACTGAGCTTTGGGAGTTCAAGATTTAGATACTGGGCAACAAGAGAAACCAGTAAAGGAGCACAAGAAGGGGCAGCCGTGGAGGTGGGAGACGACCCAGGACAGTGGGGTGTCTGGAAACCAAGATGAGAAAGTGTCCCAAGGAGAAGGGCATGCTCAGGTGGGTTCAAATGCTGCAGAGAGGTCAGGAGGCAGCCTGAGAATGGTGATTACATTTGGCAGCCGGTGACCTTGGTTAGAGCAGCTGGCGTAGATGCTGACAGCAAAAGCCTGGTTGGAAGGACTCCAAGAGAGAAAGGGACAAGAACTGGAGATGGCAAGCAAAGATCACTCTTTCAAGGAGTTTTGTTGTCACGGGAAGGATGCACTCAGAATCTGAGACACGTCAAGAGTGGTTTTGTACGTTGGGAGGAAAAACCCAGCATGTTGGTGGGAATGATATTGCGAGGGGGTAAATGATTCTCCAGGAGAGAGTGGGGAGAATTCCTGTGTGATGTCCTTCAGTGGATGAGCGTGGAGGGCATCTAGTACACAAGGACTAGTCAAGGACAGTTCAGCCCTGGTGATAAGAGGGAGTGTGGGGTACCATAGTGCATCAAATCAAAGTCGCCATCAAATGTAAGACATCCACCCCAGATGTCTTACAGAGAACAAGTGAGTACAGTGAAGCAAGAGAA
Organism: Rhinolophus sinicus; assembly: GCF_057876585.1. NCBI lineage: Eukaryota > Metazoa > Chordata > Mammalia > Chiroptera > Rhinolophidae > Rhinolophus > Rhinolophus sinicus. Next base: position 13,118,859 of record NC_142513.1, read on the forward strand.
GGGCAGGGGAGTGGAAGGGCCAAGCAAGGGGCGTACTTGTGACGGTCAGGGAATCACCACTCAGTACAGGGAGAGGTGAGCATGAGGGGGTGCAGGGCAGTGAAAGGAGGCAGGATCAGGGGTGGAAGGCTCCAGCTATAGACTGGATGAGTGTAGACAGATTTGTAGAGCAAGGACTGAGCCCCGGGGCACTTCAAAGCTTAGATATTGGGCAATGAGAAACCAGCAAAGTTTCATGAGGGGAACCCTGTGAGGCGAGCGTGGTGTGATTTCCTTAATCCTCACAACAATCCTGTCTGGTAGGTGCTTTTATTATCCCTGTTTTACAGATGAGGAACCGGCGGCACAGAGAGGTTCAGTAACTTGGCCAAAGCTACACAGCAGTGTGACCTTGAGCAAGTCCCATCTCCCCGAGGCTCAGTTTTTTCATCTGGAGGATGTACATGTCTTTAACTGTCGTATGTATTAAGCTAGTATGTTCCAGGCGCTGTGCTGAGTGCTTTTAATTTTTACGAGTCCAACAAGGGGGGGGTTAAGGTTTTAAGTTGCATTATTATCATCCCATCTTGCAGATGAGGAAACTGAGGCCCCAATAGGGAAAGCACCTTGTCCAAGTCACACAGTAGAGGCAGCAACGCTGAAACTCTAACGCAAATCTGTCTGACTCTAAACTCTTTTAGAACACTGTGCTCCACGACATTTCAATATACATACAGTAGGTGTGTGTGTGTGTATGTGTATGCGCGTGTGTGAGTAAGCTACGAGTGTAGCAGCATATGTTGCATAGGTGCCATAAATTTGCAGAGTTGACTAGACAAGACTAATAGGCTACCCAAAACAGCAATGGGAAGGTCCAGGATGAAATTTGAAGGACCGTGGCAAAGATGGAATGTAAAAGGAAAAAGGAGCCGAGTAGTGTGGAAAGGGTGCTCCAGCCTGGAAGAACTACAGGAGCAAAGGTGTGCAGGTGGGAATGAAGCTGGCATGCTCAGGGTCCAGAGAAGAAAGCCACTTGAGAACAGGAAAAGTTACCGTCAGAGTCTGGCTGCAGCATGAAGAAGCCACAACACGTCCTTAAGCAGGGCAAAGGTCACCATCACCACCACCACCATCATCACCTTCACCAACCTTTATTAAATACCTACTATGTGCTAACTGCTGATCTAAGCACTGTACGTGTATTACATGTATTATTTCATACAATATCTCAGTGTCTCTCTGAGGTAGGTCTTATTACTATCCCCATTTTATAGATGGAAACTGAGGTCCAGGGAGGTGAAGTACCTGACTGATGGTCACTCAACTAGTGAGTGGCCAAGCTAGGACTTAAAGCTAGGTCTGTCTGACTCCATGGCCCATGATCCTAACCACCTGGGAGGTCCTCTGAGATCTTGGAATAAAAGAGGTTGGTACTCGGCAGGGACGGGGGGGCTGGATGGGACCAGCACCCACCTACCCCAGGGCTGGTACCCACCTTCGTTCTCAAGCTTCCTCTTCTCCAGCTCAGCCTCGATCTGGTCCAGCACCATGGCCAGCTCCCCGAGGATCTTCTTCAGGTAGCTCACATCGTCATGCTCCAGGATCTTGGCCTGGGGGGCAGGATAGGCAAGAGCCAGAGGAGCTGAGTCGGCTTCACTAGAACCCGGATGACCAGAGCTTGGCCCAAACCCCTCTGCAAACCCAGCCTCCCAATATCCCGCCAAGAGTATAGGGTGCTCCGCGGTTACAAAGCACCGTCATCTGGGGCTCACAACACTCCTGTGAGCTTGACTTCCTGCCCAGATCCCTTTCACGTGGCTTGTACTCTCAGACACCAGCTGCTGTGAGGGATGGTTGATAGCAGCTCGTAGCTGCCCCTTCTCCGGAGAATTGCTCTTAGCCAATGAGGAGCTGCCTGGAGACACTTGGGAAGTTATCCCACACCCCCCACCAGGCAATCGGTAGCCAATGACTGACTGGGGTATAAAAGGCTGGTTGCTTGCCTGAAGGTGGATTGGCTTTGTGGTACCCCTTATGCTTCAGAGCTTCCTGTGGGGTCAGGTGAACTTTGCCCCTTCCTCCTTCCTGCCCCTCCCATCCTTACCAGGGTCTCCTCAAGGCCACACTCACCCAAGGACCTCTGTCCAATGCTCTGCTATTAGGGACACAGCCCAAGACATGGGGAAACTGAGGCTCCAGGGGACAGTGGCTTGTCCAAGGTCAGAGAGCCAGGAAATGACTGAGAGGACGGGGTTGGAAAAGCAAGCCAGGGAATTTTCCATTTCGTGTTATCCACTGACCCCCTTCTTAGAACCAGTTTTCTCCCAGTGGTTCTTTTCCATGGAAAAGATGGTGGGAAAGAGGACTGAGCAGGCCTGGAGGCACTCACCATGAGCTTCTTCTGTTTAGAAAGGTAGGGCTCTGAAAGCTGGGGTTCCTCTTCATGGTCCAACTTCATGAGGTCTGTCGTGGCATTGGCTAAATGTCCTGGGGAAGGAATAGGAAAGGTCCTGTCCTTTCAATGCCCAGCGTCACCCCATTCCTTTCCTCACAAACTTGATCCCATCCAAACACTGGTCTGGGAAGGAACCATAGCAAAGGCCAACACTCAGATGCCAAACTGCCCGAGGCTCAGGATAGTGGGAAGGACAGATACAGAAAGAAATCGCTATGACACAGCATGGTCGATCCACAAGGAAGAGTGAACAGAATGCTGTGGGATCCACAGGGCCACCCGACTGGGGCACAGGCATCCAGACCCCTCACTGAAGACAGCCCACTTTGGAGGATGAGTAGGAATTTTCCAGACATGGATATAACACTGAACTTGGACACACGCGTCCTTCAGTGATTGTCTCTCCCAACCCCCTTCTGTAGAGGGGCTAAATAACGTTCCACACTCGTAAATGGCAAGCAGGTTTTGAACCTGGGTCTGTTTGATTCTTCATCTAGTGCTCACTCACTGTACCCCTACAAGGAAAGACTTGGTTATTGCAAGAAAAACTGTAAGAGACCTTTGGTGTCTTGAAACTTTCACTTTGGGTGAGGCAACTTCCCTGGGGATTTAGGGACTCGATGACGCATCTTTCCTGGGAAAACTGGCCTTGATGCCAAAAAGGCAATGGTGACAGAAAGTGAGTCAATGATGGAATTCAAGCCAGCATCTTGAGAATTATTCTTAATGGGAGGGAGGAAGTAGCCTATAATGTAACTTCAAAAATCGTTGAAAGTCTAACTGTAAACAGGGTTTTACAAGAGGAGGTGGAAATATGAAGTGGTATAAGATCTTGGGTACTAGTCCCTCATGGGGCAGGATTTCTCTGGAATTCTTGGTCAGTAAGTCTGGATAATGGTGGGTCCAGTGTGTGGTGGTGCCCCAATCCTGCTCTGCCCTCTGCCGTGAGCCCAGCTCTACTTTGACGTCCCTTAGGCTTCTCGAACACATTCTGGCTCATCTTCCCCGCTGCACCTGCTCCTCCTCTGCAGTCTCCCCAAATTGCAGCATCCGTCCCCCACACTAAGCTAAGCCAGATGCCTGAACCCCTCCTTCTCCCTCCTTTCCACCCCAAATCGGTCCCAGGTCCTGCTGATTCTTCTCTGTAATCTTTCTCATATTTATCTTCAGCTCTCTGACTATCCCTGTTCTTCTGTTGCCTGGTTCATTTTGACTCACCGTCTGTCTGTCTGCACTCTCTCCCCTCCAAGTCTTTCTCCCCACTTCTGCCAGAGAGATCTCCAAATACACACTTGACCATGTCACTCCCTACTTAAAACCCATCCCTGGCTCCTCACTGCCCTCAGCTAATGTCTAAGCTCCTTAAAAGACCCAGCAGGACCCATCTCCTCTCCCATCACGGACTCGACTTTCATTGAGTTCTCCCAATTGTCCCTGTCTCCAGATGGGAACATTTTAGCCACTCCAAATGCTTGGCATTCCCTGAATGTGCTAGACCATTCCAAATCTCCAGGCCATTGCTCACACTCCTTCCTCCTGGAATAGCCTTCTCCTGTATTCCTGAAAACCCCCTTGCAGATCTAGTTCAAGATCATCTCCTCCACTGATCCTCTCGGAGGTCTGACCACTCATTGCCTTCGTCCTCCAGTGTACATTACAGATTTCTGCCAGAGAATGCAAACACACTAAGAGGTATCATTGCACAACTTCATTTACATTTTAGTCTATGCGAAAATGCCCTTTGGATTTGTGCAGTGCACAACCTAGATTGCTGTATATGGAGATTTTGCTGCTACTGTACTTATCTCTGGACGTATGTGTCTTCCACTATCTTGTTTCCCCGAAAATAAGACCTAGCCGGATCATCAGCTCTAATGAGTCTTTTGGACCAAAAATTAATATAAGACGTGGTCTAATATAATATAATATAAACACTGGGTCTTATATTAATTTTTGCTCCAAAAGACACATGAGAGCTAATGGTCCAGCTAGGTCTTATTTTCGGGGAAACACGGTAGAATCAGAGCTTCTGGAGAGCAGTGGCTATGTCAAGTTCATCTCTGTTCTCTTAAAACCCAGTACTGACCTGGCACAGAACAGGAGCTCAGTCAGGGTTGAATGAATGAATGAAGGAAGGAATGGAATGAGTGAGTGAATGAGGGACCACAGTTTTTCAGCTCCTCCCTCTGAGATTTCACCATTCACTGCCCTACCTCCTGGCCTCCTAAAAACCCAATAAACACATTCCCAGGCCTTGCAGCTTCAGGCTATATTAAGCCTCATTGATGTTTCATGAACGTGAAGGTCAAGTACAGCATTTTCTCTCTTGCCAGTCACTGGGCTGCCCATGTGACTCTCTTGAGACTCCAGGAGGGCAGACGAAGCCAAGAGGGGAGACCTTGGACTGATTGGAGGGTCACTGCAGGGCGACTTCTGCGTCCCATGAGGTCTCCCCCCCCCCCGCTGGGCTGGAGCCCTGAGATGCTGGGCCTACTGTGGCCCCCCCCACTGCCTTCTAGGCACCTTCACATAGCTCAGGGCAGGACGGGGGAGCGCCTCCAGCCCCCCAGCAACACTTAGGGACTGCCTCCTCCTAGTCCAGGCTCACCTAGATGACAGTTGGGACTCCTCACTGCTCCACCCACGCTTCTCAGTTGAGTGACTTTGTAAAATGAAGATACAATCATATCACTGCCCATCACTGTTTCTCCGCTGCTCTTTGGATAAAATTCCTATTCTGCCAGACCTGCTCCCCAGACTCACCCCATCAGCACGTGCTGCCCCCCTGGGCTACACTTCAACCACACAGAACTTCCTTCCGTTCCCAGAACACCTAACACCCTCTCCTGCCGTTGAACCTGAAAGGAGTCTCCCTCTCTTTCCCCTTCTAACTCCTAGTTATCTTTGGACATTGCTGCATTGCAGAATCCTTCCAGGCCCCAGAGGCTGGGATGGGCATCTTCTGTGGTCCCCCAGCCTCCATGCTCCCCTTATCATAACACTGATTGACACTAGGTTAAAATTTTCTAAATCCATTTGGTTTTGAACAGGTTGTGCATGCATACTTATTTAAAAATTCAAACATTAAAGAATGTACAGGGAAGAGTTAACCTCTCTCCTCTCAACCTGCAGTCTCTTAGTTCTGCTCCCCCACAAGCAAGCATATTGGCAGCTTCTTGTGTATCGTATCCTTCCAGAAATACTCCTTGCTTTTGCAAGCATCTGTGTATCCACCTCACCCCTTTTCAAATATATTAATGATGGCACACTAGATGAATTTGTTTGCCTTTACTTTTTTGTTCACTAATATATCATAGAGAGCTTTCCATTCTTCTCTGCTTATTTTTTTTTAACAGCTGCACAGTATTCCATTGTATGGGAGTCCTAGAATTTATTTATCCAGTTCCCAACTCATGGGCAGCTGGGTATTTCCAACCTCTTGCTAGTACCACCTATGCTGCAATGAATATCCTTGTACATACTTATTGTACACACATCCAAGTGTAACTGCAGGACCACCTCCAAGGTGTGGGCCTTCTTATGTTGGATACAGAGTGCCAGACTGCCCTCCTGAGAGGTTGTTCAAATTTACTTAGTCGCACACTGTAATTACCCGATCACTTATCTTTCTGCTTCCATCAGAACTATGACCCTGGGAGGATAGATGCTGTGTCTGTCCCCATCTGTCCCCAGCCCCCTGCCCCAGGCCTGGGTCATAAGAAACCTCGTAAATATTGTTGACTGAATGTGGACAGGACAATATAGATCAATCCTGCGTGTTGTTTGAGGGCACTCTAAAGGGACGAGATTGGGTTCTACAACCTGGCCCCTTCCCACTTCGAACATCAGCCTCATTCCTTTGAGAGGGCGGAAGTGATCATTTACTGAGCATCTATTATCTACTTAGAATCATCCCTTTTCCTCTGTTTATAGGACCCCATGGTGTTTGCACAGAGCCTGGACCAAAGTCTGTAACCAGTTGTTCATGGGTAACCTGATTTAATCCAACCCCCATTTACTGGGTGCTGGAAACAAAAGGATGAACTAGGCCATGGACATGTCCAGGCTGGCAGTTAGGATAGTACGTGGGTGATGCTTGAATCAGAAATCAGAGACCCCACGGGGGGGCTTGCCATATCTGAGCATCCTTCCTTGATGACGGCAACTCTGATGTCACTCAGTGCCCTGGGCTGCCAACTAGAGCACTGACTTCCCTGGGCCCCAACTCTAGATGTCTGGGGCTGGGACTCCTGTGGGGAGGTGCCCCAGCTCCCCATGAGCAAGACAAGCCTCTGGGGAGACATAGCCCTGTTACCACTCTATGGGATAGCAAGACAAGAGTAGGCGCCAGGAGAGGGGAATGACAGAGAGACTGCCAGAGAGGGAGAGAGCGAATGCGATGAAAGGCCAGATAGAGTGATGGAGAGAAAGCAAGCAAGAGGCAGAGAGAGACACAGAGAGAGACACAGAGCGAGACAGAGAGAAACAGGGAGAGTCAGGAAGAGGGAGAGAAGGAGGGAAAAGAGGAAGAGACAGGCTAGTGAGAGGAAGCGGAGTAGGAGGAGGGAGGACCCACATTGAAAGGGAGAAGGTGAGCAAAGAACAAGGTCTCCCTGAGGGGGCTCGTGCGCCCCACCCCAGGCACTCACTGCGGATCTCGGCCGTGGCGTATTTGGGGATCATGGAGTCAGTGGTGAGCTCGGGGTGCAGGATGCAGCCATGCGTGTAGGCATCCATGGGCAGTGCGTCCAGCAGCTCGCGGTACTGCAGCACCCGTGCGTGCTGTGGGCTGCCCGCCTCGGGCATCAGGGCCACCACGTGCTCTGTAAGGCATAGCCAGGGGCTGGACTGGGGACATGGGTCCTGCCTCCACTGTCCACCCCCGATTCAGAAAGCCCAGCCTCTGGTACCCCAAAACCCCAATTCCAGCATCCTGGAATCCCGAAATGTCATGGTCCAGATGTCCCGGGCCCACGCCCTTTCCCAGACTCCTTGAGATAAAGTGCGGTCCAGCTGAAAGGGGGATCCTAGAGCTGCAGCCTGCCTACCTCTCCTCCTGGAGCCCTCCAAGCGGTTCCCTGAGGGGCAGGTGGGGGTCTGGGCCCCTTGTTGCCAGACTTCAAGAGAAGCCTGGATGCTTAAAACTAAACTCCTTGCTTTTTAAATGTTGGCAACATACTCATATTCTTTTTAACCAGTGGGCCTTGATCCCCTCTCAGCTGCTGTTTGCAGCCTCTGCTGTGGGCAGTGAGCTCCTGAACAGAAGAAGCAAGGCCAGAGGGAGAGAAGGGGAGGGGACATAGTGTTCTGCAGGGTTCTGGGGTGTCGGCCCTATTCGGTCTGCAAGGTTCTAGGATATCTGGGCTCCTGTCTGTGGGTTTCCTGGGAGTCTATGGCCCTGGCTGTGCTTACAGGGTTTTAGGAGGCTGGGCCTCCTGCCGACCTGGCGTCCCTGGGAAATCTGGGTCCTGTCTGTGGGGACTCAGAACGGGGTCTGGGTCCTGCTTGTGCCTGAGGGGCCCCCAAGGATTTGTGGCCATGCCTGTGACTCTAGAGTTCCTGGAAAAGGAAGCTGTGATCCCAGAGCTCCACGCAGGGTGGTGCTGTGTGGACCATACCCTTTCCTGGAGTACCAAGGGGCGGGGGGGGGGGGGGGGGTGGGGGGGTGTGTCCCCGGGGATCTGTGGCTATGCAGTTCCTGGGGGGCATCTGAGGCTTGCCTGTAGCCCTGTGGCTCCTTTCGGGACAGACTGGGCCTTGCCCACGGCCCCAGAGCTTTCTCCCGGCTTGCCAGGGCTCTGGGCCCGCGCCGAGGGGTGCGGCCACCGTACCTCCCGTGAAAGTGCGCTCCACGTAGTCAATGATCTGGTCGTAGTCGCTAATGATGTTGTCGCGGTGGATAATGACGGGCACCTCCTCGCCCAGGTTGAGCCGCATGAACCACGGCTCCTTGTGCTCGCTTTGAGGCAGGCTCACGTCCCGCTCCTCACACACCAGGCCCTTCTCCGCGATCACCAGCCGCACCTGCAGGCGCCAGGGTCAGAGCGGGGAAGGCGAAGGCGAAGGCGGGCAGACACACAGGGACGGTCTGCCCAGGTGGGGGGGGGGGCATGTGGGAGGGAGGTCAGAGGTCACTCACAGGACGGGCACGGTGGCTTCCAGCCCATTCTTGGGCACGTGAGGGGGGGTTATCTCCCAGGGGCCTGGGGCCTGGTGGTTACGGGGCTGGGTTTCACAGCTGCACATACACGGGATAGGACTCCTGGTTCTGCTGTGTGAGTTCGGGCAGAATCTTTAAACTTTCTGATCTTCAGTGTCCTTATTTGCAAAATGGAAGTATTAATGGTACCAACCCAATGTCTGGTATATAAATGGCACTCAATTCACAACCAACATTATCATGATTGGACTCTCAACCTGGCCTTGAGGGATGGAGTTGGCCAGGAAATTTGCCGAAATTTTTATCAGCAGCTAATTATTTCAAATTAGTTGAGAAACAAAATGAGGTGAAAAGTAATTTGCTGACATTGGTCAAGCCCTTTACTGCCCCAAACACCTTCCCCTCTGTTTTTTATGGATGCTCACAACAGCTTTCTAGAGGATGGCAGCGTGGGGACTATCTCCCTGTTTTTCTTGATGAGAACACTAAAGCCCAGAGAGGGCAAGTAACTTACCCAAAGTCACACAGCAATCTAGCAGCACACCTAAACCTGGAAGAACTGGTTCTTGACTCCCGGACCAGTGGACTCTACCCTGGGGGCTCCTTCCAGGGTGTCCTGGATCTGCCCCCTCCTTAGTCTTTCCCTATATCTCTAGGGGGTCTCAGACAAACATTTAAGCTGGTGGAAGCTAATGGAAAGCCTTGAGGCTGGGGCATGTCCTGACCCAGCCCAACCTTTCTGAGCTGGAATACAGTTAGTGACCACCTAGTTCAATTGCCCCCTTCCTGTGGACTGAGACTCAAAAAGAAGGTGGGACTTGTCCAAGGTCCCCCAGCAAAAAGAGAGTAAGTGACTCCACCTCTCCTGAGCATCAATGTTCCCCCACACCCAGGTGGAAGCTCTGGGGACTGGACATCCCCAGCCTCCCTCCCTACGCCAGGAGTTAGAAGCCCATGGGGTCATGGGGTTGCATGGGGTCATGTTCAGAAACTTGGACTGGGTGCCAGATTATGTCAGTTCAAATCCCAGCTCTAGCACTTACTTGCCAGATGACTTGGCTTTACAAATAGCCTTCCACTGTGTGCCTCAATTTTCTCACCTGTCCAATGGGAGTCCCACTAGCAATTCCCTCAGAGAGCTGTTGTGAGAATTAGATAATTAGTCACTGAGGAACAGTGCCTGGAATACAGTAGAGGTAATGTGACTTAGCTACTTGCATTAGACTAGGTTTTGAAGGCATACAGATCTGGATTTGAAGCCTGGCTTGGCTGTTTATTTGCTGTGTGACCTTGGGCAAGTCACTTGACCTCTCTGATCCCTAGTTTCTGTGAAATGAGGAATTTAGTCCACTCCTTCAAGGCTGGCGCGAGGTTGAGATGGGATGATGTGGGTGAAGTCCCAGCACAGGAGGTTAATACATGGATTCTAACATCACTATTATCACACACATACACACACACACAGACTGTCCTACTCCCCCTGGTTGATGTCCTAGAGTGCTTCATGCCCCACGCTCACAGCTCACAAGAACACTCCCTTCTGTTTGGTGAACTGTGGGGAGGGAGAGGTAATTAGCCCCCAAAGCTCCAACACTCCTTCACAGATTCCTTTGCTCCGTTAGGCAAAAGCAGGTCCTGTAGACAGCACTGGGGGCAGGCACCCTGTCACTGCCATGGCAACGCTGTGTGACCTTAGAGCCATCACTGCCCCTTCCTGAGCCTCCTCTTTCTCATTATTAAACCAGGGGCTGCAGCCCTGCCAGAGCTGACACTACATTCAGACCACGCAGGAGACAGGGCTGTGGGAGGGAACTGCTGGGTCTGTCTGAGAGACGGGGAGGAACGGTGGCAGAGAGTAAGTACGCGGGGGTGGCATCTGTTGGGTCTGGGTGTGTGAGTGTGCAAGTGTCTGAGTGCAAGTGCCTGAGCATGAGCGGCAAATGTGTGTGTGTGTGTGTGTGTGTGTGTGCGTGTATATGTGCGTATGAGTGTGGGTGTGTATGCATGAGTGTACCAGTAAGTATGAGTATTCAAGTATTGTGTGAGCGCGTGTGCATTAGTGTGGATATGAGTATGAATGAGCGAGAGCACCTGTGTATGTGTATATTTGAGCTCACAGGTGGTGACCGTACCCTGGAGAAGCACCAGAGCAGTTGAGGCTGGAGTTCATTTGTCTGCAGCCCAACTGCCCCATTCCCTTCCTGGCCTCCTCCTGCCTCAGAGACGTGGCTCTGCCCAGTCATCCAGCGTCTGGGCCAGCCTGGGGCCTCTGAATGGGTGGAAACAGAAACCAAACTAAACCTTTGCCCTTGGCATGTCCAGTATTTGGACTCTGTCTTGGCATGGCACTTGCCCCCAGGGACCACTCCTGGGCCATGACCTGGGACTCCAGTGAGGGTGCCAGGTGGGGCTGCTGCCTGGGAAGGGGACTATCTTTAGAGGCATAACAGTCCTGCTTGGAGCTGCCTTGGGTCACTTCGGCAAGCAGCCAAGGAGACTTCCTCCTTTCGCTGAGCTGTAGGCCAGAGCCATGTGCCATCCTGCGGGGGAGGGGTACACGGGAGGAAGCCAGGCCCAGGTGAAGGGCATGCAGTCGCCAAGGCCATCTGCCATCTCTGCCTCCTGGGGGCCATCTCTGCCTCCTGGGGGCTGGACCAGACTCAGGTGGTCACCACTCAGTGTGAACAGATATCAACCATCTCTGGACAAAGTGTGGTTGCCTGAAATATACCCACTGGTGTTTCATTGTCATGATCAGACACTGTCACGCCTCACTCAAGCCCTTGTTGATGAGGCAACTGGGATGGGTTGGGTCGGTGTCTCTTCTCAGCCATTTAGTTGCTGTGTGACTTTGGAAAGGATACTTAGCATCTCTAAGCCTCAGTTTATTTATCTCAAATACCTTATTTTAAATTAATAAACTTTATATCTTAGAGCAGTTTTAGTTTTACAGAATCAAATACCTTTTTTTTTATGTAACACCTATTACAGTTTATAAATTTGTCACTTTCCAACACTTATTTAGTCAGTGGCTACTCTGTAGCAGGTCCTGTTCTAAATATGGGAGACTCAGCAGTGAACAAAGATCGCTGCCCTCGGGGAGCTGACATTCTAGCGGGGGCAGACTGATAATAAGCAGTTAAAATGATAGGGTATGTAAAAGATGATGAATGCCTCAGAAGACAGGAAAAATACAGCAAGGTAAAGGGAATTGGGGATGCCAGGGAGACAGGTGACAATTTTAAATAGGGTGACCCATTGCGGCTGGCCTCTCTGAGAAGGTAACCTTTGAGCAAAGGCTTGAATGAAGTAAGGGAGTGGTCTACAAAGGGATCTGGGGATGACTGCTCCAGGCATAGGGACCGCCAGTGCAAAGGCCCTGGGGTGGAAGCATGTCTGAAGAGTTTGAAAAGGCCACATGTGAGGAGGCCAGTGTGGCTGGAGCACGGTGGGTGAGGGAGAGGAGGGGAGAGGTCAGAAACGAGTATACACTGGAAACTTATAATCCAGACTCCCAGACCCAAGGATCCATGAATAAATTCAGGGAGTCCTTGAACTAGGATGGGAAAATTACATGTTTATTTCAGTGATCTCAAACTGACATTTAGCCTTTGAGTATAGGTGACAAAGTACGGTAGTGTTAGCAGTGCCTGTAACATTGTCACCACTGGATCAGATATTTTCATCATTTCACAGTTGTCACAGTTACACTCATCGTGACTTCAATATTACAGTAGTTATCATTGCTGTCACTGGATTGTGTTATATAATGGGTTAATACGGAAACATATGTCATTAGGTAACAAATCTGTTTTAAAAAGTATGTCAATAGTTGTACTTGAATATGACTGGTTTCCTTTCCAATCTAATAATCCTATGTATTTTCTTTTATTCAATTAAGACCATTGTTCTGAGAAAGGCCCACAGGCTTCCCCAGATTGATGAGGGGTCCATGACCCAAGCAAGGCTGGGATCCTGCATAAGGGCCTGAGGCCATTATGAGGACTCTGGCTTTTTCCCAGAGGGAACTGGGGAGCCACTGCAGGCTTCTGAGCAGAGTGGTGAGATCTGCAGCTCTCACCTGTGGGTCTCCCGGGGAAGGGGTAAATGGTCAAGTGCATTGTTATGTACAGGGCTGGGGGCCAGAGCACAACAGCTTGAAAGGCAAAGCCAGGGTGGGAGGTAGAGGTCATTGACTTCCCTCCTGCCGTGTCTGGAAGAGGGCCTCTTAGAGACATGTTCCGTCTTGGGTGTCAGGGCCCAGACCCAGGCCTCTTACTCCTGGGGGCCAAAGGCTGGGACAAGGGCTCCCCACAGGTACATCCAAGACGAGGGCAGACCCTGAGAGGATGGGGCGAGCGAACCTTGAACCAGGCTTGCTGTGCGGAGGCAGGGATGGATCTCTGAGACTCACTCTGGTGGAAATAACAACAGTAATAATGGTTAACTCTTACATAGCACTGTTCTGAGAGCTTTACGTGTATTAACTCATTTAATCCGGACAAAAACCTAACGAGGTAAGTAATAGTATTATGCTCATTTTACAAGAGGAAACAGGCACAGAGATAATAAGTAACTTGCCCAAAGTCACACAGCTAGTAAGTAGCAATCTTGTTTTTATAAAAAAAAACTGGCTGGTATGAGGACAGGATGCTGAGAGGGCTAGGGGCACAGGGAGGTAGGGCAGTCCTTCCTGCCTGGGGATGGAGGGAGGCAGCTTGCATCAAACATCTAGTCCATTTTCCTGTTGTGGAAACAGGACCAGAGAAGGTCAGGACTTACTTGAGGTCACACAGCCAGTAAGCGGGAGTGCCAGCACTAGAATGATGGTGTTTGATTCCCTGCACTTTTTGCCCCTCTGAACCTCACCTCCCCAAAGGAGATGGGACTGGGGTCGGGAACAGCCTCAGAAATACCCTGACATCAGTACCATGCAATTAGAGCCTCCTCTGAACCCCATGGCCCCAAACGATCACCTAGGATGGTACCTGAAAGTTCACTATTAGGGTGCAGTTTCTTAAGGCGCTGAGCTAAGTGTGTGACTGTGCATATCGTTCAGTCTTCACAACCCTCTTCATAACCCTCTGCATACTCCTAAGCATATGAGGGAGCTGAGACCTACGAGAGGTGAAGACACTTGTGTGACAAAGTCACAGAGCTAGAAAGTGGCAGTTGGGGTTTGACCTGGTGTCTGGTAAGTGTAGGTACACCTACTGAGTGCCTGCTATGTGCCAGGTGCTGTGCTAGGTGATTTATATGGAGACATTTGCTGAATCCTCCCAATGACCCTATTGGGGAGGGGAAGACGCTATTAATATTCTCAATTTACAGATGGGATAACTGAGGTAAGGAGGTTAAGAAACCTGCTCAGGATTCCCCAGGTGGCCAGTGGTGGAGCTGAGATGGAAGCCTGGGCAGTCTGGCCCCAGAGTCTGGGCTCTGGCTCCCTCACTGTCCTGCTGTCCTCTGGCTCTGGAATAGTCCCCAGATGCCCCATGGAGCCACCAGCACGCCTGGGGGTGGTCTGTTTCTGCTATCAATAGTTTATGTACCAGTAAGGACAGACTCCTCACATGCCCCCCATGGGGAACTGCTCCCTGCGTGCAGGCAAGGCCCTTCAGGACTAAACGGAGGGAAGAAAACTTACCTGCTAAGCTCCTACTACATGCCAGACACTTAACATACATCCATGTCCTCTCAATCCCCCAGAAATTCTGCAGGGTAGGATGCAAATGTCCCCTTTTATAGATGAGCATGTCGAGGCACAGAGAGGTGAAGTGACTTGTCCAAGGTCACACAGCCAGTAGCACTCAAGAAGAGACTGGAACCCAGGACCATCTGACTGTAGAGCCCATGCCCTTTCTGCCAGGCTACACTGCCTCTAGAACCCTCCATGGGCCCCTGGGCAGGAGGAAGGCCTGGCAGGGGCGGCAGTAGGATGCCCAGGCTGGCTCGATCAGAGGCTTGGTCACAAATGGGATTGTGGTAGGAGATCTCATCCCTGACTGAGGGACCAGTTTAGCCCTGAGCTCAGGCCGAATAGGAAGTATTCTATAGTGGGAAGAGCAGGAGGCTCCTTCGGGGGGATGGTATTGGGGGTGCCATCCTTCTGCCTCCCATGCAGTCCCAGCCACAAGGGCTTGGCTCCTAAGGTTCTGGATGGGAGGAGATGCTGGCATCTGGAGGCCAGACTGATTCATCTCCAAACCTCCGGCCACATACATAGAGCCTGGCACACAGTGGGTGTTCAGCATGTATGTGTAAAATTCATGGACAAGTACCAGTGTGACTTTGGTTAACCCGACCCCTCCTTTACCTAGCACTGTAACGACATCATAACATCCATTATTAACAGAGTCTCAACTCTGTGCCAGGCACTGCCATCAGCACGTTTTGTGCACCATCTCATTTCACCATCATAATAGCACTCTGAGGGAGGTATTGCCATTAGTTCCATTTTACAGATTACAAAACTGAGACTTTGGAGGGGCAAAGTGACCTGTCCAAAGCCCCACAGTAAGTTACTGAGGAAGACAGCTCTTCCACTGGGGATTGTCTGGACTCAGAGTCTATACCCTAAACTGGGGTTACCCAAAGGGAGATCGTTGGACCAGCTTCATCAGCATCACCTGGTAGCTTGTTAGAAATGCATCTTGAGCCAGACCTACTGAGTCAGAATCTCTGGGATGGGACCCAACAGTCCGTGCTTTAACCAGGATCATGCAGTGATTCTAAGGCAGTCAAGTTTGAGTAGTACCAATCTAGAACACTGATTTATACCGCCTCTTCAACCACCCTCTCATCCATCCTGAGCAGTGTTGGAATTAGAAGTTGCTATTATTATTATCCCATTTTCCAGATGATAAAACTGAGCCTGGGCCAAGATTCAAACCCAAATCTTTTGATTCCAAGGCACCTTTCTCTTTACAGAAACGGTTTCTCCATCTGGAAAATGAGTGAATGACCCAAAAGGATCTTCCAGGAAGAAGAGGAGTCGGAGGGCCAAGCAATGGGGCCTGAATGCTGGGTCCTGGCCGTGGTGCTGAATCTGTGCCCCACGAACAGGTCAACCACCCAGGGCGAGAGATTGCGCCCCTAGAGGCACTCGTGTCTTATCCGCGCAGTGCCGGGTGCTCACCCCCAGGAAGCGGGAACCCCAATAACTCAGCACCAGGCTGGATTCCCAACTGCCCCCTCAACTCCCCTGGGTCTGAGAAGGGGCGGAGAGGCTATCTGTACCTTTAAGAGCAAAACAGATCTTAAGGCCCGGCAGGTCTGAGAAAATGAGTTAACTCCTTCCTTCTCAAGATAAGGGTGTGTGTGGGAAGGGGCGGGGAGGTGTCGGAGGGGGGTGGGACGCTAGAGACAGACCCTCCAAGCCCCAGTCAGAGGAAGGCCCCCCACCAGGCGGAGGCGCAGAGGAGCTGTGACCTGCGGGGGCCTGTAGTATCTAGGACAGCAGCGCAGAGGGAGGGCCTGCAGGCTGGACCCCAGGAAGCGCCCCTCCTCCCTCCCCGCCGCAGCCGCCCCCTCCAACAGGCCGCCTTCCCAGCGGTGCCCATTCCCTTCCCCTTGCCTTTCTTTGTCTCCTCTCAGCCCTCCAACAGACCGAGTCTTTTGGGAGGGAAAGAGGATGGGTATTCCTAGAACTGGGGACGATGCTCGTGGGGCCCAAGGCAGGGCCATCCCCCCCCCCCCCCAGGAGAGCAGCCCGGCGGCTCCCGTCCTCCGGCCCCGAAACCCCAGATTCCACCCAGCAGTCTCTCGCCAGCTCATTAGCCCCCTTAAGCCCACCGAGATCCCCTCCCCCAGCGTCCTAGCCACCAGGCGATCCGGTTCCCCTGCTTTCTCAGGCTGTACCTTCTGAGAGCTGAAGGACTGGGTCCAGTGGTACAGAACCAGGCTCTCCTTGGGCCAATGGGCGGGGCTGGCCGCCTCCGGCGCGTCGGGGGCCTCGGCAGGCTTGGCCGCGTCGCTCTCCAGCGCCGAGATGGGCCACCAGCTGCAGTTGGTGGGGGTCAGGTTGTTGGGGGTCGCCATGACAGCACGGAATCAGAGGGAGGAAAGCAGGAGGCTCCGGCAGTAGCGGCTCTCTCTCGCCCAGCATCACATGGCCTCGCGGAGCCTGTCCCTCTCCTTCGCTCCCTCCCTCCCTCCCCTCTCGGCGAATGTCATTACTCACTGGGCGAGAGGGGGAGGGGGCGAGGGGATCCCGGGAGCTCCTTCTCTCTTCCTCCCCGTGGCCCGCCCCTGGCCCGTGCCGGACGAGCCACCAGTCCTCCCTCGGGCTCCGTGGAGCCGTGGGGAAATGGGCCGTGCCCCCCAAATAGCTCGTATCTGGCCGGTCACTGGCAGATGATTCCACCATTATAAACGCGTTCTGCTTCTCAATCTTCTAAGAAGCAAATATTTCTTTAGGACAACTGGTGTTATGGATCCATTGCTTTTAAAATTAGTGTCTGTAAACAGCTCGTCTCTCTTTGAAGCTGTTATTTTCTGACTTTTCTCTTGAAGAACCACTAAGGGCAGAAGGGAACAAGCTGGCTTATTGTGTGTCCAGGCTCTGTTCTAAGGGCTTTACAATCATCCACTCATTTATTCCTCACAATAATCCTATTAGCCTCATTTTACAGAGGAGGAAACCGAGGCACAGAGACGCTACGTGCCCTTGCCCAAGGTCACCTAGCTAGTAAGTGGTGGAGCTGAGATTAGAACCCAGGCTGTCTGGCTCCAGTCTTAAATAGCAGCACAGCACACATTTATCATCCCAAGCACTTTACATGCATCATCTCATTTCATCTGCAAAACAATATTTCCCAGATGAGGAAGGTGAGACTCAGAGATGTCAGTCATTGGTCCAAGGTCACATCTTCACCCCAAGAGACTGAGGCCCAACTAGAAGAGCCCATAGGAACACCTTTGCTGTTACACAGTTTATCTGAAACATTCATGGGACCTTTACATAAAGTTTTGTAATATACCCTTGCTTTCCTTACTATAAATATTGTTTTATTTACCATTGAGCAAATAGATGCTCCTGAAAAATAAGCTTCTCAGTTTGCGCCCCCCTCACCCTCGCCATGCTACCAAGGACTCTTAGGCACATCACTCTCCCAGACTGACAGGCATGGCTCTTGAGCAATCAGAGT
This sequence comes from Rhinolophus sinicus, assembly GCF_057876585.1. Lineage (NCBI taxonomy): Eukaryota > Metazoa > Chordata > Mammalia > Chiroptera > Rhinolophidae > Rhinolophus > Rhinolophus sinicus. The sequence goes on from NC_142513.1 coordinate 13,136,602, forward strand.
TCCTTCTACCAGTAACAAAAGTTCTGTGGCCCAGGGGTTTCCCTTTTTGCTTTGGCTGCCAGGAAGCTTGCAACTACATTTTCTTTTAAGTCCTAGTTGCCGCATTAGCCTCCGTGGTTCAGCAAATTCTTTTTCAAAGTGTCTTGTGGTTCATAGTTTGATTTTGCAAAGAAGGATATAGTGTGTCGAGGGAAAATTCAAATGTCTGTGAATTCAGGGGAGTTTAAGACCTTAGAAATTTGATCAAGGTGGAAAACTGGCCCCTACCTTTGTCTTTGCTGAATGTATCCAGGGAGCCAAACTCATAGCAATCACACTCAAATGTGTATTCATCCCCTCAGCAAATATTAATTGTGCATCTACTATGTGCTAGGCACTTCGATGGCACAAGAGATATAGTGATACATAAGACAGACACTGGCCTGCTTTCTGTACTTTTCACTTAGCAGTACATCTTGAAAAGTTTCCTATCAGCACAGGTGTACTTTATAACAGTCTACATTGTATGGATGCACCATAATAAATTTAACAATTCCTACTGATGGACAGATGTGCTGTTTCTAAACAATGCTCTAGAGAATTATCTTTATTCATATATGAGTGAAGTCAGGTGGTTCTTGATGTTTTCTGTCTGACTTATTTCGCTTAGCATGATAATCTCAAGATCCATCCATGTTGTCGCAAATGGCAATATTACATCTTTTGTTATGGTCGAGTAGTATTCCATTGTGTGTATGTACCACATCTTCTTTACCCAGTCATCTATTGAAGGACACTTTGGTTGTTTCCATGTCTTGGCAACCATAAATAATGCACCATAAATAATGCAAACAGACGTTTGTTGGGAAATTGCTCATTTTAAAATCTGCTAGAAAAAAAATAGAACACTGGTGCAGGTGTAACAAAACATATCTGTGGGTTTGTTGGTTGGATCTGAGCCCTCACATGGTCAGTTTGCAGCCTCTGCTTTAATAATTTAATTTTTGCCACCATCATGGAAGCAGTATGTTAGTTAACATAGCACTAGCTACTGTAACAGATAAACTGCCCAATTGCAGCAGCTTTACACAGAAGCTTATTTTTCAGTCACATAAAAGTCCAATCAGCAGTAGGAGGAGCAGAGACTTCTGTTAACTTTCCCATGTGTCTTCCCAGATCACCCACGCGTTGATATCCAATGGGCAGAGAGTGAAGAGAGAGCTGAGGACCACTGAGCACTCCTAATTCTGCCCACGTTCCACTGGCCAGAACGCAGTCCTGTAGTCGCCCCACCTAATGGCAAAGTGGAGCTGGGCAATGTAGTCCCTGGCCGGTGGCAGCCACGTTCCAACAACGCTATCCTGTGGACTACTGGGCACGTAGGTTTCTGAGGGATGGTTGCCCATCTCTGCCTCATGCAGTCATCATCCCCATTTTACAGATGAAGAAACAAATCTCAGAGAGGCTACGTAAGCTGTGAGGACTCACACAGCCAGGGGCACTGTCTTTCCAACTCCAATCCCGGGGCCTTTCCTCGACCTCAGTGTTTCCCAAACTTGCCATCTCCTAAGAATCATCTATGGCACTTGTTACACATACACGGTCCTGGACCTCGCCCCAGACCTTGAATCTGAAGCTCAGGGAGGAGCGGAGCGTAGTAACCTGTATTTCCATCAAGAATTCCAGATGATTCTTACATTAGGCTCTACACCAGGGGCGGTACCTTAGAATCATCCGGGGGAGCTTTGTGAAATGCTAATCTCCTGGCCACAAACCCCAGAAATGGATTCAATTGGTCTGCAGGGGGGCCCCTTGACATGGACATTTTATAAAACTCCCAGGTGACTGGTGTGCAGCCAGGGCTGGGAACCACTGCCTCTGCTCTCACATCAAACTGGACTATCCATCAGTCGTCTGTGGGAGCTTTTCAAACTAAAGCAGAGAGGGAGAGGGAGAGGGATGGAGGGATGGAGGGAAGGAGAGAGGGGCGGAGGGAGGAAGGGAGGGAGAGAGGGAAAGATCAATGAGCGAGTCTCCAGAAGACTCCGAATCAGCAGGTTTGGGTGAGGCAAAGTGTCCATATTTTCAAAGCACGGCAAGGGACTGTGCTACCACTGTCCTGGGGCTTTGCTGTTCCGAATGTGGTTTAAAGTATCAGCACATAACTGGGAACTGTTAAGAAATGCAGACTCTCAGGCCCTACCCTAGACCTGCTGAATCTGAATCCAGTTTAATAAGACCCCCCACCCCCCCGGAGATTAGCACACACCCACACACCTTAGTGTGAAAGTACTGATCTAAGGTACACAGGCTCTTTCTGGGAGGACCACAGACCAGGTCCTCCAATCACAGCTGACTCATCTTCTCTCACATCCCCACCGACCTCTTGAAGCTGCAGAACCTTTCCAAGTGTCACGAGCATAGTCTGTCCTCAAGGGTCTGGGCCTCACTGCCCCCACGTGTGGCCATCTGTTCACGGATACTTCACTGGAAGGTCTGGGTATATGCACGGTTCGATGAATCAATAGGGGGCTTCCAGCCACAGAAGGACATCATGGACCTGGGTATTGACTAGAGGACAAAACCATGGGATTGGATGCTTCACCTGATGATCTAACGCTCTTCAGACCTGCAGGGTGGGTAAGCAGACAGACCTGTTTGGTGAGGTTCTGAGACCAATCAGAGGAAGTCATGGTGGGGAGGTTGCAGTTTAATATAAGGAAAAGCTTCAAACAAGCAGGAAGAAGCCAAGTTGAGAGTCGTAAGCTTCCTGTTCCCTGAAAAAAACAAGCAGAAGTTGAATGGCCTTCATGCAGGACACCTGGAAACAACCTCTGGACTTCCAGGTTGAAACATGCAAGCCCCTCAAAGGCAGGGAGGCCGGGTCAAGGCATGAGAAGAAGGAGAGGGATCATTCCGGGTTTTACTGTGTCAATCAGTCACGAAGGCAGTTTGGTTAAACACACACTACGGTTCGTGCATGAAATAATTTCCGTGTTGGTTTCCACTGGTTTGAAAGCTCAGTGAGGGCAGTGGCTGGGCTACCTGTGGAGTCCATGACACCTGGCAGACGCTCTGGCATATTATAGCACCTGCCCAGTAAATACTTGTTGACTTAAATGTAAATGGCTGAAAATGAGCATTACTCCCTTGTCTCTCACTGGTAACTTTTGTGCACTGTAGGATAATGTGGCCTCCTTTTGTGCCTCTCCTTTAAAGTATTTCTGGCAGGTGTTCAAATGGTCCGTGTTTTTCTTCTTTTCTCAACCAGTTCTAATTCTTTTTCATTAAGCTTATATCTGCACAGTATTCTTTGTAATGGCTAAACAACTGAGAAATCCTGAATGGCCCATTAAAGGGGGTTTATTCAACCATTCAGGGGCTCTCTCCCCCCAAAGCCCACCCACCAATCCAAGTTAAGAACCTCTTATCTAGACAGATCCCAACAAGATGCCAACAGCACGGTCTCTGAGTGGGTAGAATTATGGGTGTTCTCTACTGTGTTTTCCCGAAAATAAGACCTAGCCGGACAATCAGCTCTAATACATCTTTTGGAGAAAAAATTAATATAAGACCCAGTCTTATTTTACTATAAGACCCGGTTTTATGTAATGTAATGTAAGATCCGGTCTTGTTTTAGTATAAGAACCAGTATAGTATATATAATATAACGTAATATATGTAAAATATTAAATATTTAAATATAGTAAATAATGTAATATATATTATATATAAAATATTTAAATATAGTAAATAATGTAATATAAGTAAAATATTATAGTAAAATACGACCGGGTCTTACATTAATTTTTGCTCCAAAAGACGCGTTAGAGCTGATGGTCTGGCTGGGTCTTATTCTCGGGAAAACACGGTATGAACTACTGTTTCCTTGGCTCTACCTTCTGACTTTTTTTTTCTGTTCTGAACATCTATTACTTTCAAGTAAGAAAAACTAACCAACTGGAAGTGTCTAAACTCTATTTTAAACCTCTAATTCACTTTAGCCAGCTTTATCTAATTGGCAATGTTTTGAGAAAATTGCAAACTGAAAAACAGCGTGAACGCTTCCAATAACCACTTAGCAAGGAAGCTAAGGCCCAAAGAAGTAAAGGGATTTATCTGTCCCAGGGTGCACAGCGAGGCAGGAGCGGAGCTCAGGCTCTGACTTTCAGATGGCTGTTCTTTCCCTACTATCACCCTTTCCCTCCTCTCCCCACCGCACTCCCCACTGTGAACCCCGTACTGCTTTCTCAGAGTCAGCCACGCAGGGGTGTCTTGGGCGGGTATTCATGGCCTCAGAGATGGCAGCTCCATTCCACTGACATGCTTTGTGTGGATTCCAGAGTGTGGAGAGAGCCATCAGACCAGGCAGACTCCACATAAACCTTTGCTTGCTGCTGGAAAACCACAGCAGGCTGCAGATCAAATGCAGAGAGCTGCTGGCAGAAGTCCTGTTCCTGGCACCAAGGCCAGACCTGTCTGCCCACTTTCCAAGTCTGCTATTGGGTGATCCGCAAAGGCTGTAGGCAAGTCTATGCCACTTCTGCCACATGGGACATTTTCTTGGGAGTATCCAGGTATTACCGAGAAGTCCTCCCTCCGTGGACACTTCCTCCAGGCTGGCTCGGGCTTGCTCTGAGCCAAATGAAAGGAGCAGGACTTCTCCAGCACCCCCAACCATGCCGGGCAGGGCTCCACTCCTTTTCCTTTCGACAGGACCTAGTAGAGGAAATGTGAACATCAGAGCCTATGCCAGCAGTTCCAGGCTCCATAGAAACCTCAAGCGCTTGGTTCAGCTGTGACAGTCTGGGACACTCACAGGGTGAATGGATGTCAGGTTTCACCGCTGAGAAATGAGCAGTTTCCTGGTGTCTGGGCAGATGAGTCCATGGTGGGTGCTCTGGGTCAGCACAAGATACGTGTGGTTTGGAGCCCTGGTCTGCGGTGAGGAGTACCTCTCGGCTAAGACGATTCTCTGAGGTGGCTCCTGGGTCTGGGTGTCCACTGAGAGACGGTGCTTTGAAAGAGCAAGAGAGAAATTCTGAAGGCAGAGGGGGAGACTTGAACCTGAAGTATTGACAGTTTCTCAAGGCCTGTCCGTATTAAGGATTTATTTCTACACATTATCAGAGAAAAACAAGCAGGCACCTATACGATTAAATTTTAAGGACAAACTGCACAGTAATAAATCAAAGAGGTATAGAGTTTTAAAAATCTTTAATGGCTTTAAAAAAATACAAAAGTAATACATATTTATTATAACAAATTTAAATAATATATAAAATATGAAGTAAAAATAACTCTATTCTCCTGAAGAGGTACAAAGTAAAGTATAATGTTTTCAAACTAGCAGATTGGCAAGATGAAAAGACGGCAATCCCCAGCACTGACCAGGGTGTCGTGCAGGGCGAGTCAGCCTCGGCACAACTGACACAATTCTGTGTTGGGGAGAAGTGTCATGTGGATTGAGGGTGGTTGGCAGCTCCCTGGCCTCTACCCACCAGATGCCAGTAGCATCTTCTTCACTACCTCAGGCTGTGACAACTGAAAATGTCTCCAGACATTGTCGAATGTCCCTTCGGGTGCAAGTGAGGGCCACTGTACGCAAACGGGCACCCCAAACACCACTGGTGGGAGTGGAATCTGGCAGTTTGATGTATCTATCAAATACCAAAATTTGTGTCACCCACAATTTCACTTGAAAATACAAGAGTACAAACCTGCTTGAGGAATGTGCTCACACAGCACCAGTGGTAACATTTTAAAAAACTGGTAATGATCCAAATGACATTGGTGGGAAATTAGTTTTATTGATATATATGTATATGCCTGGACACAGAAAAAAACTAAATAGCTCTGATGGAGAGGTCTTCAAGATAAATTGTGAAGGGTGAAAAAGCAAGATGCAGAAGTGTAGAGGACATGTCTGTAAAGTGTAAAGAACAGAACTGTATGTGCAAGTATATACATTGGGAAAAAACATACACACGTAAGTTTGTACGAATGGATATTTTGAAAACCTGGCAGGAGGTGTGCTCAACTACAAACAGTGGTCACCTCTCTGCACAGCAGGATGCAGGGGGAGTACATGGAACTTTCCATTTTCACCTTAATATTTCAGCATCACTTGAATCATTTTACAACAAGGACATTGTAAAATAACAAAGAAAAGTAGAAAAGGAGGAAAAGGAGAAAAAGAAAGGAACCCTCACTGGAGTCCTACCTGCCCTTTCCTGGAGGGGTTCCTTGGGCTTAAGGGGTTCCTGGTGCCCCGCACTTTAAACTTCCCAAGGCAGCATCCTATGTACCACCTCACCAAGCAATTCTTCTAAGTTGGCAGAGGCGTAATTTCCATCTTGCAAAAAGCGAAACTGAGGCTCAGAGTGCAATGACTTGCCCGAGGGCCCACCAGCAGGAAGTGGTGGACAGCATGGCCCTGGAGAGCGCAGAGGGAGCCCAGGTCCCTGGCGTCCCAGAGACTTCCACCGCGTGTCCCCCCCCAGTTACGGGGGTGGGTCCAGCCGTGGCCCTAACGTGCGTGCCCCGCCCCAGCACTCCTACCTGTGACCCCTACTCCTTCAACTCCTCTTTGGCTCTTATTCCCTCCACCAAAGCCAGTACTCACCTCCCCAGAGTAATTCTCCCCTTCCTGCTCTCCTTTGCTGCAGGCATCGTGATTTGGGAAGAGTGGGGATTTGAGATCCAGCTGCTGTTGCTTTGCAGACGTAATTCAACAAGAGGCTTCACCTCTCTGGGCCTCAGCTGTGAAATGGAGATAAACACACCAAACTCCCAGAGTTGTTTCAAGGATCAAAGCAATCATGTGCGATGCGAATGCATTTTATACAATATGGAGGACTTAAAAAACATTAGTTAATTTTAACAAAATAAGGTTCTAGCTCTTTCTGGGTGGTTAGAATAACACTGGTAGGGTAGGGTAACTGCAAATGGGAGTACATTGAATGGAAATCGGAACTTGACATATGGCACAATGACTGGCAATATACGCTGAGAAGGCCACACACAGTGCAGACAGATAATGGGTCAGTCCATCTGAGCGCGTACTTTACCTGAGCCAGGTGCCTTTAGAACCTGTTACTGGGCTTTGGGACCTGTGCTGTCACTGGGGAGAGATGCCACAATGCTAAACATCTTTGGGCAGGGGGATCAGGGAAACAAGGAAACCCAGTGTATTACCAGCACCATGGGTTATATTTCCACCTACAGGAAAATGGGCCAGGGCCAGGCAGGAAGCACGTTAATATGCCCATCCAGGGTTTATGGGACTACTCAGTTAATCTATTTACATTAGAAAAAGTAACAAAGGCAGAAGCACCTTGGGCATCTCCTACCAATCCAGTGAAATGCAGTGAAAGCCACCTTGTAACGGAATGGCAGCAACAACGGGCAGACTTCAAGCTCACCTCACTGCTGGAGAGCGAATGGCAAAGTGGACCCGGAGTGTGTGAATGGTCCATAACCCTTCCTTTATGCAATCTATTGGTGCCTTACCGAGACCTTAAATAGTTCATACCGTCTCACCCAGGAGCTGCAGGTATAAATGCTATTCTAAGAAAACAACCAGACTCATGATCAGATGTATACAAATACACACACATACACACACACACACACACACACACACACACACACACACATTTTCATTTGTATATACACACACAAACAAGGATTTTCAGCTCAGTGTTCTTTATTATAGCACACACACACACCCCACCACTGTCCATATTTTGAGAAATGGTTAACTACAGAAGAAATTATCAATACATTTAAATTATTGACTACTATACAATTATTAAAATCATGTTTTTGAGGAATATTTTGTGACATGGAAAATACTTATATAATAATAGTTCATGAAAAAATATATAAAACTGTATACACAGTTTATCAGCAATTAAAACATATACACTGGAAATAATAATAGTGACAGCAGCAGCAACCTTTATAGGACGCTCACTATGAGCCCGGAGGTGTCCTATCACATTAGCCACTCAATTCTCTCCAAGCCCTCTGAGATGGGTACAATCATCCCCATTTCTCAGAGGAATAAACGGAGGCACAGGCGCTTGGGCACAGTGCCCAAGGCCACATGGAGGGGTGGGTGTGGTGAGGCAGAACGTCTAACAGAGCCAGTCTGGCTCTCAGGAACTCGGCCACACTACGGCAAAATGCTGGGGCTGAACGACATAGAATTTGCTTCTTTATATTTTCCAAATTTTCTCCAGAGGTCATTTTTGTTAAAATCAGTTTTTATTATAAAAACAATATATTAATACATTAAACATACTCCCAAAGTATGGGAAGGGTATTAATAACCTCGGAGCCAGACACATGGTGTGGGGGGGTGTGAATCAAATTCAATTTGATTTCATTATACTGAAAGGGACCAGGAAAGGCCAGAAGACCAGGCTTACAAGTTGCACTGTTTTTGCACCTCTGAGTAGTAGCGGGTAAAAGCTGACCCTGCCACGGGGGCCAACCAGAGCTTCTCTCCTAGGAACTTGAATCTCATACAGAGGAACACGTAAGGTCAGAAATGTGTGGAACTGGCGCACTCTGACGACAATGCCCCACGGAGGCTGCCCGGGACTTCCCGGCACCTGGGTAAGTCTCTGGTCCCGTCTGATAAGGCCTGGTTGTTTCACGTTCCCTTTTGTTGAGGAAGCTTTCTGATATCCTGCCAGTAAATTCCTTTTCCACTCAAGCGAGTCAGAGTAGATTTCTGTTCTCTGACACAGGATCCCCCCGGAAGTGAATGTGAGATGAGGAGAGTGGTGAAGCAGGCCTCTGAGGACCACCAGATGGGCAGGCGAGGGGCCTGAGGATGACTGAACAGGAGAGGCAGAGAGGACGTTGTGGGGTAGGGGCCACAGAAGCTGGAAGGAGAGTGAGTTCAGAAGGAGGCCACATCCAGTGTCAGATTGTGCTCAGAACTCAAGCAACGTAAGAACCAACAAAGGGGCCACTGCATTCAGCAACAAGGAAGTCACTCATGACCTTGGCAAAAAGTGCTTCAGTGAGAATGGAAGTCTGGTTGTAAAAGACTGAAGGGTGAGAATTGAAGAAGTAGAGATATTGACTATGGTTCTAAACGGGAGAAAAGGACAAGCGCTTAGGGGAATCCGGGTCGGAGGGGGCTTTGTGGGTTTTGGTTTTGCAGGGTTTTTTTTCCATTTTGTTTTTTAAAAGACGAGAGAAAACACGGTGTGTGTTTGCATGTATGGAAAAGATGGTGTGAGTGTCCTGAGAAGGTGTGAAAGATGACGACCAAAGTGATGCTAGAGTAGGGATTGGTCCTAGAGGGAAGACCCTCTACGGAGGAGAGAAGGGGGAAAGATGGCCGTAGAAACAGGCAAAGATGAAAGGATGCAGAACAAGATCTCATATCCAATGGCTTCCGAAGACACAGGTGTACTTTTCTGATGCACCTTTTCATCTTCCCTCAGCCAGAATTAGATGCTCATGAGTGAGATGTAACTGGCAACATTTGAGGGGGCAGATTGGTTTAGAGCACATGGAAGAATCCTTGGGGCAACGTTAGGGTGAGCCAGGAAACCGTGATACGACAGTCCAAATGCAGAATAAGTTCAAGACTCTTCTCTAGATACAGCTTAATTAAAAAAAAATAAGCCATTGTGAAATTGGCAGATATAAGAAGTACGGATGCCTAAAGGCTTAGCTCGACAGCTTTAGAGCACGGGCTCTTTAAATTTTTGATTGCTGTTGCTTTGTATACATAATTCATTGTCAGGATTCGCAAATCAGAACACAGGTCCACATTAGGAAGCCTGGCTGCCCCTGCCCCACCCCCACCATTCTTTGAAACTCTTCTCTTAATGTGCTGTGTATCTTTTCAGTGTTTCTTTATGCAGAATACAAGCAATACAAATATCTATTCTTAGCCTGCATCTTGCCTCTTTCACTTACTATATCTAGAGATCCTTTCTCAAGCCACAAAGAGCTTCCTCTTTTTCCAGCTACATACTATCTCAGAGTGCGGCTGCGCCAGTTTCTGTGCCGTCCTCTACAGATGGACACCTGGGTTGGTTCCAATCTTTAGCTATTACAACCAGTGCTGCAGTGGATAACCTTCCACGTAAGTCATTACGTGTATGTAAAATGTCACCTGCAGGGTGGATGCCACACTTGTCATTTCTCAATGCCCCCAGCAATGTCTGAAAGCACCTGCTGCCCACTGCCTCACCCACTGTTCCAGCCCCATCCTGTGCGCTGTCAAACTTTGGAATTTGGTTAAAATTGGTATCTCCGTGCACTTTTAGCAAGCATTTATCTTTTGCTTGAGCATCTTGTCATATGTTTAAGGGCCATTTGTATTTCTTTCTATGTGAACCATCTATTCATGTCCTTTTGTCCACTTTCTCTATTCTGCTGCTGCAAATGCTCTTAACCTGGGGTTTGTGGCTTTCTCAGAGGATCTCGTGATTCAGATAAGGTTAATAATTATAGGGAAAAAGAGAACCACTCACCCTAATCTAATGCGTATCTTTGTTGTAAGTTTTTAACTTTTAATTGGAGTTTAATATACACACAAAAAAATGTCCATATACTACGTGTACAGCTTGTGAACTGAACACACTTCTAAAACCAACATCTTAACCAACATCAAGAAACAGAATGTCACCAGCACCCCAGAAGCCCTACTCAATACTCTCTTTCCAGTCCTTGCCATTTACAGAATCTTTTCTCCTGCAAATTACTGCTTGATTCTAGTTTTTGGCCCTAACACCTTCCTGATGTTATCATACAATTTAAATTACAAAGTTCAAATGAATGAAGACGAATTGAATTGAATTGAATTGAAGAGAGAAGGCAAGCAATGCAGTAACACAGGGTCTTCAACAGTTTTGAAAACCCACTACTGTCAAGGGCTTTACCGCAATGAAGAAAGAGACTCTGCGATCCTAGGGCTCCCTCTGCAGGTGATCAGTAGCTACGAGGAAAAGCCTCCCATCCCCTCCTGGAGCTCTGAGGATTAACTTGAGTCCTGGGACTCCAGTTGCTTCAGACTTACCCCCAACCAGCACAGAGAATAGGGTCAGGTTATTTATCAAAGCATCCCAAAGTCCTCATTCATTCCCCACTGCGTTACCCGACATTTCAGGAAAACAACTATCCAATAAAGACCATAATAGCTATGAAGAGAACGCCAAGAGAGTGCAGTTAATCTCTGCCGCAGCTTTCACCTATTCATCCCCAGGAGACTGCTGGGAAGGGCTCTGTTGCTAAAATCAACTGTCAAAGGAGTCAACAGCCCCCAGTTTTGGTTCTAAAAAGCCAGTGGGCAACTGTAATTATTTGCTGAGTGCGCTGGATGATTGACTTACTGACGGACTCACTCATTCAGTACACACAGTGGCACATCCTGTGGCAGGTACCAGGGACACAAGAGGCTGCCCGGGCCATGATGGAGTAAGTGTGAAGTGCTGTAGGATCACACAGTGTAGGGCCACTTAACTTACACAGGGGCACAGGGACTGAGGGAGGGAAAGTCAGGGGGAAAATGTAATAGACGTTTCCTGCAGAAGCTTAGAGTCTAGCTGGAGACACAAGAAATGTATGGGTCAATGTTAAAAAATAACTTCAGGAGGCACCTGAAGAAGTCCCAAGTGATGTGTTTCTGGAGTCCTGGAGATGGCGGGCCTGGGGCTGACAAAGCTGGCCAGTGGCAGACAGAGGAGCGAGAGGCTCTTCAGTTGTGGTTATGGGCAAGAAACAGATGTCCAGGGAGGCCAATAGGCCACCAATTGGAATCTCATGGTAGGAGAGAGTGGGAAGGGTTACCACCACCCAGGGTACATCCTTACAATTGTGGGTCCAAGAACTCTACTGAGTCAGTCACTGTTGATTGATGACCTACAAACCAGACACCAGTTTATTAATTTGCAGAAGGCAATACATCCTTCCCTTAACTGGAATGCTGTGCTTGCCTTCTAGGGTTCCCTTCATTTCTTTACTCTTATTATTTCCCTCCCTCTCTTTGGGGGCTCTTGCCTTCTGCTGCAGCTTCCACAGCCACCCGCATGCTGGCTCCACAATCTCTATTTCCAGTCCGAATCTCTCACCTGAGCTGCAAACTCATGTATCTTCTGTCCCATAGACACTTCCACATGGCTACTGCACCGCTCTCAAGTTCAGTGTCCGAACTGAGCTCATCACTCAGACATCTCATTCTAAGGAGGCAGTGGGAGCTCAGACTAGCGGGACTGCCTCGGTTCCAGTTCTAGCTCCGTCACTTACTGGCTGTGTGACCTCAGGCAAGTTATTTTACTTCTCTTTGCTTCAGTTTCCTCATCTGGAAAATGAAGATGGTAAGGGTAATCTCAGGATTGTTGAGTGGATTAAAGTGAGATTTCTGACACACAGTAAAAGCTTTTAAAGTACTAGATTTACTATTATCTTCCATTTAAATGTTATTGTTCTTGTGTTCCCTGTCAACTGGATTCCATAGAGTTACATTAGAAATAGGCAACAATACCCATTCAGTTGCTCAAACTAGAAAGCAAATTGTCATTGTCCACTTTCTCTTCCTGCTCACATCCAATCCCTCATCAAAGCCTGATTTGTACAACTTTCAGTCTCTTAACTTGCTCTCCATTCCTACAGCCACCTGCTCTTTGATCAATGTGCCATCCAGGCTAAAACCAGAGTAATCTTCCTACAATAAAATGGTCATTTCTCTTCTCTTCCACAGGCCCCATAGTTCTTAGAATAAACCCCTTGACATGGTCTTTAAGACCCTTCATGACCAGATTCCTGCTTTCATCTGTACTTCAAGCTGCTTATGTCCAAAACTAAATTTGCTCCCCATTCTCCATAACCTGTTGGCTTCCTGGATTTTCCTCCTTAGTGAATGGTGCCACCTACTAGCCTCCCAAGAGGGTCTGGCCTTCCAAATACTGAGTAATGAACCACATTCTCAGAAAGCATCTCTGTGATGGAGATATACTGACATAAAGCTCTTTAAAACATTTTGGTTTTCAGTATTTAATGCCATAATGGATGGAAAAAAGGTAAAATGAAGAATTCATCAAAATTGTATTTAGTGCTTACTAACCTCCAGGAACTGTGTTAAGCTCTGGGAATTCATTACTGATTTAGGATGTGTTTTATCTGAAGAAATATTTGAAATAAAAGCTTAAAACACATATTTGATCTCGATGCAAATCACTGGGCAATTTCCGAGGGAAAAAATGCATCATATTTTCCTTTTTTATTCTTTTCTAAGAGAGATGTTGAGAGACAGGCAGCAGTGGATGGACAGGCTTTAGAGAAATTAAATCCTGCTTCAGTCATTGACTAGCACTGTGCGACACAGGACAAGGAGAGCTAGACGTTATCTAATCTCTCAGAGTCCTAATCATCCTCATCTGTAATATGTGTAAAATCACAGGACATTAAATGAGAGAACATGTACATAGCCTCTGCGCAATAGAGGGCAACCATTATTATTAGCATCATTAGGTTTGATGTTGGAACTTTACAATCAAGTTATTCTTTTATCCCGTCACTTATTGAGCCTCTGGTATGAACAAGGGGAATTTCAACTTTTACCCAGGGCTCATTACATGCTTTCTGTTTAACAACGGTATACATGACCTGTAGATTCCATTCCCAGACATGGGTCAGGCATTCCAAGGTCCGGCTGCAGTTAAGTGGGATACACTAAACTCTTTTCAGCAGCGGGTCTAGTTAGGTGACTATACCTACATACTGGGGAGTGCAGGTGGGAGGGTCCAGTTTGGGTTCAGGTAACGACTCTCACCCTAGGTTGGGCCAGAACCACTTCTACTGAGGAAAGCCATCTTTTCCCACAAACTCGGATGTGCCGACTTGGAGCTGGGACATGGTGAGTGAGGAGAGGCACAGCTAGATCAGCAAAACCAGTCCTGATGGAAGGGGTAGCAGTGGTTACACTGTCGTCGGAGTAACCATCAGAATTACAAAAATGGAAAAACTCCTACAAATCCCCTACTTAGGTGAATTTAGGTGAACTGCCTAATCCTTTTTGCAAAACTTAAGTGTTCCGTGCATTTCTCCGTCGAGAGGGTCTATATTTCTCATTAAATTCCCAAAGGAGTCATGCCTGAAAAAACCGAGATTCGCCGTTAGGATTCCTCAGTTAACAGATGGAGAAACTGAGGCCGAGGGACGTAACAGCAGTTGCCTCAAGTCAAACAACAGAGGCACTAAAGTGAAGGCTTTTCCTTTCCAATTCCGATCTCACATTCGTGACCCGAGCCCTGTCTGATACCGCCTCGCTTCTCCGTAGGCCCTGAAAGAAGGCGACCGCGGATGTCACGCGTCCTGGAGACGTCGCAAGCGGTCCAGATTTTAACGTCGAGGAGACCCGGGGGACGCGCTCAGAGGTTGCCGCGGAGATTCCCCCACCCTGGCCTCACCCCGCAGAATTGGGGTGGCTTGGTGACTCCAGGTAGAGCACCAAGCACGGGGGACCCCAGGAACTGGAAGCGGCTCCGCCACTGCGAGGAACGACGCCTACTCACTCACCTGACAGAGAGGAAAAAGGGCACGCCCCACAAGCCGGTCGCGAACGAACCCACTGCGGATCAAAGAGCGAGCGAAGAGAATAACAGGAAATGACGTTGGCGCACGTGCTTCCGAGAGGGGCGGGTACGAGGCGTTTGAGAGGCGCGGCCATCTTCTGCGCCTGTGCAGTCGCCGCCTGCCGCGCTGCCGAGTCACTGGGTGGGAGGAGCATGAACAGGGGGCGGGGCGCGTGACCTAGTAGCGCAGGCGCAGTGCGACTCCGGGGGCGCGGGCTGCCCCCTCCGCGGGTTTGGATCCGGGTCGGTCGGGCGCTGCGTTCGAGGAGAGGCGATCGGAACCGTAGAGTCTGGATCACCGAGCGCCCCAGCTGCGAGGAGGTGAGAGTCCTGTCGCCACGGAGAAGGGTTTCGGCCCCGCGTCTCGGCCTCCTGGCCCGACCTGGCTGCGGGTGGCTTCCGCTGGGCCTGCCCGCCTCTGGTCTCGTCGTGCCCCGGCGCTGACTGCCTGGGCCGGGCCTGGGCCTCTCCGCGCCCCCTCAGCTGCTGCGGCCTGGCCCTGCCCCAGCTCCGCTCTCTCGCCCCTTCCCGCCTTCCTGTCCTTTCGTGGCCCCCGCCCAGTCCTGCTCCTCCGCCCTCTCCCGCCCGACCGTAAGCTTCCCCTTTTCGCTCTCCTCTGCCGCCCTTTGCCCCTTCCCGCCCTTTCCCGCTGGTTTCTGAGCCCCAGTCTCGTTGACTGCCTCCTTGGCTCCGCTCCCGCCTCCTTCTGCATCCCTGGCGCCTTGGCCTGACTCAAACCTCTCATTCTGGCCCGGGAGTATCCTGAAGGGACAACTTCCCACTGGAGAGACCCCGGGCGGCCAGGTTTAGGGTCCTGGACAACTTCCCATTGTCCGAGCCCCTCAGGTTCTGATCTTTTCTCCTGATCCTGTGTAAGGAGCGATCCAGGTTCTGGGTGAAAAGAATAACATCGTGCTTTGGCTCTAGCACCGGGAGTGTAGAGGTTGAGTGGGTGTCGTAGAGATGTGAGTATGTTTTGTCCCGGGAACTGATTCTTTCAATCTAGTCTTGTTGGCGACTTTGAGAATTGCTGGACGGGGTTTTCTTTCCCAGTGGGCTGGAAAAGTTGCTAAATCTTTAGAATTGTGATGACACGCTTACGTGCGGATCCTTTATTGATAATTCTCAGGTCTTTCCAGGATCCTGGAAATTTGGACCTAACTTGAGGTGCAAAGAGGTCTTGCTTAAAAACTGCAAGATATAACATTGTGACACGCATGCTATACTTTGAAAGTCAGAGAAAACCAGAAATTCGCCCTTTTGATGGAGGAGCTTAGAAGAATTTTGTCAGTTTTGAAAGGTTGGGGAAAATCCCAGGCAAAGTTAAATGCCTGGTGTGATTTGACTTAATACAAAGTAACTTCTGATAGGCCTTTAAAAGATTGATCTTTTGGGGGATTGTTCAATTTCAAGAAGTCAGTGCGATGAAAAGGGCAAGAAAATATTCCACAAATTTAATATGAATGAAGAGGGGCAAACCAATTATATGTTTCCTGGAGTTAGTCCTACAGTTCCTGATTTGAGTGAATGGGAAGCTAGGAAGACAGGGGAGCACAGTAAACGTTTTGTAATTACAAACATGCTCTGATTTATCTCCTAAGGTCATACCTAAGACTCAACTTTGCTCTGGGTTAATATAACTGAGGAAAAAGATGAGTAATCAAAGTACTGCATGTCTGAAAATAGTTGAGATGGAATTTCATTCCTAAAGTTTTAGTCTGTAACTAGTTTTTATTTTGGTTTTTAACTTTTAGTGTGTTGACAAGAATGTTAACTAGGTTTGTATTAACATGTAGAGGTCACCTGCAGTACCATTAAGTCAACACCATATAATTAAAAGTTAGATATGTGGGTACAGAGCTTCTTAGCACAGTGTTAGGGCAGGAATGAGATTCTAGTCCTTACAGGAATGGGGTTCACAGTCCTGGTATGTGTCAGGTTCACCCTTATATCCCTAGCACGCAGTTTAGTGCTAGAGCCCATGGTAGGAATTCTATAAGTATTTGTGGAAGTAATAATTTAACTATAAGGACCCGTAGTGTGAGCTTTTGGTCATAAAGTAATTGAAAACTGTACGTCAAACTTTATTTTAGTTCTGCCAACAGGAAGAATTTGTTTACATCCTACAATAACACCCTTTTAGATGCTGTGGAAGTTTAAAAATATTAGAATGTGATCTTTGCGTAAATATACGGGACATTATTGTGTATGTGGGGGAAGGATCCTCCTCTAAATCCAGAAGAATTAGAAACCAGTGATGTATGGAATTGATAATGTTTACTCAAGTTCATATACAGGTTAAATAAACCAGCAAAATACATGTGGGGAGTGTATTTAAATTTTTGTCTTAAGTTGAAGTGAAAGCTAGCTGAAGTCTTTTGACAGTTTTCAGTGTTCAGTGTTTCAATCCAGAGAGAGAACTGTCTTAAAAAAATACCTTCCTCTACACATAAATTACACACACACACACACACACACACAACTGAATAGTCTTAATTTCTTGTTTCTTTATTCTGCCACTGGTACTATTATGGTTATATTATAGCCAACATATTATGACATCCTGACCTTTGGAATATTAGAGGTCTCATAATAACATCAAACCCACCCCTGAGGATGAGCAGGTAGGATCCAGGGGGCCATAGAGAGAGGCACTGCTCCCTCTGAGAGTGCCTAAGGGGGGTGGAGAATGGGGTGGGGGTAGCAGGTTAGAAATAAAGAAAAGGTAAAGTGAATCCTTTGCTTCAAAAATCCCCCCTCTTCTATTTTTTTGTTTTACTTTCTGTTCTTTCTGATTCTCTGATATCATAGATACTAGTTTATTTTTTGTTCAGGATTTGGTATTAACTAATACTTTATAATAATTGGGAAACTAGTTTCAAAGAATTTATTAACAGGCTTCTCAGTTGTATCTCTTCTTGCTTTGATTGGTTCCCCTGCTCCTTTGTTTAAATATAATTAGGGTGGAAGAAATGGAGAACTTTGATTTATCAAGCTAGTTGAGAGAAGATCATTTAAAGTGAAGGTCATTTAAAGGCTCATCTATAGAACAATAATTTCTATTTTTTTCTTTACTTCTCACCTCTTTCTTTTGGCTAAGTTTGTTCTTTTTATTTTTTTCAGTTGCAAGTATAGTTCATTTATTTTTTTTCTTGTTTAATAATTAAAATCAAAGCTATAAAAAATGAAGGTATCAACCTTACAGGTATAGAATAATCAGTAACCATTGAAACATGTTTGTAATCCTGCTTTAACAATGGTAACAGCTTGATATCTGGGTATGAAAATTGATATGCATATTGATGTTTGGGTTCGGATTGCTTTAGAGAAATGCTATGATGTATCATGAAGTTACACTTAGGAATTTTTAGGGTTAAACTAGATAAATAGTAGCATTTTAAAGAATCAGAGTGCTTTTTGTTGAGCTTTTCCCTTTTAATTTCTGATGGAAAAGTCATTTTATCTTGTAGGTTTCTAGACCTCTACAACTGCAGAGATTTTTTTTCTTCCTGTTAAAAAGTATACTTAAACACAGACTTTAGGTGATCTAGTTTCCAAGACTGTGTAATAGGATATTGACATCAAGTATTTGGGCAGTTTAAATTCTATCATAATAAATACAAGAAATAAAACTTACAGTTTCCTAATTATCTACACTGAAACTTCCTTTTAGAAATAGAAATTTGTCCCCGGCCCCAACAAATAACAATAGTATCAGGAATAAAGAGTTTAACAAAAGGTATTCTTTTGAACCCACCTGTTTTCATTTGGCTCATTTTATTTTGATTTTCTTTTTTAGTATTAACGGGACCATCCATAGTAGTGGGATAACTTGCACAATGAAATCCGAAGCCAAGGATGGAGAGGAGGAGAGTCTACAAACTGCTTTCAAGAAGTTAAGAGTGGATGCATCGGGGTAATTAAATACGAAATATGCTATTTGGGAATTGTTTACTAGCTTCAAATAGGCTTTTTCTCTGAAGAGCTCTTTCTCTACTAAAATTTCTCATTATTTGTAGGAGATACAAATGCTCATAGTGTGACAGTCTACCAAATTCTGCACAACATTGTATTACTTATGACAGAAACTTTTCTGTTAAATTTTGAAAAGTTGCAGCTTATTTGTACTGCAAGGTTGGGTGTTTTGGTTTTCCTTAATTTTGAGGAGGGTTATCCTGCTCTCTTTTTAATCTAACATCAAGCAGTGTCCCATCAAGGATTTCCTCATACTAGGGAATCACAGCATTTTCCACTAAAAGTGAATTGGCTCAATAGAAATCTGTGTAGACAGTGTCGATTTCATGGGCTCTGTTGGTGAGGCTATCACTATGGAAACCTCTATTCATTAGGGTTCTGTCACAGAGATCAATAATCTTGGACCCTGTGGCCAAACTAATTAGAGCACCTATAGACCAGCTGCTGTCTGAATGTTAATAATTCACCCTTTGCAAAATGTTTTGTGTAGGACTCTGTTCATCTCCATTCTTTGCCCCAGGCCAGAAGAAATCTCAAATTTTTAATGGCTATAAGAATATTTCTTTTCATGAATGGAAACCAAACACTGGAAACTCAGAGTAGAACACTCCACAACATGTAATAATAATAATAATTGCTAAAATTTATTACTCACTATGTCCTAGACACTGGCTTAACTATTCTGTACAAATTATTTAATCCTCAGTGCCAACTTAGAAGATAAGATACTACTGTTATTCCAGTTTACAAATGAGCCACAGTTGAATTGAGTCACTTGCTAAAGGCCACATTGGTAAAAAGTGATAGAGTGGGATTTGAACCCAGATAGTTTGTCTCCAGGACCTGTACTCTGAACCATTCCATTATGTGGTACCTTGAAAACAACATGAAGAAACGCATGCAGTACCTGGCACATAGTAAAAATTCAGTAGATGTTATGTTAGTTACAGCTTTCTGCTTATTGCTAACACTATCTTGGCCTACCAAGTGAGAAGATTTATACTAATACTGACTTAAACTAAATATATCGATTGCACAATAGCTGTTACAGGTGCTCACATTTGCTTCCATGGTACTTAAAATAAATCTTTCTCCTCTGAGTGGTTTTTCCAAAATGGTGGTCATCCTGCCATTACAATTGATCAGTGCTTTATAAGCCATTGTGGGAAATGTAAACAAAGCAGAGAAACAGTTCAGGTTGTGGTCATAGTGTAGTCCATCGTGATTTGTGGTATAGAAATAAATTTTTTTAAAGTAGGAAAATACTAGGAATGCATGTATACACACACATACACACACATAAATTTCTTAGTTTATAAATTTATATCAGTAACTTGATATACAGACTCTTACTGGTATTTTAAGAAGTTGGAACATAAGTTAAGCCATTTCAGTACCCCTAAAAATTACTTGGAACGTTTAAAAAAAGCTTTCAAAATATCTGTACAATATATGGCCAAATATTATGTATTTGTAGCATGTGATCTGCTTTGAGTAAAATTATAGAAAGAGAAGGAATAGTGGAGAGCATTTGAGAAAACCAAACTAGTAGAAGGGGTGAGTCATTACCATGACTAAGCAAAATAAGACCTATATAGCCTATCATACATTTTTAGTTGTTTCATATTGTTGCCAACTTACAAATGGGACGTCTGAAGTACTGACTCATAAACTAACCAAGCCATGCCAGGAATTTAGCATGATCTTGTTCAACAGGTTTTGATTTCTAATGGTATTTGTCTTATCAAGACAGATCTCTATATATTTATTTTAAAATAATGTAATCCTTTTTATGTGGCTGTAAAATAACACATACTTATTAAAGAAGAATTCACAAAAATAGAAAAGGAAGTAAATATCACAGTTTACCATAAGTACTGTTAATATCTAGACCGTCTGTATATAACACGATACACTTTTTTTTCCATAGCTGAGATCATAATGTATGTGTAGGTGCTTATCCATGCTGTTTCCCCTTAATATTATAAGTATTCTCTCATGTTATTAAAAGTTCTTTGTACACTTAATTTTTAATAAGTTCCTAATATTCTATTGTATAGATGTGCCATAATTTATATAATATAGTATTTTCTGTTATTGGACATTTAAATTATTGCCAGTTACTTTTTATTTTAAATTATTTTTCAGTGAACAGTTTTAAATTTTACTTTAGTAGATTGTCTCTTTCTAAAGTATCTTTATCAGTACCACAGCATGTGTGGTAGGAGCCCAGTGTGTGTGTGTGTGTATGTGTATATTGAAAGGAGCTGAAAGGATTTATACCAAAATGTTAATGTTGGTAATCTCTGGGTTGTGACATTATAGATGATTTTTTTTCTCTCTTTTAAATTTTTTCATCTTTACAGGGAACCCCTAATTTCAACCTGCTTAGACTTAACTCAGTAATATTTCAAGTTTAGTAATTGTAAAAATTAGAATATTTTTCTAAAATGTTTTGTAATATTTGAAAATGTATTCATTTTCAAGTTAGATTGAGTCTCCTAAAGTTTTTGCTCCTAAACTTAGTTTCCGGCTCTGGTTTTACCCACATAAAACAAGTAGGCAGTGTCATTAGCATTCTCTGGATAAGGCCTGATCTGCCCCAGATAAACAGCCGAAAAGTCTATTTATATCCTGCTGCTGGTTATACTTAAGAATCATTCTTTGGCTTGTGATTTTGCAACAGTGGGCTTTTAGGGATTCTCTAAATTTGCACTAAAGGAGGAAACTTTTCACTAAAAGCTGAGTAATTTTTGAGAAACTCAAACTAGAAAGAAAATAAGTTACATTTGGATTGGTGAGAGCAGTAAGTTCTCTTTCTTACACAGTTTTCGATAGCAGTAAACTTTGTTCTTGTCTTCAGGTCCGTAGCATCTCTGTCTGTCGGAGAAGGCCCAAGTGTCAGAGCGTCAGTCAGAACAGCGGCAGATGATGCCAAACCTAAAACCATATGTGCATCTAAAGACAGTTGGCACGGGTAAGAGCTGCTCAGTGCAGATGATTTTTATCCCAATATCTTAAAATATTGTTGGATTTTCTTTCCAAAATATGCAGAAATGAGTATGTTATGATACGGAACCCAAGACCCAACGATTAGACAAGACCCATTCTTCCCAATTGTGAATTTGCTGAGACTTGCTGTGTGGCGTGATTCCCAGTCAGTTTCTGTACATGTTCTATGTGTGTTTGAGAAGAATGGGTCTTCTCTGATCATTTTTAGTTTCCATATATGTCCATGAAATTAAGCTTTTAAATGTGTTATTTGAATCTTTTTTTCAAATAATTTTTGTCAGCTATCAATAATTGAGAGAGGTATATTGAAATTTCCCTCATGGGAATGCATTTGTCTATTTTCCCCTTTAGCTCTGTATTTTTGCTTTATGTATTTTAAGGCTATATTTTTAGGTTCATACAGCCTAGGTTCGTGCCAGTTGAGAATGTTTTCTTTGTGGTGAATTGAGACTTTTATTATATAGTGACATTCTTAATCCCTTATAATGGCTTTGTCTTAAAGTCTATTTGTCTGGAATTAATGTCTCTAGTCCAGTTGTTTTAGTATTTGCCTAGTGTATCTTCTTCTATTATTTTCAACCATTCTCTGTTTTAAATATTTTGGTGTGTCTCAAATGCATATGGCTTGTTTTGTTTTGTTTTATTGAGTCTGATCATCTTTTGTAACTGCTGAGTTAAATTAATTTACATATATTTTGTTATATGATATATTTGGACTTGTTTCTGCCGTCTTTATGCTATTTGTCATGCTTTTTTCTTTCTCTTCTTACCTTCTCTTCTCCCACCCTTTAAAAAAATTGTTTGAAATGGATTTGTTTGTTTGTTTGTTTGTTTTTCCCTCTGCCATTTTTCCTCCTGCTAGTTTGGAGATTGTGTCTGTTGTTTCTACTTTTTTAGTAGTTAGCCTTGAAATTTTACCATACATGCTTAACAAAGACAGGAGTTAACATTTTAACTCTCCTCCTTAAAACCCTTTTACCCTGACCTCATGATTGCCATGGTGTAGTTGCCCAGTATTTTAGTTCTGTCACTTTTTTTTTTAAGGCTTTTTTACTTTATTTTATTTTATTTTATTTTTATTTTATTTTATTTTATTTTTATTGGGGAAGGGGAACAGGACTTTATTGGGGAACAGTGTGTACTTCCAGGACTTTTTTCCAAGTCAAGTTGTTGTCCTTTCAATCTTAGTTGTGGAGGGTGCCGTTCAGCTTTAAGTTGTTGTCCTTTCAGTCTTAGTTGTGGAGGGCGCAGCTCAGCTCCAGGTCCAGTTGCCATTGCTAGTTGAAGGGGGTGCAGCCCACCATCCCTTGTGGGAGTCGAACCGGCAACCTTGTGGTTGACAGGATGCGCTCCAACCAACTGAGCCATCCGGGAGCTCAGCGGCAGCTCAGCTCAAGGTGCCGTGTTCAATCTTAGTTGCAGGGGGCGCTGCCCACCATCCCTTGCGGGAATCGAGGAATTGAACTGGCAGCCTTGTGGTTGAGAGCCCACTGGCCCATGTGGGAATCGAACTGGCAGCCTTCAGAGTTAGGAGCATGGAGCTCTAACCGCCTGAGCCACCGGGCTGGCCCTAGTTCTGTCACTTTTTTAATCTCACAAATTAGGTTTTATTTAGCCTACTTTATTATTATTTCAATAGTACTTGTTTAGATTTGTCTCATTTACACTGTCTTTGCTCTCAGACCTTCCATCGGATCACTTTTTTTCTTCCTAAAGTACTTCCTTCAGAAGTTCCTTTAGTAAAGGCCTGTTACTAGCAAATAAGGCCTCCGTGTGATAGAACTGCACATAGAATAAATTAATGGTGCTCCTGGAGTTGTGTAGCATCATGTTCTATTGGAAAGTATGCTTTGATTTGTCTGAAGATACCTTTATTTTATCCTTGTTCTTGAAAGATATACCTGATTTGGTATACATGAAATCATAGTTCTAGGTTGATCGTTTTTTCCCCTCAGCCCTTGAAGGTATTGTTCATTGTCTTCATGTTGACGTTGAAACGCCTTCTTTCAGGCTAATTGTTGTTCATTTAGAAATAATCTGTCTAATCTCAGGCTGCTCTTAAAATGTTGCTATTGTGTTTGGTAGTCTACAGTTTTGTTTTTTTTTTAATTTAATTTTATTAAATTTATTGGGGTGACAATTGTTAGTAAAATTACATAGATTTCAGGTGTACAATTCTGTATTACATCATCTATAAATCCCATTGTGTGTTCATCACCCAGAGTCAGTTCTCCTTCCATCACCATATATTCGATCCCCCTTACCCTCATCTCCCACCCCCCACCCCCCGCCCCCGTTACCCTCTGGCAACCACTCAACTTTTTTTTTTTTTTAAACTTTTATTTAAGTGTGTTTTTCCAGGACCCATCAGCTCCAAGTCAAGTAGTTGTTTCAATCTAGTTGTGGAGGGCGCAGCTCACAGTGGCCCATGTGGGGATCGAACCGGAAACCTTGTTGTTAAGAGCACCGCGCTCTGACCAGCTGAGCTAACCGGGTGCCCTGTAGTCTACAGTTTTGCTATAGTGTGTCTACATGTGGATTTCTTTTTATTTCTCCTGCGTCAGTGTGCTTCCTACATCTGTAGATTTTCTTCTTTTACTAGTTTAGAAAGTTTCTCCGCCATTATCTCTTTAAAAACCACTGTCTTCCATTCTCTGTAGCCTTTTTTTTGGTAACTCCAGACTTTCGATGCTGTCTTACATATTTCTTTTTTTTAATATCTGATTTTTTAATTAATTAATGTATTTATTTTTAAGGAGTGGCCCATGCGGGGATGGAACCGGCAACCTCGGTGTTACGAGCATCACGCTCTAACCAGCTGAGCTTACCGGCCGCCCCTCCATATTTCTTAACTGTTACATTTTCCCAAATCTCTAAGTTTCTGTGCTGCCTTCTAGGTTAGGGGCCAGCCAACTTTTTTCATAAAGGGCCAAATAGTAAATATTTTAGGCTTTGGAAGGCAAGCGGTAAGATCTGAGGATATTATGGAGGTACTTAGACAATCGAGAAAACTCCTGCCCTGCCTGCCTAGTGTGCACTAGCCTGGCTGGTGGACACACTTTGTGTTAGGCTGCTGAGTTGGTCTCAGGTTGAAATGACTAGCCTCATGGGATGGGTGCGTACGGGGCAGTGCCAGGGTCAGTTTTGATTTCTGCCTAGTGGGACCCATATTCCAGCACAACCTTTCCTCCTCCAGCGAGCCTGGCACAGGCTCAGAGTGAGATTCTACTTCTCAGGGCCCAGTGATTGCCGACAGCAGGGCCCCAACATGTAAATAGTAGCCAGTGTGAGCCCCAAGCAGTGGTGTGACACATCTGCTGGCCAGGAAGGCAGGTGTGGGGGTGGAGGGGTGAATAGGGGCCAGGGGGAACACCTCAGCCTGGGCTCGGTGGCTCACAGTGCTAGCCCAGGGCAGCCGTGTCTGTGGGCTGTACAGTTGTTTGGTTCTGTTTTTAAATTGGCTTACTAGTTTTGAGTCTCCTTTTTTCTTTGCTTAGTTCTTTTATTTATTTAAATATTTCAGAAGTTGTATAGTGTGTCTGATGACTCCCAGTATCTGAAAGCTTCAGGAAGTCTAAATCTGTGTGTGAGTGTCACCAGTGATAGAAATGAATCCTAAATCTGCTGCTCTGTGTAGCAACCATGGCGTAGCCATTTGTAGCATTAGCCTCACAGTGGTACCGAGACATTTCGGTTTTACAGCCTCACTTTAAGTTGTCTGTGCAGGATGCTTTCCCAAACCTGCTGGTCAAAGGTTCCCGAGCAAGGGTTGGGGCAGGGCAGGTATTCTGCACCAAATGTTTGGCGCAAGAAATGCAGTGAAAAATTACCCTTTACACTCCTATTTCTATAGCCTGCTATATGGGGGTGTTGAAGTTTTTAAGACACAGACGTACGCAGCTTGTAAATGGAGGCAGAGGCAGACACATCTCTCTGGGGGACACTTGTAACTTTAGACTTACAAGCCTGAGAGGAGGCAAATTTCCAGCTATCCTAAAGAATCTGTTTAGGAGAGCTCTGTATCCCAACATTTTCTTGTACATTTGTTTTCCTCGTAGGTCTACAAGGAAGTCTTCACGAGGAGCAGTGAGAACCCAGCGTCGTCGACGTTCTAAGTCTCCTGTCCTTCATCCTCCCAAGTTTATACATTGCAGTGCAGTAGCTTCTTCCAGCAGCCAGCTCAAGCACAAAAGCCAGACTGACGCCCCTGATGGCAGCAGTGGGCTGGGAATTTCAACCCCTAAAGAGTTCAATGCAGGAGAATGCTCTACTTCTCTCGATGCTAATCACACAGGGGCAGTTGTTGAGCCTTTGAGAACTTCGGTTCCAAGGCTCCCGGCAGAGGGTAAGGAGGAAGACTCCTCTGATGCGGCTCAAGTCTCCCAAGCACGTCTCAAGGCCAATGGTCTCTCTGACTTTCAATCTGTTTCCAAACTAAAGCAGGGCCAGCCATGTGCGTGCCTAGGCCAGGAGTGCCAGTGTAAGCGGTGGCACGACATGGAGGTCTATTCCTTTTCAGGCCTGCAGAATGTCCCTCCCTTGGCCCCAGAACGAAGATCCACGCTTGAGGACTACTCTCAGTCGCTTCACACCAGAACTCTGTCTGGCTCTCCCCGCTCCTGTTCTGAGCAAGCTCGAGTCTATGTGGATGATGTGACCATTGAGGACCTGTCAGGCTACATGGAATATTACTTGTATATTCCCAAGAAAATGTCCCACATGGCAGAAATGATGTACACCTGATAGCAAGAAGCTCACTAATCTGCTTTACACCAATGAAGGGTTGTCAGAGAGGTTTAGTTAATGGCAGACCTGGCGGCCACTGTGTCAGAAGACATCTCCTTCTGCTCACTGTGCTTGCAATAAAAACTTTTCTTGGCATCTCAGTTAATCTTCATTCTTTAAACTTTCTCTGAGTTCTTATATACCCACAAAGGCAAGCAGATCAGAGGAAAATCTCTTAGAAATGCTCCTGGGGATGAAGAAACCATAATTACTTGACTGGTAGCAGTGGGTGTATGGTGAAAGCCTTGTAAAACAGTGCATTTTTTCAGATCTGTTTAAGAATTGGTGGCCAAGGAAAATGAAATGTGTTTTTGTAACCGGACTGAACATTCGTCATGCCGTAGTTGCCAGCCCAGAATTTTTGAAGTTATATGACTGATTTAAACCATCTGATTTAACGCAAAATTTATTGTGTCTTTAAAGGTTCTTACGTTATTGTTAAGCCAGAGATCTAAAGTTTAGTTTCAATATGAATAAACTAGCTGGCCTGCCCGATACTGTTTGAGAGACTTATTCACCATTACTAAACAAACCTCTGCTGGCGCTGTTCACCTAGAGGCATATTGCCATGCCATTTCTCCAGAAGCAGCCTGGAGGGGGCTGTTTCAGCTGGAAGGAGGGGCTGTAATATTTGAAACCAGTGTGCGTCTTCTCCATCTATAGCATTTTAACATATGGCATGTTTCAGTTGTGATGTAGATCTCATACCTCAGTTTCTAATGTTCTAGATTGGTGGATATTATCTCTCTGCACTGTCCTTGTACCTCAGCAACCCCAAAAGAGAATTTTATGTATGCTGTATCCTGTATTTCTGCTCAAGCATCCCAAAAAGCCCCCCAAAGTTTGGTAAAAAAATCTGTCCTCAGTTTCACCTGGAGGATGAATCCCTGTCTTTCTCAGGTGGCTCCAAAGTGAATTTTACATATGCCACATAACTTTTAATTCAGCCCATCCTAAGCATACCCATCAAATTTAGTGAAAAGTTATCCAGCCTTCTTAACACAATGTTAACACAAAATATATTTTATTTAGGTGACAAAATAAGTTTTACTCTTTACTAAAACATCTCACCATCGGCAGCAGTTCTGGAAGTTTTTCGTCTCGGCTCGTTTATGCTTACGTATTGAGCATTCAAGGAGCACTCCCTTATGTGGGTTATAGTTATCAATATTTACCATATTAGAAATTAAAATTAAGAAAATTTTAAAATATGTATTTAAAAATAATACAAATCCATTTATGTTCATATAAAATTTTAAATTGGAAAATAACTTTTCCAAAGCAAAAATATTTAGTGAAAAGAATGGCATTGTGTTACGTTTTTGCAAATCTCTGGCTTAATTGAAGATAGTTAGGTTCTCCTATCTGCTGCATTCAATTTTTTGTGATGTTGCATATCAGGTGACCTCTGGGAAACTACACGTGTGAGACAATGAACTTGAAAAAGGTAAATCTGTGAATATCAGGAACACAGCTTTTACTTCGAAGATCCTCTGGTAGAATGGATTCACAGATCACACTTTGAGAACCACTAATCAGCCATTAGCGCTTGTAAGGGTACTTGCCACCCACCTTCACCTCCACAACTCGTGTCTTGCTTCCCTTTTTTCACTGGAGAGTGGTGGAGCAAGTGGGCTTAACGTGTAATGACGAGCGGGGGAAAAAAACCACATGCTGGAGTGGGACTAATGAATTTAGCAATATCTAATCAGTTTACTTAGCAATATGCAATAGCAAAAGACAAAGGCAATTAATAGAATATGCTAATGACAGAAAGTAAAGGTGGTTAAGACTAAAATGTGCCAAAGAAGCTCACCAAACTAGGAAAAACAACACTGGAACAGTCAGGAATCAAAACCTTGCTAGGTCTGCAGCTGAGAAAAATTCAGGCGTCTCCCACTGCTGCTTGCTAGTTCCCAAGAATGCTAGTATGATGAAAAAAAAGAAATCACCAAGGATGGATGACGAACACACTGCCAACTGAGGTCTGTCTTACATCTTTTTTTTCTTCTTCAGATGTACATTAGAGCCAAGCTTCTTGTTCCTGTCTCCCCGTCAAGGAATGGCCAGTTCCGGAAGGGTTCAGCAGCCACTGATACGAAAAAAAATACCACTTACCCGGCTGAAGGGCCAGTTCATTCAGAAAAACAATAATTACTGTTCTCTCCTGGGACTATCGGCCCAAGGCTTTTCAAAGCCTGGCAACATGCCTGTCACATCATTCTGATATTAGTTATTTCTCCCCTTCATTTGCTGATGCGGGCAAGACAGCAACATCATCCCGTGTCCTGCTGGGAACAAGGCAAGGGAGAAATTTTCTTAACCCTAAGCTAACCAATACCTCACGTGCAGGCTCACGGGAGGGAACCCCACATGCAATCTCTCATGTGGGGGAACAAAGGAACAAAAACAAGACAAAAGATAATCATCACCACCTCATACGTAGTCTCTCATGTGAGGGATCAAAAACTAACAATCTGACCAACCACCTCACATGGGGGAGACTGACATTGCCCCACATAAGGGAAACAGACAAAAAAAAACTAACAACCAACGAAGGCAAATTTTCTTAACATCTTCCCGACAACATGTTACTTGAATTCAGATGGTTTCTAAGTCTCTTAAGTCCTTTTGGGTTTGCTTTTCAAACCACTGCACTGGTTATTCTGTGTATTCACATAATAGTTGCCAGACAATGAAGAATGATGCCCATTCGTTTCATACAAAGCTGTGAGGAGGGTGCCAGAATTGAAAATGACCAAGTTCCAATGGCCAAGTAACCTGTTGAAGAAATCCATACTTGGACGAAAGTTTAGGCATCTCAGGTTTGTGGGAATGAGTTGTAAGTACATCTCAGTCAGAATTTTCCTCAGAACTTGAATCCTGAAGCTAAGTTACTTTGCTCAAACACACTTGGGCCAACTTGAATATGTGTCCCTCATTGGAACATTTGATCTCTTGTGAGTGTGACTTATTGAACCAATCTTTGATGCAGCCTGGAAAATGGATTCAGATTGTGGATTGAGGAATTTTTACTCTGATGTTTTCAAGAGGAGCATCCTGCCGTGCCTTTCACAATTATTCATTGAACATTCATTTATTCACTTATCCAACACGTGTCAGGTACCTACGACACAGCAGACACACTGTACTACGTGCTGGGAATAGAACAGTAAGCGAACAACAAAGTGCTCCAGAGAGAGAGGGATTAGGAGATAGTAAGGGCTGGGGCAGGGGAGGGGCTGCTACTTTGGTGGGGGCGGGGGGGTCAGAGAAGCTTCTGTGATAAGGTGATATTGGAGCTAAGACCTGAAGAAAGAAAGGGAATGAGCCACGTGGGTATTTGGGGGAAGAGCATTCCTAGCAGGAGAAACAGCTAGGATATTTGTGGCTTGAAGCAGGCGAGGTCACAGAAGCAGAGGCCAGGGGCAGATCATGGAGGACCTTGGAGGCCATTTTAAAGGCTTTGACTCCTGAGGAGACAGGGAACCATCTGGAGGTGGGGTTTGGAGGACAGGAGGGGCATGATATCAGACTTGACTCTTAAAAGAGCCCTGGCTGCTGTGTGTGGAGTAGAGGAGGGGAGAAGGAGAAGGGGAAGCAAGGAGGGCAGTTAGGAGGCTATTGCGGTCGTTTCTAGTGGCTTGGACACTTGGCAGTGCAGGAAAGATGTATTCTGAAATTATTTTGAAGGTAGAGCTGAAGGGATTTGCTGATGGACGTAGGGTGTGAGAGAAAGACTGGAATTAAGGATGGTTCCAAAGGTTTTAATAAGCTGGGAGGTGGCTGGAAGAGCAGATCTGAGAGGAGAAATTGAGAGTTTGGTTTTGATCTTGTCAAGTCTGAGATGCTTGTGACATATCATGTTGACTTGGTTGAGAATATGACCGAAAACCAGGAGAGAGGTACAGGCTGGAGATACAAATTTAGGAGCCATCAGTATATGGATGTTATTTAAATTATGTGACAGAGGTGGATCACTTAGGAAGCGAATGTAGGTAAAGACTGTCGTTGGACCAAGCTCTGGGACATTCCCAAGGTATAGAGGGCAGGAGGCCGAGGAGGAAACAGCAAACGACTGAGCAGGAGCAGCCAGTGAGGCAGGAGCAGAACCAAGAGAGGAGTCCTAGAAGTCAAGTGGAAACGCATTTCAAGAAGGGGGTTGTCAGTTGACAAGTACTGCAGAGGAGAGTTGAGGGGCACCCACTAGGTGCAGGCACTGGGCATACAAAGATGAGCGAGTGCCAGGCAGGAAGGAGGTGTGCATAAATGGTTTTGGAATGAAGCTAATACTCGCTTCAAACAACTAGTTTGGGGGAGGAGCCAGCGTGTGGGAAGGCACCTAACCCAGCCAGGCATCTTGTCTGGGGAGGTGAATGCTTCTTCAGCTGAGTCTTCAATGCTGAGGAGAATGCAAGTGGATCTCTCTGTGCAGTGCTCTGTTCTGGATTTTCATTCCCTTCCCTCCAGGCTCCCTAGGAAGCAGTCAAGCTTTGAGAAGTTGAGAAGAAGCAGGAAGCAATTGACTGCCCCATCTCACCAAAGAACCATGGAGCAAGAGAAGACCCAGGAAAAGAAGCGAATGGGATAGATACCTTTAAACACAGCTTAAATTCATTCCAAGTTTAGTAAATTCCATTTTGTGGGAATTGGTTTTCCTAAGGAAAATCTGTTGTAATGCACATACGGCCACAAGAGGTCTCCCTTTCCCTAAAACGCACTAGTTTAAAGGGCGGGGCCAAAAGGTGACGGCGGATCAGAAAGCTCAACACCGGGCAGGTAAGGCCAGCAGCAAAATTGGCAACGAATTTACTTAAAATTTTAAGAAATCAAAATGTCCTTTTAGCAATAACATAGTTTATCCATTTAAAAATGAAAAACCACAAGGTAATGTTGAGTAAACACGAATTGGGGAGAGTAAGGAGTGCGTCAGTGTCAAGATACTTAATATTTAGGGTGTTGATTCTCTCTTCCCTCTTTGGTGACTATTTTATTAAGCATGATAGTTTAAAAAGCAACTTATCATGTGAGGATAATATGAATAATAGCTAACATTGATTAGGTGTTTAGTGTGTTCTAAGCCTTTTTACAGTATCGACTCATGTAATGCTCACCTAACCCTATAAGGTAAATACTGTTATCCTTAATACTGATAATCCTTTGAGGGAGGTACTTTTACAGATGAAGAATTTGTGGCTTAGACAATTTAACAATTGGTCCAAGGTCACACAGATTGTGAGGGGGCAGACCTGGGATTTGAACACATATCTACCTCCACTACTATTACCCTCTATAGACTATGGTAAGTAAGCAGATTCATGAATATGGAAATGTTATTAAGAAACCATTTCTTAATTTGAAACCATACAGTGGTTCTTAACCAGGAATGAGAGTCAGAGTCATCTTACGAGCTTTTAAAAAGAATGCAACTGCTCCAGCCTTCCCCCAGGACAGTATAATTCATTAGGTTGGAGGTGGGGCGGGGGTCTGGAATCCGTTTGTGTTTTTCAGTTCTACAGGTGATTCTTCTGTGTATCTGCTGTTGGTAGGAAGCTGTACGGATGAACGGTGGCTAAATTTATGCAGGCGGAACAGCTCATTAGGACACAGCAACCACCCAGACTTAGAACAGGATTATGGTGATTTGCTCGGCATTTAACTACAAAGGGTAGTTGAACTTGGGCAACCCAAACTCCTCTGGTGTCTAGTTGAGATGCTCTTTTCTCTCCCCTTGAGAGCAAAGCTGGAAAGAAACTTGTGATTTGCCAAAGACCTGGGTGAGAAATGGCAAAAGCAGAACTCTCTGGGGGGCAGCATTGAGGTGTTCTTAGCAGTGAACTGTGAAAGCAGGCTGTCGGTCAACCTGGCTGGGTGGTGAGACAAAACCCAAATGATACCGTCTTTATCCACTGCTATTGGCTGCCTGTCAGCTTGGCAAACAGCCAGCAATAGTGAGCTCAGAGACTGGGTGTTGCTACTTGGGGGTGAAACACGGACACAGAAGAGGCTCTTTCAGGCAGAGGGCTGTAAATAAGGAAGGAACCAAGTTTAAGGACTAGGAATCAGCTGGGTGGAAGGGAGAGAACATTTTCTCTCCATTTCTGAAATGAATGAAACTTGTGCAGTGACTTGAAGTAGCCTAAGTCACCATGGGATTTGGGTCAGATAATAAAATAGTCTAATATTCAGAAAGGTCTCCTGCCTTTTTCTTTTTCCTTCCTATTTATTTATTTATTTATTTATTTATTTATTTATTTATTTTTTATTTTTTTAGTGATTTCTATCCTCCCCTCTCCTATTACACACACACACACACACACACACACACACACACACACACACACACTTCCTATTCTTGGTGGCTCCAACCTTTCCTGGAATACTCTATGCTCCTGTTAACCCTGGGTTCAACTGGAATTTTCAGTCACCAGCCCTGGCCACAGCTTCATGTCATGGAGATTGATTTGTCCCTTTCACTGGAGTTTGGTGGGAACCTGAGTGCTGGGAATCCACCCAGCCCCTTCACTCCTGACGCTGCCTCCCAGGCTCTTAGGACACCAGAGAGAAAGAGAGCTTGGAGGGATAATTAGAAAAGAAAAAAAAATCATGATCTTTGAGTATTTCTGCGACGAACTCATGATAACGCAACAGGAAACCCTGTGTCCCAGAGATAGAGGACAGAGTCCTTGCCCTTCAGAGGCGGTATTTACCCTTTAGCGGAGACAAAAATGGAGTGGTCGGTGCCTTTTGCACTAGGTTCTTCTCAGGATTTTCCCAGGGTTCCTGGATGGAGGGAACTTGGGGTTGTGCTTGAGCACTGGACTCAGATTTGCTCTATCTTCCAGACTCTGTTTCCAGAACCTCACCTCTTTTCCTGAGATCCCTCCTGTGCTTTCAAACGCATATGTGAAACCAAGCCTGTTCCTTTCTCTTTGGGTCACCAGATTCCTTTTTGGGGTTGGCAATGTTGCCATAGCCCCAGGACCTGTGAGGGCATGTGAGCAGTGGTGGGGCTGAGATTTGCCCTGGGGGGTTTTAAGTGTGCCAGGACTGGGTGTTCCCCTAGTCCTCCCTCCCCGATTCCTCTACCCCCTCCCTTCCTGCAGACTCAGAGGACCCTGAAGGTGGAAGAGAACGCTTACCCAGGGGAAGGAAAGCCACAAGAATGCCCCCGCTGCCTACACTTCATTCTCAGCTTCCCTGCTTTTCATCCTTCCAGCCACTCCCAGGGTCCGAAGCACTAGCCCAATTTGAAACACCCCTCCCACTTTGAAGGAGGCTGGGCTGGCCAGGGGGTTATTTTGGGAGCAGCTTCTGAGATCCAATGGCCTTGTTAGGGCAACACTGACCTTTCTGTCCGGGGAGGAGGGCAGGATTGGAGAGGGGCGGGGCAGCGGGGAGATCGACAGCCTTACACACCCACGGGGTGGAGGAGAAGGGGGCCAGCGGGCTGCAGGAATTCAGCCTGGGGGGAGGCTGGGACTGTCGTCTAGGAGAATTTCCCCTCTTTGAAACAGACTGGGGACCTTGCCACCCCACCCCTTCACTGTGCTTCTTAAAGGGATCACAGCATTTTTCCTTTGACTCCATGGAAGGCAGACTTGGGACGCTCTGTGGAGACTTTGCATCGTTCCTTCCCACTTCCTTCCCAGCTGGTAGCCTTCCTCTGGCTGACTGACTGAGTGGGGACTTCCCAGGCATGGCACTGACCAGCCGACCCACTTGTGACTTGGCTCTTGGGCTTGGTCAGCCTCTGGTGGCATCTTGCTTTCCCCCTGCTGGGGTGTGGCCGTGGTGAGTGGGGGGCCCTGTCCTGAGCAAGCTTGGAGAGGGTCACTGGCACCCCCCATTGCCTTCTCCCCCCAAGCTGGAGGACAGTGAGGTTGTCAGGGGCTATGATGAGATGAGCGGGGGCCGCTTTGACTTTGATGATGGTGGGGCCTACTGTGGGGGCTGGGAGAACGGAAAGGCCCATGGGCACGGATTGTGCACGGGCCCCAAGGGCCAGGGTGAATACTCGGGCTCCTGGAACTTTGGCTTTGAAGTGGCAGGCGTCTACACCTGGCCCAGTGGAAACACCTTCGAGGGATACTGGAGCCAGGGCAAACGGCATGGGCTGGGCATAGAAACCAAGGGACGCTGGTTCTACAAGGGCGAGTGGACACACGGCTTCAAAGGACGCTATGGAACCCGGCAGAGCAGCAGCAGTGGTGCCAAGTATGAGGGCACTTGGAATAATGGCCTGCAGGACGGCTATGGCACTGAGACCTATGCAGATGGAGGTAAGCCCAGCCTGGGGTCTGCAGAGCTGGGGTAGGGGCCAGCCGGGTGAGGAGCACTGGTGGAGGGAGGAAGGAGCAGGGGGGCCATTGGGTGCAGAATCAGAGGGGCCGGGATGGTATTTGCTGTGTGGCTTCAGGCAAGCTGCTCTACATCTCTCAGTATCCATTTCCTTGTTAGTAGAGGTGGAGCCAATAACAGGGCTGTTGAGAAGATTGGCAGGAGTGCTTATTACAAGGCCTGCCGTATAAATGTCCACTCAACGCACATTTAGTAAGACGTAAGTGCTATGTTTGCATGCGAGGTATACGATCAACTGTGGAATATACTGTAGCTTGTACTCTAGAAGAATTGGGGTTTAGGCTCAAGTTTGCCATGAAAAGTATTTTCAAGCAATAGATCATGAAGTATCCATCCATCCATCCATCCATCCATCCATCCATCCATCCATCCATCCATCCATCCAGGCATCCATCCATCCAGTGCATATTTCTGTGATACGTCCTATTTGCCAGGCATTGTAAAAGGGTTAGATATACAGAGGAATAAGACACAGCCTATGGCATCCAAGATAGGCTTGTAGACAATCAATTATACACAACTAAGTACAGAGTCCTGTGGCAGAAAAGAGAAGAATGCTTTGGGAGAGGTGACATCTGAGCTGGATCTTGATGGGAAAATCGCATTTGTGAGGATGGGAGTGGGAGAGAGGAATGAGTAAAAAGCGCAGAAGCATGAGAGGACTCCGTGGGTTAAGGAAACAGAGAGGAATTTTCTGTGGCGAAATAGCCCCAGGAAGTGGCAGAGCAGATATCACCTCGTCCACTGGGTGTAACTTTGGACAGATCACTTCTCTGGGCCTCAGTTTCCTCACCCATAAAATGGGGTGTTTTTGAATATCAGTACTTCTCAAAATGTGGTTAGTGGACAGGCAGCATCATCTGTCTGCCAGTTAGAAATGTAAATTCAGGAGTTCCCCTTCGACCTTCTAAATCAGAAGCTCTGAGGGTCGGCCCTGACGTCTGTTTTAAGCTGGTCCAGCAATTGTTAACGCATGTCAAAGTTT
The DNA here is from genome assembly GCF_057876585.1 of Rhinolophus sinicus. Classification (NCBI taxonomy): domain Eukaryota; kingdom Metazoa; phylum Chordata; class Mammalia; order Chiroptera; family Rhinolophidae; genus Rhinolophus; species Rhinolophus sinicus. The sequence continues at coordinate 13,172,305 of NC_142513.1, forward strand.
AAGAAGTATTGCTTTAAATGAGGGGCTTGAAAACTATAGCTAGCAGACCAGACTGGCTTGCTGCCTGTGTTTGCACAGCTTGAGAGCTGAGAACGGTTTTACATTTGAAATGTTTAGGAAAAAAAAAATTTTTGAAAGAAGAACACTAGTTTGTAACACGTGAAAATTGTATGAAAGTCCCTACATAACATCCTTAATTTTGCCTCTTGGCCCCTCAAAGCCTGAAATATTTACTATTCAACTCTACAGGAAAAGTTTGCGGGCTCCTGCTTTAAATGTTCACTCAGGTTCCGTCCAGTTCAGGATAATCCTATGAAGTCTCCCTAACGTGTCCCATTGGGAAGAGGCACTGACGCAGATAACGCAAACCTATGGCTAATTAAAAAACTACATATGTGGCATCAGAGTGCATTCGTAGTGTATTATATTTGTCACTAGTCTGCTCTCTTTATGGCGGAGGGCAGGATGTGGGCAGTCTGGACTGGGCTAGCTGGGGCAGGAAGGGGCACAGTCAGCCCAGGATGGCAGGTTTGCTCAAGTTGTGGCGTTCGGGCATTTAGAGAGTAGCCTCTGGTGCAGGATAGGCTCCTGACTAGGCTGCCAGTTGGGGGGTGTCTGGCGAAGGCTCGCCCTTGAATGTGTCTGGATGTGGATGAGGTGGTGTCTCTGGAGTTTTGGTGGGTGCAGTGGTAGCAACACAGCACTGGCTGGAATTTGGCAGCACTGAGGGCACAGTCTGGTGCCTCACTTTCTAATTTGGTGACCTTGAGCTGTTTGTTGAACCTCTGCAATTCAATTCACCAGATGTTTATGCCCTACACTGTGCTAAGCACTGGGGACAAGCAGACAGCGAGCCTCAGTTTCTCCGGCTATAAGATGGAGATAATCCTTGAGTGCTTGCCAGGCACCAGTGACCTATGCGAAATGGTACACAGTACACGTGGGCCAAATGTTTCCCTCTTCCCTCTCTCCAAACCAAGGTATGTGTGTGTTGGGGCCTGAAGGTGAGGCACAGGGACACACATTTCTGGGAACCTATGGACTGATCTCCCAATATGTCTAAAAGGGGGGAAACCCATTCATTCACTCATTCATTCATTCATTCATTCATTCATTCATTCATTCATTTGACCAATGTTATGTGTCAGTTACCATCCCACAGCAAGTTCCAGGGGCCAGGGCAGTGTGCAAGCACAGTCCTCAGGGAATTCCCTGTCTCATGAAGAAGACAGAAATAAACTGGAAAACAAACTCAATGTAATTTCCAGAAGTTTTGAGTGTTATGAAAAAAGTAGCAGAGAAGAAAGAGGGTGATATTTTTGGGTAGGGTGTTTTGAGAAGCAGGATGGAGAGGATGTGAGAGGGAGTGAAGGCTTCCTTCCGAACGTAAAAGGGATCAAATATATGGTGATGGAAAGAGAACTGACTCTGGGTGGTGAACACACAATGTGACCTATAAATGATGTATTACAGAATTGTACACCTGAAACCTATATAACTATACTAACCATTGGCACCCCAATAAACTTTAATTAAAAAAAAAAACATGACTTCCTTTCAATCAGAGGGAATGGCAATTGCAAAGGCCCTGAGGCAGGACTGGGTTTGGCATGTCTGAGGAACAGCAAGAATGCCAGCGTGACTGAAGGGAGAAGGCTGGGGTTGGCGCTGGAGTCGTGGGCATGGGCCAGATCACGGAGGCTTTGCAGGGCCCTGGGTTTGATCCTAGGTGTGCCCAGGTACCCGGAAGACCTGCTCCTCTGGTTTCTAGAGGCCCAGACTCTTCTGAATGAGACAACCCCACATCCAGGCGGCTTGGAAACCTCACAGAGCCTCTCTCCCAAGCCACACACGAGGTGCAACTCTCCAAAATTAGATATGGCCACTGCTTTGGAAAATCTCTTTAATCAACCTGTCATCAGTTCCCCGAGGGTTTGTTGAGGACCTGCCCTTTGCCCCATTCTGGGTAGCACCGAAGGGAATGTGGACAAATAAGATCCTGTGATTGGAGCGGTTGGGAGTTGGGCAGCCCTGGGTTACGACACCTCCTGCCCCTACCATGTTACTTAACTTCTCAGAGCCTTAGTTTCCTTATCTATAAAATGGATTTATCCTAATCTCTCCTAAGATTTCTCACGGAATAAAGAGGTACTATTGTGGCTCTTATTACTATTACCTATCATTCATTCATTCAATAGATATTTGCTGGGTGATTATTATGAAGCCAGCACAACACACACTACACTGAGTGGCGGTGGTGGGGGGAGAGTATCGACATGAACAGAATGGAAAAGGTCCCTGCTTTCCAGAGACTCTAACACAAAATGGTACTAATAGTGTGTTGGGTGCCAGGCAGGGGAGTGCTATTACGGAGTAAGGGAGCGAGAGGGGGGCAGCTAACCAAACGTAGACATTCAGGGAGGAATAAGTGGCAAGCCGGGCTCTGAAGTAAGGAACGCGCCGGTGACAAGGGTGGAGGACGAGTGCTCCAGGTTGAGAGAACACAGTGTACAAAACCAGGAGGTCCCAAACTTGCTGTCCAGCCGGAGATCAAGCCGCAATTTGCATCTTTTTTTTTTTTCTTCAAAGATTTTATTGGGGAAGGGGAACAGGACTTTATTGGGGAACAGTGTGTACTTCCAGGATATTTTCCAAGTCAAGTTGTTGTCCTTTCAATCTTAGTTGTGGAGGGCACAGCTCAGCTCCAGGTCCAGTTGCTGTTGTTAGTTGCAGGGGGCGCAGCCCACATCCCTTGCAGGAGTTGAACCGGCAACCTTGTGGTTGAGAGGACGCGCTCCAACCAAATGAGCCATCCGGGAGCTCAGCGGCAGCTCAGCTCAAGGTGCTGTGTTCAATCTTAGTTGTAGGGGGCAGAGCCCACCATCCCTTGTAGGAGTTGAACCGGCAACTTGTGGTTGAGAGCCCACTGGCCCATGTGGGAATCAAACCAGCAGCCTTCGGAGTTAGGAGCACAGAGCTCCAACTGCCTGAGCCACTGGGCCAGCCCTGCAATTTGCATCTTATCCCCATTTTTGAGAAGTAGTGATCAAAGGGACAGCGTGTCTCATTTCTTCCACTCCCCAACTTACCTTGCAGTCAAATGTTACAGGTGACTGCTGGCTCTAAACCAAAGAAAACAGCAGTTTTTCAAACTGAAGGTGTTGACCCATTAATAGGTGGTGAAATCAATTTACCTGCATTTTTAAAAAATGAAAGAATAGAATAGAATTAGAATAGAAATTATCAGAGTGTTTCATAAAGAATTAGATATTGTTCCCTGAAACATTTGTTCAGTTGGATATATATATATATATATATAGTGTGTATTAAAACATCTGTGTTTATGTGTGTGTCATGATGTCAAGTGTATTTCTTACTGTAGGTCACGGTCAAAGAAGTTTGAAAATCACTGTTCTAAAGTGACTTGACCTGGCATCTTCATCGAAGCCCCTACCATTCCCACCTCCACAGACCCTCCCTCTCCTCCATGCTTGTCACTTTGGCTGGAGGTTAAGCTCTCCAGTTCTCTTGTGGGAAGGGGAAGATGGCATAGGCCAAGGAACTCAGGCCTCCCAAGCCCTGCTATAAGCCTCTTGGCACCCCTCCCCTGCCTATAGCTCTCATTCCTCCCCTGGCCATATAGAGCCAAGCTGAAAATAGCTGCTGGCTTAAAACTCCAAAGCAGGCGTACTCAGGGCCCTAAGTAGTACTGTGTTGTGTAGCTGACTGGCTGTTCCCACCCCAGAGACCCACAGACTCCAGGACTAGAAGAGCCATTTGTGATTGTTACTTTGCTTTCCGAGGTTCTTGACCTGAAGCTGCAGGCAAGATGTGTGCATAGGTGCATGGACAATCCATGTTTTCCTGGGAGGTGTTTCCTCAGAGAGCCGTCAGAGTCTCAACATAACTGGTGCTCAAACAAGTTCCCCAACCATTGATCTAGTTCAATAATCCCCTTCCCAAAATGTGCAGTGGAAAAACCAGGCCCAAGGTTGACTTTTTTCCATCAAGCTAGTAATAATGATAGTTAACATTTTGTGAGTGTGTACTATGTGCCAGGCGCTGTTTTTGGCATGTGGCACGTGTGTTATTTAAATTTTCACAACAACCTCATCGGGCAGGACTGCTATTATCCCATATTTTATAGAGAGGAAACTGAGACCCTTGTTGAGATCATTTAAGTATTCTCACTCACAGCCCTCTAGCTAATAAGAGGCAGAGATAGAATTTGATAATAATGAGTGATAATTACCTATTTCATATTATAAGTATTTTAATCAATGACAAACAACTATACAAAATAGTTAGGACTGGCTACATAATTTGTGGGACCCAGTGAAAAATGAAAATGTAGGGTCCCTTCTTCAAAGTCATTAAGAATTTCAAGATGGTGACAGAAGAGCAGGAAACCAAGTGCGATACCCTAAGCACAGGGGGCTGTGTGACCGCTCAGGTTGAATGCCCATGAAGCTGGCCTTGACAATAGTCACATGTAAGTGCATCTGTCATTTACTGAGTCTTTACTATGTACCAGGCTCTGCGCTAAGAATCTTACATGGATTGTATTACTTGGCTTCTTAACAACTCAGCCACTACACCAGTGCCTTTCAAATGTTTATGATTGCAACCTACTGAAGATATGTATTTCACATTGTAATTCTGTGCACACACACACACAATATGAAACTGAAACAAATCACCATGAACCAATATTTCCCTTCTATATGCATTACTTGCTATTTTCTCTTTTATTTGATCTTGTAGCAGGAACTATAATTCCGTCTTGTTGAGAGAATTAAATGATACCTTGATATAGGTAAAGCACTCAGAACTAAGTTTGGCCTCTGGTTAGTGCTTTTATTTATTATTACATGCTGGAAAGATGGTACTTTTATATTTAACTATGACAACTGGGTCAAAAGCCCAAGATTCTATGCTCTAAATATGCTCATTTTTTTCTCCTGCCCAAAGCTGATGACTTCAGCCCATTTTAGTCCAATTGACTCTCAACATGGGAACTAAATAATTTGCCAGGGTAGAGAAGTGAGCAATACTTGGTGTCACATTATCTGAGCCTGTGATATGTGTTCCTTGAAGCAACTTAACCTCCATATTTAATTTAATTGCCTCCCAAAGGAATATTTTTCCTGTTGATCTGTTTGTCTATCTTTATGCCCATATCACACTGCCTTGGTTACTGGAGTTTTATAGTAAGTTTTAAACCAGAATAAATCCTCCAATTTTGCTCTTCTTGTTCTAGACTGTTTGGGTTATTCTAGGTCATTTCCATTTCTATATATATTATAAAAGCGGCATGTCGCTTTCTACTGCAAAGCCTGCTGGGAATTTGATTAAAAGTACATTAGATCTAAACATCAATATGGAGAGAATGGACATCTTAACAGCCTTGAGTATTCCAATCCATGAACATGGTACATATCCCTATTTATTTAGGTCTTCTTTAATTTCACTCAGCAATGTTTTGCAGGTTTCAGTGTCTGGTACATCATTTGTTGAATATAATTAACAAGTTTTTTTTTTTTTTACAATATTGTAAATGACATTTTAAATTTCACTTTTCCAATTGTTCATTGCTGGGTCATAGAAATATAATTATTTTCATGTATTGACTTTGAATCCTTTTACCTTCCTAAATTAATTTCTTAGTTCTAGTTGGATTGTTTTGTTTTTCAGATTTAAGAGGAGCATCTTTTAACTTAAAATTTCTTGATTGCTATTAAAAAATCAAAGTCCTAAGAGAGTCTGACAGTGCTGAAGGGAGACACGTGGTACGTAAACACTCGGGGTTTAGAGTAGCCAGATCTGGGTTCAAATCCCAATCGTGTCACTTCTTAACTCCGTGAACGTGGGCATGCCATGTAACCTTTCCAAGCTTCCATTTCCTTTTTTCCATTAGGGATGTGAAAATCTCCCTCAAAATATGGTTGAAACAATAGAATGAGATAATACATAAAAAACACTTAACATAAGGCCTGCCACATAGAACATGCTGGAACATATTCTTTCTGTATTTCTTGCACAGTCTAAAGGGCGCACTAATTCAGGGTGGCCTGAATCATAGCTGTGCTGGTTTAGGGAGAATACGTTAGCACAAAAACTAGCTTTTGATTTTGGAGCAGTTAAGAAGCCAAGATTTTGATTCACTTAGTTCTGACTTGAGTCCTGCCAGCGTAGATGGAACCCATGCCAGGCACGATTCCATTTCAAATGTAGAATCAGCATAATTTAACCTCATCTTAAAAATCTCATGTCCCAGTTCACAGCCAGGGGTCAGAGTGACAGCCGGCTGAGATGATGTCACACCAGCTTCTTGGCATTATCTGGGACCCCAGGGGAGCAGAGCGGACCCTCAAAAAGACAGGAAAGGGGACGTAATTACTCCTTCCTCTCTGCAGCCTTGTTTTCTTGAGGCATGTGTCCAATTGGCCAAGTCCCCCAGACGTGTCCCTGTCCAAGTCCAGTCCTCTGGGATTCATCCAGCTTGCTTGCTTCCAGGGTCTGCTAATTCCGTGTCCCCAGCAGCTGTTCCCTGGACTAGCCCTTGTTGCCACACCCTTATGCGGAATGTCCAGTGTCATTTTCTGAGGGCCTTGGGTGAGAGTGGGGTGTGGGGTGAGGGGGTTGCTTCCTGCCATAGACCGGAGGGTCATCCTTGTTCTCGCCTAGCCTTCCCAAGCCAGAGCCACAGAGCAAGTGCACGGTTAGGTCTGGTCACAAGTGAAGCGTCCAGGACCCCTGCTTGCTCCTGTGTAACTGAGAGACGACGGGTCCTGACCTAGCTGACAAAATCCACAGAGTGCTCCAGGGGCAGTGGGAACTCCAGGACCCCCCACTCTCCAGTAAGCACACTGTGTCTGCAAGTGCCCAAGCACATGGCAGCTGACCACTCTATGGACAGTGTAGAGTTGGGGCCACACACTGAGCCCTGCAGGAAATGCTGTTTGGCATGCACAATGGTTTTTTTTTTATTTCTTCTACTGTTAATTCAATTGGAATCCTTTATGGATGCCATCTTCACAGAGTGACCACATTTCACATCACGGATGGCAGCACAAGCTGACAATATGGGCCCTTGATGGGATGTGCAGGGAAGGACACAGCATCACCTACATAACATTCCTACCAGCAAGGTGTGGAGGGGGGCATTTCATGCAGGGCTTTTAGGACGCTGTAAGAATTTGGCTTCTACTTTGAGAAAAAGGGGGACTATAAAAGTAACGTGGTCTGACTTTGTTTAAAGGGATTCTGTCTTGAGAGACTGTTTGGGGGAGAGGAGGTGGAGCCGAAAAAGGGTAGAGGCAGGGAGACCAATTAGTGAGTTGATGCAGTAATACAGGTGAGAAGCGACAGTGCCTTGGACCACCGTCTCGTCGCAGTAGAGATGGAGAGAAGTGGTTGAACTCTGGATCCACACGTGTTTTGGTGGTAGAGCCGAGAGATTTCTGTGGTTAGATTGGATGGGGGAACAAGAGAAAGAGGAGTCAAGGATGGTTCCAAGGCTTCAGCCACAGAAGGATGGCATTGTCCTAACCCGAGATAGGAGGAGGGTTTGAAGAGGGAAGGTCAGGAGATCAGTGTTGGACATCGTGAGTGAGAGATGCCTGTTAAACATGCCACATGGGCATGAGGGTTGTGCGGACGCCTGCACACTGACAGGGGCCTGAATGACCACTGGGGGGCCTCCTGAACCCCAGACCCTCTCCCCTGATCCCGTTTGTCTTCTCCTGCCACACACCCAATTATTTCTGGTTTCCAAAGCCGCAGGGTTGCTGAGCTGACCCGATGCCTGGCAAAGGGGCTTTCATCCAGGCCACAGGCCCCGGGGCTGTCAGCACCCAGGCCACGTCACCTGGTTAATCCCCTGCTTCTTGTGCGAGCTGTGGGGCTTCATCCGGGGCAGCAGCCTCTGGATGTGGGGGTGGTGGAGCCCTGCAGGCTACGAGGACTTGTCATACGTGGCTGCAACCCGACCCTGCTCCCTGGAGCTGGTCACAAATGCCGCCAGCTCCTCCACTTAGGGTCACCTAGCGTTGATCCTGGGAAACCCGAGACAGTGGAGCTTTGATGGGCGGCAGCATTTGGGAACCACGAGAAGGGAGTTGGTGCCACCTTGCAGGCCAGCCAGAGAGCTAGGCCTTGGGATTATTCTGGGAAAAACAGAGCACAGTCTAAATGCTCACACAGAGGAGACTGTTCAACTCTCTCATGAGATCGTGCCATCAAGTACAAATCCGTGAAAAAGACAGAGGCGGACCCACCTACCCTCATATGGAAAGGAATCTAAGACACTTGGAGAGAACAGAAGCCATTCAACAAATATTTACTGAGTGCTTACTATGCGCTAGGCAGTGTTCTCAGTGACAGGGCACTGTTCTCAGTGGCAGAGTGGGGGACAGCTAACCTTTTGGTCTGTTTATTTGTACAGGCTTGTAAATGAGTAGGAAAAAAAGCCCAGAAAGACTTCAATTGTTAACAGCAATTACCCCTGAGGAGACAGTACACAGTTTTGTTCTTTTTAAATATTCCTCTGCTGTTAGAAATTTTATGCAATGAGCATATGTTTGTAATTTTTTTTAAACAGTGCCCTCCCCCAACACATAAATGACATTTATGTCCAGACATGAGAAGAAACCTTCAGGGTACAAAAAATGTTTGGGGGCTCTAAGCAGAATTCTCCAGAATCTAGGCTCAGATGTCAAATAATCTCCCTTTGTTCCTCCTCATTCTGGGGTATTCAGCTCTTCATGCAAGGCAGGACATCTGTGTTTTAGTCCTAGCTGAGCCTGGCTGTGTGGCCTTGGGCAGGTCCCTCTACCTCTCTGTGCCCTAGCTTCCTCCTCTGTATAATGAGGGCGCTGAACCACACGTACTCCTAAGGGTAAGTCGATTTTCTCTCAGATGTTACACCAGCTAACTGACCGTGGCTGCCTGGAGACGTGGTGAGGGGAGACTGCATGGCCTTATTAAGACTCAACAGCGCGACCAATTAGCAATGTCTGCTGTGGACACAGGGTAAGGAAGAGGTGGCCCAAGTGACAGATTATTTGTTGCCTTGGACTAGATGGTCTCCAGGGTCCACTCCAGCTGTGACCTCCTCAGGGCGGAGATATTCTTACTGTCCCTCTAGTTGAGGTTGTACATGAACGTGTTGCACATTTGAAGGTATTATCAACACGCCAGTCTGTATTAAACATGGGGTGCTGGCACTAGCTCCTAACCAGCTCATGAGAGCCCACTGTTAAATTTTCAGAAATTTTGTGAGCTGGCTGTTCTACTGTTGGTAGTTTGATTGGCCATGATGGGAATATTTCTATGATAGAAACTGACTAACCTTACAAATCAGGGTTGTTTGTTTATTTTCCCAAAAAGCTGTTTTACCACTGTACCACTGAACACTGTGCTAATATGAAATGCCCGCTTTTCCTTCTCACCCAGACTTAGGATGACCAACCATCCTGGTTTGCCTGGGAACGGTCCTGGTTTTAGTATTGAAAGCCCCACATCACAGAAAACCCTTCCAGCTCAGGCAAATTGGGATAACTGGTCACCCTGCAGTCCTTTCCCATGAAGGGAAGGGAGCCAGCATTTGTTGAGAGTCTGAGATCTCTGCTACATAACCTATGTGCTACTCACAGCAAATCTGCAGAGTAAACTTGCTAAGTTTACATTGTTCAGCAGCGACAGATTCAAAGAGAACTTGTCCAAGACCATGTACTTGTTCATTCATTTGACAGTATTTGCCGAATGTCAGTCATCACACTGATTGCTGGAGATGCTGCAGTGAATTCTGGAGCATGAATTCTAATAGCAGAGACCAGCCCTGGACAGTGATTTCATTACAAGAGGAGATAAATAATGTGAAGGGAAAGTAGCAGAGTTTATGAGCTGATAACAGGGGAACCTAGTCTGGTCGGGTAGTCAGAGGAGGCTTCCTTAAGGAAGCGACGTTGAGGGTAAGATCTGAAGGGTGAATAGGGGTTAACAGAGTGACAGGAGAGCCACACTCTTCCAGGCAAAAGGCACATTAAATGCAAAGCCTTGGAGGTGGGAATGGAGTCTGTTGTGTGCAAGAAAAGCCTGCGGTGCACAGACTGAGAGAGGAAGTGGGATAGGAGAGGCTGGAGAGCTGGCAGGCCCAGGTCATGAGGGTTTCGTGACCACAGTGAGGAGTTGGAACTTCCTCCTATGGAAGATGCTGCAGGACACTCTCAGACCAGGATCCTCGTCCCCTTAGCTGCTGGGAGAGTTGACTGCTGATGGCTCATAGCTGGGCATTACCTTCTGTCCAAGGGAGGTGCCTCACTCTGTGGGCAGCCCGTAGCTAATGATACAGGAGTACAAAGACCTGGCCTCTTGGTTTGATGTTTGACATCTTTGAAGGGCCACCTCCAGAGATCCCCATGGGATCAGCTGAGGCCTCGGTTGCAACTGTTTAACTTCTTCCACCATCAAATCCTACTTCCTTCTTTCCAGGGGTTCACTCCGAGAGCACTCCTTTGCTCCCCAAATCACTCACCTGCGATCTCAGTGTCAGGATATGTTTCCTAGGGACCAAGACAATCCTCCCTCATGGCACTGGGAAGCCATTGCAGAGTTTTAAGTGGGGTAACTGGATCATATTTGCATCTTACAACGGAGGTGATTCTGGTGGCAGTGAAGGGTGGATTGCATTGGGGGAGGCGGGAGACCAGGGGAGGTGCTGTTGGAGTCAACCAGGGAGGACTGGTGTGGCCTGGACTGGAAGGATGGGTGGAGATAAAGAGGCTGGGGAATTTCAGGGACACTCAGAATCAGGTCTATCTGTTCCCATTATTCTTTATTGCCTCTAAAGAGGTCTCAGGCTTGACTTGCTTTCTCTGGGACACTGGGTCCACAGTCTTTATCAAGATGGGTTAGAGCCAAGCTGGGATGGGCCCCCTATACTCAAGAGTGTATGAATGTCCATGACGCGGGCAGGCATGTCCCCCACAATGGCATTCCTGGTTTACCTGGTCAGGTTTTGGTGTGCCTGGACAGCAGCCACTGCTCCCTAGACTCTCTGGTGCCCCCTCCCCTACCTGCCATGCTCCATGTTAAGCCCTGTCTGAAATCTGTTGATGATGCTTCCTTGGTCTTGCCCAATGGTTTGTGCTAACATCTGAGACGATGTGAGAGGACATGGAGAAGGACCAGGGATGGCTGTTAGACAAAATAGGCAAGATACAGACCAAGATAGCAGCCATAGGAGGTAGGAAGTGAGGAGTGTCGCAAGCAATGAGAGCTTGGAGGAAGGTTGGTGGCCTGGGGAGGTTTCCTGAAGGAGGTGGCTTTGCAACTGGGTTCTGGCAGATTTGGGAAGACAAAGCTGAGAAGGCAAATTGGGTCCAGGTCAGGAAGACACTGGCCTGTCAGGTAAGGACTTTAACAGGCAGTGGGGACTCCTGGAGAGGGGCTCGTCCTGATGGCCTTCTCACCATCTCTGTTCAGTCCTCTAGGGACACTGACATTTGGACCTCGGACAGTTTCCTAGAAATAGGCAGGTGTTACTGGCCAGAAGGGGGGTGTTCTCAGTGTCCATTCTCTATTTGGAGACAGAGTCCCTGGTCTGGCCCAGAGGTCTCTTCTCTGTCTCACAGTGGACACTGGATCTCCCAGACTTCCCTTGGGTTTCTGAAATGGTCATGCTTTCTTCAGAGCTGAGCTTTGGGTGAGGACTTCTGAAGCTTTAACTTGTAAAGGACATCCTCAGATTCTTAGCAGTACAGAGGAGAATGTGTCGGGACATGTGTGAGTAACTGCCAACAACTGCTATCCTTGTGTGATTATGAGCAAGTCATTTAAATTCTTAGTATCAATTTTTTCAACTGTGAAATTAGAATGATAATACCTGTATCTGTCAGGATTTTTTTTTTTTTTTTGTCTGCAGGTAACAGAAAACCCTAACTCCAAATGATTTAAACCAGCACTTTCCATAGAAATATAATGTGGGCTACATATGTAATTTTAAAATTTCTAGTAGCCACATTAGAAAAGGTGAAATTAATTTTTATATTTTATTTATTACCTTATCCAAAATATTATAATTTCTACATGTAATCAATATGTAATTATTAGTGAGCTATTTTACGTTCTTTTTTGTACTAATTCTTTGCAATTTGGTGCTTAATAACCATAGTCTAGGGGCTACCCTACGGAACAGCACAGACTTGAACAATAAGGATATTTATGATTTTACATAAACAAGAATCCAGAAGTAGGGCAGTCTCAGAATTGGTTAATTTGGAGGTTCAACAACATCAACAAGGACCCAGGTTCTCACCACCTTTTTGCTCTGCCATCCATGGAATGTCAGTCTTGTTCTCAGCTAGTTCACCTCATGGTGCCAAGGGGGCTGCCATAGCTCCCGGGGTCATCCTCACATGCAAGAACACCCAGCCACAGATGAAAGTATGTTTCTCTGCATGTTGGTCTATATATGAACTAAGAACTCTTCCCTGCCTCCCTGGCCCCACCTCTCCAGCTGACTTCCCCTCAGGTCTTGATGCCAGATTTCATCACATGCTCATATCTGATCCAATCATTGGCAAGATGGATAGTTCTGAATGTCTGGTTTGGAGCATCATGATTTAACCCTGGATTGGGAAATTTTCTCTGAGTCGCATGGGGGAGGACTGGACCTTGGAATAGAACTGAGGTTCTATCAGCCAAGAAGAACAGAACTGCTGTTGGGTAACACACAGTATCCACACAATACCTGCTTCCCTGACCTCCCAGGTTAACTGATGGAGTTTCTCATTGTTTGTCTTGCATTCTTATAAGGTATACTCTACAACTTCCAGTTTCTGTTGGTTTCTTTAAAGTGGAGTGAGAAGTCAAAGACACTTGCAGAAAAATCTGAGTGTAGGAAATGTCTAGATTTTTATAATTTTGTTCCCAGTCTTTTATAGTTATTCATGCTAAATTTGAGGGCAATTTCTATGGAAATCCTTTGTGGAAATCCAAAAGCACTCAGTTTGTTTTTAGAGAAATAAACCTTCTTTTTCATAGTCGTCTGGTTTAGCTAATAACTATTCATACATCACGTAATATCAGTAATGAGCACAAGTGAAGTAAACAGATTTAGGGACAGTCTTAAATAAACATACAACTCCACATGTGGGTACAGAGCATGGGACTTGCTAGAAAATGGTCTGCCTGCCAGGTCCATCAGGGGGCTAAGGACATCAGTTAACAGGTTTTACAGAAGACACCGGAGCACGTTGGTTAATTGGAAGTCAGTGGAGAGGTTTTATAACTCTCACTCCAGGTCGCATATTAGAATCATCTGAGGTGCTTAAAAAATCTCCAGTATTCCCTTCAATAAAGTCATAATCTCTGGCCTGGAGTATGGATTTTGTATTATAGATGTGGCTTCTAGAAACTACTCTGTCATGTGTGTTTAGGGGTGTGGAGGCAGGTCTCCCTGATAAATAGATCCCCAAATTTTCTTCCTCCCAAGGCTGGAAGCCATGAGGCCTCCCTGAGTCAGGGGGGTGACCAAACCAGTGAAAGCTGGGCCTTTCCAGGTACAAGCAAGCAAGCCGACCGAGGCAGAAAACTGAAGCTGGTCTCATTCTCTCCCTCTGAGTTCTCTCTGTCCTTCCTGGCTCCTTTTCATCTTTCCAGCCAATCCTTTCTAGGCCAGCTTTTCTGAACAAAGACTCTGATCTGTCAAAAAGCTAGTCTTTATTGAGCACTTACTGTGAGCCAGCCGCCTCACATAAAGTTCACTTAGTCATTGATTAACCAACCCTCCCCACTCCACTGCCACCCAAGACCTGGCCCATCATCTCTCTGGAGCACTGCTGTGGCTGCCTGACATTTATTTTTGTGATGGCTGATTAAATCTAGTCTACCCCTGGCGCTAGACTCCAGGCCCCTGAGGGCAGGGACCATGTTATTTATTTATCACTGTATCCCCAGCACCTAGCACCAAGATTGCAGGATCCACGGCAAACACTTGCTGAGTACAAAGGAATGAATGAACAACCATACGAAGTAGCTCTCATCACCTCCATTTTACAGAAGGACAAACTGAGGTTTAGTGGGCTTAACTAATTTATGCCTGTTTTAGAACTATGCAGTATCAGAGTGAAGGTTAAAACCCAGGTTATCCTATACTAAACCAGAAGGGCAACTGTAGGGAGAAGGCGATATTCAGATTTTATGACATTTAGGAGCCTGGTCAGAGGGACGGGGCTGTATTTGCACGGTTATGACCCTCACCAGCCTTTTACAAGTATCCCAGTAACCCCCAGCGTTGGAGCTGCTAAACATGCTTGGCAACCAGTGCCAATCACTACTGAGCATGTACCCTGTACTGAGTCATGAGGGAAATGAGAAGAGGTGGTTTCTGCCCCTGGAAGAACGTAGGGTATCCGTCAGAAGATATAGGTCCATCAGATGTTTACCAAGGACTTCCTCTGGCCCGGCAACTGTGCTAGATGCTGGGACCATCTAGGAATAACTAGACATGGCTTCCTCCCTCTTAGAAGCTAGACTCTGGTAAGAAAGACTTATGGTGATCAAATGGTTATAATGATCTAATTGCAAATGGGAAAAGTATCAAGAAGAAGTACAACGTGACATGACATCATGTGACAGTACTCAGGACGTAGAGTTCGAGAAATCTTCCCGGGTGAAGTCCCATTTAAGCTAAAGCTTGAACTATCAATAGAAGTTGGCCAGGGAAGAAAGGGAGGAGAAGAGCAGGTGAAGAAGAGGAAGGGAAGCGTGTGCAAAGGCCCTGAGGTGAGAAGGCAAATGTGACTGGAGAGCTATTCGAAGTAAGTCAGGAGAGGTGGGAATGAGCAGCCCACGCCAGGCCTTGAAGGCTGCTGAGAATCTTGCTCCTCACCCCAGGGCAGTGGAAAACCCTGCAGTGTATACAAGGCCAAGTGAGGGGGCCAGCCCAAAGGGTATCAGGAGGCACTTCCACAAAGGGCCTCTCTCAGCCAGATGGCTGCGGACTGGGTTCTCCTTCTCTCCCCTTCAAATGCCTTCTTCCTATCCGCAGGGAGTACTACCCTGTCTTAGAGAGGGTCAGGCTGGGGACGGCCCCCAAACTTGGCTTTTCCCCTTTCCCAGGGCCCTGTCACTCCCAGCCTCCCCTGGGTGTCTGCCTCCTGCCATTCACTTATAAGTTTCCTAATATAGCCTGGCCATTTCCTTCCCAACTGGTGGTCAAGAGCTGTTCTCCTGTTGCAATCTGTTTTTTGTGGGCTTAAAGGGACCATGTCAGCCCATCTCATATCCAATTTAAGCTAAAGGAAGGATTAATTTCACAAACTTGTCCAATCTAGAGACTAGGTATCTTCTTTCTTTCCTCCAGTTTTCCATCTTCTCTGCTCTATTTTTGTTCACTTTCCCTTTTCATATTATATTTTTCTTCTTTCCTCTGAGACAAGTGGAAGGAGCAAAGCTAGACATGAATGTGAGTTTTGGTGCTGGTGTATTTATTACCTCTGTCATCTTGGGGGAATCTTTTTTTTTTTAATTTTTATTGGGGAATATTGGGGAACAGTGTGTTTTGCCATCAGCTCCAAGTCAAGTCGTTGTTTTCAATCTAGTTGTGGAGGGCACAGCTCACTGGCCCATGTGGGAATCGAACCGGCCACCTTGGTGTTATGAGCGCTGCACTCTAACCAACGGCCGCCCCCTAGGTGAATCTTATAGGAACCATTACATACCTGTCTGGTCATTTTCACAGAGCTGTTTTCAGATCGATAGAGCAGAAAGGAGAGAATAAACAGTTATGGAATGCATTCATTCATTCAACAAATGTTTGTTGAGTACACAACGATATAGCAGTGAACAAAAAAAAAATGAATCCTTGCCTTTATGGAACTTACATTCCAGTGAGAAAGATGGTCAATAAACAAAAGAAAAAGCAAAATATATATTACATTAGATATGCTATGAGGAAAAAAAGCAAATAAGGGAGACACAAAACCTCAGGTGGGGATTATAATTTTAAATAGGGTGGTCAGGGAGGCTTCACTGAGGTGACTTTAGAGTAAAGGCTTAGAAATGGTGAGGGAGTGGGCCAGGCAGCTATCTGCAGGAAGAGTGAACAGCCAATGCGAAGGCCCTGAGGCAGGACAGTGATTAGTGTGGGGGAGGGACAGCAAGGGGGCCTTTGTGGCCAGAGTGGAGTGAGGGCAAGGAAAGAATTGGAGGAAGCGAGGATGGAGGAGTGATGGGGATGAGATCAGTCAGGGCCTTGTGAGTCACTAAGGACCTCAGCTTTTCCTCTGAGTGAGAAGAGACACAGCAGTGTCAGGATCTGATTTGCTATATTTGTACAGAATCCCTCTGGTGGGTGTGTCAAGAATAGTTGGAAGAGGTCAAGGGCAGAAGGGGGAGACCAGTGTAGTAGCCGTTACGAAAATCCTGGTGAGAAATCATGGTGGCTCAGACGACCATCTAGTAGCATCGGGGATGGTGAGAAGTGGCTGGATTCTAGATTCAGCTGGAAAGTAGATCTGATGGGATTTCCCGATGGATACCTGCAGGAAGCTGTGCTGGGTGGTTTATTGTTTCCCCGTTAAAAGTTTATTTACAATTTATTTATTTATCAAATCAACTTTATTGAGGTATAATTTCCATGCAGTACAATGCATTGTAAGTGTACAGTCCTGACAAGCGTATACCTGTGTAACCACGAGCACAATCAAGATATTAGAACATTTCCATCTACTCCAAAAGTTCCGTGTGCCCTGTCACAGTGGATCCCTCCCACCCCTAGCCCCTGGGAACCGCAGATCTGCTTTCTGTCACTACAGGTTAGTTCTTTCTAGACTTTCATGCAATTGGAATCATACAGTTTGTATGTACAGTGTGTACTCTTTTGTCTCTGGCCTCATTCACTGAGCATTTTTTGAGATCCACCCATGTTGTGTATATGAGCAGTTTGCTACATTTTATTGATGGCAGGTATTCCATTGAGTGGTTGCCCAAAGTTTGTTTACCAGCTGGTGGACATTTGGGTTGCTTCCTGTTTTGTTTGTTTGTTTGTTTGTTTTTGCTGTTGTTGTCTCTTTTTTAACCTTCCTGAAAACCCTAGAAAGCAAGTATTATTTTTGTATTTTCCAAATGAGGAAATTAAGAATCAGAAGTGAGGTTGTCCAAGGTTCCCCAGCTTAGGTGACAAACTCGTTTGTCTCTGACTGCACATTTCTTTCTGTCTTCGCGCCTCCCACACAATGTGACCACAAATGAATGAGCTTGGAAAGTGGAACATATTAGTTTTCCATCTGTCCATCTCCTTAGTGTTTCATCCTTTGTACCACATTCTCATTGCTCATTTTTTCTGCCACACAATCTCATTTTCCCACTTCCTGGGTTTAAGTCAAGCCTCAGTTCAAATCCCAGTTCTGCTCCTTTTTCACTGTGTGACTTTGGGTAGGTGACATAACCTCTCTGAACATCAATCCCCCTGGGAGATGGGGATCATATTTGCATCTTCCTCTACTAGTTCGTGCCCAGTTCTCTCCCATCTCTTTGTCTCTCTCCATTTCTCTCTGGCCTTTTCATAGCTGATATTCCATGACTGTTGTTTTGTGGCTGGTCACTGGAGGGAGGTGAGCCCTGATGTCCCCTTTACCCACAGCTGCTCCTATCTGCTGTACAGAGGGGAAGGAAGCACCAGGCCCCCCCTCAACAAAGTAAAGCAGACTTTCTGGCGGTGAGGCCTAAGGGATCTGTATTTTATGTTTAGATCTTCTAATGTGGCAGCCAGGATTGAGAACCATGGGCTCAGGGGTGAGCTTTAGGCATCAGAAAGACTTGGGTTTGTATCCTGCTTTCCTGGTCAAGTCCCCTAACCTCTCAGACCATCAACTTCCTCTCTTGTAAATGAGCATCGTAGGGGACCCCCGCTCAGAAGACTGTTGAGAGGTTTAAGTGAGCCCTTGGCACTCTACATCATCCTTGACAGGGCTCTTCATGGTGAAAAGGCTGGAGTGGGGGCCTGAGCTGGAACAGCCTGTGCTGGGAGGCACCAGGCAGTGTGGAGTCACGTGGACGCACTGTCCTTTGCCTCCAGAGTCACAGTGCCCCCGTTTCTACAAGTCCTATGTCTCAAAGTTAGGCCAAATCTTAGTGAACTTCACATCCAACATATCATTGGCCATTGGGCCAATGGAGGCCTTAAGGAGGGAAGAGAGTTGCTCAGAGTCAAACAATGAGATGGAGTTTCTGTACAGGTTCAGCGAATCACTCAGCAAATATTTGTGGAGCATCTCTATGTGCCAGGCACTGTTCCAGATGCTGGGGAGACATCGGAGAACAAAACAGGACAGATCCCTGACCTCATGGAGCTTCCATTCTAGCAGAGAGAAAGGCAATATATAGGATAAATACATCATATGGTATGTTAGAGAGAAGGTGATAAACGCTATGGAAAAAAGCAAAAGTAAATGAGGGCTGTCTGGGTGCTTGTGGGGATGCAGGCAGCTTGCAGTTTTAAATAGGGTGGTCAGGATAGGGCTCAATGAGCAAAGACAGGTTGGTTACCTGGAGGAAAAGAGTTCCAGGCAGAGGGAACAGCCTGTGCAAAGGCCTGATTGAGCTCAGGAGTCCCTTACCTGGCCAGCTGTTTCAGTGACCTAGCCATCCTGAGTAGGGTTTGTTGAGAGAAGGCCATTTGGGTGTTGTTGTTGTTGTTGTTGTTGTTGTTTGGTTAACCAGGGGAAGGGATCATCAGCGTGTGTTCAAAACAAAGGCTATCGGTTTCTCCCCTCAATTCAAATGAACATTGTGTCAGACACTGTTCTCTATACTGGAGAAGTGAAGGTGAGAGCAGAGAACTGGCTGCCCAGGAGAGAAAGACCAAGGAGCTGGAAGAGGTGTCTGTGGGGGGAGGGGACATGAGTTGCCGGTGGCTGTATAACATCTGGAGGGGGGCATATCCATCTCCGAGCTGATGTGTGGAGGGCAGGGGAAGAGGTTGAGGGTATATTTACGGGGAAGGTTTTGGACGGAGCCCTGGGGAGCACAGCACATTAGATTGGGGGTGAGCTATGAAGATGTTTTGTCAGCTTTGTATCAGTTTGTTCACACAATTCAGGTGGCCTCACACAC
Organism: Rhinolophus sinicus; assembly: GCF_057876585.1. Lineage (NCBI taxonomy): Eukaryota > Metazoa > Chordata > Mammalia > Chiroptera > Rhinolophidae > Rhinolophus > Rhinolophus sinicus. The sequence continues at coordinate 13,191,427 of NC_142513.1, forward strand.
TAGCACAACTTCGTAAAATCACAATATCACACACATATCTTTTCTTCCAGAGTTTTTCAGATATTAGCTTATTTAAACCTCAGACAACCCTATAAGGTAAGAGGCGATTATTATCTCTGTTTGACAGATGAGGAAGCTGAAGCACAGAGAGGTTAAGTCACTTGCCTAATGTTACACAGCTAGTAAGGGCAGAGACAGGAGTTGCACCCAGCAGCGTTGCTCTGGGGTCTATTTGCCTAATCATTCGCTCTGTGCTGCCTTTTATTCACATGATGGCCCCCTTACAGAGACTGGTTCCCAGGAGCTCATGTGCTTCCTCATGCACATGCAAGCCCTTCATGGCTGACATCTGTACACGCCACTATCCTGCATACACATGGTCTTACATGGTCTCAGTTTCACTAATGCCCACAACCTCACACACTCACTTATTCTAGAATGCCTCATATTACTTTGTGCTTTAACACAAAGCTTTAACACAGAGCTTTAATCTTGCTCACTCAGAACCTCTCACATGCCCATAATGTTACCTCCAGTGGGCACTCACCCCACTGTGTACACACTGCGTTGCACATTCACGATCTCATAGAGTCAAAAGACACTGACATGGGCATGCATGCCCGTAAAAGTTTTCTATACACATGGCCTTGCACATACACTCATGCTTTTCACACAGTCCCATGCTCCTCAACATTCACACTCCTGTGCAAACTCACTGTCTTATTCATTCATGAGAGTGGACAGCTCCATCACCTTGCACAGTATGTTAGCCATGCACACACATCTAACCTCACATACAGAGCCTCGCCTGCTACACAAATTTTCTCTCTTACCCTCTAACAGCCTTGCACCCTCACTCAACTTTGCTTTCCCTTGCACACTCAAAATTTCAGATGCTCTCATAAGCTATGTTGCATCCCCGTATTACATGCTCACATGATTTTGGTTGCCCTCTGTGCACACACTGCCTTGCACACTCGTGGTTCTGCATGTTCCCACTACCTCGCACACCCCTACAAATGCAAACATTCACATTATTGCACAAACTCACCGTCTTGCCCACTCACACTCTTGCACATTCATTTTCTCTTGGGTGATTCAAAATCTGTGCACAATCACTTAAACTCACACTCACAGACCCTCACCTGCTCATACAACTTCACACTTAAAATGGACTCACTCAACCTCACGCTATTTTGCACACTAAAGACCTCGGCATGTTCCCAGCAACAGAAATACTCACACCATCATGTAATCTCCTTCTGGCTTGTCCACTCGTGTCCCTGCACACTCGTTTAACCTCACGCATTCCCCGGGCCTCACCTGTTCACACAACTTCACACATGACGCTCTGACGCACACAACTTCACTCTCTTGCACACTTGTGATCTTGCCATGTTCCCACCAACAGAAAGATTCACACCATTGCACAAACTCCTTCTGGCTTGTCCACTTATGTTCTTGCACACTCACCTAACCTTACACCCTGCTTTCCCTTCCAACTCCCCCCTCACCCCCCATGGCCTTGCCCACGTCTGCCCTGTGCACACGCAGGGGTCTGGTCGTGCCTCCCCACTGACACGCCCTCTCCTCACCCGCAGGGACTTACCAAGGCCAGTTCACCAACGGCATGCGCCACGGCTACGGTGTGCGCCAGAGTGTGCCCTATGGGATGGCCGTCGTGGTGCGCTCGCCGCTGCGCACGTCGCTCTCGTCCCTGCGCAGCGAGCACAGCAACGGCACGGTGGCCCCGGACTCGCCCACCTCGCCGGCCTCCGACGGCCCGCCGCTGCCCTCGCCCGCCATCCCGCGCGGCGGCTTCGCGCTCAGCCTGCTGGCCAACGCCGAGGCGGCCGCGCGGGCGCCCAAGGGCGCGGGCTTCTTCCAGCGGGGCGCGCTGCTGGGCAAGCTGCGGCGGGCCGAGTCGCGCACGTCCCTGGGCAGCCAGCGCAGCCGCGTCAGCTTCCTCAAGAGCGACCTCAGCTCGGGCGCCAGCGACGCCGCCTCCACCACCAGCCTGGGCGAGGGCGCCGACGACGCCGCGCCCTTCGAAGCCGACATCGACGCCACCACCACCGAGACCTACATGGGCGAATGGAAGAACGACAAGCGCTCGGGCTTCGGCGTGAGCGAGCGCTCCAGCGGCCTCCGCTACGAGGGCGAGTGGCTGGACAACCTGCGCCACGGCTACGGCTGCACCACGCTGCCCGACGGCCACCGCGAGGAGGGCAAGTATCGCCACAACGTGCTGGTCAAAGGCACCAAGCGACGCGTGCTGCCGCTCAAGAGCAGCAAGGTCCGTCAGAAGGTGGAGCACAGCATGGAGGGCGCCCAGCGCGCAGCGGCAATAGCGCGCCAGAAGGCTGAGATCGCTGCCTCCAGGTAGGACTCCTGGGGTGGGCACAGATGGGATAGGCCCTCACCGGGAAGGAGTCCTGGGACCGGGCCATCTAGGAGGCCTTATCTCCAAGCCTGTTTCGGCTTCTTTTACCATGGGGTTCCTCCATGATTTTTAGAGGGTTAATTGGAGGCATTAACGATCTGGTGTCACCTGTTCATCCATCCACTCATCCATCCATCCATCCATCCATCCATCCATCCATCCATCCATCCATCCATCCATGCATGCATGCAACCATCCATCCAACCACCTTGTCATCTGGACATTCACCCAAACCCTCCCTTCACCTAAATTCTCTATTACACACCTGAGCAACCCCTTCATTCACTCAACCCCTCTATGAGGTTCACTCAACCCCTCTATGAGGTTGACTGGAGATTCAACCATCTCCAGTCACTCAGACTGTCTAACATCCATCTGAACAATCACCTGTCCATCCAGCCATTTCCACATCCACCCCCATCCATCCATCCAACTTTACATCACTTTACCCACTTAACCACCCAGTCACCCATCTATCCACCCACCCAACCACTCACACACCCATCCAAACATTCAGACACCCTTTAACCACCCATCCATCCCATCATCCACCAACCACACACATTCACTCAACTGCATCCATTTGCCAAGCCACCCATCCGAATATCCAACCTGCTTCCACCCATAGAAACAATATCCACTCCCACTCACCTACCCAATCATTCAACCACTCATCCATCATCCATCCATCTAACCACCTCCATCACCCAAACCATACTTCCACCCAACAGTCCATCCACACTTCCATTTGCTCAGCCACTCCCATCTACCCATCCACCAGCCCTGCATCCATCCACCCTCCCATCCATTCAGCACCATCCTTTCGTCCATACTCAAACCCCTTTATGTCTTCTCATGGTACTTCAGAAAAAGTTATACGTTGTCTTCAAACATTTGTAGCACCTACTGTGTACATGGTACTATTTTAAGTAGTTTACAAATATTGACTCATTCGATCTCCTTAAGGACCTTATAAGATCAATACTATTTTTAGTTGCGTTTTACAGATGAGCCAAATGAGGTTCTGAACGATAAAGTGTTTTTCCCCAAATCACCCAGGTAGTAAGCAGTCCTTCAGAATCTGGTTCCTACCTTCCTACCCAGCTGCATTTTCTACCACTCTTGCCCTGGACCTGGATTTTTTTCTCTGTGCTAGTGCTGCGGGCCTTTTATCATCCTTCTTTCGTTCCCCTTCCAGAGGCTTTTGTTCCTTCTGGGCCCTCTGCCTGGAGTGCCCTTCCTTCCTCTTGCTGCCTCCTAATTCCTACTTCTCCTTCAGCGCTCAGGTCAAGCCTGAACCCCTTAGAGAGCTGACAAGGCCCAGCCCCGTCACAGGCCGACTCTCACTCAGCTGCATGGACATCTTTTCAGAACATCTCACAGCAGCTGTCCGCTGCTTGCGTGATTTGTTTTAATCTACCAGTTATAGAGGGTTCCCTATGTGCCAGTCACCGTTCTGAGGTCTTTACGTATGTTAACTCATTTAATCTATACAAGTTCTTGATGAGGTAGGTACTGTCATTGTTCCCGTTTTGCAAGTGTGGAGCGAGCTGCAAGGACAGCAGTAAGTGGCAGGGCAACGGTAAAGGCACTCGCCTGTGCCTGTGCCTATTGCGATCCTGCTGGTGGCTCTAAATGGCCTGGGTTGGAGGCTGTGGCACTGTGGTCTTCAGAGTTTAGCAAACCTAGAACCAAATCTTGGCTTGACCATCTGTTAGCTCAGAGACCTACCAAATCAGTTTGCTTGTTTGACCTTCGGTGTCCCCGTCTGTGGCACCACTGTTTCTTAGTTGTAGGTTCTTGGCCCAACCAGGGACTCCTTCAGCCTCAGTTGTGTCATCTGGTAACATGGGGCTGGTCTGAAGGTTAAGAAAGATAGTGCAGGGTCAGTGGATCACAGTCCTGTTATGGGTGAGTTCCTTGGGAAGCTGGCTTTGAGGTGGAGATTAGTGTGTGGGAAGTTTCTGGAGAGCGCTCTCAGGATCAACACTTGTGGGGAAGGGAAGGAAGCAGGATTAAGCAGAGGGAGACAGGGGGGCTGCAGTGCAGTCTCCACAAGGGCCTCAGCCGACCACAAGGGGCACGCTTCAGTGGAGATGACCTTCAGGGTTGTCCCAAGTTGAAATGAGGGTGCTGGATCTTTACGTCCTCTACACAGGATGCAGGATGCTCTCTGGAAAGGGGCGTGACCTGGGGCTGGATGGCTCTCTTCAGCCAAGGGCAATTCCTAGGCAGGGCTGACAGCCAACAGGACTCTGTGCAGCTGAGCTGGGGGGTGGGGAAGGGGGAAGGGAGGAAGAAGTCCTTCCGTCCTGAGGGGGAAAATGGGTAGCACATCACAGCCTGCTCTACAGGGCTGGACACCTAACAAGGCCTCCATAAGCGTTACTAGTCATTGTTGTCATTCAATGAATTCATTCTACAGGTGTGGAAACTGAGGCCTAGAGAAGGAATGTAATATGCCCACGGCCACCTGGCAAGCGAGTGGGAGAACCAGGGCTTCAGCTCCTAGGTTTCTGATTCCAAACTTTTAACCAGCATATCTTATTCTCTCGAAACTTTGTAAACTTTAAATTGCTGTGAATGTGTGCGCAGTTCGTATCATTGAGACGGATGAAGGTAGGGGTAATTTTCTTAAGACTTCTTGGTTCCGGCCAGAACCAGGCTAATGATCAAGTGATCATATAATTTATTGTCCAAAACTGGACACTTTTATGAGTTAAAGGGGGCACTTTTTTAAAAATAAAACTTACATGTTGGAATAATTTTAGATTTACAGAAAAGTTGCAGAACAGTGCAGAGAGAGTTCCCATATACTTTCTGCCCAGTGTCCCCTAATGTTAACTCTTACGTGACCGTAATGCATTTGTCAAAACTAACAATCGTGCGTTATGATTAACCACATTCCAGACTTTGTTTGAATTTTACTAGCGTTTCCACTCCTGTCCCTTTCCTGTTCCAGGAACCCATTGAGGATCCCATATTGCATTTAGTTGTCAAGTCTTCTTAGTGTCCCCTGGTCTGTGACAATTTCTCAGTTTTTCCTTGTGCTTCGTGACCTTGACAGTTTTGAGGAATACATTACAAAATATCCCTCAATTTGAATCCGTCTGATGTTTATGTCATAATTAGACTGAGGTTCTAGGTTTTGGAGTAGAAGACCACAGAGGTGAAGTGCCCTTCTTATCACGTCATCAGGGGTACATGATCTCAGCAGGACTTATCACCCATGAGGCTAACCTTGATCATTTTGTTAAAGTGGTGTCTGCCAGGTTTCTCTGCTATAAAGTTACCGGTTCCCCTTCCTCTACTCTATTCTTTGGAATCCAGACATTACGCTTACGTTCAGCCCTCCGAGAGGGAGAAGGTTCTGGAATTAAGCTCCAGAGGGAAGAGTATCAATATATATCATGTGGAATTCTTCTGTAAGGAAGATCTGTCCCTTCTTCCAAAGGGAAATTATTATGCCAAGTGTGTATAGTTATGCCAAGCGTAAGCCAGGACTGTCCTGGGCCACCCTAGCACACAGCAGAGCTTAGAGTAAGTGATTGCTTAGAGCTTGGGCCCTTAGTTCTTCTAAGGAATTGCTGTGTGACCTTGCCCAAGTGGTTTCACCACTCTGAGCCCTTCTTTGGATGGTTTGGAGGAGTGGATGAGCTAATGCCTAGCACAGAGCAGCCAACAGTAAAAGCAGTCATTATCATCATCTAACATGTCAGATTTGTAAAGGTGAGGAATTGAAAGCTTGGGGACAAGGGGGGATTTCCACAAACTCTCCCTTGTTGAGGGCAAAATCTTGCCCCTCTCTGCCCCTTTGCTTTCCCTGCCCTCCCTGCCCTTCCTGCTGAGGCCTGCGCCCTTGAACATGAAGGTATTGAGCTTCTCTCACAAAGGCTGCCAGGTGCAAGTGGGCAACTCAGTCTCTGGAGTGAGAAGGTGGTGTCTAGCTTCTTCCATGCGGTGCTGCTGGGAGGCGAGCGCAAGGGACATGGGGATCCCTCCTGTGTTTGAGGAGCGAAGGCTTCCTGTGTGCCCACAGGGCTGGTGCCACGAGAGGGGTGGCTGCCTGGCTCAGTTTTAAGCTCAGACTGAATTTCCAATTAAGGGAATCTTTGGATTAGGAGGAAAAGCCGGGTTGTCTCCCTCATGGGGGCTTTGGTGAGTAATCGGGCCGCAGAGGAACAAGGAGTTTTCCCAGCAGCCACCAGTCTCCTGAGCCCAGGCAGACCCGGGGTTTCTCTCCATTATTGTGGCCTCAGGCTACTTGCCGCCTCCCTCCACCCCCACCTCCCTCCCCGCTTATCTGGAACTTGTCAGCTCAGAGTCTAGGATCAGGACATCTTTCCCAGAGGGAAGGCAGAAAGCTGCAGTGTCTCATCCCCTTAAAATGGGCTATGGATTGAAAAAGATTCTAGACCTGTGTTGTCCAGTAGCCACTAGCTCCTGAGCTCGTGAAGTGTTGCCCATCTGAATCGAGCCGTGCTATCAGTGTGAAACACACACTGGCTTTCAAAGACTGAGTAAGAAAAGAATGTAAAGTAACTTATTAATAATTTTATATTGATTACATGTTGAAATGTTTACATATTTTAGATATATTGGATGAGATTATGATCATTAATTGCACCCGTTTGTTTTTACTTTTTGAAGGTGGCTACTAGAAAATTTTTAAATTACATGTAAAAATGATTCACATTATATTTTTATTGGACAGTGTTATTCTCGACCCATTCAAGGCCCTAGGAGATAGTCCAACTCCTTAACTGACCAGATGAGGAAACCAAGGTCCAGAAAGAGACATAGAGATACCATGTTTCCCCGAAAATAAGACCGAGTCTTATATTAATTTTTGCTCCAAAAGACGTATTGGGGCTTATTGTCAGGGGATGTCATCCTGAAAAATCATGCTAGGGCTTATTTTCCGGTCAGGTCTTATTTTCGGGGAAACACAGTTTCCATAGTCACCAAGTGGTTGATGGGGAACTGGCCTCACGTCTTCTGATTTTGTTGCTATGAACTCTTTTGGTAACACCTTTTAAGGTCATGGATACTGGGCTGTGCAGGGAAGCTGGGATGTTTGGGGAGGTGTCTAAACTTTTCTGTTTGTCATGCCAACGCCCTGATGAATGGTTCCCATCTGGAAGGAGTACAGTGAGTGGTTAAGAGCAGGCTTTTGGCTCTGCCTCTCGCTTACCACATCTTGTCTTCTCTCCAGACTTCAATTCTCTCGTCTCTGAAAAGAGAATAATGACATCTACCTCGAAGTGTTTTCACGACAGATACATCAGAGACTGTATATGCTGGAGGCAGGAAGTGTTCAATAACTGTGAGCTGCTCTTGTCATTGTCTAGTATTCTTGTTGTGTCCTCGCAACAGAGGCAGGGCTGGCCTGCAGGAGTTCTCGGCTGCCCCAGGGAGTGAGGTTCAGAACATCTCAGGTTTTGTACCAAGGTGGCCTCAGTGTGGCCCTGAAGACAGGGCCCCCCGAACTGGTCTGTCTTCTGCTCCTCCACCTGCCCACCCCCCTCTCCTCCCCAGATTGGCCCTGGAAATCCCCAAATTGATCGCAGGGTGAGAGCTGGCTTTGTGAGTTACCGGGAAGTGAATTTCTCAGATGTGTCAGGGCCGGTGTGGTACAGTAGCTAAGAGCTTGGGCTGTGGCATTGGACAGACCCAGGTTTGAACCTGGGTTCAGCTTCTTATAAGCTGTGTGACCTTCGGCAAGTTGTGTCACCTCTCTGAGCCTCCTTTTTCTTTCTCAAATGGGAATTATATAAGTTCTTCCTTCAAAGTATTGTTGCAGAGAGTAGAAGAAATAGCGCATGCAAAGGGCCTGTGCTTGGAAGGTGTGCAGGGAGGTAAGCAGTCGTTACGGATCATATATCATTCTTTACTGACCTGAGAGTCTCCCTGAGAAGGAAATCGCCCTGAGGTGAGGCCCAGTCTTCTCTCACAGTCCCTGCAACGGTTCCCCAAACTTGCATTTCTTCATGCTACAATCCCAATTTTTGTTAATCCATGTACCACCTCTACTTACTGTTTTAATCTCTCTTTAATTCAACTTAAAAACACTTATGTACATTTATTGAAAAGGAAGGCTTTCGAATCACTATTGAAAATGGGAAATGAATATCTCGGGAAGGTCAGAAAACAGAACAGTGTTATTCAAGTCTGAGATCAAACTATGAATGCCAAAGGTGTTGAGCCTGAAGTCTGATCTCTTTTTGCTAAAAAGAGACATTGGCAAGAGATTGACAGGTATGAAAGACCTGTTGGCACCAGACCAAGGTTTGTCCTTGACTAACAAGAAGAATGGAACTGGTGCTGTTTCAAGCTGTGACTTTATACCACCAGCACTCATTTCCAGCACCATGAGGGTATGCAGACCACACAGGTGGAAGAGCACCTGACCCTAGACTAGGTCTAAGGGAGGGTCTTGGTAATTGCACATGGGTGAGCCTGTTTATTTAAGTTTATTTAATAAACTGCCAGGCAGGATTGATTCTAAGCACCTTACCTATATTAACTTAATCTTTGAAACAAAGCTGAGGAAAGTACAATTATTCCCATTTTACAGAGGAGGAAACTGAGGCACAGACAGGTTAAGTATCTAAAACAAGGTCATTCAGCTGAGTAATGGCAGAGCTGGGAGTTGAGACATCCCAGAACAGGGACCTGGTTCTAGAACGCTCTGACCTTTGGCCAGGCTTTTTTTTTTTTTTTTTTTTTTTTAACTCCACAAACTTTGATTAGCACTCACTCTGTGCCAGGCTTGTGCTGGGGCTCTGGGCCCCCAGTGGATCAGTGTGGTCAGCATCGTCGGGGACTCTCAGTTTAGCAGCGAAGACAGACAAGTTCGACACCATCAGTGGTAGGTTAGAGGGAGTCATGAGCAGAGTAACTAACTGCCCCATGGGTGGTCTGGCAAAGCTCCCTGCAGGTGGTGGGTGACGCTGGTTGGGAGTTTGCCAGTTGGAGAAGAGGGAGAGAAAGGTTGTTCCAGGTAGAGGTAGGAACGTGCGTGGTGTATTTTGGGAGCTATGCCTCATTGGGAATGCTGGAGTGGGAGGGGAACGAGATTAGACATGAGGCTGGGAAGCTGCCTAGGGCCAGGTTAGGACGGACTTTAAATGCCAGTTTAAAGAGCTTCAAATTTACTAGGCGGGCGGGCACTATTCTCAGTGCTTAGCTGAATCCACTCATCCAAATTCTAACGGAGGCACAAGGCACGCTGAGATTTTTTTAACATGCCCCAAGTCACACGCCTAGTAATTGCGAGAACTGAGATTCTGGCCCGAGGTTATGTTCTTAACCCCTACACTATTCTGCCACTCGGATTCAGTAAGCTTCTCTCTTTCTCATTGTTTCCTTTTTCTTTTCACACTGTTCCGAGCAACACACTTGTTAAACTTTAAGGCAATTCAGAATAATAAAAGATAAAAAGTAACAAAACCCCTCTCTTCTTGCCATCTGAGCTGTACCTTTGAAGTAACCATTTTAACAGTGCATTTAGGGACATTCTTCCATTTACCTGTTCTGCCCCCTACACCCCACAACTGCACTACCTACCTAAGGGACTACCTTCAGCTGCCTTTGTTTTGATTTTCTGTGTTTCAAGATCTTTTCTCTTATGCACATAGATCTGTTTTAGTCTTTTTAACAGGTGCATAATATTCTGTAATTTGGATGTGCCGTGATTTATTTTACCAGATCGCTCTTGATGGAGATTAGAACCATTTCATGTTTTCATGATTACAAACGAGGCTGCAGTGAACATCTTGTTCATATTCTTGCTCATGGAGCTGATTAAAGGGATGGCTTAGCCAGGGGCCTTGTCCTATCAGACACCTTCAAGCATCATTGGAACGTATTGGAAATATAATGTCAATTAACCCAGGTCTTTGCAAGAGACTGACTCCTGACAGTGTCAAAATGTAAATTTGATGGTCTGTCTCCTGACAAGCTCCACCGTACCCTTGAGTGGATTAACACACACAAGCAGAAACCAAACCACCCTTTTCTAATGCTCCCCCCAAACATATGTTCAATAGGTATCTAAGAATAATTGTTGCAAGGGGTACAAATTATTAGCCTGCTCGGAGGCCCCCATCTGTCCCTGCTTGTACAGATCTACATTCATGGGTTAAATTTCTAGAAGTAGTGTTGCTGAGTCAGAAAGAACGTACATTTTAATTATTATCAGAAGCCCAGTTAACCTCAATGTTGGAAAGGCCCCCGACCCCAGACTCCTGCTCTCCACCATATCCCTTTTTCAAGAATTGCCAGATGGACAAAACCCCTTTGCTCCCAGAGATTGAAGACCAGGGGTGAACGGAATGTCCTAGTTGTCAGAGCTGGGCTCTTGTCACATACACGAGGCAGCTGTGACTCCACTCTGAGCTGAGTGGTCTGGGGAGAGAGAAGAGCTTGCCTGGGTCCCTGGCAGCAGGGAAATGTTCAAATACAGTGACAATGTGTTCGAGGGAGCCCAGCCTCCCAAGCTTAGAGAGTGGAGAACCAGAGAAAAGACCCCGTGAGCTCCATTCAGTCCCCAGAAAAAGCCAATCAGAGCAGGAAGGCACCTTTAGGAGGATGCAGCCCAATGTGCTCATTTCACAGATGGAGAAAGTGAGGCCTAGAAAGGAATAGCAACTCAGGGACACAGCAGAGAGAGGAGCGTGGCTGGGGAGCTCTTGTGAAACCTCAGTTGGCTTCTGGGTCACATTCAATAAATCAACTAGGTTGGTGACAGGCTCTGGGAGGTAGAAAGGAACATTTTTCTCTCCCCCACCCCCAGCCCTATAAAATGTGCTTACAGCCCAGCTCCAGAGCCTTTCTGGCTTGATTATTTTAGCTTAAATAGCAGAGGCAGAGAATAGACAGGCCAACAGCCTGCACCTCTGGGGGAAAAAATGCCCCTTTTCCCCTAGTGCAAGGGTTTCCCTATGTCCCAGTGAAAGGTCTGACCATGTGAAGCCAGTGCTTGGCCCCGAGCAGTGCCAGGGACTTGGGGATGGGGTGGGGGGTGGGGAGGTCACCAGAAGGGCCCAGACAGAGGTGGCAGAATCACAGTAATAATGAGAATGGTGGTGGCTGCCGTAGGTAAGGGCTTGAGGGCTGAGACACAGGGGCAGGATACCGGGGTTCTAGCCCTGGATACTTGCTGGCTGCAGGAGCACGTGACTTCCCCCTAAACTTTCTGTGCCTCCATTTCTTCAGCATTAAGATGGGGGTAATGAGAGAACCTGCCTCGTGGGGCGTATGAGAGGATCAAGTGCTTAGGACAGGACCTGGCACAGCCCGTGCCCTCTTCTCACTGCCGAGTGCCAGGCTCTGTGCTAATTCCCTTTATTGCATCATCTCATTTAATCCTCATGAGAGACGTGCCATGTATTATATTAACCCATTGCACAGAGGAGGAAATTAGCCCAAAGTCCCCAAATAACTACACAACAAGGTTTCAAATTCTCCGATCTGGGCTCCCCTGTGCCCCCCCCCCCCCCCCCCCCGCCACTGCCCCAAACGATGGTGGAAGAGTAAGTCTTTGAGGTCTAACATTTCAGGTTGCTGTCATGCCACGCCGATATTCCGTGCCTCCACCTTGATGCCTGGCCATACTTTTGTATGGCAGAGCCATTGAGAGCATAGGCAGCGGAAATGGAGAAACTGAGGTACAAACCCGCTCTGTTCCTTGCTGGCCATGTGTTCTTGGTCCTCTCTCAGCCTCACCTTCCTCGTCTAGAATGGGGACAGTAGCAGCCTTGCTTCCTAGGTGATGGTACGGATTACACGAGATGATGCACGTTGAGGACTTGGAGTGGTCTTGGTGCTCAGTGGGTGCTGGGTCTTGGCCAGTTTTATCATCATCCTTCTTACCCCGAGACTCAGGTGTGCGGAACTTGGAGAGGCCAGCAGGCTCCTCGTCTAAGCTTCATCCTTCCCCCAGTGCAGGCCGTTTGTCTCCCCTGGGCTCCCAAAGCCCAGCCCAACTTCCACTTGACTTCCTAAGTCCACACCAGTGAGGCCCTGCCATGGGGAGAAGAGTTAAAAATAAAGCCCGGCCTTCAAATCCTTCAAGTAAACACCCAGCTCCCTAAAAATAGCATTTGCCACAGGTCTCTGGAGCCAGACCGGGCTTGAGGGATGAAACTTGGCGCGGCTGGTTGGCACAGCCAGGCCAGCCGGGGCCAAGCCTCCACGTCACCCCTCTTTGCCGCCGAGCCTCTGGTTCTGAGGGGGAACCAAGTGCTCCTTACTTGTCTCCAGCCTCTTCTCTCCGTCTCTGCTGCCAGCAGCCCCATGCTGGCCATCAGCCCCTCTCACTGCACCAAGGCCGTCCTCGGCTCATCCCTTGTTTTCCTGCCCTGTACTCTTCTCCACACAATAGCTAGAGTGAACTTTCAAAAGTGTAAGCATGACCAGGCCATGCCGGTAAGCAAAACTTTCATGGGGCCTTTAGTTTGGATTCCCCTGAAAGCGGAGCCTGAGACAAGGATTTGGGTGCAGGGAATTGATTTGAGAGGTGATGCCAGGAAGGAGGAGGAGAGAGGAAGTGAGTGGGTAGAGTGAGACAGGGAAGAAGGAAAAGCCAATATAAATGTGTGTTATCAAGGCATCGCTGCAAGCCACAGGGCTGGGACCTCCATCCAGAATGCCCCTCCGGATTGCGCACCTGGAGGATGGGGGATGGGTGGGCGAAGCATTATGTACTGACTCCAGCCTCCTGGTCATTGAAGGTTTCCCCTGGGAGCAGAAATTCCCCCATACTTCTGGGTCTGCTTGCACTGGAGTGGGGGTGCAGGGGCCTCCTGCAGCCTCAGAGCAGGCTCTGAGTGGAAAGCTTTCGGGGAGACTGGCAGTGCTAGGGGAACTGTCCTCCACAGCTTCTGGGTGAAATTAGGGGCAGACTGAGATGTGCTGTGGGCATCAGGGGTGTGTTCCTTTAGAAACATTTCAGATTCCTTACTTTGGCCCACCCACAAGATCTTTAGTGTCTGGTTCCAGCTTACCCCACCAGCCCCAGCTCACACCATTCTCTCCATCACTCACCTTCAGCTGCAGTTCCTCCAAAGGGCCCTTCTCTTTTCCTACCCACGGTCCTTTGCACATGCTGTTCCATTTGCCTAAAATGCTTTCCCCTTACTCTTTATCTTCCTAACACCTTCTTATTCATTAGGCCTCACCCAGCTCAAACGTTTCTTCCTCAGGGAAGCTCTGAGCTCCCTCCTAGTCCAGGTTCCTTGTTTTTGAGTCCCTGGCACCCGGTATCCGGTGTGCCCTTGCCTCAACTGCCCCGCCATTGTCCTTATGCATTCTGTCTTCCCTGCGAGGGTGTATACTCTTTGAGGATAGAGTCTGCCACGTTCCCTGCCAGGTACCAGCCCCTGGCACAACACCTAGCACGTAGGTGCGGCTCAGAAAGCACGACTGACTACCTAACGTTAGGTCTCCAACATCTCATCATGGGAGGCACTCTCCAGTTCACTCAGTGAAGCCCTCAAACCACATTCAACAAATAGTGATTGAGTACCTACTATGTGCCAAGTCATGTTCTGGGCTCTTGGGGAAGAAAACCAGCAGATCCTGGCCTACGTCGACATAGTTGGAGACATAGACAACACAGCAGACATAATAAATAAATTACAGAGTGTGTGGTGGGGCAAGTTGCCTTTTAAAGTAAGTGGTCAGGAGAGGCCTCGTCGAGAAAGTGACGTGAGGGAGCTTGCCACGGAGTTAGCCAAGGAGGTACCTGGGGGAAGAGCAGCCCCGCAGAGGGCGCAGCAAGGAGACAGCTGCAAGGCGGCCATGTGCCTGGCACGCTGCAGGAACAGTAAGGGACTAGCATGGCTGACGTGCAGTGAGAGAGTACCACACGAGAAGAGGCCAGAGAGAGTGCGGGGTGCAGTAGGGACAGACCTCTCTCCCAGTGTGGGAGCCTCTAGCTACAAGGGGCGATTTAAATGTCAATCAATTGAACTGACATGAATTAAAAGTTCTGTTCTTCAGTTGCAGTAGCCATGTGCCCAGTGCCTGCCAGCCGCTGTCCTGGGTGGCACAGATATAGACCGTTTCCCTCATGGCTTCAAGTTCTAGTAGATGTGCTTTCGTAGGGCCCGGCGGGTCATTCATTGTCGGGCAACAGCCTTGCCCATACATAACTGGGCACAACTCCTGGGGTCCTTTCTTCACCTCCCAAAGTGGGTATGATTAAAGCATGCAAGGCCATTTGGTCCAGCCCCAGACAATGTCAGAATGCCTTTCCCAGCATCCCTGCCAAGCGGTCCTTCAGTGGCTGCTTCTGTATCTCCACGCATGGGAAACTCACCACCGCTTGAGATAGTCCGGGCCGACTTTGGACAGCTTTGACTTTGGGGTTTGTTAAAAACCAGAAGAATGTTCTGCCTCTCTGTAGCTTCTAAGCATGGGTCCCAGTTCTGCCCCTGGGGACTGTATCCGTTAGAACTGTGTTCACCTGCAGGTAACAGAACCTGCCCACAGTATCTTAACCACTGCACTTATCGTCTCATAAGAAGATCAGACTGGCAGTGCAAGGTGCCCGTGGCCGCTCCATGGTGCCCTCAGGGACCCACCTCCACCTGTCTTTCCCTCCTGCTCTCTGTGCTTTTACCCGAAGATGGCCCCGTACCCCTAGTTTCACCTCTGCATTGCAGGGCAGGGGTTGAAGTGAAATAGTTTTTTTTTTTTTTTTTTTTTTTTTTAATTTTTATTGGGGAATATTGGGGGACAGTGTGTTTCTCCAGGGTCCATCAGCTCCAAGTCGTTGTCCTTCAGTCTAGTTGTGGAGGGCACAGCTCAGCTCCAAGTCCAGTCGCCGTTTTCAATCTTTAGTTGCAGGGGGCGCAGCCCACCATCCTATGTGGGAATTGAACTGGCAACCTTGTTGCTGAGAGCTCACGGCTCTAACCAACTGAGCCATTTGGCTGCCCCTCCAGAAGCTCAGCGGCAGCTCGTTGTCTCTCCAATCTAGTTGTGGAAGGCGCAGCTCACTGGCCCATGTGGGGATCGAACCAGCAACCCTGTTGTTCAGAGCTGGGGCTCTAACCAACTGAGCCATCGGGCCGCTCTCAGCAGTTTCTCTTTATGGGGAAGTAAAGCCCACCCAGGGGTTTATATCTCATTCTCCAGAATGGGTCCCGTGGCCTTCCCTAGCTGCATGGAGTCTGGAAGGTGAACATTTTTAGCCAGACACAGAGCTTTCCTAAAGAAGATTAGGCTTCTGTTAGTGGGGATGAAGGAGCAAATGGATATTTGGTGAGCAGCTAGCAATGTCTGCCCCAGACATCCCTGCAGAGATTTGAAAATTGTGATCTTAGCAGCCCTAGGAGTCTTCTCTGACCTAAACTTCTCCAGTTCCTTCCCTCAGCCTCTGTTTTTACAGGTGGAGAAACGGAGGCACAGACATTATTTAGTGACCCAAAGCACAGATTTTGGGGCCAGACAACACTGCTTCCTTGGGCCAGTGATTTCCTGAGGCTCAATTTCCCCAACTGTGGAATGTGTTGGAAACTAGTACAGTTCTTACTGCTGAGGGTGTTGTGAGGACAAAATGAGATACCCACGTAAGGTACTAACCACAATGCCTGGTACACGGTAATCACTCAGTAGTGGAGTTGTCATTTTTACTATTATAACCATTAATAATGGTTATAATGATAATAATTGGTTATATAATGGTTATAATTATAAATATAATAATGATTATAATTATAACCGTTATTATTCTTACTTCAATGATTCCTTCTGGTGTTGAATGAAAAACCAGAGATCCCAGGCCGGGTGAGCTGTCTGCTGGGGTCGCCGTGTTGTTTCCATAATCCCAGCAATCACCCAGGGAGACCGTCTGTCCTTACGTCTGTCCTTACGTGGAGAAAGGGTGTGGAGTGGGACCACAGAGCGAGGGAGGGGCTGCAGGGGGGACCCGTCTCCAAAGCCATCTTTACCAGCCACATCCATAGTGGGGGCTATCACATTACTTCTGAAGTGCTGTTCCCATCAGTCTGGCTCGTGCAACCCTATCTGGGAAGGGAGTATTACCACAAGGTCACGGCAGCCCACTGCCAAAACTATAACCCCACAGGAATTGCTGTAGCCTTGCCAGGAGCCTGGCAAGGGCGGGGGCCCCTGAGCTGTGACCCACCAGGCTGAGGGGCAGAAATGCCACAGAGCAGATCCTGAGCAGGGAATATGTCAGAGGCTAACCTGGGGCAGCCCCCCGGGTTCCAGGCCTGCACGGTCATTCCCTGACCACCCCAACTGGGGTGGATACAGAGATAAGCATCGTGTGGCTCAAAAGCCACCCCGAAGGCTGAATGATTTCTTCCTTCATTTTAAAAGACAGATTAAATGTTCACGTGGTGCAAACCCCACAGTTATAAAAATGTAGTTTGTCTCCTCATCCTGCCCTCTTCTGTTTCTCATCGCCCCACCTCACAGGCAAATATCATCTGCAGTGTCTTCCCTTCCAGATTTACTTTACACATATATTATGGATGAACTTATGAAATTGCCAGTATTTGACTATGTTTCACCTACAACACGGCAATTTCGTACAGTTCCACCTAAAATAAGCAAATGCATATTTAGAGTCCTGTTTTCCTTTCTTACCCAAAAGGTACCATGCTATACATCTTCTTCTGAACCTTGATTTTTTTTCTCTGTGTTGTGTATATATTAGAGATCTTTTCATATCTTTCCAAATAAAGAACTTTATCAGACTTTTTTTAAACACCCAGGTAGTATTCTATTATATACATAATTTATTTAATCAAGCCCCTGTTGTTGAACAAGAGTTTGGGTACTTTTCAGAACTTAGCTATGTTAGATAAAGCTGTATGCTCAGCATTTCACCTATGGCTCACTGTATTTCCAGGATAAATTCCCTGAAGTGCAGTTACTACAGTGGTACCTCAGTTTCCGAACATAATCGGTTCCAGAAGACCGTTCGAGTTCTGAACATTCGAAAACCGAAGCACGGTTTCCCCATAGAAAGTAATGCAAAATGGATTAATCCGTTCCAGACCTTTAAAATCAACCCCCAAACGGCACATTTAGCATGAATTTTACTATCTACTGATACCATAGATCCATAAAATTTACGGCGTTCATAAACCGAAATGTTTGTCAACAGAGACGTTCGAAAACCGAGGTGCCATTGTAATCAGAAGCTCCCTGTAGTGGTGTCCTCCCATCCACACTGTACAACGGTGAGAAGGCCTCTGCCACTGACTGTTGCATGACCTTGGGCAGTTCCCTGCCCTCTGTGGATCTCGGTTTCCTAGGGTACTGCGCTCTCCTTGCCTTGTCCTTGGGAAAAATAGCCATCCCCGATTTGCCTCCTCGTTTGGCCTTTCCCACGCCCCAGCCACGTGCTGCTCTTGTTGCCATGGCTTCTTTGGGAGATGACTTCAGCCCCGGCCAAGGCCAGGGCAGCCCAATGAGGTCAGCACGGAAGAGCAGGCAGGGGGACGAGCATGGGCAAAGGCCCAGAGGTGTGGCTGTGTGGGACAAGGCAGAGTTCCCTCATGCCAGTCACTGACCTACCTTCCTGAGCTATGTCGTATCCATGAATCATCTGCGTTCCTATATCCCTCCTATTTAAAAAATATTTTAACTTTTTGAAACCTGCATTTATTTTTATAAAGGAACTTCAGTTCACTACTATATATAGAAATCCGTGTTAGATAGAGAAGTTAGCCACACACAAAAAAACAAACAAAAATGGAACACACACACACACACACACACACACGAGAAAAATACAATGAAACAAACATCATTAAGCCACATCCCTCAGTACGTTGCTCACTCTAAGCTTAGATCAAAGATGCTTGCTGCTCTGCTCTCTTTAAAAATTGGAATATAAGAGACTTGTTAAAGACATATAAGCACCAAATGAGACTTTCTCATTGATGAAATCAGGATGGTTGAATTTAAATTTTAAGTGAACAATGATACCTGATGAATGTCCCAGTACTACCTATCATTTTTGGTCCTATCAGGGGTAAGCATTCCATGCTTTAGAGACACTGGCCTGAAAGACAGACTTCTCCTCTGTCCTCCCAGAGCCTCAGAGGAAGGGAAAGCCAACCTTTGGAAGGACCTGTGCTCCAGGAACTAGAGTCTGTGGAGTTCTGGGTAAGAGGAGCTTAAGTGTAGACAGGGCTTGCACACAGTAGGTACTCACTAAGTGCTCGTCAGTGACTGACTCATTAGTGGATCTGAGAGGATCTTATGAAAGAAGGACAGGCATTCAGACTAACAGATGCTTCCTGAATTGTGTCCAAAGAGAACAAGTGTCCTCCTTTCACACTGTCCTCATGGGGCAAGCAGCGGAGGCTTGCTGGTGGAGAACTGGAATGGGAGCCACCCAGAGTAGATAGAAGGGGCAGAGAACCACCCTTGCCACCTTTCCCTCATCTTCTTCCATCCTTTCATTTGTTTGTAGGAAACAAATAAACAAACACACAGATGTAGAAAAGATCAAGCCCAAGTTATTTCTCGCTCATGTAAAGTCCAAAATGGGTGCCCTCATCAGTGGGCAGCTTTCTGTCAAGCAACAGTTCAAAGACCCAGCCTCCTTCCATCTTGGGGTTCTGCTGTCTTCAACACATGGCTTCCAAGGTCATCATGCTCTTCTGCATCAAGCCAGTGAAAAGGGAAAACACATGGAAAGACGCAAGTAGAAGGTTTTTATTGGCCAGGCCAGGATGTAAGGTTCTCTCACTTTCTATTGGCCAGAATCCAGTCACATGACTACGCCTTCCTACAAGAGAGTCTGGGAAACAGTCTAGGCATTTACCCAGGAAGAAGAGGAAACCAATTTGGTGAACTACTAACTATTCTCAGCCATGCTTAGTGAATGTGGCATTCTAGGTCTTTTATCATCTGCCTCCATCCTATCTCTTCATTCATTCATGACTATCAGGCTGAACTTTTCTCACTTTTTTAAATATTCACGTGTGTGTGTGTGTGTGTGTGTGTGTGTGTGTGTGTGTTTCTGTGTGTGTATTTTCACACCATTTTGTGCCTTGGCTCTTGCAGTTCCCTCTACTTAGAATAGCCTTTTCTCTCTCCTTTCATCTCTTCTCTGACTAATCTGCTCATGCAGATGTGGAAAATAAGACCACAGCCTCAGAATTTAACGTACGATTTGGTCATTTTGCGAGTACTACTCACAGGGAGAAGAAAGGACACCTGTACACAGCCTGGGGGTGGGTGCATCTTCAGCTCCCCCAAGTCCTTCACAGAGCACAGTGTAGGTTTTCTTTTACATACAGACACCACCTGAGACCCACTCTGTGATAAGTAGGGGAGAAGAGATCTTATGGTCTTACATAGCAAAGCTCACAAACTTTTTGTCAAGAGAGCTGGTGACCTGTTTTTCAAAGGGAGTCCCAGAAGTTGTCCAGGGAGGAGGTAAAACATAAGGGTCTGAATCTGCTGAAAAAACAAACTATTTTCTAGTTAATGTCTGTTTCGAGAAATAATGTATTGATTAAGTATCTCTTGGAGGGGCTGGCTGGGGATGCGTGGGGAGGTGGAGAATGCTGCTTCCTCGAGTTTGCCAATTTCCATGGTGTAAATACTGCCACTGTGGCCGATTTCAAGCTACCAATGGCCTGTTACTGAATGCAGAGCTGGGAAGAGATGTGGTCATGCCTCTCTTGAGCAGGAAAGGGCTGGGATGAGCAGCTCCAATACACACTTAGCGCCCAGTTTGATTTCCCCATCTTTACTCTGCTTCAAGCTGTGTAGCTCAGGTCTCATCTGCAGGGAAGCTTGCCAGCTCCTTTTTCTCTTCTGGGCTCCCTATTCTAGAAGCCTGCACATTCCAAACTAGATTATTTCCCTGTAGATCTTCTCTACTAGAAAATAAGCTCCTATGGCCAGAATTCTGGTTTCAAGCTTCTTTATATCCCTGTTGCATTGTCGCCATCCTACACTTAGTAGGCAGCTAGGAAATGCTGATAGAAAGCAGGCAAGAAGAAGCGCAGAAGGAGGTGGGGTTAGAGAGCCCCACCAGGGAGTCAGTTCTTGCTCTGTGACTTGTTGGCAATATGACCTCAGGCAAATCCCTTCAGCTGTCCAGGCCTGTTTCCTCATCTGTAAGAGTCTCCTTTGTTTTCCTCTGCTCCAGCCAGCCAGGCCTATCACTGAATAATAATTATGATAATAATAATAATAATAGTAATGGCTACTGTTTATTTTTTCAACACATTTTTATTAAGCACCTACTATGGCCCAGACCCTGTCCTAGGTGCTGGGGATTCCTCAATGATGAACAAAACAGACAAAAATCCCTCCCGCGTGGACCTTCCGTTCTACATTTGCAGCCTGCCACAAGCTGAGCGGAATTTCACAGGCACCATCTCATTTGCTCTCCAGGCAACCATGAAGGGCGAAGCCATCATTAGCTCCATGGTACTGCTGTGGGAAGTGAGGAGAAGTAGAGTCACATGAGCTGCCAGAGGTCGGCGGGTGCGTAAGGGATGGAGACGGGACTTGGACCCCGGCATCTGGTCCCAAGACCTGGTTCTTAGCCATCGTGACCTAGGCGCCCTTCTCCCCAGCTCTCTGCCTTGGCTCAGGCTGTTCCCCCTGCCCTTCCCCACAGTGTCCTCTCCTCATTTGATCTGTTCCCATGAACACATCCCTTAGGCCCACCCATGACCTGACTGCTCCCTGATGGCGTCTGTACATCCTCTGGCCTTATCTCCAAAACCTCCCTTGTTATCTGACCAACCATGGTTGGCCCCCAAGAATGGACTCCTTTGCTTCTTGATTTTGCTCCATTACACCACCACCCCAGGGCCCAGGTCGTGGACCCACATGAAGGGCTCAATAAATACCTCTTACTTAAGACATTGAAATCCTTAATTTTTCCTTGGCCTCTAGCTCAAGTCTCGGTTGTACATGTCTTCATCCTAAGGTTATTTAGTTTTTCCTGGGAAATCTGAATGAAGGTCATATCTGTGAAAAGAGACAAAACCTCAAGAACCCTTGTGTGCACCTACTGTGTGTGGGGTATGGTGCTCATGGCTGCAGGGCTCACAAACATGACAGACATAGTCACTGAGCTTCAACCTCAGCTGGTACTTTCGTGAGGTCAAGGCTGTGACGACCACATGGCCGTGTGCCTGGGACAAGGTAGGTCCTGGTAGGTGTGATTATTAACAGCCTCCTTTTCACCCGCAGGCGCCCTGGTTTGAATGATAAACTCTCCGGTCACCCTAAACAAAGCCTGAGGACAAAATCCCTCTTACTGCTCTAAGCTCTAAACTCTAAGCAGTTTGCAAATACCAATTCATTTAATCCTCCCAAGTCTATGAGGTCAGTCCTTTTATTCTCCCATTGCCCCAGATGGGGAAGTGGAGGCACAGAGCAGTAAAGTAACTTGCTCAAGGTCACACAGCCAAGAAGAAGCCGGGCTTGGATTTGAACCCAGGTCATCTGGTGCCAGCGTTCTGTTGCTCAACCACTTCCTCGCTAGAACTTCTCTAAGAGGCCTTCCATGACCCCATGCTCAGGGCTCCACGTGCCTTCCTCTCCCTCCCCCACCAGGAGCCATGGACTTATCCCAGGCATGATCTCTATGACATGGTTTTGTGACAGGAAGACAGCAGCGAGTTGCACTCTCTCCCGTGGAGCCCTTATGCCTGGCACAGCTCCTGGAGCCAAATAAAACCTCTGGAAGTGCTTTTCCAACCAAGGGATGCAGTTTTCCAAGGCTGGGGCTGGTGTGGCCCCTCCTTGTGGTTTCTTCTTCCAGTTCTTGTGGCAGCTGGGGTGCCAGTCCCCAACAGCAGGCGTAGCTGCCTGGAATTCTTTTCCAAAGCTCCTTATCAGTTTCCAGAGCAGCCCGGAGTGGGGTGAGAGGGGTCAGGGACACTGGGGGCTGAGCTGGGAAAAGCTGGAATGCCATAGTGGAGCCCCACCTGGGGAGGGGCCGGAGGCGGGGGAGGGTGCTGGGCAGGGAGGGCTCAGCTGTCACATTCCTCAGGCTCACAGAAAGCTCTCTGGGGCTCCTTGTCCTTATTTAGGCAGGAGATGTCTGCTGACTCTGGCCTGTGGGATGTCATTGCTGGCTGGCTCACCAGGCGGGGTGGGGTGAGGTTGGGGGGCAGGGCACAGCCGGAGCCCACGCAGTGGGCTCTGGGGCAGGATCCCAGCAGACCTGGCCCCCCTGGGTGGGAGGTCCAACCCCTGGGGAGAAAAATCACTCTCTGAGTAATAATAACAAAAATAATAGTAGCGACCATTCATGGAGTACTTACTATGTGCAGGGCACTGTGCTAGGCTAGTATGAAAAGGTCCAGCAGGTGAGTTTCTTCTGTTCACTGCTGTACCCCCAGATCTACCCCAGGATTGGGCACACAATAGGTGCTTAGTAAATACTTGTCCCGATCGAATGAAGATACATTTCACCTGCCACAGTTCGTCTGATCCTCACAGTAATTCTAGTTGGAGCTAAGTGCTGTTATTAACCCATTTTACAGATAGTGAAACTGAGACTTGGCAAAGGTGACATAACTTGGAAGTGGGGGAGCTGGGGTTTGGAACCGGGTTGTCTGACTCCAACACTATCCAATGCTTCTATCTTCTTATTTTGGTGTTAGCCACAGTGGAATTCGTGGCTTTCCTCACTTTATGGTCTTCAGGAGGTGGATAGGTTACATAACCTTTTCGTCCTTCGTTTTCTCACCTGTAAAATGAGAGTTGATGGTGATACCTACCTTATTGTGGGGCTCACAGACTAATTGGAGGAAGGTCAAGTGACCTGGCAGCTCAGTGCAGGGGACTGCAAGAGAGCAGAGAGCTGGCAGCCAGGGTAAGCTTTCCTGAGACGGGTCCTGACGGATGAAGGAGAGTTCGCCCCATGAAGAGGTAAAGGATGAGGATGGGGACAAGAGTTCCCCGGAGAGGAAACAGCATGTGTAAAAGCTCCAGAGGTGGAAACAATAGGGCACATGTGAGGAATGGGAATTTTCTGGCCGTCTGGAAGGCTGAGTTCGGAGTCAGACCAGAGAAGGCTGGCAGGAGCTAGGCCATGAAACCGTGTGCACGTTTCCGTGTTACTCTTCAGGCACTGGGAAGGGACTGTGGGGTCTTAAGCAGAGGGTCAAGATCCAATTTACTGGGGGTGGCCTGCAGAAGGCTTCCTGGACCAGATGAGGCAGAAGAAGGAACACGTGTGTCCAGGGTTAGTGTCCGGCTGGACATTCCAGGAACGCCATGCCAGTTGTTAAAGGTCTGAAATATTCCTGTTTGTACCAGTTTGTAACCAGCAGCTTCCTTGAGCCCCCTAGTGAGCCCGCTTGGGTCCTCTGTTACTGTCCTGTCCAGTAGGCCTTTTGTACCGGACCTTGTCTTCCCCACGACCCAGCAGCTAAATGGTTAACCGCCTGGTACAGCGGAGCAACGTCCACCCCATTCTTGTTGGTTGGTCACCCCCCACACCATAGCATTTGCTAGATATTTTTAATATCACCCCCACCTCCCCACCGCCGCCTACGTCTCAGTCAAGCCTTCCAGCTTTCTCGAAGAAAGCATTCGAGAGCATTGGGTAGAGCAGGACCAGCTCAGGAAACCCCAGTCTTAAGCCAGTACTTGCCCTCTTCCTGTGGGGCTAGCAGGGGCTTAGACTGGCATGTCACCTAGGGCCCATCCTGCGTGGGCTGGCACAGGCTTGGGGATCAGGCCAGGACCTGGGGTCCAAGCCCAGCCCTTGCACTTCCTGCTGTGTGGCTGCCCTTAGGTCCTGATGCCTCTGGCAGCCTGGTTTTGCCGTCTCTTCAGTGGACATAATAATACCTACCTCTTAAGGTTGTTGTAAGGAATACATTAAACCATACCTCTAAAAGCCTTACCACTGATAGATGCTAGGTTTTTACATTTTTGTTTTATTTACTGAATTCAGAATAGGTATGCTATATGCTCATTCAAAAGATCTCAAAGCGTTGGCAGCTAGGTTTCAGGTTGGACTGCAGGGCCCAGTCCTATGTGGGGATGGGGGTGGGGAGCCAGGCCTGAGGTCTCCTCCCAGTCGTTTCGCTGGTTGCCAAAGAGCAGCCGGGCCTCAGCTGTACGTCATTAGCCAGGCGATTCCCAGGCCCCATGGACCAGCCAGTCTTTGGGAAATTGTGGGTATCACTGCTGGTAACCATGAGCCCGGGGCCCTCTCAGACAGACAGGATGGATGCTGAGATGTAGAACTCAGGGTCTCACAATGCCCCTGGGGGAGGATGCTGGGTTGTGGCCAATGCCAGCTGCAGGGCCCTTCTGGTAAGTGGGCTTGAACTGAAGCAGCACAGCAGACGCTTGGTCAGCCACAGCTCTGGGTCCAGACAGATCTGGATTCGTATTCCAGGCTGGCTTTGGTGCTGCGTCTTGGGCAGTGATTTTCTGAGCCTTCATTTCTTCTCCTGTAAAGTGGGTTGTCTGGAGGATGACAGGAGATCATACATGTTGTTTCAGTTTCCTGTGGCTGCTGTAACAAATGACCTCAAACGTGGAGGCTTAGAACAACACAGATTTATTCTCTTTCAGTGCTGGAGACCAGAAGTCTGAAATTAGTTTCACCGGGCTGAACTCAAGGTGTTGGCAGTGCTGGTTCCTTCTGGAGGCTCTGACAGCAGAGCCTCCAATTTCTCGTCTTTTGGGCTTCTTAGTGGCAGCCCCCATTCCTTGGCTTGCGACCCCTTCCTCCATCTTCAAAGTGCATCGCTCTAGTCTCTGCTTCTATCGTCTCATCATCTTCTACTCTTCTGTCATCACACCTCCCTCCACCTCGCACTTGTAAGGGAACCGTGATTACATTTGGGGCCGGCTGATATAACCCGCAATAATCCCCAAATCTCATGCTCCTTAATTTAATCACATCTGCAAAGCCTCTTTTGCCATATAAGGTCACATTCCCATGTCCCAGGGATTAGGACCCTATTCAGCTGACCACATGGGTCAAGTGTGTGGCACATAGTTAGCCCTCAGTAAACACAACTCTATTACTTTGCCTCCCCGTTTCTAGGCTGGGGTGGGGGTCACACACTCAGTCACACGTGGAGGAGACTTCTCAGCTGGTCTGATGTCCTTCTTTAAGAAAGGGAGAAAGGTCAACAGAAGATATGATCTGGAAGAGGTCACCTCCATGGCCTAGGGATTTCAGGCTGGGCTTCCAAAGTGGGGAAGCTCTATGTAGGGCCTGAGGGGTGGCACAGCCCCCAGACTTAGAACCCACACTCCCCATTTCGACCTGGAACAAATCCACTTTCTAAATTTTTCAAACATTTGCATAGAGCTTACTATGTGCCAGGCCCTATTTTAAATTCTTTATGTACATTAATTCACTCTGGAATCCCAAGAACCCTGTCAGGTAGGGCCTATTCATACCCCCACTTTACAGATGGAAAAAAATCAAAGCACACAGAATTTATGTAAGTCACCCACTGTCATGAAACTGTGCTCCTAACCACCTCAAAATAAACCAGAATGATGACAGCAATTTTTCTTGATAAATTTCCAAATCTTTTAAAATGATGAAGCCATATTATTTTAAACTGTGTGGTTTATATATTTCTGTTCACGATATATAATATAAAAATAACAAGAAACAAATTATCAACATGTAACCTACCAGATTGGCTTTCTCCTGCTCTGCAGCCCTTCCGTTTGTTCTGCTCTCAAAACTTTTCATCTTGTCTTATCTGTCTTACCAGGCACTACATCCTTCCAGAGGAAGAGCCATGTCTGGCTCAATGTTCATTATAATAATAATAGGCAAGTGACTTAACCTCTCTGTGCCTCAGTTTCCTCATCTGTGAAATGGTTGTGGTACCTACATCATAGGGTAGTGTGAGCCCTTAGGTTATTTCCCATTTTTTCTTATTAGCTGCAATGTTCATAGAGCTAAATGTACGAACCAAAAAGATAAAACTCTTAGAAGAAAATATAGGACTAAATCTTTATGACCTTGGGTTAGGATAAGCCTTCTTAGCTATGACACCAAAAGCACAGGCAACAAAAGAAAAAAATAGATAAATTGGACTTAATTTAACTTGAAAATTTTTATGCTTCAAAGGACACCATCAAGAAAGTGAGATGTCATATGACCCAGCAATTCCACTCCTAGGTATACACCCAAGAGAAATGAAAACATACATCCACACAAAAGTTTGTACACACATGTCCACAGCAGCATTCGTCATAGTAACCAAAAGGTGGAAACAAACCAAATGGCCATCAACTGGTGAACAGGTGAACCAAATATGGTTTATCCACACTATGGACCAGTAGTTAACAATAGAAAGGAATGAAGTAGTGACACATCTACAAAGTGGATGAACCTTCAAACAGTGTTTAGATGACATATCCTTCTACAGGAATGTGTATTTACATCCTCACTTGTTGGCAGTCCATGGAGTTTTGGAAGGGAATTGCGAGTAAGCATTGTTACAGTAAAAACTAAAACTGCAGTAATGATGACAGCTAATATTTGGTAAGTGCTCAGTTTATGCTAAGCACTTTTGTGTTATCTCATTGCAGAGTCCCCATAATTTTGTCAGTTAAGTATTAGTATCCCTATTTTACAGTTGAGGAAACTGAGGACAGAAAGCAACGGTCAGAGACGCAGAATGTAATGAGGCTACAATCTGGACTTGACCTTGTGCTCTTAACACCTCGGGTGGGGGCTTCCAGGCAGAGGCTGAGCACACATTCGCCAAATGAATGTAGTCCTGAGTGTGGGGCTCGGAGGGAGGTTCTGGCAGTCAGGGCTCCCTAACCAGGCCCTTGCCTACATCCTTGGGGGGCAGGGTGCTTTCTCCACGGGAGCTCTCTGGGCAGGTGGCCGGACACCTCAGCTGTGGTTCCTCCTCGGGTTTACTCCGACCCTCATTGTTCTGGAAGAAATGGCCGTGGCCAGCCAGAGCCGGAGCGAGGGGCTATTTTGGGAGAAGGCAGGGCAGTGGCATCTGAAGCATCCTCCACCTCAGGAAGACACTTGACAGCACTGCCCCTGTCAACTGTCTCTGGGGACTCTGATGCTCTGCCTCTGTCCTCCAAACTTACCATGGGCTCCTTGTTCTGAAGGATTTTCTTTTCCTTCAAATTTTAAAGTGAGCAAATCAGTGGCATTAAAGTATACTTAGGATTTTTCTTTTAGCCTTCTCCAAAAAACTATGCTGCTTATTTATTTTATTGACAAGTACCTTGAGAGCACTTCCTGTGCCCTGACCACTGTTCTACAGGCCTTATGACTGTTCATTCATTTCCTCCTCACACCATTTCTCCCTGGTGAGTGCTGTTATTATCCCCACTTTACAGATGAGGAGACTGGGACTTAGGGGATACAGCTTTGCCCGAGGATATAAGGAGCAGAGCCAGCACCTGCCCCCAGGCCACCTGGCCAGAGCTGCCCCTCTCAGCCACTCCACCATGTGGTTTAAAGGCCTTGCTCTGCACTGCTGTTCATCATTGATTTTCAGAGGTGTTGCATGGTTGAGTTGGCAGGGCTGCATTAAGTTGCTGGGTCCTGTCCATCCCCATGGAGGACCTCGTCCAGAGTTAGTAGCAGGAGGGCAGTGGCTTGGTGTAATGGGAAGAGCTTGGGCAGATTCACTCCCTACCTGTGTGACCTGGAGAAAGTGACTCTACTTCTCTGAGGTCATGTGTGTAAAGGTGGCCATAGCACAGAGCTGGGTGCTCAAAAAAGTGCTCAACAGATAACAGATGAATATTATTAATAGCAGTAGGAGGAGAGGCAGTTGTTGGGTGAATGCATTAGAACAGGGGTCAGCAAACGTTTTCTGTAAAGGACCAGACAGCACATATTTTTGGCCTGGCAGGTCATCCAGTCTCTGTGGCAACTATTTAACTCGAGACAATATGTAAACAAATGAGTGTGGCTGTGTTCCAATGAAACGTTATTTATATGGACACTGAAATTTGAATTTCATAAAATTTTCACGTTGTCAGAAAATACTACTCTTAGTTTTTTTCTCAGCCGTTGACAAATATAAAAACCATTATTAGCTCACAGGCAGTGGGCTGGCTTTGGTTTGTCACCATAAGTTCCTGCCCCTCCTCCCTGCTAAAGCAAATGAGCTCTGCAGGGACTTTTTGATGCTTGGTTTGTTATTGTATCCTCGGTGCCTAGCACATACCAGGCACTCCATGAAGTTGTATTAAATGAATGAATCTGTATGTAGAAGGGTCTTGAGCTGCCCGTTAGGACTGGGAGGTGGAAGGAGGGGTGAGCATTTCGGGGGGGGGGGGGGTGTCTGTGTGGAAACAGCCAGAGCAAAGACATGGCATCACGGTAAGTCTGGTGGGTATCCCATTTGGCCCAATGAAGCCATCAGTGCCCGAGGGGACAAATGGGCAACAAGGCCAGCTATAACCAGGCAGCTAGGAGTCTGGGGTTGGGGAAACGAGGCAGGGAAGGGGTTGGATGCTCTCAGATGTGGTTCTTTGGGGTTCTCACCCTGCCCTTATCTGTGAACCACCAGCCTTATTTTTAACCCTGCTGATGAAAGAGAATCCAAATGAAATCAAGAAGTGTGACTGATCCCTGCCCCTCCCACTGCCCCAGTTCCTGCTCCTTTCCGTCCCCTCCAGCAGGGTCAGAGACATCCTAGGGGACCCGCCCCCAGAGGCATCAGCGCAGGTGGCACTGGGAGTGGGCCCAGGAGACATCGTTCCTGCCTTTGCCTGGCAGGGCCTGACCTCAGGGCAGGATCCTGGTGCTTAAAGAGAAACACTCAGGGCTCCTGGGGGGTTGAGCGGGCTGGAAACTGCCCAAGAGAACTGGGTTTTCTCTCTGTCTGACTAGCACGTGCTTGCTTCTCAAATGGCAGTGAGCATCTGGAGGGCTTGTAAAACACAGATTCCCGGGTTCCCTCCCAGAAATTCTGATTCGTAGGTCTGTTGGTGGAGCCCAAGAATCTGTATTTCCTGTAAGCTCCCAGGTGATAAGGGGCCTGAGGAAGGGGGGCATGGACCACACTGTGAGTGGCACTGAACTAGAAGCAAGAGCCTCTGGGTAACAGCAGTGTGGCCTGCCCTTCACCTGTGAGGTCCTAGATACACCCCATCAAGACTGCTTCGGGCCCTGGATCTGGAGAGCCTAGAAGGGCGTGCTCAGTAGTTTGGACCTTATTTTGAGCACTGTAGGAAGCCTTGCCAAGAGTTTAAGCAAGAGGCGAGGCCATTCGATGCATGGGTTCGGCAAGTTCCTCACCCCAGGGTGCCACCGCCTGCCATCAGTTGTAGGGAGCCAGCCTGAAGGCAGGGATTGAGGCGGGGGCTTTGCAGGAGGAGTGACAGAAGGATGGAGAGATGAGCAAGGTCAGGAGCAATAGAGAAAGCAGAAGAGACACGAGGTGGTGATTAATGGCTGTGATGTTGAAAGGAGATGAGGAAAGAAGCTGCTGGAGAACCCTGGGATTCCTGGGACACTAGGGAGCCATCCCTGAAATCAGAAGCATTGGTGGGGTGCTGATAAGGGATCCAGTCGGCCAGACTGATGGACGTGGGCAGGGGAGGGTGCTTCCTTGGACTGTATAGCTGCCCCACTCTCAACCCCTGCTCTGGCTCCGTGGAGGGTCCACAGATGATTTCCCCCAGAATTTTCCAGGGTTCATTGTGAAGGCTGCCATTCTGGCCTGAAGAGTCCTGCCACACAGTGTCCCAGGTCACCAGGAAGCAAGCCCATCCAGCTCTCATGACCAAAAAAGGACATTTTCTCCGTTTGAAGGTTTGCCCAGCCCATTCCCTCCTCCCCCCACCTGGGGTTTCAGGTTTCCAGGGAAATGTCTCTGAAAAGTTTAGAGCTTTAAATCACACATTCCCTGGACAGGCAAGTATGTGCCTGGGAACATGTATGTACACACTCAGTTTTGATGTCACAAATGTCTTTTCCTTCTTCTTTCTCCTCCTCCTTCTCCTCCTCCCGTCACCACCATCACCGCCATATTATCCCTCAGCCTCATTCTGGGCTAAAGAGTTTCACATGCTACCTCTCAGTTTTCACAGCAACTCCAAGAGGGGAGAATTATCCTACAGGTGGAGAAACTGAGGCACTGAGAGGCAAAGGCACGGGACCCGAGGTCCTAGAGCCCCCGTGGGGTCCAGATGAGAGTGAGGTGAGCCAGGCAACTCGTGCAAGTGCAGGGTCTGATCCAGCGTTTATTTAAATTTTGTTCATAGCTTGTTCATCAAGCACTTTTTCTTGGCATTAATTTTGACTTTTAAAAATATTGTATTAAAATATTATTTATCTCGATTACACAGTTTTTTGTGTTTTTTTTTGGCATCCTCCTAAATTTTGAGCCTGAAGTGGATGCCTCACTCGCTTTACCCAGCCTTGGCAGCGTCAAAATTAGAATCCAGGGCTGCAGATTGCAAAGCCATGCTCTTACCGACTCCCTCTACTACCCTCTTGCCCACACATCTGTGCACGTGTGTTTGCTTGTGTTCGTTTATGTATTCTTTCATTTGGTAAAATGTTCTCTTCTTCAGTAGACACTATTGTGGCAGGGTGGAGAGGGCAGGGGCTTGCAAATCAGACAAGTCTGGGCTTGAACTCCACTACCGAGTGGAAGCATAGCCTGTGGTTAAGGAGACAGAGTCCAGATCCCAGAATGCCTTGGTCCAAACTCTCACTCTGTCACTCGCTGGCTGTGTAAATTTGGGTGAGATCGTTAAAAGACTCCTGTGCCCTGGATTTCACCTCTGTAAAGAGGGATGACGGCAATAACGTCTGCCACGTGGTGTCATTGGGGGGAATCAAGTGAGTGAATTTCTGTAAAGCCCTTGGCATGTAGTAAATACTTTGTAAGTGTTAACTATTGTTTTGCACCCTTGACAAGATACCTATCTGAGACTCAGTTTCCCCAGCTGTGAAGTAAGGGCAGTAAATACTGTCCCAGGCAGTTTTGAGGGTTGAAAGGGATAACGTAGGTAAAGGGCCTGGCACGTAGTAGGAGCTTAATAAAATTTACCTCGCTTTTGGGGGGCTCACTTCTGTGCTGGAGACTACAGAGACACGGGTACATCAACACCTCAAGGCATTACCTCATCTTCACAGGTGCTCACTGATTTGACCTTTCAGTTCCCCAAAGGCACCGAGCTCTTACCCCCACTCAGGGCCTTGGCATATGCTCTTCCCTCTGCCTGGCTCGCTATCCCCACCTCACCTCTTAGAGGCCTAATTCGTGTGTCTTCAGGTCTCGACTTGAATGTCACAGCCACAAAGAAACCTTCCCCGACTATCCCACCTCCACCGCTGACCTCCTCCACTGCATTCTACATGCTTCCTTTATGGCACTTCTCATGCTTGCTGTGGAGCTTTTTATTTTTTATTAACAGGACTTTATTGGGGAACAGTGTGTACTTCCAGGACTTTTCCAAGTCAAGCCCCCATCCCTTCAATTTTAGTTGTGGAGGGCACAGCCCAGCTTCAGGTCCAGTCGCCGTTGTTAGTTGCAGGGGGCGCAGCCCATCATCCCCCATGGGAGTCAAGGAGTCGAACCGGCAACCTTGTGGTTGAGAGCCCACGCTCCACCAACTGAGCCATCTGGCCACCGGGGAGCTGAGCAGCAGCTTATTGACTTCACTCTAGATGCAGACGGCGCAGCCTGCCGGCCCATGCGGGAATCGAACTGGCAGCCCTGCTGCCCAGAGGTTGTGCTCCAACCAACTGAGCCACCCGTCCGCCCCCATGGAGCCCTTTTTATTTAATGACATTTTATTCAATACTTTCTGTTGCTCGTTTGCTACCCATCTCCCTCACTTGACGGTGAGGGCAGGGCCCAGCTTGTCTTGTCCACAGGGATCTCTGTCCTCAGCGCCTGCCCATGCGTGGCATATGTTCCAGAGCAGTGTTCTAGCACCCAGGCTCTGGAGTCGACTTGCCAGACCCTACGCTTAGTGACTCTGTGACCAAGGGCAAGTTACTTACCCTGCCTGTGCCTCCATTTCCTTTTCTGTAAAATCGGGGAAATCATACCAGTACCAGCTTCCTACGTCATCGTGATGATTACATGAGATAATCCTCATAATTCCTTTAGAATGGTGCCCGGTCCATTCATACACGGGGCTACTATTATTTTAGTAGTGTGTCTATGAGGCTAGACTAACAGCTGAAACAAACAGCCCCCGAACCTCAGGGGCTTAACACAACATGTTTAAGGGATTGCTTAAATGTTCCACACTTAATATTTAAACTCAGTGCTTCAATGTTTCATAGTCCCCTGTGGAAGGGGACTTTGCTTTGTGCAATAATCATGGATGGACCCAGGTTCCTGCCACTGTGTTCCTTAACCTGGAGTCCACAGTGGGTTCTGTGGATGTAATTCAGGGAGTCCGTGAACTTGGATGCTGTCTTAGGTTAGATTCCCTAGAAGCTGAGTCTGAGATGGGGATTTTTGCACACTTGGTTTAATGGGGGAACACTCTCAGGAGAGAGGGGGGTGAAAGAAGCAGGGCTGGATAGGGAAGTAGCTGAACACGGATGTCTTACTCAAGGTCTTACTTCGAGTCCTGCTTCCGCCTGACTCCCACAGGGACTCTGGAGCCCAGCTTATACCACAGATTTGGTTCCCCTAGGGGCAAGAAGGGATTGGCGGATGTCATCAGTCATTGGTTGGGCTTCCTGGGTTGAGGTGGGAGTGGGGTTTTGACCTCTGGAACAAGATGGCTTCTGTTGGTTATAATTCTCTGGGACAGCAATGAGCCATCAGCAGTCAATACAGCAGCTGAGGGAGGCTGGGTACATCTGCCCAATGAAGGGATCTGGGCAGGGCACTGAAAGTGTTGGCAATAGATGGGAAAACTGCATTTTTATTTTTACTAACTTCTAACTGAAATTTAGCATTTTCTTCAATTATGGACATTGGCAATAAACTACAGTAGTATTAGCAGTCTCTGTGACTTTGTCACCCATAGAAACACATATATTTCAATGTCATATTACTATTGTTGCAGGTATCCTTGAAATATCCTTTAAGCTAATCTGTAGTTTAAAATTATAGTAGCTAATGTACCTGCTAGATATTTTGTTTAATGTGTTAATAAAGGAGGACATACTATATTACATATTTGTTCTTTTAAGTATTTTGGTAACAGTGTGTCAATATAATTACATCCTTTTGTAATCCTATGTCTTTCGTGCATTTTAGAACATTCTGACAAGGGGTCCATAGGCCTCACCTAATGCCAAAGGGGTCTGTGCCACGAAAGAGGTTAAGTATCCTGTTTACCAGCAACAGAGGAAAAAGAGATGAAGTAAAAGATCACAGGGGAGTTTCTTATCCGCCAGGCCTGGAAATAGCATACGTCACCTCTTCCCACAATGCACGGGCTAGGATTCAGTCACCTGATCACACCTAGCTGCAAAGGAGGCTGGGAAATGTGGTCTATTTGTGTGCCCAGAAAGAAGAGATGGTCTGGGGAATGCACAGCAATCTGAGCCACAGGGCTCAATGAATATTCATTGACAGCCTGAGTGAATGAATGCTCTGCTCAGGGTGTCTCTTTGAGGGTTGGGGTGAAGGGGCGGAGGTCTGGTTCTCTGGAGGGATCCTGAGTGTTTGCCATGTTGTCTCCTTAGGACAAGCCATGCCAAGGCCAAAGCTGAGGCTGCAGAACAGGCCGCCCTGGCTGCCAACCAAGAGTCCAACATTGCCCGCACTTTGGCCAGGGAGCTGGCTCCAGACTTCTACCAGCCAGGTAGGGCCAGCCGAAGTAGGACTGGGCGGGGGGGAGGCCCCTGGGGGTGGCCACTTTTCTTTTTCTTTGCTTTCTGGAAAGCTGAGATGCCCAAGTCTTCACAATGTTCTCTAAGTTCTAGGAAATGTGTGGATGGTGCAAGCAGGGGATGGTGTGACACAGGGGACTCATGCAGAGATTGTAGTGGGGGTGTCAGAGGCCTCCCGCTGTGAACTGGGCTCACTCCAAGCTGTCTCTTCTCTCTGGGAAATGAGGCTGCAGAGTGAGCAGGACCTAGTTCTGATACAAACCTTGCCCTGAGATAGAATGGTAGGAAGATTGGTGTTCTCTGCATGGAGAGTTTGAAGGCGAGTGGCATGATTAGATTTGTTTTCTAGACATTATTCTGGCTGCAGCAAAGAGACTAAAGGTAGACTGGATGGGAAGAGTTTGGAGTGCAGAGCGGCGTCTGAGAGAAGTTGCTTCTGGTGCCAGCGCTCCCCCTGCTGGTCCCAGGAAGAGCGACAGTGCCTGGCTGCCTCCGCCTTGGGTGGTCATAGCAACAGTTGTAACTGGGACAAGCAGAGCTCGGCATTTTTACATGCATTTTTTTTTCACCCACGTAATCATTCTATTAGTATTTATGAACTAGTTTATTATTAGGCCCATATTTCAGATAAGGGAATGGAAAGAGAGCAGCGTCACCGTTAAGAGCGTAGTTTGGAGTCAGACTTCCCGGGTGCTAGTCCTGGCTCTGCCCTTTGTCAGCTGGGTGACTTTGGGCAAGTGATTTCACCTCTCTGAGCCTCCCTTTCTTCATCATCTGTAAAAATGGAGATTAATAGCATCGACCTCATAGGGTGATTAAAACTATTAAATGAGTTAATATTTGGAAATTGCTTAGAGCAGTGCTTGGCGTACAGCAGATGGTAGGTGAATGCTGGCTGAGTAAATAAACGAGGCGCAGTGAGGTTAAGCGGCTTGCCCAGGATCAGCCGGTGGCGGGACCACGGTTCGAACCCATCCTCCCTGTGTTGTCCTTGGCAGGTCCAGAATATCAGAAGCGCCGGCTGCTTCAGGAGATCCTGGAAAACTCGGAGAGCCTGCTAGAGCCCCCCGACCGGGGCCCGGGAGCCGCTGGCCTCCCTGGGCGGCCCCGCGAGAGCCCACAGCTGCATGAGCGTGAGACCCCTCGACCCGAGGTTGGCCCCCCGTCGCCGGCCGGGACACCCCCGCAGCCCAAGCGGCCCCGTCCGGGGACGACCAAGGATGGCCTGCTGAGCCCCGGCGCCTGGAACGGCGAGCCCGGCACCGAGGGCAGCCGGTCGGCCACGCCGTCCGAGGGCCGTCGCAGCCCAGCGCGTCCAACCACCGAGCACATGGCCATCGAGGCGCTGCAGGCGCCGCCCGCACGGTCGCGGGAGCCTGAGGTGGCGCTGTACCAGGGCTACCACAGCTACGCGGTGCGCACCGGGCCGCCCGCGCCGCCCCCGTTGGAGGACGAGCCTGAGCCTGAGCCTGAGGTCTCCAGGTCCGACTCAGCGCCTCCGTCCCCGGCCTCCGCCCCAGTGCAGCCCCCTATGCCTGGGAGTCCCGAGCCCGCGCCCACGCCCACGCCCGCGCCCGAGACCCCCGCCAAGCTGGAGCCCAAGCCCATTGTCCCCAAAGCGGAATCCAAGGCCAAGGCCCGCAAGACTGAGGGCCGAGGGCTGACCAAGGCCGGGGCCAAGAAGAAGACTCGCAAGGAAGCCGCGCTGGTGGCAGAGGCGGAAGTGGAGGTGGAGGAGGTGAGGCTGTGGGCAGGAGGAGTCCAAGGTCAGCTTCCCTACGGGTAGTTGAGCTGCAGGCAGGACTCGGAGGCACATGATTCTGGGCGGAGGTTGGTGGCACAGGATTGAGCAGGGGGCAACCCCAGCGGCGATGTGGGCTTGGTCAAGTGGAGCCTGAGCTCGGGGCCACTTGGGAGCATCAGTTACCCCCCTGGTGGGACAGGAGGCCCGACTTTGTACCTGTTATCTGGTGAGCAGGGCAGTACTTTGGAGAAGGGGGAGGCTGGGAGCCCTAAGCACCTGGGGTGTGGGAGCAGCTCCTGGGTCAGGGGCATCTGGGCTGGGTTGGTACCAGCACTTTCTGCTACAGGGTGTAGCAGAGAGGGCTTCCTGGGGGAGGAGGAAAGGCCCAGCCCGGCTTGGGTCCTGGACCTCCGGACTCATTATGGGAGGCTGGGAGCTGGGAACTGCAGCCACACTGTGAGGCTACACTCTGAGGGACTGACACACGCGGCCCCAGAGGAATTAGCACTGGGAAGGCCCGTTCCTGGGTTCCAGGCCCAACACGGCCCGCTGTGTGCCTTGGGACCTGTCCTTGCCCCTCTCTGGACCCTCAGTGGTTTGGTTAATTGTTTCCAAGCATCTTTTCAGCCCAGATGGTCTGCCATCCAGGTGCTGGAGGCTGCAGTGAGCAAAGTAGGGAGGTGCTCTTAGAGGGGTTCTTCCGGAAGTTCCTGCTCCTCCGTCCAGCCTGTTGGGATCTGGGCAGAGGCCTTGGGGACTCACACAGCCTCTCTCCACTGCTCCCAGGTCCCTAACACCGTCCTCATCTGCATGGTGATCCTGCTCAACATCGGCCTGGCCATCCTCTTCGTTCACCTCCTGACCTGACCCTCAGCTACCAGGTGCGGCTGGGAGGAGGGGACGGCAGCCTGTAGACGTCTGGGCACCAGGATGATGGGAGGAAAGACCTGTTGCCTACTGAGCCTCGGGCCTGTGGTTGACTGAGGCCCATCCCCTAGCAGAGGCAAGACCTAGAGTGGGGATTTGATAGGTCAGACCCTCCTTCCCGCCTCCCTTATTAGCTCAACACTTGAGCACCTGCTCTCTGTCAGGTAAGCACTGGAGGCTTCCCTCACTCATTCACTCACTCATTCATCCATTTGACCAACATTTACTGGGCAGCTGCTCTGCTGGGATCTAGCGAAACAGCAGGGACTCACCGTTGCCCGAAGAAATAGGGTGAACATAACGGGAGTAAACCCGTAACGTACAGCTCATTACGTAAAGGTCTTGCAGCTCAAATGTCAAGCGAAACAGTTCTTGCCTCCCTTCTCCCAGGCCCTCGGAACTGAGTTCACCTGAGATGGCTGGACCCTCTTCCCTCTGTCCTTCCTTCCTCTCTTGCCCCCTCCCCACCCTCTCCACCTTCTCCCTGAGTCCTCTCTTTCTGAAACCCTGCTCTCAGTCAATTGGTTTCATCAATTGTTTTCTCCCTATGATGGAGCTGGGGAGGGGTCTGGGAAAGGTCCCATGAAACGGAGGTAAAGGGGACTGGATTAAAAAGAAGTGGCCCTCACTGGCTGCAAATCTACAAGACAAATAAAATCTTTTTCCTGCTGGGACCAGCCTTTACACCGTACATCCTGTGCCTGGTGATGCTGACAGTTTCTGCCTCTTGCCCTGCCCCCCACCAAAGCCCCCTCCCTTGATCCTAGAGGATCCAACTGAGTCCCAGAGGAGAAGGAATCCCTGTCCTGTCACCATGTAGGTAGCCAATGACATTATTAGCCTGGTAGGTGCTGTCCTGGGGATGAATGCAGCACTCGGCAAGGTCCGTGTTTCACAGGAAATCTGGAATGATCGCTGCAGGGACTGAGGACTGAAGGAGGGAAAGGGGTGAGCCAGCTGACAGTGGAAAGGGGGGGGGACAAAGGAAGGGAAGAGCAGACCAGGCAAAGGGAGCAGCACGTGCAAACACACAGAGGCAGCATCTGAGGGACCTTGGGAAGGCTTGTGTCTGATCCCACTGAGTCAGAGCGAGGGGGCAAAGCTACCCTAGGGGGTTGGGAGTGGACCTTGTCCCAGAGAAGATCAAGCCCGAGGCTTGAACCCCCCGCCTTGATCTTGGCCCAGCCCCGTGCATCCTCCATCCCTCCCCCACCCTCTTGCTGTCTCTTGCAGGCCAGGAGTTCCTGCTGAGGACAAGAAGACCCGTCTTTCTGCAGTGCCAAGCAGGGTGGTCAAGGAGGACTGGACTCTGACCTGGAACCCCGGCGTTCCAGCTCACATCTGCACTGCAAACGTTTATGGAGGCCTCCGGTGGCGCCCTGCTGGGTGGTGGAGGTGCCCAGAGGAATAGAATGTGCTGGAAACCCTCTTGGAGCTCTCTGTCCAGGGGCAGGGAAAGCCCTGAAGTATTCCCATCCCTCATCCTTACTCACTCCCTCACCTCCCTCTAGGTCACCCCCTCCCTGGGCTTTTGTGTGTTTTGGGAGAAGTCAGCAAGCCAGAATATTAAGTCCCAGCCCTCTTCCTCCTGCCCGTCTTCTGCTTTATTTTAACCTCTGGCTGCTGGGCTGGGGCCTCCCGAGCAAGCAGAGGGAGTGACAGATCCCCATACAGGGCCAGGGAGGGAGACACTCTCAGACGGTGCAGAGGCCCCCCTTTGGCAGTCTTGACCCAGCACACGCTCTGTCCCCTGCTTACAGATGTTCTGGATGACCATAGAGGAAATGGACATGCTCAGTTTGACTATGCTCCCACCGGTCCAGTTAGCTTTCTTTCTGGACCAATAGAAGAGGGGGAGACATGAGGGATTGGAGCCTTTGGCTGGGAAGCCACCGACCAGGTGGCCAAGGGGTGGAGTGGGAAGAAGGGCTAAGGGGCAGTTAGGAGGGTCCCTGTTTTTGCGTGTGCCTGAGCCTGAGGCTGGCATTGCATTTAGGGCTTCCAGTGTGCTCAGTCCTGGGATTGGTAAGATTAAGCTGCTGTGATGCCCTATGAATTGGTCTGTCCGCTTCCCCCACCAGGGCCCACCGCAGGCTCAGGGGAGCATGAGCTTGGAAGCCCAGGCAGATTTCCCCGGGGCAGATGTTCAGGCAGGTGCTGAAGATGGGCTGCTTGTCAACAGGCATTTCCCAGGGAGACAGGAGCAAGTCCAGGCCTCCCATCCGGCACTGTCTTTGTTATAATAAGGCCCGTGGCTTGTATGGCAGAAGAGAGTGTTTGCATGTAGCTCATTACAGATGTTTGGTACCACACTGGGTCTCTGGGCCCTTGTGCTGGCTGGGGATGGGCAGAGGCTGAGGGCTGGGTGGAGGGAATAGGCTCCCAGGCCCCTCCAAGCCCTGGGAAGTATGTAGCGATGTCTTCAGACAGCAGGAGGGGCTGCAGTTCTCCTGCCTTCATTTCTGTGGACCTGGGGGCTTTGACATCGTGGCCAGACCTCTCCTAGGGGGTTCTGCACCCTGAAGTTGCTTTTGATGGGCTCTGCTTTCCCTCCCACCTCGATTCTTGAGACCTTCCGTCCAGCTTCATATTCGCTGTTTCAAACCCTGCGGGGGCCTTGTGGCGTGACTGAGATCTTGGACTACGTTTCTACGGAGAGAAGCCTGTGGATTCTCCCATTCTCTACATCTGTGATTGGGCTTTTCTGGACTCCTAGGGAATGAGGAGGGCAGGTTGCGGGCACTGCTCAGGTCTGTCGGAGCTCCCGGGCCGAGCTGGGGGCTGGTGTTTGGGGTGAGGCTTCAGGATGCTGCAGTCTATGCAATAATAAACCTGCGTCCGCTCACAGGCTCTGGTGGGGCTGTGGCGTCTACTTGTGGGGCCAGGAGGAGGGACTGGCTGAGGGAGGGAGGGCAAGAGAGGCTGGGGCCTCTGGGTCATGCTGGTTCAGGCTCCATCTCTCTCTCTTGCAGTTCCCGTAATATCTCGTAAGTGGCAGCTCAAAGCCCACAGACCTAGGGCAGACCTTGAGTCTCTAAAGCCGACTGTCGTGCGGGAGACCCTGCTCGCTGCGCCATTTTTCAGGCGGGGCGGCCTGCGGGGTCTCTGCTCCCGCTCCCCATACAAGAACGCAGGATATGGTGAGGCCAAAAAGGAACACCCACGGAGCCATAGGTAGGGGAGTCATACTAGTATATTCTCGCTGGCAGCACTATACTCTCACTGGAGGCTGGATCCACACTGTCCGCAACCAGCCATCCTAACTGCAATCTGCGCTTGCCAGCCCAGCCGCCATCTTCTTGCTAGCCCCCATTTTCTCCTCTCTCTCCTAGCGTAGCCACAGCAGTTATATTAGTGGCCAATGGCTCACTGGTTACAGCTGACGGCCAACGAGCCACAGCTGATGGCCATGCAATCACAGTTGATGGCCATTTACTACCTGAGCCAGCACCTTTCCACCTGAGGCCGAGAGCCTGGAAACTACTTTCTGGGGCTCTGCCCCCACACCGACTTTCAGAAGCTTCCCTGTCCTTTGAGGTTGGGTCTTTGTGGGCTCATCCACTTACTTCACTTCTCTGAGCCTCAGTTTCCTCATCTACAAAATGGGGAAGGGAATAGAACTTACTCCCTGAGTTTGTAGTGAGGATTACATGAAATGTTGAAGCTTATGTGAAGCCCAGCTGTCAAAAGCACTTACGAAATGGAGACATGTGCCATTGTTGGCTATTATCCTGCAGCACTGTCATTAGCCCTCGTGCATTTTGATTGAGGACCCGGGAAGCCCCAAACGGATGGAAATGATTCAGGTCCCAAAGAATAACAGAATGGCTCAGTCAGAAGGGAACCCAGAGGCCATCGTCACACTCTACAGAGGCTCAGAGAGGAGAGGAGACTTGCCCAAGGTCACACAGCAAGTCAGTGGCAGAAAGCAATTGTCCTGAGTTGTTAGTAAATAAGCACTTTCCATTAAGTTTCTCCCAAAACCGTGGCCCTGGTGGGATGGTTGGAGGAGAGGGCCCCCGGCCCATCCACAGGCTCGAGTTCCCGCAGATCCAGGAGCGATTTGGTCTCCTCGGTGCTGCCACTGACTTGCTGTGTGTCAGTCATTCCTTCTGTGCCTCACTTTCCTCTTCTGCCAAAGAGACCATAATCCCTGTCCATTGCCTTCTTCACAGGCAGTGCAGTTGTGAGAATCAGGTGAGGTGTATCATGCGTGGTACCCCGGAATGAGCCAGGGATCCCCAGGAAGAAGGATGGGCTTGGGGGGAACACAAGAGGGGTGGTGGGAGTGGGAATGAGAAGGGAGTTGTTCTAATCTGCAGAGGCTTTGATAAAACTCATTGAGGAAGGGTGTGTGTGTGTGTAAAATAGGAGTGAGGGGTAATGAGTAGTGGGATGCTAAATTAGAATCACCTTGGATGGTTTGAAAAGGAGGCTCATGCCTGAGCCCTTGGAGCCTGGGAGTCAGGTAAAGTTGGTCGGAGACAGGCGCCCCCTGGTGGCTCAGACGCAGTGCAGCCTGGCTGGTGCTTCTTCCAGTCTTGGCCACCTGCAGCTTGTCTGGTCCTTCACCATGTCCAGAATTCATTTAAGGTGTCTTGTGCCATGGGGGGGCGGGGGCGGGGCGGGACGACGACTCAAAACCACCTTTGGGACATTGCTGGGGCCTGTGATCACTGACCACTGCCTTGGGGTCTCGGCAGGACTCTTCTAAGGCAGATAAAGGGAGGGGGCCCAGGAGCTATGGAATTCAGATTTGGGATTCATGGCAAGAAGGGAATTTTCATAATCTCTGATGGACCCACAGAGGATCCAGCTCAAGATGCTTTTGAATGCATGTAACAAAACAGCTAGATGACAACCATTGGCGGCCTCAAGCCTGAAAAAGTTGTATGGAGCAAACAATAAATCGAACAACACAAAATTTGCACATATGCGGCAATTAAAATACGGTCAGTTTTCTTCTTTGTGCAAATTTCTGTCTGTGTCTATGAAGGCTGAGCTTCTTCCTCCACTTCTCTCTGCCCCATCTTGCTAGTCCGCCAAGCAAAACCCCACACTTGGAGTCAGGTGGCTGTGGGTCAGGCACTGTGCTATATGGTGGCAGACCAGCAATGTGCTTCGGTGCAATAGCTCTAAAGTCAGGCCGCTGGTTCTAGTCCTGTTTCTGTCCCTTAATATCTCAAACCTTCTTGGCTTCCTTTTCTGGGATGATGAATACCATTGTCTGTTTGATCCTAAAGCCCAACTTGGCTCCTAACAATTCTGTTAGGCCTGTTACACTGCACTGCAGTTCTTTTTTTTAATTTTTTTTTAAAAGATTTTATTGGGGAAGAGGAACAGGATTTTATTGGGGAACAGTGTGTACTTCCAGGACTTTTTTTCCCCAAGTCACGTTGTTGTCCTTTCAATCTTAGTTGTGGAGGGTGCAGTTCAGCTTCAAGTTGTCCTTTCAATCTTAATTGTGGAGGGCGCAGCTCAGCTCCAGGTCCAGTTACTGTTGCTAGTTGCAGGGGCACAGCCCATAATCCCTTGCGGGCCTTGAGGAATCGAACAGGCAACCTTGTGATCGAGAGCCCATTGGCCCATGTGGGAATTGAACGGCAGTCTTCGGAGTTAGGAGCACGAAGCTCCAACTACCTGAGCCACCGGGCCGGCACCTGCACTGCAGTTCTTAATTATGACCACCAGGTGGCACCACTGCTCTACACATGCGTGATCTTATAATGGCTCAAAAGGCTTTTACTTTTTTTAAAAATAATTACTATCACTATTTTCTGATTCACCACAATAATAACATTTACTGTAAATTAAGCACTTACTATGTGCCAGGCCTTGCACCAAGCGCTTCACTTGCATTCTTTCATGGATTCCTCACAATAGCGCTATTATTTGAAACATGACTGCATTTTACAGATAAGAAGCTAAGATTCAAAACCAGGTCTGGCTATCTTCAAAACCCATACTTTTAACCATATTTTCAAGGGAGGGCACAAACTAGATGCTTGGAGGCTGCATTTGGCTGGCAAACTTGTTCTGTTTTGGCTAGCGTGGTGTTTTAAAACACACGGAACTTAAATGTTTTTTGGCAAGACACTCTCCACTTAACCATACTCCTCACCACTTCTGTCTAGGAGTAAGACAGAAGAAGTTGGAGGGGAGAGGCCATCTAGCACTTTTCAGATTGGAAGGGTCTACCTAGGGCCAGCATACTGAAAAATGACCCAGCTAAAGGT
This sequence comes from Rhinolophus sinicus, assembly GCF_057876585.1. Taxonomy (NCBI): domain Eukaryota; kingdom Metazoa; phylum Chordata; class Mammalia; order Chiroptera; family Rhinolophidae; genus Rhinolophus; species Rhinolophus sinicus. The sequence continues at coordinate 13,234,548 of NC_142513.1, forward strand.
ACATCACTGTACAATTTCAAGACATACCGTGCATGTTTCCCACAAAATAAGACCTAGCCAGACCATCAGCTCTGTCGTGCGGGGTGTCATGCGGGGTCTCTGGTCCTGCTCCCTGCATAAGAACGCAGGATATGGTGAGGACAAAAAGGAACACCCAAGGAACAATAGATAGGGGATTCACACCACTATATTCTTGCTGGCGGCTGGGTTGGAGACACAGGAAGCAGGAGCTACATGATCCGCAACCTGCCATCCGCTTCTCTGCCAACCGACCCCACTTGCTAACTGCAATCCGAGCTTGCCAGCGTAGCCACAGCAGTTATATTAGTGGCTAATGGCTAACCGGTAACAGTTGATGGCCAACTAGTCACAGCTGATGGCCATCTACTACCCGAGCCAGCACCTTTCCACGTGAGGCCGAGAGCGTGGAAACTGCTCTCTCGGACTCTGTCCCCACAAGCTCTAATATCTCTTTTGGAACAAATGGGGTCTGTCATGCAGGGTGTCATGGGGGTCTCAGCTCCCGCTCCTCTCATAAGAACGCAGGATATTGTGAGGCCAAAAAGGAACACCCACGGAGCCATAGATAGGAGAGTCACACCAATATAGTCTCGCTGGCGGCTGGGTTGGAGACACAGGAAACAGGATCCACACGATCTGCAACCTACTGTCTGCTTCTCTGTCAATCAACCAACCTCACTTGCTAACTGCAATCCGCATTTGCTAGCTCAGCCACCATCTTCTTGCTAGCCCCCATTTTCTGCTAGCATAGCCACTGCAGTTATATTAGTGGCCAATGGCTCACTGGTTACAGCTGACAGCCAACTAGCCACAGCTGTTGGCCATCCAATCACAGTTGATGGCCATTTACTACCTGAGTGAGCGCCTTTCCACATGAGGGCGAGAGCCTGGAAACTGCACCCTTGGCTGTGTCCCCACAGGGTCTTATATTAATTTTTGCTCCAAAAGATGCATTAGAGCTGATGGTCCTGCTAGGTCTTATTTTTGGGGAAACACGGTAGCAAGGAGAACATCTAAAAGTGAACAGAGAAGGAGGGGAGAATGCAAGAAACAAACAGAGAAGTGGGAAGTAGAGTGACATGAGAGTCTTCAACAGCAATGCTGGAAACTAGATGGCAATGAAACCATGCCGTCAGAATTTGCAGAGGAAGATACTTTCAACCTGGATGTCTTTGCCTGGTCAAACTATCAACCAAGTGCGAGGGGAGAATAAAACCGTTTGCAGAACTGCAAGTTTATTTCCCATCTGCCCTTTCTTAGAAAGCTACTGCCAGATATGCTCCATCCCCACAAAGAAACAAAACAAGAAAGAGGACTAGATGGAATCCAGAAAACAGAGGACCCTTCAGTGAAGAAGAGCAAAGGGATTTGCCAAATAACATTAAAAGGAAGCTTCAGGTGTGAGGAGATACCAAACTCACCCCTGTTAGAATGGCTATTACCAACAAGACAAGTAATCACACGTGTTGGAGAGGTTGTGGAGAAAAAGGAACCCTCATTCACTGCTGGTGGGAATATAGACTGGTACCGCCATGATGGGAAACAGTATGGAGGTTCCTCAAAAAATTAAGAATAGAATTACCATATGACTCAGCAATCCCTCTTCTGGGTATCTACCCCAAAATCTGAAAACATTTATACGTAAAGATGTATGTTCCCCTATGTTCACTGCAGCATTCACTGCAGCATGGTGGCCAAGACATGGAAACAACTGAAGTGTCTTTCAATAGATGATTGGATAGAGAAGATGTGGTATATATACACAATGGAATATTACTCGGCCATAAGAAAAGATGAAATACTGCCATTCGCTACAACATGGATGAATCTTGAGATTATCATGCTAAGCAAAGTAAATCAGACAGAAAAAGTTGAGAACCATATAATTTCACTCATGTGGGATATAAAACTGAAAGCAACAAACAAACAAGATAAACAAACAGAAACTCATCGACACAGACAACAGTATAGTGGTTACCAGAGGGTAAGGGGGGGTGGAGGAAGATGAAGGAGATAAAAGGGGTCAAATATATAGTGACAGAAGGAGACTAGATTTTGGGTAGTGAGCACACAATGGAAGTTACAGATGATGTATTATAGATTGTACATTTGAAACCTATATAATTTTACTAACAAATATCACCCCAATAAATTTAGTAAAAATTTGAAAAAAGAAAAAATAAGAAAACTTCAGGTGACAGCTGTGAGGCCGCCTAGAGAAAGAGTGAATTGGAATGCCGAGTGTCTGACTGTCCACAGAGTGAGTTCAGGTTCTGTGAGGAATGAGCAACCAGAGGAAAGAAAGCACACAAAGAACAAAACCCAAAAACAAAAACTATTCAAGGGATAGATAATTAAAGAACACAGGTTAGCCCATCAGTAAACACCAGTTTACATCATAATAATGTAAAACATGGAATATTGATTTAACCACACTTATTATGGAGCTTTACTGGGACCCCAGGGGAAGGGGAAGAAAACACAGAGGTGTACGAGCACTGAATCCTCCTTGTTCCAAAAAAGAATTGGATCAAGTCTTGAAACTGATGTGTCAGCAATGTTTGACCTACAGCCACATTCCCAGCAGGACACCAGCAGCTGGGGCCTGGAACAGGCTGGTCCTAATATTTGCAGACTTAGTCAGATACAAAGGGAGGCCCCTGCCCAGAGCCCACCACCCTTTTCTTCCCACCTAAACACGGTCCACAGTGTGTGTGTGTGTGTGTGTGTGTGTGTGTGTGTGGTGGCTTGTGTACACATTTGTGTCCAGACCACTTCGTTCGAATGCCCAGCTCTATCCAACCCCCACCCCCATCGACGACACCCTTGGCCACCTCTCAGGGGTGGCAGGGCCTACTCCAGCAGCCGGGAGAACTGGCCACAAGCCCACGTAGGCCCTGGAAATGGAACGTGGTTCAGAAAGGTGGTGTGCTCCAGGTGGCACGTCTCTCTTCGACTCCACGGACCCCTCACCCTGCAGGGAGGGCAGCGGCCAGAGCGGGACCCTTGAAAAGCCAACGGCAGGCAGAGTTCTGTGGCCTCGCCTAAGGCAGCCCCAGTCTGAAGCAACGGGAAGCCCAGCCAAAGCTTCTGACACACCAGTGGTTCTCAGCTGGGGGTAATTCTGCCTTCCAGGGGTCATTTGGCAATGTCTGGGGAGATTTTTGGTTGTCACCCCTGGGGGGGAGGGGTGCTACTAGTATCTAGTGGGTAGAAGCCAGCGACACCGCCAAACATCCTGCAATGCACAGGATAGCACCTCTCCCCGCCCTCTCTTCACCAACAAAGAATTATTTAGCCCCAAATGCCCATAGTGTCAAGGTTAAGAAACCTATGGTACGTGTATGAGGTTGGCAGACTTGGGATTCAGACCCTGACTCTGCCACTGACTCGTTCTGGGATCAATTATTCCACCTCCCTGTGCCTCAGTTTTCTCATTTGTAAATGGGACTAATGACAACTATTTCACAGGGTTGTTGTGATAAATAAAATGGATTCGATGTGTAAAATGCTTGGCACATAGTAGGCCCTCAATAATTGTTATAGATCTTCCTTAGATGGGGCATGAAAGTAGTGCATAAACAATATTTTAAAAAGGATAAACCAGGAAATAGCAGCCTAGGCATATGTATTTGTTAAACAACAGAGGAAATTGCTAAAAGGGTCGAGTGTTTGGTGGGAGCTGGTGGGCATCGGGGACGGGAAGGAGTGGGGAGCAAAGGACAGCCTGTGTGGTTATAAGTTGCGTAATACAGTTTGACTTTTTAAGCTATGTACGCGTAGTACTGAAGCCTTAAAATTGAAGTCAAGGACCTTGAAAATTAACATTCTTCCTCCCATGTAGATGCTAATTGCTGTTATAAAACAGCATGAAATTACTGTGTCGGGGTCCCACAGGCACGATTTGACACTGCTGAGCCCTGCTGGCTCCTGCATGCTCCGTGCACTACAGGGTCCTGCCCTCCCTCCGCCCCCCCCGCCCCCTGCCTTGCCTTGTCCCTCCAGAGCCCCTGTTCATTCTGAGGGCATATTAGTCAGCTTGGGTACCATAACAAGATACCACAGATGAGGGCCTAACCACCATGACCTTACCTAAACCTAATCAGCTCCCACAGGCCCAGCTCTGAATACCATCACATTCGGGGTTAGGCTTCAACGCAGGCATTTTGAGGGGACGTCATTCAGTCTATAGCAGAGGGCAACAGCCAGATCACAGCTGGCCTCTGTGTCCTTTTCCTCTTGACTGGAACCTCTTCGAAGTGGTTTCTCTAACTGCTTCACAGCGGCAGTCTCCTGCCCAGGACTCTGGCTGACCCCTTCTTGTCCCTCGAAGGGAGTATTAAACTCACGGTACGGTGGGGGCACTCAGCGCGTGTAATTGGTGGGGCCGAGTGAGCCAGAAATCAACTTTCATTGTGTTAAGCCACCAAGTCGTCAGGAGTTGCTGCCGTTACCGCAGCAGAGCCTAGTAAATTCTGACTAGTAAGTACCCCATACAAACAAGTGTAACTTCTGGTGTGGATATTAAATACCAACAATAATAAATTACTGTTCTAAGCACTTGAGATGTGTGAGCGCGTTACTCACAACATCCCTTTGGAAAGGAGGCTGTGTTACTATCCCCAAGTTGTATGTGAAGAGACAGAGAAGGTCACAAACTTGGCCCAGGTTCCCAGGACCTGTAGGCAGCAGCGTGGGTAGTCTCCCAGGCAGGCTGGGTCCCACACCTTCCTCCCTCCTCACCATCACCCACACTGCATCTTCAGACCGAATGATGGCGTTCCAGCATCTGCTGGGTTTGGGGTTATTTGTTTGGGGCAATTGGGAGAGCAGAGCTAAGTGATCACGGAGACGTTGGGCAATTTTTAAAAAAAAATCCCGAATCTATAATAGCATGTCAGATCTTTTTTTGCATATGATTCTTCCAAACTTTCTGGTCTAATATGGACACTTGTATGGGGCCCTTGAGGGAGGGATTATGACTGGTGATTTTAGGACCAGCCATGCCTTCCTTCTGGGGTGGGCGGCTCAGCCTTTGCCCAGGCCATGCCTCCTGGGAGAGTTCCAATGCACCTGTGTGTGGGGGGGTGGGGTGGGGGGTGGGGAGCAATGAGATGGAGGAATCTGAAGCAGACGCTTGACAGCAGGAAGGGCAAGTGGGTTTGGTCCCTGGGCCAGCCCCTTGGACAGTGGGCAGGTTGTGGGCAGGATCTAAGGGTCTTCACAATGTCAGGGGCACTACTGTAGGGTCCAGACAATCACGTGTGGTGGGCCCAGAATACAACCTAGCCTTGGCAGATTGGGGGTGGCACGGCTGCAGGGGTACCCGGTCCACTAGGAGGCTGTGGGAAACCAGGGTGGCAGCTTTGGGAGCACAGGGGCTGGTGGGGACATCTGTGGCAGACGCTTCGGTGTTTTTATGGCAGGTGTGGCACTGGGCTCTTGGTGGCTCCATGGGTGTGGCTATCACCATCGCAGACACTGTTCCCAGGGGAGAGGATTTCTTTGTGAACACACGGGAGCCTCAATTTCCCCTTGGGCCAGGCTTAGGTTGGTTTCAGGGGCTGAAAGCCTTGCAATTGCAGGTAGGGCCGGAGCGAGTGAAAGAAGCCCATTACCGATGTGGTCCCACTGTGCTCAGTTGATATCTATCACAGGTCCATTTCCCTAGATGGAGCCCAAGGCAGGGATTCTGGTTCAAGTGACTTACCAGGGATGTGCTCAGGAGGGGCGGGAGGTAGTCGGGGCAGGTGGGGAAATTGCTGAGCAAGGATGTGCTGTTGCAGCTGGTGACCTGCTATAGCCCGATCCCGCTGGGGGCGCTGGAGCGGGAATGGTACCACAGAGCTGGCTGCTGCATTGTTTGGCCGTTAGCTGAGGGCAGTTCTGGGGGGGCTGGGGCACCCCGTCCCAGTCAAGGGCAATGACTCAGACAAAGTGGGCAGCTGTGAACAGTGAACAACCAACATTCAGGAGCTGGGGTTGGGCAGGGGCCAACAAAGGGACCAGTAACACTGTTGTGGGCGTGGTCTATTCTGCGGCCTTGAGATCAGAGTTCCCGTACCTTCCACTGACCACTGGCTCTGTTCCCAGTCTCTGGGGCCACACTCACTTGGCAATGCCCTGACATCTGTAGGCGGGGTATTTAGACTCTGTGTGGGCGTCTCTGAGTGTCCCTTGCGGCTGAGCGCTCAGCCTTGGCAGGTGGACATTCCCAAAGGACTCCGGAGCTCCTGGTGCAGCAACCAGAGGACAGGTGGGAGCCTCCACCTGCGAAACAGTGACCGATAGCCTCACATTCTTGTTATTTTAGGCTGTCTGCATTGCACCTGATGACGCTGCTTTTTCCGATGTAGAAGCAGGAGTCGAATATTAAATGGCCTGAGTCATCACCGTGTTCCTGACAAGCTCTGCGTAGGAAGGAAATTGTAACCCTGTGAAATATTTATGCTTCGCATTGCAGGGACGCTACTGACATGACAGCACGTTGTTTTGTTTGTTGGTTTGGTTTTCTCTTTTCTTTTTCCAGCATGGATTACATACTGCCCTTCAGTGAGGAAACTGCTCCCAGAGAAACTGTGTGCCACCCCAAGGTCTAGGTTACCTCAAAATAGCTGTGTCACGGGCCCAACGGTGACAGCCTCCTAATGCGTCCCTACACTGGACAATTGTTATTTTTCTAGGTACATTTAAAAGAGTCACAAAATTATTACTATATTTTTTAAGTGTTACTACCTGCATGGCCAGCACCCATCCCCATAACCCCTCTTATTCATCACGAGAACCCTATGTGTTTGTGCCATTACTAGCCTATTTCATAGATGGCAAAACTGAGGCTGGGGAGGCCCTGTCATCCACACAGACCCTCAAGGGCAGGTAAATGACAGGTAAGACCTTACCTGAATCTGACTGACATCAGAGGCTCTGTCCTGGCAAAGCCATCACCAAATGCCACTTTTGGAGACCTGGCCTTGGCTTACGAAGGGCAAAAAGAGACAGACTTTTTTCAACTTTTCAGAAGTTTTATTATAAAGAAATTTGAGAGAAGCACTGGGCACTGAGCCAGACATTTGCCAGAGCCAGGAAACAGCTGCAAACAACATGAAGAACCCAAATCAAACTCCAAAACCACGCACACTTTATGATAAACTGCCTTTCTGTTCTCAGGTTTTCTTTGTAAAGAGACAAAAGTTGTCATTGGCAATTTTAAATAGGTGGACATATGGTTTAAAAAAAAAAAGCGCAACGCCTCCAACTGTGGCTATAAATTGTCCAGCTCTTGCTCTACAGATGATGAAACGGTTTGACAGCCGCTTTTATGCACGTCTCCCTTAAGATAAAACTTAAAAAACAATGTGCTAAGGGTCATATAAAATGCTTTTTACCTTAAAGGAAACTACTTTCGCCCCCCCCACACAAAATAATCTTACAGTTGTCTTCAGCACAGTTCTAAAACACTTAGTCAACTACTTACACGGAGTCAGCAGTTTATATAGGTTTCATAATCTCTTGTTCACACTGTAAAACCACATTTGCACATCTGTGGCTGGACTGGCCCCTGCCCCATGCATCGGGGGTGGGTTTCCGTTGGTAAGCGACCCCTCCAGGGGCAGCCCACGTGACCTGGGCTGGGGCCAGATGTCCAGACATAGGGTGTGGTGTGCAGGACGAGGAGCGGGGTCCACAGTAACCCTGGAGCAAGCAGGTCAGGGGGCAGAAGGTTCCTGCAGGTTCTTTGGGCTGGCGGTGGGCGGTGGGCTGCCTCTGCAGTCTGGTAAGAGGTCGAGGACGAGACTCAGCCTTGGCACATTGGCGTGTCACTGCTCTCTCTTGAAGGTCACCCTGCTTCCTGCCAAGGCCTCTTTCCTGCTGTGGGCCCTTCCAGCAGCCTCAGGGAGGAGAGGGGAGGCGGGATTAGGTGAGGTAGAGAGATTTATCCCTGGGGAGCAGGCTGTGGGAGAGAGGAGGGTCTGTCAGAGCCGATGGGACCCCACCTGGTCCCACGGGCTCTCAGGGGCCTGGACACAGGGCCTGGCGTGTATCAGGACACCTGCTCACTAGCCCTCAGGCCCACCCTGGATGCAGCTGCCCCTCTGAGGATAAATGAGGGGCTTTGCTGGTCCTCTCCTGACTGCCTACCAGGCAGAAGCGAACACCGTCTTGGAATCCCAGCAAAGGATCCCCCCCACCCCCGCTGGTCCTCAGACTTGGGGGTAAGGTGGGGAAGGCGGAACTACTCTGTCCTTCCAATGCCATCATCGGTCTCAGATCATTTTTTAAGTCATAGTGTAAATTTCAAACAGAATTAAAGGAGGACAGGTGCTGTTTCTGTTTTTAAAATAGGGTACTCATTTGTAACAACATAGATCACACTTGAGGGCATTATGCCAAGTGAAATAAGTCAGAGAAAGACAGGTGTTGTACGATCTCACTTATATGTGGAATCTAAAACAACAAAACCAAAAAGCAAAATCCCAAAAACCCGAGCTCATACCTACAGAGAACAGATTGGTGGTTGCCAGAGGTGGGGGTTGGGAGTGGGCAAAATGGGTGAAGGGGGTCCAATGGTACAAACGTCCAGTTATGAAATAACTAAGTCCTGGGGATGTAATGTACAGCATGGTGACTACAGTTAATAAAATACTCTATTGTATATTTGAAAATTGCTAAGAGAATAAATCTTGAAAGTTCCCAAGAAAAGAAAACTTATTACTACATGTGGTGATGGATGGTAACCAGACTTATTGTGGTGATCATGTCACAATACATATCAATATTGGATCATTATATTGGACACCTGAAACTAACATAATCTTGGATGTCAATGTTACCTCAATTAAAATACATACACGAAATAGGGCACTGCTGCAGTCGGACCTCCCTGTTGGGGGGAAGCTCTGACAATCTGTGATGGTCCGTTCAAGGCCCCCCACCCCAATACCCTGACTTTGGGGAAGGGAAACTGTGGTGAGGGGGAAGGGCTGTGGGGGGAGGGTCTGTCCCTGCCCTGAGTATGGGAGAGGGAATCCCTGCTGAGCTGAGTCTCCCACCCAGGGAAACCTCCCTAGGCACGTGAGAAGTGGGGGCACATGCCATGTTTGCTTGCTCACTGGTGGGCTTGGCAAGATGAGAGCTGAGAGGCCGACAGCTAGGGATAGGGGCCAGGGGCGCCCGGCGGCAGAGATGGCCACCTGTCCACCAGACATTAGTGCCCCACTGTCCATGATGTGGAGCTGTTGCTGGGACAGCAGCTCAGCACTATTATTTCACAGGTGTGGCCGTGGCATTAGTTCTTGTCAGGGAAATGGGAGCTGAGGCTTGTGGGTGAAGAAACAAGTGTGCCCTCTGCTTTCTTCTTCCGCTGGCTGAAACGAGGAAGTGCCATGCCAATCCAGGAAGACTTCCTAGAGGAGGGGCATTGAGCGCCAGACTGAAAGGCTAAGGGTGCAGGACAGGAGAGGAGGTGCAGAGGTTAAGGCCCACAGGAGGACCAGGGAGGAGACAGGTGGCCGTGGAGTCTGCCTGTGAAGGGGAACGTTGGGCTGCAGGGCTGGTGGGGTGCCACTAGGTGTGTGAGCCCTTGGGTTTACCAGCTGGCCCCCTTCTCCTCGGCTGCCTGAACACCGCTGGCGCCCCACGCTTTCCCATGCTCCCAGCTGCCCTGTGCTCCAGAGCAGCCCTTGGCAGAATGGGACCTGCCTTGCCCAGGGGGCTACATTCCCTGGGGTGTGGAGAGCCACAGCCATGGCTGGTGGACACGGGGTACAGACAGCCCTAACCTCAAGGTCTGTGGTGTCAGCCCTGCCCAGAGCTCCTGGTGGGATCACAGCCTGATGCTGGTCTCCAGCTGAGACCAAACCTCGCTCAGCTCCTTCCCCTGCGCTGTCCTGTTGCCCTCCTTCCCCTCTCCTTTCTGCAAGCTCGCCCTCAACACATCATCAGGGACACTCACATCCTGCTGCCTCAGGCTCTGCTTCTAGGGAACCTGACCAAAGACAGAGGACCTATCTGTGAAGCACCGTGAAAGCACTTATGAAAACACCAGCATGGAAGACAGAACAAGACCGAAGACACGCCTCAGGGTCCCAAGCGGGCCTTGGCACCAGACCAGCCGAGTCCTTCTGGGGCCCTGCTTTGCTCTGTGTCCTCTTCTGAAGACCGCAGGCACCCTGTGTCCCTGAGGGGCTCCTGCAGGGCTGACAGCGACTCTCAGGGCCCTCCCCTGGTCCATATCCTTCCCGCCTCTTTCCCCTCCCTCGTCCCCACTCTAAGGCAGCACCGGTGAGGACCGACCTGCAAGTGGTGATGCCACACTCCCCACTGGGGTAACTGCTGTCCCAGTCTCCGCTGTTTGTGGGGTTGGATGGCCCAGGTGAGCGGGACCCGGAGCCGCTGGGGAACTCGGAGATGTGAGGGAAATCCTGCCAAGGAGGAAGGAGGAGGCGGGTGAGCACAGGAGGGAGAATGGGGTGCACGCCTCAGGCAGCAACAGGGGCCCAGGTGCTCACAGAGACACTTCCTCTGGCTTGCACAAAGTCTCCATCCTGCCTCTGCCTAGAATGCTTCCTTATTCCCCAGTAGAGCGCCTTTGGTTTTGAAAAATTCAGCCCTTGTACTAGTTACGTCAGCGGGTAAAGGACTTTGCTTTCAGTGCCTTTCCTTTTTGGGGACTCAGTTTCCCAATCTGCAAAATGGAGTTGCTGTGTGAATGACCTTGGAATGGTGTCTGCGGAACAATTAGTGGGGTCAGGCCTCCAAGGCTTTGGGGACAGCCAGGGGCTAGGGATGATCTGGTAGAAGTGGCAATGGCCTCAGCCCTTCAGGATAGAGAGCAGAAGTGGACAGAGGATGAGACAAGTAGGGCCTGGAAGAGCCTAAGAATCTGAAAAATCTGTCTGGTAACTTGTGAACTGGTGGCTGCAGCCAGCACATCTCAGATAAGATGTACCAGACCCATTGTGCTGATGTGGTAACTGAGGCTCGGAGAGAGAAGGTGCCTCGGCTGCAGCAACACAGCTGGTGAGTGGCAGGTACATGAAATCCCAAGCTGCCGCCCCTCTCCACAAGGGGTCCCAGAAGGGCTCGTTCCCACTCATCCCTGCTTACCTGTGGCCCTGGAGGTGAGGGGCTCATAGCCAGCTGCACCTGGAGTGCCATGGGAGTGGGCAGGACAGGAGGCTGGGTGGCTGGGGACATGCTGACGGGAGGACTGAGGAGGGCGCCCTGGGCGTGGGGGGGCAGTGGCAGTTGCTGGTGCAGCGGGGGGCTGAGTGGGAAGGAGGGTGGCGGCGGGGGGGACGCGCTGAGGCCTGGCAGCAGCGACTTGGAGCCCAGCGTCCGGGCCAGGCTGGCGGGGGAGGCACCACTGCGGAAGGCCTGCAGGTCCGACGGCGTCAGGAAAGAGGCCAGGCCTGGCATGGCATACATGGGCTGCTTGGGCGGGAGCATTTTGGCTGGCGGGTTGGCCTGAGTGCTCTTGGTCTCACCCTGGTCTGGGGAGCTCTGGAAGGAGACAGACACCAGTCACTGGAGAAGACAAGAGAAGCCAGAACTTGGGCCGTGTAACCCACTGATACGGCCCCAGGCTGGCTCTCTGGCCCCTTGGGGGAGAGCTGTGGACTAACCAGACAGACATAACTCAGGGTGCTAACTGCTCTTGGCTCTGACCATCCGACCACCCCCTGCTTTAATCCATGGGGTGCCCTGCTCATAGGGGAACCCATGCTCCTCGGCTTGGCCAGTGAGCCAGCATCATCCAGACGGGTCTTCTTCCATTGAAGCTCCTCCCCAGCCTCTGTGCCTTTGCATATGCTGTTCCCTTGACTGGGAGCACCGTCTTTGCTTGGCCCTGGCCCAACCCAGATGCCATGTCCTCTGTCATAACTTCTGGACAACACCCTTACCCCTCCTTGGGCCACACGTCAGCGCCACGCTGAGCCTCCTGTGCTGCTGGTGTTGATGGAAGAGGCAGATAGTGTGGACAAGTTTGAGGAGTGGCAAAACTGGGTTTGATCCTAGTACAGCCAGCTAGCGTGCTGGATAATTACAGGCAAGTTGCTTAACCCCGGAGTCTTGGTGTTCTTGTTGGAAGAACTGGATGAAATGTGATGCCTACAAAGTGGCCAGCATGAGTCTGGCACACAGTAGATGCACTGGAGAAGTACCACAGTGGTCGTATCCATCCTTTCCAAGACCTACGGTGTTGACCACTCCCGTGGGCCTCAGTTCCTGCTCCACCCCTCAAGTGGCCCCACTCTCGTCAGGCTGTGCCTAGGATTCCAGGTATTACCTTGGAGACAAGGCTAGCCCTGTAGGCTGCCAGAGCCTTCAGATATTCCTTCTTTGCTGCTTCGGTCTTCCTCTTGTAGGCCTGCAAGACACAAGACAGGGGCAGCATTGGGGAGAGGGTACGTGCTCAGCCCAAGGTCACACATCTGGGAGCTGGCATGTGCCTGTGACCTAGTTCTGCTCCCTGTTCCCCCTGGAGGCCCTTGGTAGGGGCCACAGGCATATGGTAAGTGGGAGAGAAAAGGTCTAGTCTGGACCCCAGACTCTGAGATTTGGAGGGACAGATACACGGAGATGCCCTCATCTAACAGATGAGGAAGCAGAGGCCCAGGACAGTTAAGTCTCTAGTGAACGCAGCAGAATTGGAAGGGGCCTAACTCCCCAGCTTACAGATGGGCAAACTAAGCCCTGTAAAGACCTCTTCAAGAGCCTCCAGTTCCAGAGGCTGGGCCAGACCTTCCAAGTCTGTCATTGGCTCCAGGACCTCAAAGCCTCGGGGATGACGGCCCAGGAAGGGATGGAGACTCACCTGCTTCTGTTCCTCTCCCAAGCTGTCCCACATGGAGGCCACGATTTTGGACACATCCCCGAAGGTGGCGCTGGGGTTCTGTCCCTTGATGGTGGCCTGAGTGTCTCTGAAGAAGAGCGCGTAGGCTGACACTGGCTTCTGCGGCTCATTGGGGTCCTTCTTCTTCTTCTTCTTTGGGTTCTTGGCCTTTTTTCCTGGGTCAGTTGAGGGTCTCTTTTCTCCTGACATCTGCCCGGGTGAGAGGAGTCAGAGAATTTGAGAAGCCCAGGACCTCCTGCCAAAGGGGTCCCACCCCAGCCTTAGGCAGAGCTGGTCTTTCCTCAGCAGGCCTAGCCCATGCTTGTCAGGCCCTATTCACACACCAGCAGTGACTGGGGCTGGCCACCATCCTAGGCTCAAACATGGGCACGTGGGCCAAACTGTGGGGCTAACGACACCCTAGGTGGAGGAAGCAATGGACAGGCAGACACAGAGAGACAGACAGACACACACACGCACACACACATACCCTCCCTAGACAGGAGCCCTGGGTTTTTTGTTTAACTCATTAATGACAATTGGCACGCTGATAAAATTGATTCGAAGAAATACAAGAGAAAGAGAAACTGGTCAATGTCCTAGAGAGCAATAAAATGATCAGTTTTGGGGCTTAATTTAATCTTTTCTACTGGACACAAGTCATTTGCATCTCTACAGGGAAAAATCAATTTGCCTTGTAATCAGACAAAAATCGCTTACATCTCTATCACCTTTCCCCTGCATTAACCTTTACAGAGTATAAACTGTCCTAATCAATAATGAAGAATGAATCAAAACAAAGTCACTTAACCTCTCTGTGCCTCAGTTTCCCTATCGGCCAATCCGAGATAATAATGGCACCGACCTCAGGAGGCCGTGATGAGATTACATGCCATCAATGCTGACTATGTGCTTAGAACACAGGCCCATGGGAAGTGTTTGCCAAATGCAAAAGAAAAGGAAAACCTCCTCCTGCCTGGCCTATGGTACAGACAAGTTACTGTGAGGATGGGGCTGGACCAGGCTCCCGAGGCCCCCATCGCAGCCGAGAGGTCAGGGTCTCTGCTAGATGGCGGCCAGGCCTCTCTGGGGCCACCATGTGGAAAGGGGTAGGAGGCCTTGTGAAGAAGAAAGGGAGGTAGGAGGTTTGGGATCAAGTCTTGATTCTACCACTAGCTCATTGGGAGATTCTCGGCAAGCACATCCCTCCCTGGCCCCTCTGGGCCCTGTGTTTGCCGCCCCAGTAAAATAAGATGCCCTCCAACAGGAAGGGAGATTTGGAGTCAGTACCAAGAAAGGCATGGAGCCTCGGCAGCTGGGGAGCTCTCATCCTGACATGTGCTTGAAGAGGCAGGACCACCCCTGGCTCCAGGGATGCTGGGCAGGCCAGCCATGTCTCCAAAGTTGGGGTGGGGTCATTCGTGCCACCCCATCAGTGCTGCCCAGAGGCGCCCTCTACTGGACCACACATTTTTGTCAGAGTATTTTTCCCCTAAAAGACCATATTGATCACAAGACGTGACCCTGGGGACCTTGACAATACCATCAATGCCACTGAAATGAAGCACTGGCCATTCAGAAATAAGATTTCACCATTTTCCCCCCTAGAAATGTCTTTCTCCCTTTTAACCCCAGCAAAGAGGGAGTATAACTGGAGTCACCCTGTTTCCCCGAAAATTAGACCTAGTCAGACAATCAGCTCTAAGGTGTCTTTTGGAGCAAAAATTAATAAAAGACCCGATATTATGATATGATATGATGTGATATGATATGATATGATATGATATATGATATGATATGATATGTTATATAAGACCTGGTCTTATATTATAGCAAAATAAGACCAGGTCTTATATTAATTTTTGCTCCAAAAGACGCCTTAGAGCTGATTGTCCGGCTAGGTCTAATTTTCGGGAAACACGTATACTCTTTTAGTCTTTTCTAGAGGTAGGTGATGCTCATTTCCACGCAGGGCTCATCCTTCTGCTGAGGGGAGGACATTTTAAGGCTTTGCACCTCCACCCTACATACCTTGAAATGGGCTTCAGACTCCTCCTCCTGAGTTGAGCTGGAGGGTGATGGGGTCGCTGACTTGCTCCCCGGGGGCGATGGGGAGCTGTGGGTGATGCCACTCCGGATGCCCATCTGAGAAATGAGCTGGGACTGGCTGAGGGCGCTCATGTGGCTGGTCAGCATGGCCGGGCGGCCCAGAAGGGGCCCTGGCCGGCCCGAGTCATAAGCAGCAACCTCCGAGTGGACCATCTCCTGGATCTGAAAGAGGACAGGGCATTTTGAGTTAGAAAGGACCTGCCTTGCCACAGCATCACATTCATATGTGAGACTCGGAGGAAGATGAGAAGTGGAGGGCGGCCGGCTCCACCCTGCGCTGTGGTTTCCTCCTGGATCCCTGACAGGTGAGCGTCCAGGCTATTCTGAAGCCTGCATGATTTGTTCGGCGCACCTGTGGGGGGCCCATGGCTCCTTGACAGTTTGCCATTCACCCTGGACAGATGGTTAGCATTTCAGCCCTTGCTAGAGAGCTCATTCCAGCTGTGAGCATTATGATACGGAGTCTTCTTTCTGGAACACGGTGTTTCTCTGCATTTACTCACTATGCAGCATCATAGCAAAGAGCACAGATGCTGGAAGCCAGCTGTGTTTTGAATCAGCCACTTATAAGCTGGGTGACTTTGGCCAAGTTAGTTAACCTCTCTGTGCCTCAGTTTCTTCATCTGAAACATGTGGGTAATAATTAAACCTACCCTCTAGGGTTGTTAAGGATGAAATGTGCTTGGCACATAGTGAGCCCTGTATTGTCTAAGGGCTTGTTAAATACATAGAATAAATAAATCCCTTAAGAAAGTTTTGCATTTTTCTTCCTATAGGTCAGTAATTTTCTTGTTAACTATTGCCTGTGATGTTTTCTAACTGGGTATTTTTGGAACATAAGAAAGCTGCTGATTTTTACATACAGGCATTTGTCATACTAGTGTGTACTTTTCACCTAGACATTATATATACACACAAACACACAAATCTGTCCAGTGAGTCATACCAATCTTCATACTCATAATTATTTTTATTTCCTCTGCATCTGTGGTTATTTCCCCTTTCTAGTTACTCTTGTCAAGTATCTGTTTTCCTCTCACTTTTTCTTCTTTAGGCAAGCTCATGGGTTTTCTATTTTATTATGTGGGATTTTTTTTTCTCTTCAAAAGAATCAAATCTCAAATTTGATCACTTCTTCTCCTCTGTTTTCTATTTCTTTAATATCTAATTTGATCTTTATTAACCTCTTCCTCAGATTTTAAAGATTTATTATTGCTGTCCCCCGCAGTTTTGAGTTGCATTTTTAATTCATTATTTTCATTCTCAGTTTTTAGTGTAGGTTTAATGCTATGAATTCTCCTTTGAGCATGACGTTAACATTTCTCATAGACTTCACCATGTAAGATTTTTGTTATTCTTTTTTATGTCTATATTTTTAAATTTCAATTTTAATTTCTTCTTTTATCCAAGTGTTGTTTAAGAAGAGTCTGAAGTTTCTAAGAGGTTAGTTTTGTTTGTTTCTTTTCCTTTTGCTACTAATTTCTAGTAACAAAAGTGATAGAAGAATATGGTCTGTATGTGCACTTTTGACAATTTATTACAGTTTCCTTTGGAACCCAAATATGTTTATATTTTGTATATATTCCATAGCATTTAAAAACAAAGGGTAAGCTGTGTTTGAAGATTAATCTATGTGTACAACATTTATCTATTTGATCAGTGGTGACTATATTGTTTTGATTCCTTTCTTACTTTCTGGCTCTTTAATCTGACACAGACTATCTAGGTTACCTATAAAAATAGGTTGCTTTCATCAAAATCTCCCTTTAATGCTTAAAGTTTTTGTCTTGGGAATTTGATGTTGATCTTTATTGTAGAAAGAAAATTGGCAATTATTTCTTCATTATGGAGTGAACTTTAATATTATTATAAAGTGTCTCAATTTTTATCTCATTTTTGCCTTGAATTCAGTGGAGTCTGATACTAACATTGCTATGCTTGCCTCTGTGTGTGTGTGTGTGTGTGTGTGTGTATGTGTGTGTATTGTTTGACTTCATCTTGCATGTTTTCAGTTTCAAGAAACTTTCTTTTTATGTTTCCATTTTTTAAGGTTATATTTGTCAAATGGTGGTGGTGGTGTTTGTGTTATGGTCAGCTTTAGAAAAAGAACCGAGATGTTTCCTTTTTTCTTTATGTCCTGGAACAGTACAAATAACATAAAAATTAAATTTTCCTTAGAGAAATGAAAGAGTTTAGATATAAAACTATCTGAGGCCCAGTGCTTCTTGAAAGGTTGATTTTCACAATATTTTCCATGGTTAATAGGTCTATTTTCGTTTCCATATTCTCTTGAGTTTGTTCTGGTAAATTATACATATAGTTAGAAAATGGTCTACTTCAGATTTTAACACTAAAAGCTTTTAACTGTAGGATAATATGGGACTATAATAACTGGGATAATATTATCATATTTCTAACCTACTCTATGGTTTTTGTACTTAAATCCCTATTCACAATTGTAATATTGTGAATGCATGTTTTTACATTTTTCCTTTCTCAAAGGTTTATATATTTTTAACTGTCTATCCAAAGAATCACTTCTTATATTTAAAAAAATCAATTTGATGACTTTTCTAATCATTAATTAATTAATCACAAATTAACTGAATTCTTCTTTCTTCTCTATTAAATTTGACCTCAGGTACAATGTGTTTCTTTTATCTAGCTTTTCAAATTAAATGATTTATTTTTACAGTTTCTTTTTTAATCCCAGAAAGACCTAGGGCAGGGGTTCAAACAAGGACAATTTTGCCATGTAGGACACATGTGACAATATCTGAAGACGTTTTTGGTTTACACCACTGGTGTGTGTGTGTGAGGGGGCGTCCTACTGGCCTCTAGTGGGTAGAGGCCAGACATACTGCTAAATACCCTCCAATGCACAGGACATCCCCCCAAAAGAATTATGTACCCCAAAATGTCAATAGTGCTGAGGTTGAGAAACCCTGCTCAATAACTATGATTTATTTCCCCTGAGGAGAATTTTAGCTGCATGATATAAATATTGAAAAAATATTCCACACTGAAGATTTGATTTTCTTTTTCACTCTAAAGTTATTTGGAAAAGGGTCTTTATTTAATGTATCCTTTTGTTATTGTGATCAGAGGACATGACTCCTAGAATTCTCTCTCTTTGGTAGTCAGGTTTTCATTATGGCTTAGGATATAATTCATTTTTGTAAAACTTTCATGTACATCTGAAATGCTGTTTACTCTGTAACATACATATTTCTCTATGTGTCTATTCAATAAACTGTTTTGACTGCTTTGCCTATGAAATCGCGAGAAAAATGAGTTAAAACCTCCCACTGCTATTGTGTTCCCATCAGATTCCTCAGATAAATATTGATGTGACAATATTCATCCCCATACATGTCCCAGAATGCTATATTTTCATTATGGCTTCTCCTTTTTTATATAAAAAAAAAGCATCTTTGCCTCAATTAATGTGGCTGTCTTAAATCCTGCTTTGTCTGATCATGGTGCTCTTTATTTTCCCACTGTTTTCTTTTTGTCCTGCGTCACTTTAAGTGAGTATCTGGTAAACAGCATATAGGTAGATTTTGGTCCTGAATTCTTAATATATTGTGAACTATATATTTTACTATTCTATAAATCATGAAGAAACCTGAGACATAGACCTAAAGGGAACTGTTTTAAAGAGTAGGTTTTTAAAAACAATTCAATTAAAAAATGGGCGGAGGACTTGAAGAGATATTTTGAAGACGTGCCAATGGCCAGCATGTACAGGAGAAACAGCCCAACGTCACTGATCCTCAGGGAAATGCAACTCAAAATTATGAAATATGAGCGTCACACCTGTTAGAATGCCTATGGTCAAAAAGACAAGAGCTAACGTGTTGGCAAGGGTGTGAGAAAAGTGGGAATGTATACTGGTACAGCCGCTATAGAAAACACCCCAGAGGTTCCTCAAAAAATTGAAAATAGAACTACCATATGACCCAGCAATCCCACTTCTGGGTATTTATCCAAAAGAAATGAAACCACGACCTCAAAGAGACATCTGCGCCCCGGCGTTCATTGCAGCATTATTTATCATAGTCAAGGCATGGAAACAACCGAAGTGGCCCTAAACAGACGAATGAATAAAGAAAAGGTGGTTTGTATATACTATGTTATTCAGCCATGAAAAAGAAGAAAATCTTGCCTTTTGTGACAATATGGGGGGACCCTGAGGACATTACGCTTAGTGAAATAAATCAGACAGAGAAAGACAAATACTGTATATTCTCACTTGTAAGTGGGATCTAAAAAACGGAAGTCAAAGAAATAGAGAGTGGAGTGGTGGTTGCAGGACGGGGCAGGGGTGAGATGGGTAAAAGTGGTCAAAGGGTACACACTTCCAGCCCTATGATGGATAAGTTCTAGGATTCTAATAATGAACAGCATGGTGACTATAATTAACAATACTGTATTATGTACTTGAAAGTTGTTAAGAGAGTGATTCTTAAAAGTAATCACCACACACACACAAAGGCAATTATGTGAGGTGAAGGACGTGTTAACTAACCTACTACTGTGGTACCCATTTCATGGAGCAAACCATCACACTGTCCATGTTAAACTTACATGTGTTACGTGTCCGTCATCTCTCAATAAAGCTGGAAAAGAATGTTTTTAAACTCAAAAAAAAAAAGAAAAAAGAGTAGGTTTTAAAATCTGTTCTCTAAATATCCCTCTTTCCTCTCCAACACGGACGAGCTATGACAATTAAGTTCGTGAACTTGTTGCAACGATGTTGCTAGCCTTTTTTGATATCAGAGGGATTATTCATTATGAATTTGTACCAACTGGACTAACAGTTCACCAAGTTTACTATTTGGAAGTGCTGAAAAGGCTGCGTGAAAAAGTTAGAAAACCTGAACTTTTCGCCAACAATTCCTGGCTCTTGCATCATGACAATGCACCAGCTCACACGGCACTGTCTGTGAGGGAGTTTTGAGCCAGTAAAACAAATAACTGTATTGGAACACCCTCCCTACTCACCTGATCTGGCCCCCAATGACTTCTTTCTTTACCCAAAGAGAAAGGAAATATTGAGAGGAAGACATGTTGATGACATTCAGACATCAAGGGTAATACAATGACACCTCTGATGGCCATTCCAGAAAAAGAGTTCCAAAATTGCTTTGAAGGGTGGACTAGGTACTGGCATCGGTGCATAGTTTCCCAAGGGGAGTACTTCGAAGGTGACCGTGGTGATATTCAGCAATGAGGTATGTAGCACTTTTTCTAGGGTGAGTTCACGGAACTTAATTGTCTGACCTTGTACACACTCTTCCTTCCATGAATTTTCAGCAAGAATCTGACATTATTTCCTTAAGGGCAAATTGGCCTTGAGGCTCTGTGTTTAGGACTTGTTTGTTTGTGGGTTTTTTTTCCTTCTCAGCTGCCTGCTTTAGAATTGTTCAACCAGATATTCCTGACTCAGTAATTGAATATATTGCCAACATGTCATAATGGCAGACTTTTGAATTTTTGCAATTCTGGTGTGTGATGCTTTCAAAGTTGTTCTAATTTGCACTGTCCTAACTCTTAGAGAGATAGAACACCTTTTCATAGGTTTCCTGGCCATTTGGGTTTCTGTTTATATTGCTGTTGGGAGTATAATCTAGTTAGATAAACACCTTAGGAAGCAACTGACAATCCCCAGTTTGTTGAAGATTTGCTCATCTTATAAACCTAACAATCCTACTCCAAGATATTTACGGTACTATGCAGAAGTTAACCATGTGCACAAGCAGACATATAACTGCAGGGAAATTTTAAAGATTTTGAAATGGGCAAAGGACTAGCCTTTCAATGGAACGCTGGGTATTGGTAGAGGATTCTGGGGTTATCTGTTTCAAGAGAAATGTTTGCTTTTGTCTTTAATGAGGGTATTTGATAACTTTGTAAGCTGTAGAAAAATGATATTAGTGCAACTTATTTTTTATCATTAAAGTTTTTTAAATTGTGGTAAAATATACATAATATAAATTTTACCATCTTCACCATTTTGAAGTGTGCAGTTCAGTGGCATTGAGTATATTTACATTGCTGCGCTACCACCACCACCATCCATCTCCGGAGCTCTTTCATCTCACAAAACTGAAACTCTCTCTGTCCCATTAAACACTAACTTCCTAGTCCCTCCCTCCCTGCAGCCCCAGATACACCACTGTTGGTTCTACCTCTATGATGAATCCTAAATCTCTCACATACCCAAGCCATTGTCATCTTTTTTCTTATTTTATTGCTGTCTCCCTCCGCCACACACCCCAATCTATTTCCCATACAATCTCCAGAGGGATCGCTAAAATATGTAAATCAGACCATGCTACTCACTCCCCTCCTTACAATTCTTCATTTGCTTCCTGACCCTCCTAGAATAAAATGCAGTCCGCTTACCATGGTTTTCTAGGCCCTGTGTTGTTGGATCCTAGTCTAACCTTCCAGATCTTCTTGGGCACTGCCCCCTTTGCTTACTGTGCTGTGACTCAACTTGACTTTCTTCATTCAGATCTTCAGACACAGGAACGTTATCCCGGCTTTCAGGCTTATCTGTGCCTGTAGTTCCCTCAGCTGGGAGTATTCTTCCCCGAGGTTGATCTCATCTTTCAGTTCTTAACTTGAATGTCACTTCCTCAAGAAGCTTTCCCTGACCACTTTGTCTAAGAAACCTAACCGACTACCATTACTTTCTACCATCATAGTGTTTCCTTCATAATTTCAAGCTATGCTTATTTTGTTCACTTATCTGTTTATTGTCTCTCTTCCCCTCTGGAAATTCCATGAGTAGAAGGCTATCTTGTTCACGACTGTAACCCCAGAGACTTGGCTAGTGCCTGGAACACAGGATGTTGGTAGTTTAGAAATATTTGTTAAAGGATGAAAAAAGGAAGGGAGGGAGGGAAGTTACTCCCGGTTGGTGAAACTCCCCACTTGCCTCTTTTCTTGAGAATGTGATTGAATGTGTATTGGTAATGGCAATAGAATGGGTCAGTATTGGTAGGGATAGGAGGAAATGTACCATTGGTTGGCTATTTCCTTCTTTGAATCAGACTTAAGATAGGACATAGTCATTCCCCATGGGATCAACAATCTCTGATTATAATGCTAAGCAAAATTAAGTCAGACAGACAAAGTCGAGAACCATATGATTTCACTGATATGTGGGATATAAAACTGAAAACAACAAAAGAACAAGAAAAACAAATGAAGAAAGAAAACTCATAGACACAGACAATAGTTTAGTGGTTACCAGAGGGTAAGGGGGGAGGAGGGTGGTAAATGAGGGTAAAAGGGATCAAATATATGGTGATGGAAGAACTGACTCTGGGTAGTGAACACACAATGTGATATATAAATGATGTATTACAGAATTGTACACCTGAAATCTATGTAACTTTGCTAACAATTATCATCCCAATAAACTTTAATTTTAAAAAAAAGAAGAGATTATGAGCCAGATAGGACTCAATCTTCCCTGCATCTTTTTGATTTTCCTTCACCCTCCATAAATACTATAAATAATCAAAACAAACAAAAAACAGAAAGTACAGAATAAAGTGATAGAAGAATAAGCAAGGATAAGTAAGTAAAATAGTTATCAAAGTATGTATAAAGAATCATGTTTAAAAATCTGGAAAATTAACCCATTCATATTTACTACAAAGACAGAATTATTAGTGCATGGTTCTCAGCTTATATATTTTTTTGCTTCCTTGACTTTTTCCCCATCCTTCCTTTGTTGATCAAGATTTATCTAGTGATTTTTATGCCATTGCACTATATCTCTGCCTCCTCATGTAAGAAGAAAAATTAAACTTTAAAAAATTTCCCTCCATCAGTGGTTTATGTTTCAGATTATTATTAATTTTGTTTTTTCATTATATAACTTATTTCAATCATTATTTTGACAGTGGCATTAAGTTTCATACCATGATAACAATAACACTTAGACACTAACTCTAGGTTTTGCTATTTTCATTGCTCACACCACTGTTTTTTTATACCACGTTTCCCATACTTGATCTATTTTAATTCATTTTTCAATCAAATATAACTGCCTCTCTAAGTAGTTTTTTAACCCAGAGCTTCTTTGAAATAAGAAAAATTTGCATGATGCTATTTTTGTGTGTAGACTGTATTTATTTAATTTTGCGTGATGCTTGGTTAGCACTTTTGAGCTGCACACTTTCCACTTTCTTCAGATAAGCGATATTTTCTACTGTTGTTTTTTGGATTAATGCCTCTTTTCCATTGGCCTTTTAAAAAAGACTTTCCTATTAAAAACACATATTGAATCATCAGGGTCTTTTCTTTTTTCAGTCATAATTTTGAGCTCTTTAACTTCTTCCTTGGATTTTGGGAGAAAATCTTGAGTTGATCTTATTTGATCTCCTTATTTGATTTTCTGCAAAATGGTTTTCACATCCAATAATCACATATTTCACCTAAAAGCAATATTTCCTAATTTCAAAGTTTTCTCATCACCAAGATACACTATATAATTGAAGTTTATAAATTATTTTCCCCATTTCTTGGATTGGGATCTTCAGAATGGACCTTCTTTCGAACTACAAATTTTGTACGTTTGTCCAGTGACTTTTCTTCATGTTCCTAATACCTAGATTAGCACCTTGCACACAGCAAAAGCAACTGCTTTTAGACCCACTGAATAACATTAAAGCTAGAACAACAGAGTCAGGCGTGATCTGTGAATGATGCCAAATTCGGCTCAGCTGTGTCCAGGGTCTCCATGGAGGATGGGCGGAACTCTGGACCACTTCACTCTTGCTGTCGTTACAGATATTCAGTAAATGACTGTCAGACCTTTCATGAATGTCTGTTTTGTGATGGACATAACACTAAGCTCTGGGAATGAGAAAGCCCCCGCAACAACTGCCCTTCAGGGTCTCACAGTTTATTAGGGAGGCAGACTCCTACATAAAGATCCATCTATGGCTGGTATGAATAGATACAACTCAACAAGACTTGGGTACAGCCACTAAGCATCCTAGATTTTTTAGGGCAGTAAAAAGTTTTGTCCTAATCTCCCCAAAGTGAAAAACATGCCCCCAATTTGAGGTCTGCTATTTGAGGATGCCACTGAGGTAGGCGCTAGAGGTGCCTGACCCAGATGCCTTTATCCTGTGAGCTGCTGCAGCCCTCCCCACGTGTTGCGAGTGCTGGCACGTGTCTCCTCTTCATAGAATTGTCATCAGCCAAATGGGAACTGCCACCCTCAGGAGGCTATGATGCCCCACAATCCAATGCTCCACTCTGCAGCAGACCTCAACCATTGCTTGACTGATACAGGGGTACCTGTGGACTTCTCTCTAGAATGGAGCCTCTCCCCTCTGTGGCTCTCGGATCCTTTCCTCCATGTTATTGTCCTTTGAGACTTACCTGAAATGTCATCTTCTCAGAGAAGCCTTCCCTGACCTCTCTCCCTCCTCCCTCCTCTGGCCACACCTCTTCCAGAGTCTTTCCCAGGGCTCACCCCGGGGGGTACCGAACATCTGCTTATGTGCAGACACACATAATGTGCCTCCCCAGCCCTGGGCAGGTGGCCCAGCATACAGCTGGCACTCATGAGATATCTGGTAACCAATTGAACCAAGCCTCCTGCTTTTCTCATGGAAACATATGGATATGTCCAGGAACCACATCTGCACCCTCTCCAGGAAGAATGAAGAGAGGAAACAGTAATGAGGCACTGCTGTGAACATAATTAGGTTCACCTGGCCTAATAGATGCTCAGGGCTGCGGGGAACACAAAGGTGTTTTTCACAAATTCCCCACGTGCCATCTCTGGAGAGGAGCCCCACGTGCCTCACACAGTGGGGAGAGAAGAAATCGCACCTTTCTCCTTCCCGCTTTCTTCTGAGGTACAGAACGAACACCCGGCCTGCTTCCTCTGAGGCAGGGACGAGGTGTCATTAAACAAAGCTTCCCCCTCTGCGTGGGGAATCAGAATGTCTCTGCTGGAGGCGACAGCAGTTCTGCTCACTGTGTCCTCTCACTGAAGCCTCTGCCTCAGTCCCTGAGGGTCCAGAAACTTCTCCCTAGTTTCCAAGCACAATCAGATCCCAAGGGAAAATTAACAAGCCGCTGACCAGCATTTTACCATCGCTCCCACTGTCTCAGAGTAACCCTCCCTAACAGATACCAATCTCCCTGCTTTCTAGAGGATGGTAACAATAGTAATAGTGAGAATAATACTGTGATATTTAGTGAGCACTTACTGTGCACCAGGCACTTCATGAACAAATCTTTGACATAAACACTCTCATCACCGCCATTTCACAACAAAGACACTGAAACTCAGAGACATGAGGTGACTTTCCCACGGTCACACTTCTAGGGAATAGAAAAGTCAGAATTCGGACTGTGTGTCCAAGACTGAGATCTTTTCACGGTACCCACACAGATCTCAATGGCTCTAAAATGGGTGCAAGGGAATGAACCTGCTCTCATGGGGCAACAGTTAGGATCCAATGAAAACCTAATTTTGTACAGAGCTTCCACATAGGAGGTGGTCAACATGAGAAGATTTTTCCTTCATCCCCTCATGAATTTGCTCAAGGTGGGAACTTGAACTGAACCTCAAATGGGCTAAGAAGAGGTCAGAAACAATGGAAGTTTCTGGAATATGAAAGAAGAGGGAAACCAGCTGGAAAGCTCCAACGACAATAAAAATTAGAGCAAAAGGCCTGGCACAGGGGTGTTCCACAAACATTTGTTGCATTTATTAGGTCAGGAATTGCCAAACTTCTATACAGGGCAAGATATTAAATATTTTAGGGTTTGGGGGCTAGGTGGTCTCTGTCCTAACTACTCAACTCTGCTGCTGCAGCACAAAATCAGCCATAGGCAATATGTAAATGATAGGTGTGGCTTTGTTCCAATAAAACTTTATTTACGACAACAAGCAGAGGGCCAGATTTGGCCTATGGCCATAGATTGTCAACCCCTGTGTTAGTTGAATGTTGTTACATAAAAAGAAACAGTGGTAGAAGCACTACGCTTTATTGGGCAGTTACCATCTGCCAGGCACTGACTTGACCCTGTTTAATTCTCACCCAGTCATGGGAGGAAGGTATTAGCATTTTACAGATGAGCAAGCTGAGGCTCAGAAAAGGCAGTAACCTGCCCCAGGTAATTTAGAGCTGGGATTCAAATCAAGGTCTGTCTGGGTCCGATTCCCATGTCCTCAGGCACTTCACCACCAGCCCACCCACCTGCTCAGTGTGCTGTCTGTCCCTTGGTTAAACCCTGCCCTGGCCACCAGCTGGGCTCTTGCTATGACTCAAATCTCAGCCTCTTTAAAATCAGAAAGGCCCGGAATGGTGACAGAGACCTGGTAGTTGGCAACTGTCCTCTGCCTCTGGGCTTCCATCACTACCTTGCGCCTCCTTCTCACGGCCCTGACGGGGACTCTGCCTTGAGCTGCTCTTATCAGAACTACCTCAGTGGTCATTTTACTGCTCTAATTCTCTCAAGTCCCCAAGCCTGCTCTTATTATTCATTCATTCAACAAACATTCCCTGAGGGCAGCTATGTCTGAGACCCTGAGCTAGATGCAGGAGACAAAGAGCAGACCAAAGATACCCCATCTAGAGCTTACAGTCTGATGGGGGAGACAGAGAAGGGACACTTCCAATGCCTGGAGAGCTAGAAAGCCCTTCCACTGGAGAAGATTCTGAGCTGACTCTTGAAGGGGAAGTTTGCAGAAAACAAAGGGAGTGAATGGAGGGCATTCCCAAGAGCAGAAACAGCATATGCAAGGGCACAGAGGCATGGAGTGGTGTGATAGTTAATTTTATATGTCAACTTGACTGGGGTACGGGGTGCCCAGATAGTCTCTCAAACGTTATTCTGGGTGTGTCTGTGAGGGTGTTTCTGGATAAGATTAACATTTGAGTCTGTGGACTAGGTAAAGCAGATTGCCCTCCCCAACGTGGGTGGGCCTCGTCCAATCAGTTGAAGACCTGATTGGAACAAAAAGGCTAAGTAAGAGGGAACTTCTGCCTGACTGCTGGGCCATTGGTCTTCTCCTGCCCTTGGCTGGAAGTACACCATCAGCTCTCCTGGGTCTGCAGCTTGCTGACTACAGATCTTAGAACTTCTCAGCCTCCATAATCATGTGAGCCAATTCCTTCTAATATCTATCTATCTATCTATCTATCTATCTATCTATCTATCTATCTATCTATCTATCTATCTACCTTCCTATCTATCTAAACTATTGGTTCTGTTTCTCAGGAGAATGCTGACTAATACAAGTGGCACGATGAGCTTTGCCAACTGCCCAGAGCCTGGCATGCCTGGAGTGTCAGGAAAAGTGGGAGAGGAGGATGAAGGGGTATTGGAGGTTAGGACTTAGAGGGCTGGTGTGTTTGGCAGAGGTGGAGGGACCCTGCCTACAGATACTAAGGGAATGGCCACAGGCTATACGCAGAGGAGCATCGGAGCCCAGGCCTGGCTGCCAACTGCCAGGTCGCCCTGGGATCTGCAGTAGAACCACTCCCCTGGGGAAAGTTGTCTCAGGACTCTAAGAAGCATCTTGGGACCCCGAGAAGCACCAGAAACCTTGCGTATTAGTTTCCTATCAAGGCTGTAACAAATTACCAAAACATTGGTGGCTTCAAAGAACACAAAGTCATTACCTTACAGTTCTAGAGCCCGGAAGTTCAAAATCAGTCTCCCTGGGCTAAAGGCAAGGTGTTGGCAGGGGTGGTTCCCTCCAGGGCCTCCACGGGAAAATCTGTCTCCTTGGTTTGTTTTTGGATGGATGCTGTCCTTATTCCTTGTCTCATGGCCCCTCACCTTCTGGCCTTTCCTCTCTCTGCTTCCATCATCACATCAGCTACTCCAGATGTTGGACCCTCTGGCCCCCCTCTTATAAAGACTTGTGATTACATCATTGGGCCCACCTAAGTAATCCAGAATAATCTCCCCATCTCAAGATTTTTAACTTCATCACACCTACAAAATCCTTTTTGCTATGTAAGGTGACATACGCATAGGCTTGGGGGATTAGGACATGGCCATCTCGGGGGGACATTAGAGTCTATTGCACCCTGGAGTCAATGACGTGGAGGTCACAATCTAAGCCCCTCTCGCCAACCTACTCAGGGGCACACTGCTCCCTGAGGTTTCCTAGGGCTTTAAAGGAGTCAACTATTTGAAAGTTATTTCCTTTTAGGAAAAAACAATTCCAGCACAACAGATAAGGAAAGAAAGCCAATAGGAAGCCTTCCCCAAATGCCTGCCCTTTGCCTGGAATCCTTGTCGTAAGTATTTCTCATAAACTTTCATGCTCGGCGAGAGATCCTTTGCATGCTGACAAATTTCTCCTGAAATTTGAGATGTCTTGTTTAGAGTAATAGCTATAGTGCACAGGTGCCCAGCTGCTATTGTAAAATCAGTAAGCATTTAATTGAAACAAATGACTATAATAATAGTACATTATCCCTGCAGGCTGAGTGCCATCACAGTTTTAATTATTGAGTTAAGAGTCACGCTAATTTATCCTTTAAAGCAACAGCCCCATTGCCAGTTACACTGATCATCCTGTTATGAATATGAAGGTACCAGCAGGAAAGGCTGTAAACGCAAAGCAATTCGTCCTCTTTGGGCTGGTTTTGTCTTTGAAGAAAGGTTTGCAAACACTGGGCGCTCAGACACTGGGTCTGGGATTGCCTGGCTTGGGGTGTGAGATGTTTGCTCAGGTTGGGATGGGGGCTGTGGTCCTTCTGCTTCCTGTCTCTGGGATGCAGGCTCTCGCTCCACTGCTCAGAACCTGCACTAGCTCCCCACTTCACTTCGAGCAGAAGCCTAAGTGCTTACTAAGCAACAGGCCCCCAGAACAACCCCCACCCCCCACACCACCTGGTACCTCTCTGGCCCCCTCTCACTGCGGCTCCCCCCTTCCTTTTCACTCCCCACCAGCACACTTGCCTCCTTACTATTAAACTCTTAAACTCTTAAACACGCACATGGCTCCCACCTCAGGACCCTTCTCCAGCCTGGTGCGATTTTGCCCTGTAGGGGGACATTTGGCAATATTTAGAGACATTGTTGGCTGTTACAACCGGGAGATGCTACTGGCATCTAGTGGGTAGTAGGCCAGGATGCTGCTGACCACCCACAATCCACAATGGAGAATTACCCAGCCCAACATGTCAATAGTGCCCAAGCGGGGGAACCCTCTAAGCTAGCTGTGGCCTCTGTATGGAACGTTCTTCTCCCACCTGGGGATTATCGACCTATGTACCCCCTCACCTCCTGCCAGTCTTTCTTCTAATCTCCGCTTTCGTATGAGGTCTTCCCTGACCATCCTGCAACCTGTGCCTCCCCCCCCACCCCTGCCTTCCCAACCCCCTTCATTGCTGCTGCCCTTTCTTTCCTTCCAAAGCACTGGTCACCTGCAAACACACTATATGACTTATTTATTTGCTTCTTGTGTCTTATCTTGCTCCCCCTGCCAGGATGTAAGTTCCACATGGGCAGAGATCTTTGTTTTGTTCACTGATGTATTGCCAGCACCTAGAACAGCACCTGACACAGAGCAGGGGTTCAATGAATGTTTGTCGAATGAATTTTCAGCCTGGACTCCTTTCTTCACCTTCCACGTCCCCTCAGCCTCCAGGTCAGGCACATGCTACCTGCTTGTGAACTCTCACCCCATCCCTTCTTGTTAAGGTTCACACCCTGTCATGATTAATTTTATGTGTCAACTTGACCAGGCTAAGGGACGCCCAATGGCTGGTAAAACATCATTTTGGGGTGTGTCTGTGAGGGGGTTTCCAGAAGAAAGCAGTAGACTCAGTAAAGACGAGACCATCACCAATGTGTACACCAGCCAATCCACGGGGGTCCTAATAGAACAAACAGGTAGAGGAAGAGTGAATTCTCTTCTTGAGCTGGGACATCCATCTTCTCCTGCCCTCAGACACTAGAGTCCCAAGTTCTCAGGCATTTGGGCTTGAACTGAATTACACCAGCAGCGTTCCTGGTTCTCCAGCTTGCAGATTGCACGTCCTAGGACTTCTCAGCCTCCATGACCGTAGGAGCCAATTCCTGTATTAAATCTCTCCTTGTATGTATCTCTGTGTATGTCCTCTTGGCTCTGCTTCTTTGGAGAACCCTGACTACGCAGAGCATGTTTCTTTTCCCTGGACCGAAAAGTCTGTTAATGGGCTGCTCAGCCATCTCTCCAGCAAGTGTTTTTGGGTAACTCCCATGTGCCACATGGCACATTCCTGACTGTGTGAGGGCAGAAGCTGAGAAGGCCTGTGATCACAGCTACAGGGCCCACATGATGACAACCCATGAGTCACAGGCTTAGAGACACAAAAAAGGCAGGCACAGGCTCAGTCATTCAGGAAGGGTTACCAAGTCCAGCGGGACAGAGAGACGAGTGATCCAACCACATTAATACAGCGTGACATGCGCTATTAACGCGCTCAGCATTGATACACCCTAGGACACTCACCCACTCCACAAATGCCGTGTGTTCCACTGAGGCCTGCATTCCCGGGACACAAACTATCCCATCCCTTCTGGTGAGCAGGGGAAGGTCATGCCACGTGGAAGTCCTGCTCAGGCACTCGCAATGCTTCAGCACACGACTAGCCGCGGAAGGACGTTCATCCAGCAAAACTCAGCAAACGGCGGAGGTCTCTGTGCCCTCCCTCATGCCCATTTGCCCCCCCTTCTTCCTCCCGTCCTGTCTGGCCCCGTTTTGGCATGAAAGCGCCTACTGCACGCCTCTCCCCAGTCTTTGTGCATTTGCCCCATCTCCATAACCCGGCGGCAAAAAGGCATCCTTGTTCCCACTCCCAACAAGCTACCCTCCAGTTCTTATTGAGAGTTTAGGAAGAATTTAACACTTTTTTTTTTTTTTTTTTTTTTACTGTGCTGGCTTAGGCATTAGGATCATTACGGTTTTGTGTTAGTGCTCTGGTTACAACGTTGCATAGACCTCCACTCCATTTTTCTCATGTTATTTTTCGGATTTTGCAGGTTTTTCAGGACTGCATCTATTCTGTCACATTATAGCAGAAATATCTGTATTCACTAAGCGCCTGCTATGTTCCAGGCGCTGTGCCGAGCACAGGACTCACGGTGAATAACGCAGGTGCGGTCCCTGCCCGCGGAGCTGACAAAGTCTTGTGTGTGGGGGGGTAGATATCGATGAATTCCACACCCAAATCAAAACATAGTCACAGAGGTGACGAATGCTGGAAGGAAAGCCATAGGCCACCATGAGGTTGTTAGACGCAGAGTGGGGATCTGGAAAGGCCTCAGTCTGGCTGGAGAGAAGGAGAGACGGGAGGGGTGAGCGTGATGAGCTTGGAGAACCAGGCAGGGCCGGGCTGGGTAGGACCCTGAATGCCAGGTGAAGACATCTGGACTTTATCCTGAGGGTCACTGGGAACCCAGAGGGATTTTAGGCAGAGCAGTGACTTCAATTTTAGAAAGGCCAGCTTGGCTGCTATGTGGCAGATGGCATCTACCAGGTGAGAAGTGACGCAGCCACCAATGGCAATTCAGATAGGTGGAAAATAAGAGATGGGCGTGAGAGATTCCATGCAAGAGAGGCAGGATTTGGGACTGGTCATGGCAGGTGGTCAAACATGACACCAGATTACAGATGATATTCACAGGCTGGTCACAGGGAGCAGAGACACGGCCACCCAGGTGGGGGCAGTAGTCAGCTGTGACCACAGCCTGAGCTTGGACACAACATCCAAGTGAGTCTCTAGGTGGGGACAGTCAATTACATGGTCTGGTGCTTAGAGGAGGAGACGGAGCAGTGGAAACTGACCTGGGGGCCCCAGTGGTACCCAAACACAGCAGTAGAGAATCAGGCAGAAAGAGAGATGCAGGGGGAGCCTGCAAGGAGGCCGAGAAGGGGTGGTGTGAGCAGCTGAGGACACCAGGAGCGTCACACAGTCCCACTGAGGGAGCACAGGAGGGAGGGAGAGAGTTTCAGGAAGAAGGGGTGGCCGGCTGGTCTAATGCAGCCAAATGTCAAGTATGATAAAGGCAGCATGTGCCCAATGGATTGGGCAACGAGGAGGCCACCAGCGCCCTCAGTGGAGCAGTTTCGTAGTCAGAGGGGAAACAGAGGCCAGAGTGAACGGGAGGGGAGGACATACAGAAAACCAGAGTCGATGGCTTCTCCTGGATGCTTGGCTGGGACCATGAGACGAGAGGTGGGATACAGGCAGGTGTCCAAGGATGACTTTCTATTTGTTTGCTAAGATGAAAGTGCAATTGTGCAGGGTGGGTGTCCCCATCATAGTAATGCCCCCATGGGGACCTTACTGCAGAACTGATGGGCCATGGCATGGTTATGACACGGCCAGGTTCTCAGTTTGTCTCAAGTGAGCCTTTTAACAGCCCCAGGTGGTAGATGTGGCTCTTCCCACTTTACAGATGAGCAAATGGAGTCTCACAGAGGTGAAGTCAGTTGCTCCCTATATGTAGCTCATCTGGAGCAGGGCTAGGATCCCACCCTGGGTCTTGCTGACCCCAAAGTCTGAGTTCTTTTCACCACTGAGGACAGAAGGGCACAGCATGGGCTGCGCTGGCCCTCAGGGACAGAGTGCCCGAAAGGGACTGGTTCTGTTATCACCACAGCACATAGCATATCTGTCTTGTTTTGACTACTGCTGAACCCTTCCATATCTTTGTGAAGAGCTAGGAGGGAACTACTGGACAGAAAACAATGACAAACCACCAGGACACTGCTGTGAGTAAATCAGAACTGGAGGCGAGGCTTGGGCTCCAGAGTTGGCATGATGGTTGTCCCCCTGCGTCAGGGGGTGCTAGGACTCAGGGTGCACTGGGGCCAAGGCAGGGGTGAAGCTGGTGGAGCCCCATGGGGCAGATCACAGGGCATGAGGGCTGGTCCTGCAGGCACTGGGGGGCCTGGTGGCCAGGAGAGAGGGCAGCCCTGCAGGTCTCCTGCTGAGTGAGCAGATATGATGGACCAGGGCGAGCTGAGGAGGTAGAGCCAGCGTGCTACCGGTCACGCAGGCCCATAACCAAAATGACCCGTCCGAGCTGTGAATCCTCCATGTTCCTGAATTTGATCTCCAGTTCCTATTTCAAAGGGGCCCTGAGGCCCTTGTCCACAGCTCTGCAGCTGAGCCACACTCTGGAAAGATGCATCTGCTTCTCTGGTAGGACCCTTTGCTTCCCCATCTGAAGGGTGGCGGGGGGGCTGTATTTCTTTTATCTTATTTATCAGTTTATCCCTCTGGAACGTAAGCCCTGTGGGTGAGGGACTGTCACCTGCTCAGGGCTGGGGGAGAGTGCCTGGTACATAGTAAGGGCTCAATAAAAGTTCTTAGATGAATAAAAAAGTGCATGAGTGAGTCCTGATGAACTGAGGCTGAGAAAGGCCATGTCTTGCCCAAGGCCTTGCAGATTTAAGCACCAGAGCCAGGGTTTGGGTTCAGAAAAGGGGTTTATTTCCCCTTCCAGCAATGAGCTCCCCATACACAGACACCCCTTTCCCATAACCAGTCCGGCCACCACCCCTATTACCATCCCAGACCCCCCTTGGTCCCCCACACACACACAGCAGGCGACTGCCAGCAACCCAGCCAGCCCCCTGGCCTCAGCACCTCCCTCTGGAGATGGGACAGCTTTGACACCTGCTGGCCCCACTCCTTCTGCTGGGAACCCAGTGTGCCTCCGGAACCCCTACTCACTTTTCAGGACTCAATTCAAATGTCACCACCCCCCGGAAGCCTTTGCTGGCTCTCCAACCTAAACCAGGGCGCGCCCGTGATTGCCTCACATGGCACCTCGTTATTTGTTTCATTGACTTTGTCATGATTGCAACTATACACTCATCCACGTGTGTACAGGATTCTGGTTGTGTGCTCCATTCATGAGGGTGGGACCTGCTTGGCTCGGAGCTGTTTCCCCCGTGTCCAGCCCCAGGTCTGGCACACAGCAGGCACTCCATCAATGTAAAGGAATGAGCCAGGTACGTCTGGGAGCTCTGGACCCCCGAGTGGCAGCCTCCCCAAGCTCCAGGTCACCCAGGGGATACCAAGGCCTTAAGTGGGACCTGTCTCCTCCCTCCTCCTTCTCCAAACATTCGAGACACAGCACGGCCAGGCCCCTGCTTCCTTCAGGCCCCTCCTCATCCTGCTCCTCACTGCCAGTCTCCAGACTGCATGCTCCTGCCTCTTGGCCTTTGCTAATGCTGTTCCTTCTGCCAGTGATGCCTCTCCCATCTCCACACATCCACAGGGGGGCTGAAGTCAGCTGGTGTCCCTGTGCCCCTGGGGACATGGATGACCTTGATCAGCCACTTCATCTTCCAGGCTTCCTCAACTGAGGGGCTCTACGAGGGGCAGAAGGAGAATCAGATTTGCATTTCAGAAAGCTACGCTGGCTGCTCCAGTGGGAATGAACGAGCTCATGAATGAACCAGAGTGGGAAAGACAGAAGCAGGGAGCCCAAGGCAGAGGCTTCTGCACCAGCCCAGACCACGACAGCTGTTGAGCTGGGATAGGGCAGCGGGCCTGGAGCGGGTACAGTAGAGGAGGGACGGGTGTGGGAGGCAGGCCAAGCGTAGCTCAGAGATTCCTGGCAGGTGGTGGGACCTTACATGAGAGGGAAACACCAGGAAAGGGAAGGGTTACACACTCCCTCCTTCTTAATGCTTAACATTCTACATTCTAAATTAGCACACGTGCTAATTAAAACCATCTTTCCAAAGAATTTATTATAGGATATTCCAAGCTAATTATAAATTCTCTAGTTGATCTTGAGCAGTTGGCTAATGCAGTGTTGAAATCTCTTTGGCCACCCTCGTTTAAATTATTCATCAGGCCCTGCAACAGTTGTGAACTGTAATTTAAACCGTCAGCTCATGAATATTCAATTAATACAACAAACACTGGTGTGTTTTACTGCCTCGCTGTTCAATATTTTGTATCCTCACCCGTGTTTACATGTTTTTATGAACTCTCGAGAATAGCGTTGCCTATTGAAGTCCCTGGTTAAGCGGAGATTGAAATGCCCGGGAGAGGGCTGGAGGCTGCAGGGAAAGCTCTTTCTCTCTTAGAAGAGTTCCAGGTGGTCAGGCTGGAAGAGTCCAGGGATGGCAGGCTCAGGGCGAGAATTAGCCCTGAGGTCACATAGCGGATCCAAGGCACAGACAGGACTTGGAGTTCTGGGACGGTTCTTGCTGCTAATCAGCCACAAATTAATCGGTGAAGGGGATCGGGGGACATCTGGCTCTGAGACAATGCTGGGAACGTAGAGGAGGGCATTCCACACAGCCCAGCTACTTAATGGCAACAGCCAAATGTTGCCAAAGCAGGTACAGCTGTTCAGGGCAACAGGCTGTTTTAGAATCCAGGTTGGCTCCACCCTTAAAAATCAGTTCCTACCTCTCCATGGCCAGGTCAGAGGAATACGTGTCCCCTTCCCCCGCTGTGAGCTTTCGGGCCCCCACAAGCTGTAAATCAGTTTGAAGTCTCCACAAATGGCTCCTCACTTATTCTCACACCCCTCCTATGAGGCAGACACTATGATGATTCCCATTTTACAGATGAGAAGACTGAGGGCCAAGAAGCTTGCCCAGGGTAGAGGTCTCCTCTCCTCCCTCTCCTGCCACCCACACCCTCAAAAAACCATTTTCACAACTCCTACGGAACCCATCCAAAGAGAGTTTTATAATAGAGGAAAGTCAAAAGCAGCCTAATTGTCTGTCAATAGAAAATTGTTTACATGTACAATGGAACATCCACCATTGTGACGAAGGACTGTTATTCAGCCACTAAAAAATTAGGGCATGACCTAAAATGAGGGACACGGAAATATATCCATTAAATAGTGTTGCAGAAAATTGGCAGGTCTAGAACAGACTAGAAAGTACAGAAAAGGCACCATATTATGGTCCCACTTATGTAAATTATATGTGCATAATGCACAAAGATATGACTGAAAAGATACTTAGCAAATGGTTAGGTTAATCATAGTTATTTGTGGATGGTGCAGTTTTAATGATCTTTCATTTCTCTTCTTTTGTATTTGCTAGTGTTTAATTTTTTTTTTTACAGTGAACATATGCCACTTTTAGAAAAATCAATAAAGCTATGTTTGTGAAAGGAAAAAGTAAGAGATGTAAGAACACTTAATTTCAAAAATTTATAGGATACAGCCACAGCCATACTCAGAAAAAATGTACAGCCATAAACTTTTTATTATTAAACAATAAACAGTAAAAGTAAATGAATTATAGAATCTAAAATGAAAAATTTAAACAGCTACAGAAAGAAAGAGAGGGATTAATAAACATAAAGGAGAAATGAAAAAAATTAAGAAAGAAGTAATAGAATTGAAACACAACTCTGATGGTTGGTTCTCCGAATGAAATGAATAAAACAAAGTAGATAAACCAGTAACATGGATAAAGCTCTGGTAAAGATGAGTATGAAAAGAGAGAGAAATTATAACATATAACCTTAGGGATATCAATGGGGAATAATTACAAAGCCTATAAAAATTATAAGATAATAGTAAATACAATTCAATGGTAGTAACTGTATAGCAGTGTCATAAGCTATCCATTTTATGAAGATGGTATAATCTGTACAATGATTATATAGATTATAGATAGTATAGTCTATATTTTGGTACAGAAATATGAGAAAGCTATGTTACAAAAAGAAAACTACAGATGCATTTCACTATAAAAATGTAAAAGAAAAATCTCAAGTAAAAGAATAGGACATTGAATCCAGTCCCATATTAAAAACATTTACGTATGCCCATTTCAATACGTATGTATACATGCATACCATAACCAGCTGGAATATATTAATACTGGGAAATCTAATAAAATTCATCACCTTAACTATACCAAGGAAGAAAACTTATGTGATCATCTCAATACATACTTAATAGGCATTTGATAAAACTCAACACAAATTATAAGTAAACTGAAAGATTTAAATTTTTTTAAAAATTATGCTGAAGAAAAGTGACTTCAGCTGAAGGGTGAATTTTATTCCCACTAAACTGGGGGAAAAGGCAAAGCTCACCGGTTACTGATCATCAGGAGTTAGTGAAAGTCTGACCCAATGCAATGAATCAAAAAGAAATGAATTACAACCAATGGAAAGCATCTTCTTTATAGAGGTGATAGCATTTCTAGAAACCTCAAAAACCTCAAGTTGTAAGAAGTTAGAATGTGAGACAGCCAGATAAAAATAAATATAAGAAATAAACTTATTTCTTACTTAGCCACAAACAAAACAGTTACATTAGAAAACATAATCGGAAAGTTCTAATCGTAATAGCAAAGCAAAAATATAAAATTCTAAAGAATAACATTTATAAGAAATGTGTTGGAAGACAAATAGTGACAAGTGTTGGATAGGCTGTGGAGAAAAAGGAACCCTCATACACTGTTGGTGGGAATGCAGATTGGTGCAGCTGCTATGGAAGGCAGTGTGGAGATTCCTCAAAAAATTATGAATAGAATTACCATATGACCCAGCAATCCCTCCCTCTCCTGGGTATCTACCCCAAAAAGCTGAAAACATTTATCCACAAAGACAAGTGTGCTCCAGTGTTCTTTGCAGCTTTATTTATGGTGGCCAAGACATGGAAACAACCAAAATATCCTTCGATAGATGAATGGATAAAGAAGTTGTGGTATGTATACACCATGGAATACTATTCGGTGGTAAGAAAAGATGAAACAGGACCATTTGTGACAACATGGATGGATCTTGAGATTATAATGCTAAGTGAAGTAAGTTAGACAGAAAAAGCAGACAACCATATGATTTCACTGATATGTGGTATAAAAACCAAAAACAACAAAAGAACAAGACAAGCAAATGAGAAAAACTCACAGACACAGACAATAGATTAGTGATTACCAGAGGGTAAGAGGGGTGGGGGGTGGGAGATGAGGGTAAAGGGGATCAAATATATGGTGATGGAAGGAGAACTGACTCTGGGTGGTGAACACACAATGTGATTTATAGATGATGTAATACAGAATTGTACACCTGAAATCTATGTAACTTTACTAACAATTGTCACCCCAATAAACTTTAATAAAAAAAAAGAAAGAAATGTGTTGGAACATATATATGTGTGTGTGTATATACATATACATATATACACATATGTAAAACTATAAAGAGAGGCAAAATTATTTAAATAAATAGAGATTCCCATTGTGTTTCTGAATGGAACAACTCAATAACGTAACGATACAAAATCTCCCCATTTTAATTTGTGGATATAATGAAATTCCAACGTAAAAAAGTCATGGTTTTGTCAAAGTGACTTAAAAATTCACTTGGAAGAAGAAATGGGTGAGAGCTATCAGAAAATAATAAGTAGAAGAAGAGTAAGAACTTTGGAAAAAATTGTATTGCCAGATATTAAAACATACTATAAAGCCAGAGGAATTTAGAAAGTATGGTGTGGACATGTGAAAAGGCAGAGTAAATGACGGAATAGAAATGAAAAGATAGACACCTTGGAGTATATTTTTCTAGCTTATAATAATAATAACAACTCAAGTCAGTGGGGGAAAGGACGGATTTTGAACTAAATGATATTGATAATCATCGAGCATTTGGAAAAATAAGAACCAATGTGATATTTTGTTGGAATGGGGCTAAGTTTCCCATTGAAGGCAGAAACCATACAAAAGAACACAGATTTAGGTATATAGAAAATGTAAAACTGATTTAACATGAAAAAACAAACTATATGAGAAGGAAACAATAAGCTGAGAATAAATATTTGCAACATACATGACAAAAGGGATAATATTCTTAATATAATAAAGAGCTATACTAAATCAATAAAAATTCACAAATGCCCCAATGGAAGACTGGACAGTGTGAAAGAAAAGATGAATCACAAGAGAATAAATGAAAATGTCCAGCTCCTATGCTGGAGGTGGTGTCATGGCTAGAGCAGAATAATAAGGCTTTGGGTACATGGTATGTGACTAATGATTTGGCAAATGTATTCTTTTCTATTTCAGTTAGAAAAGCAGATCAGATATGCTCAGATTTGTGTGGGATACACAATATTCATTCACAACTTTGCCTCAAGGCTATGCTACCTCTCCTACCCTCTGTCATAATATAATTTGAGGAGATCTGGGCACCCCACAGGACATCACACTGATCTTATTACATTGATGACACCCTGCTGATCAGCCAGGATGAGCCAGAGGTGGCTCGTTTGCCAGAGTCCAGCATATACGGTAGAGGATGGGACATTGACCACAGAGCACATCCCTAGGAGTGCAGTCCAAGGAAAAGACAAATGTCTGCATCTTGCTTTCTCTACCACAAAAAAGGAAGCATAGGGCATATTAGGCCTCTTTAGGTTCTGGAAGTTACACATTTAACCCCTAGGAATGTGCTCCAGCCCATATACTGGGTGTTACGGAAAGGTGTCTACTTTGAGTGGGGGGCCAGAACAGGAAAGGGCTCTACAGGAGTCAAGGTATCAGGGCAAGGAGCCCTGCCCCTGTAGGCCACCTGATCCAGCAGGGTCTATGGTATTGGTCGTGTCAGTGGTGGGGAAATGCAGTTCCAAGTTTCAAATCACATTGCAGGCTCCAGGGATTCTGAGTAGAGCCACGCTGTTATAACATATAATTATACTCCTTTTGAGAAACATCTCCTGAAGTGTTACCAGACTGTGCAGAGACAGAATGCTTAACCAGGGGGGCACCAATGGCCATCTAGAACTGCCATTAAGAGATCGGTTCTGTTGGACTAACCGAGACCTAGCATGAGATGGGCCCAGATGGAAATGGCATATCTATGACCAAACCCAAGCAGGACCAGAGGGCATAGGTAAGTTGAACAGGGAGATAGCCCAGACTCTCATTTTGTATACGCCAGTCACTTCTCTGCACCTCCCTCAGCTCACACCTGTGGCCGTGTTAGGGAGGGAGACCTCTTGCACAACCAGCTGAAACAAGAAAAGGCCCAAGTACGATTTACAGATGGGTCACTTCTCTACGAGGGTACAAGCCAAGAGTGGGTGGTGACTCTATTTTAGCTCCATTCAATGGGGGGCTTTGACAGGGATTAGAGCAGGAGAAATGTTCCCAGGGGTGGAGATGTGAGCATTGCATCCAATCATCCATTTTGTGTGAAAGGCCAGGTGGCCTGAGGTGAGACTATTCTCATTATTCATGGTAGTTCTAGAAAGTTCTAGAAAGTCTCCGTGAACAATAAATGACCAAGACTATTGCTCCTAGAGGGAGTACAGAGTTAGTTTCCTGTGAACCTCTGGTCCCTATATTGTCATCAACTGATCAATGCATAACCTCATTTTACATGTGCTTTTGTTTAAAAACACCTTATTTGATATATGTGGTTGACTCATCAACATAGAATTCAAGACACTACAACTCATGACTGAATCCACCTATTTTCTCTGTGAGGCACGTCATAGCTTTCTTGAGCACGGGAACATGAGACAGCCCTTCAGCACTATGCTTGGGGGCGATTTTAAATAGTGAAATCAGCCACAAAAAACCCCCCACAAAAATGCGAAAAAGTGGCACTACCTGACGGCGAAAAGGAGACTTGTCTATAGTGCAAAAGTTGAAACAAGAAGGCAGAGTGTCACCTTGTTTAACCTCAGCTCAGAATGTGTGAATTGGGTGACATGAATTTTTAGCCGCTCTGCTCTTCTCCACAACTGATCATGAAAGCACAATAAATATTGAGTTGGGGGTTATAAACAAATTGTAGCTAGTGGCAACTACAGAAAACCGGCAATAAGAAGAATGGATTGTATACAGATGCACAGCAGTGGCCAATGGCTGAGCTGTCTGGTCAGGGGGCCTGGGAAGAGAAGAACTTTCAGGTTGCCTGGGCGTCGAGCTCCATGGGCGTCCATATGGATGGAATTACAGGAGTAGATATCAAGGGTGAGTTTTGAGTCCCATGTCGTCAACCAGGAGGCATTCACCATGGGAAGAGGCACTGAATAATCAAATGGGCAAAACGGCTCGGCGCGTCGTGATTATCATCAGCCATCCACATCCTGCACGGGCACATGAATGGAGCAGCCAAGGAGGCCAAGATGGAGGCCGTACGTGGGCCCAGTGACAGGAACTCCCACTTACCAAGGCCACTCTAGCTGCCACTACCTCTGAATGTCTAATCTGTCAGCCACAGAGACCGAGCTGAACCACCAGCATGGGACGCTTCCTTGAGACCACTCAGCCCCGGGATGCAAAGTTGACTACACGGGGTCCCTTCCATTATGGAAGGGCCGGCAGTTCATCCTCTCAGGGTCAGCTATTCTGGGGTGGTTTGCCTCTCCTACCTGCAGAGCCTCAGCCGGCATCCCTCTCTGAGGACGGACAGAAAGCCTGGTCCACAGGCATAGACTCCCATGTGGCACAGTATCTAACCAGGGGGCTCACTTCACAGTGACAGCGCTGTGGGGAGAGGCCCATCACCATGGGATCTGTTGGTCATATAACAGCACACCAACAGCTGGACACAGAACGTTGGAACAGCCTTCTAAAGGTGCGGATGAAGGAAGCGCTAGTTCAGAGACAACACTCTGAAAGCGGGGGATGCTGTCATTCAGAAGATGGTACACGGCCCCGTGAAGAACACACGGGTCCAGGGGCCAGGGGGTGGAAGGAAGCAGGAGTGGCCCTACTCATCCTCACCCCCACAGAACCCCTGGGGGATCTTGCGCTTCCTGACCCTGCAACTCTGAGTTCTCCTGGGTTGGTGGTCCTGGTCCCCAAAGGGCATGTGCTCTTGTCAGAGGATATAACAGCTATGGCTGCTGCCAGGGCCCCTTGGACTTCTTATATCTAGGGACCAGCAGGAGAGAGGAGGCCTCAGCACCATGGCAGGGGGACGTGATCCCCATTAGCTGGACGAGGGAGGGTTGCTGTGATTCAGTGTAACCCAGGTGATCCCTCCAGGTGATCCCCCAGGTGTTCCCTGCCACTCCCTTCCCCACAGCAACTGGGATGGACAGTGACCCTGTCCAGGGTGCAGTAACCCTGACCTGAGAAGTGTATGAGCGCCCAGGGCTCAGACCTCTCGGGAGCAGCTAAGACACGAAAGCCACCTCGGTAGCAAGGTGATCGCTGAGGTTCGGGTTAGGGGAATTCAGCTGAGGAAGAGGGGAGAGGATGGGTACCAGTTTCAGTCCCAAGACCAAAGACAGCAATGGGGGCAGTACTTTGTTCCATTAAGTTTCCTTCATGAACAGGGGCCTGGGGAACCGGGGAGATGCTGCTTCCTCACCCACGTGGAGAAGCAGAGCGGTGAGGCACCAAGGGTGGGCTGTGAGGGCCATGAAAACACAGCGCTCCTGCTTTGGGAGCCCAGCTACTGCTCTTCTGGCTCCATGAACATGCTCTCACCGAGGCCACACTTCCCATGGGCCGCCCCCAACCAGTGGCTGAGCACACCGGGGGTACTGAGGCAGGGACATCTGGTGAGACACGCAGCTCCTCCAGTGGGTGGCTTTGGTTTGAAGACTCCCTATGGCCTGGCCAAACCTCTCTTGGAACTGTGCTGCAGTCTAAGACTCTTCCCACCCAATCTCCCTCCTTCCGTCCCTCCTTCCCTTCCTTCCGTCCATCTTTCCTTCCTTCCTTCCTTCCCTCTTCCCCCAGGCGTCAGGCCTGCGTCATGGTCTGAAATTTCCCCCATCTCCTGCCTCCTCTTTCTCTCTCTTCAACAAATCTCTTACACGTCTAATCCTGTCTAGAGCCGCTGCTTTGTGGACTTGAACTAATGCAAACAGAATCTCTCTTTGAGAGAAAACTTGACTTGTTTGACTTGTACTGAGAAACACACTGCTGCCCTGCTTGGGGTGAGGGTAGAACCCCAGGATGCTCAAATCAAACCAAAGGGG
Source organism: Rhinolophus sinicus (assembly GCF_057876585.1). Taxonomy (NCBI): domain Eukaryota; kingdom Metazoa; phylum Chordata; class Mammalia; order Chiroptera; family Rhinolophidae; genus Rhinolophus; species Rhinolophus sinicus. The sequence goes on from NC_142513.1 coordinate 13,277,458, forward strand.
CCCTAAAACTAACCGCTGAGGAAGGCAGGTGCTGTTAATGGAAGAGCCTTCATTCAACGGAGCTCAGAGGTACGTCTGAATCTGGGGGTTTAGGGGGAGATGTTGAGACTGAGGGAATTACAGCATGAGAGAGAATTGAGAGCAGCCTGACACTGTACAGGCCATGGGGGCAGGGATCAGAAAGAGGTCATCAGTCAGCGTGGCCAAAAGGGGACTTGGGAGCCGGAGCACGTGTCTGTGGTGGGTACCCCCTATGCCCTCCCGGGGGCCTTGTCCACCGTCCACCAATACTTTGGCAGGTGGCATCTTGAGGGAACCAGACAGGATACAGAGTTTTCCATGCGGGTTGGCAGGGAAGAAAAACAAAGGCAGTTCCTACATGAAGTGCTTAGAGACAAATAATAGTATTGGTATAGCAACCATGCTGAGCATTTTATAAGCTTTATAGCATTTAATTTTCAAAACAACTCCATAGGGATTCGTAACATATCCATTTTACACACAAGAAAACTAAAGTTCAGAGCGGGTGGATCACACGTTCACCATGACAAGTAGCTAGAGGAATTGAGATTTAAATCCAGGTCTCTTGAAGTCCAAGGTCAATGACATGAATTCTGGCAAAGTACTGACCTACTTTCAGCGGGGCAGTGGGCACAGTGTCCATGTGAAGAGGCCACAGCGGAGGTTAAGCCCAAAAGAGTACTGCCTCGTGTTATTGGCTGGCCACTGGTCACTTGTACGGTGGATACCTGTTTGGGTGGCAACCTTCTGCCATGTACTGGGGCACCATGAACCTACCACATTGGGGAATCATTTTGCAGGGCTTATGGGAAGATACAGTTCCAGCTGTGTGTGAGCAAGGTCCCCATGACGGGAACAGGCAGAAGGACGTGGCCAATGTGCTGGCTGGAATTAACCTGCTTCTCCTAGCAAGTAAGAATATGTCAAGTTCACAAGGCAGACAAAAGGGAGCAGGGAGGACGGGGTCTTCTGTGCAAAGGCATGGAAGCCCATGGTCTGGGTTCCCAAGGGAGAAGAGGAGTCCTGTGGGGTGGGGAATGACCATCTCAGGCTGACCCTTTGGGCCCAGATTCTCAGGTGGGAGCCCCACACTTTGCTGGTACATACAAATCCCGGTGATCTCCTCTGTCTTGGGTTTTCTTTCTTTTCCTCTACTGCATTCTATTTCTAATTCTGCTTAGGCCCTGGGTGCACAGTTACCCATGAAGTCTCACAAAGATGAGACATTCTGCAATCTAGGGAGAGCTGGCCTGGCGCCCTTTGCATCCCAGCCTGGGATGGCCCTCCTGCCAGGCTGTCTGCTTCACAGCCTGAGCCAGTAGAAGGCATGAGGCGCTGGGAAGACTCAGGCACCACAGGCAGAGGCGTGGATCCTCTAGCTTGTCTGTGGGAAAAGGCTCGCAACTATCACCGGTGCGATGAAATCCTCAACGGAAGCATATAGAAACACAAGCGACAGGTCCGCGTGTCCTAAAAACATTGCAGAATTTGGGACTCGGCTGAGGATGATGGCTGTGTGACGGATCCGAGCAGGATCAGAATCCCCTGGAAAGCGGGTTCAACATAGGGGGAGGTTTCGATGGGGTGTGAGAATCTGCGTCTCACAAGTTCCCAGCGGACACGGATGCTGCTGGCTTTAGGACCTCATTTTAGACACAGATACTGCTGGCCCCCACCCTCCTCAGATTGATTCCTGGGAATGTTGGTTGCCAAAGGCTCACAGCTGTCTTTTTCCAAGAACTGCCCTCAGCCAATGGCAGCAGTCTTGCCTAGGAAGTTACGCACGGGCCACACCCCCACACCCTGCCTGCCTGTCAGCAATGATTGACTCACACCGTACACCGGGGTACAAATGCCAGCAACTCAGTGGTCTAATTCATGCTTGAGAGCTCCCTGTGGGACCAGGCCGACAGACCTCCCACGAGCATGGATCTGAACACCATCTGCACTATCTCACTTACTCCTCACATAGCCCCATGAGGAAACTGTGACACATGCAGCTAGCTGTCTGGCCCCAGAGCACACCCTCCTAACCCACTGGGCTCTCCAGACCTATGGCTCTGATCTACCACCCTAGTGACAACAACCCCCTGCAGGGCCCATCCGGGAACCCCTTTAGAGCTGCTCTCTTTTGATTTTTCCACAACTCCCTGGGGCAATCTGGGCTTTGTCCAATCAACATATGAAAGAGGTGAGTCTGGGAGGAAAGTGACGCCCTACACAGTGGTGGCAGAGACCTGACACAAACCCAGGTTTCCTGACTCAGATCTCTCTATCAGTTTCTGGGGTGACAGGACGAACTAGCAATGGCTTATTCAGGGGAGATTCCTCAGGGCTCCAGATTCCCCACCACAGCTCCATCCAACAGACACAGCCCAGGGATAGGCTCGAACTACTCACCCAAATTCCTTTCCTTTTTCCTTGCAACCAAGAGTTTGGAGAAACAGCCACTGAGGCTAACATTTTTGCTTCTCCCACCTAACTGTCTCCCTAAGAGCTCTGACCACCCCACACTGGATGGAGCGACAAGAGCGAGAGTCCCACCTCCCAGTTCAGAGGTCTGGGGCAGGCAGTTGGGGCGAGGGGTGCTCTGTACCATCCTGAGGGCATAAAACGCTTGCGCGCAAGACTGCGAGACCCTCATCCTGCTCCACAACTTTCTAGCTGTGTGTCTCTGGACAAGCCACTTGCCCTGAGTCTCAGGTACACATCTGTAACTGAGGATTATTCCATTTCCCTCCCAAGTCGGTGGGAGGGTTAGATGAGATGGACGGCACTGTAACACGGAACAGGCTACAGGGTCCCCACTGGCTTTCTCGCCAACAGTGATATAATGGCTCTCGACAGCTTGTGAAGTCTTTACATAGGCAGCATTTATTTCTCATTCATTCATTCATTCATTCAGTCAACAAAGTCTTAGCAGGCCCCTGCTACATTCTCCACACAAAGCTAAGCACCAGGAGTATTTCATTAGCACATTTGCTTCTAAGAACCACCCTGTGGGGTAGATAGCATCAGCTCCACCTTATGTGAGGCTCAGAGAGGGACAGCAACACCCAAGACCAGCCCATCAGGGCAGAACAGGAATCCCGGGACTCCAGAATCCCACTTAAGTGCTATGGCTTGGACCCCAGGCTGCCAACACCACAGCCGGAGCCACGGCCCAACCCTGCCGGTATGCTGAAATCTCTCCACGAAATGCTCCGGGCCCAACGCTGCACTGACACTCTTCTGGAGCTTTCGTATTTAGATGAGTTTTATTTGTCTTGCTGCCTCCTATTAGGAAGACTCTGAGTTCTAAATGGACAAAGCCTCAAGATGAGAGAAAGAGCATCTGAGACTGACTTTTTATTATCCAGCCAGAGCAGAGGGAAAATGACTCCAATAGATCTCAAGTTTTATGTGCTCCAGACACTCCGCGGAGCCAGAGATGGCTTCTCAGCAATGTCGACGGTACATTAAAAGCTCATTTTCCCAAACATGGTACTGAATATGCAGTCGGAGGAAAGAGCTATTACACCGGGTAATATCGAAGCCGCAGCTGACGAATGTTGCCGTGATTTTTCCTGAATTCTCCCTCCTGACTCGGGAGCAGGTCTCAAAGGGAGAGGTACTCTGCCGAGCTTGGCTTCTTGCCCGGAATGGAAGTTAAATGTCTGGCCTTCGCACCCTTGGCGGGCAGAGGGTCAGGGCTCCCATCACCAAGGAGCCGAGCAGGGGGTTGAGAGCATAGGCACCAGGGGGCGCCTAAGCTATCATAAAACATCACAAACTGCTCTGCCAATCCCAGCAGAAGGGGTGGTGGTGACTGAGCCTGAACAGGCCAGTCCAGGCAAGTGTGAAGTTTCCTCCTTGCAGGCTTCTAGGCACAGCCCTAAGGTCACCACCTACAGGAAGCCGTCCCTGCTACCACTCTACTCTGAGCTCCTCAGTACTCACCTATTCCTTGTTCTAAGCTAGCATCTCACACTTCATGCTGTGGTTACTTATGAACGTGAATGACTTGACTCCGAGTCAGATAGATAAAGTGGGTCTCAACTCTGGCTCGCTCACTCCCTTGCTCATTTATTTACTTGTTCATTTGAAGACTGTACAGGTTAGATATTGAGTAGACGGGCTGAGGAATCAGCCTTCCTGGGTTCGAATCTTAGTGCCACCATGATAGTTGTGTAGCCAAGTGGTTTACCTCCCCATGCCTCTGTTTTCTCATCTGTGAAATGGGAACAATGATAGTATCTGCTTCTCAGGGTGAAGGATTAAATACGATACAAATATAAAGGGCTTACTTGGGTGCAAACACATACAAATGCTAAATAAATGTTATTCGCAGATTACAGGGGCAGATAATCCATCCATTCGTTTAGGAAAAGTTCACTGAGAGGATATGGGGTCAAACAAGATGTGGTCCTTGGTCTCCAAAGGTGAAGAGAAGGAAACTGTGACCACAGGGAGCATGGGCAGTGCTGCAAGGGGCTGGCCATAATGGTTGTATTCTTGGAGACACTTCACATCAGGGAGCTGCTAGCTCTTGCCTGGCATGGGGTTTGTGAGCTTAAATGAGACAGCCTGAGGGAGAGCCAAGAGGACACCAAGATCATGGCTGCTCTTACCTGTCCCTCTCCCCCAAGCTATGAGCACCCCAGGGCATCTTAAGACCTCCGTGGCTTAGGGAGTACTCTGCATGCAACCTCGATTCACCTGGGGAACGAGCACTGGCCTTGGAGTCAGAGGCCTGGGTTCAGATTCTAGCTCTACCCGTTTCCTTGCCGTGTGACCTTGGACAAGTCATTTCTCTTCTCCCATTCGTTCAGTCCATAAACAGACATTGAGATAATCTGCTAGCCAGGCCCTCTGCCAGAAACTGATGCCAGAAAAAGGCGTAAAGCACAGACCCAGCCTCCAGGCTGTCCCAGGCTGCGAGCACAGACAGGCCTCTGAAGGGACAGCCACCTATTGTCATGCATTCAGACTGATCCCACCTTTATTTAAGTTTCTGATTTACTGTTCATCTTTTTTTTTTTTTGCAGTAATTTGGATTTTTAAAAATATTACGTGAAAATATTATTTACTTAGCTCACTGAGGTTTTGCGCATTCTCTTCAAGTTTGTGGTTAAGGCCAGTGCCTCACTTGCCTCTCACCCTGCTCCCAGCCCAGAGTACCCAGAGAGCCTTAGAGAAAAGAGGACTTCTGAACTGGGTCCTAACGCAGGAATAGGAGTTCACCAAGTGGACACGGGGGAAGAGCCTTTGAAGGAGAGGGAACAGCAGGCAGTGGTCAAGTGGGGGTGATTTTGGCCTCCAGGGGACATTTGACAATGACCGGAGACATTTTAAATTTTGATTTTGCCTGAGGGAGTGCTATTAGAGGCCATGAATAGTGGGTAGAGGCCGGGGATGCTGTTGGACATTGTACAACGCACAGGACAGCCCCCCACACCAGAGAATTATCCCACCCAGAATGTCGGCAGTGCTAAGCTAAGAAACCCTACATGAAAGCACAAACGTGTGAAACCTCATAGCATCCGGCTACCTTGGGATGATTCCTTAGCTTCTCTAAGCCTCAGTGTCTGAATCTGAAAAATGGGGATAATAACGGTCCCTATTTAAGCAGGCAGTTGAAAGGAGGTAAGGGCACCAAGTCTATACACAGCAGGTGCTCAATAAATGTCTATGTCCCCCTCCTTTGCCACTTTGAACACACTTCAAACTTTAGCGCAAACAGTTCTCAAAAGACACAGCATCCCTGAGTTGCAAAGAAAACTGGGACACGGAAAAGAATACATTTTGTTCTTTTCAGACCTTTCTCTGAGTGAAAACCATGAGTCTTATCTCTCAACAAACGTGAGCCTGTTCACAGAGCACTAGGCTCTGTGTGTCGGCTTATCACTGGCCTGAGTTTTAACAGGGAGTGAATTTTTATGACCGAGTTATAAACCTTTGCAAAAACCATTTTTAAACTAAAAAACGCTGACAGGTTCTTAACTACTATAGCTGCTAAATTAAGCATGAGGGGTGGGGTAAGGAGGGGAGTGTGAAAGAAAACAAAAGTGGCCCTAAAAGAGTTAGTGGAGGTAAAATAATGTTCATTAAAAATAGAAAAACAAACACACAAAAAAAATCTTTTGTGTTCAACTTCACACTCGTACATCATAATGTTCCAGTAAAAGGCCATTTCCCCCTGAGATAATAAAAGAATTGAATTTTTCCTTATCGGTCATCTATTTTTCTAGCTGAAGCTATTACTCCCGCTCTGGGGTTGCTAGGCAACAAGAAATATTAATAGCAGCTTTTATTAGCTTAGCTTTTGCAGCCGAGTACCAGAATGAGAAAATGGGAAACATAAATGTGTTACATAAATCTTTCAACCTTTCAGAGCTGGTGTTAGTCTCTGTTTTCATAATGATTTATTGAAGTGATGGTTCATTTATGAGAAAAAGGAGTGCAGGATAAGAAAACGGAGCAGTCCCCTGCAGGAGTGTTTGAAAATAAATAATTATAGCAGGGGAGCAAAAGCTGTTTAAAGCCATTTTTCTGAGTTTTATAAAATGTAAAAAGACATATTTCTTTCGCTTACTGCCTCTGAAAAACGGCGGGGGAGGGAGTCTCATCCAGACTCTGCTGAATATAAAGAAACCTCTGGGCTCCTGGTTACCCCCATTTAGGACCCTCAGGAGCCCGTTTGGGAAATTAGCATCCCCGCTCCTAACCCCAGAGGGAAATGAGACATGGCACCCAGGAAAAGCCCAAGCTGGAAGTGCCTTGTGGACCCCCTGCTTTTACCAAGACGGATCCTGCCCCTGGGTCATGCAGCCAAGAAGAGTTCGGTTTGGGACCCTCTCTTTTTTGGCAAGCAATGGAACTGTCACTTTGATATTGCTCTTAAGCTCTGAGTCCTGACTGAGGTCCTGGGGTGATTAACATGCCCTCCCCCTGCCCAAGCCCCCAGATGGGGCCCTCTCCCACCCCAGCCACCTCAGTGTCTGATCCACCCCTGACACTCACCTCTTGGATCAGGCCCTGTCAGTGAGCCAGCCTGCCCACTGCCCCAGAATAGCCAGCCCCCAGCAGGTCAGGCAGGACAAACGTAGATATGAGGCTGACGCCACCCAAACCCCATCAGTAAAATGGATAAATTAATAGAGTAGCTTACATTTATTGAATGCCTTACATTTATTGTGTGCCAGGGCACTGGGCTGAGTACTTTTCCTACATCTGATCACTGAATCTTCATAAATTCCTATGAGGCAAGTAATATCACCTCCATTTTACAGATGAAGAAACTGAGGCTCAGGAGAGATTGCTCTGAGACACAGGGTATAGGATAACAAATGGTTTTGAACTTAGGTCAGCCTAACCCCAGAGCCCGCATTCCTAAGTACTATGTGATGCTACATGTCAAGAAAACAAACAAACAAAAAAAACACACAAAAAAACCCAAAATCTATCACGATAGATTACAAATCGGCCAAAAATTCCTGCTCTCCCTGCCACATCCTTCCACTGTGACTCTGCCGTTTCTCTATTCAAGAGGTGGCGTCTATTTCTCTACCCCTTGTATCTGGGCTTGGCTATGTGACTTGGCTGATGGGACATTAGCAAATATGATGAAAGTAGAGGTTTGAAAAGCACTTGCATGTTGGGCCCTCCCCTTTTTTGATGCTCTTGGAAACCCTGTGATCGCAGCCATGTGAAGAAGCCCAGACCACCATGTGATCACAGACCTGTGGCTAAGTCACCCACATTGGCACCAACCGACATTGGGCCAACTGCCGAGATGCAAACAAGGCCATCTTACACCACACAGCCCCAGCCAAGCTGCAAGCTGACCCCAGAAATGAGCCAAGCCAGTCAAGGTCAAAGACCTGCCTACCTTGATGACCCACAGAATCATGAGAAATAGTAACAGTTAATTGTTTGCTTTAAGCCACGAAGTGTTGGGTGGTTTGTTACACAGCAAAAACTAACTGATACACTCATAAAAACAAAACAAAAAACAAATTATGCATTAAGAGCAATACAATGAATAGGTTGGACTGGGGGTGGGGGGTGTCTGCATTGCCCCCCAAAGGTTGGGAGGGTCTTTGGTCCCTTTACCTCAGACTTGGGAAGGGCTTCCCTGCATCTCAATTTGTCAGAATCAAACAGAGATAGACCAAGTCTCCAGGGGGGAGGAGGGATGGGGCAGGGAAGGGAAGAGGAGAGAGAGAGAGAGGAGATTGGAGGAGAAAAGTAGAGAACAAAAGAAGGGGATAGGTCTTAGGGGAGATATTAAAGACCGCCCAGAGTCAATAAACAGGCTCTGCCCCTGAGCTCTGAGCCCTGTCCCGAGGCTCCAAACCCTAACCCAGGGCTGCAAGCTCTCTCATGGGAACCATCTCTAAAGCACGGGCTGAAGTGGCAACTAAGGTATTGCCTACTCCCCTCCCCCACAGCCCATCCCAGGATATTAGCCTGGAAAGAGCCTTCACATGGTGTGTGTGTGTGTGTCGGGGGAGGGGAGGGTCCCTGGGCCATGGCCCCTAGTCCTCTCCATGTGGGGAGAACTATTCCTGGCAAGATGCTTTAGGATAGGGACCTAAAGCACAAAGAATGTAAAACTACCAGGCCAGCACTTAGGATTTTGATCCAAGTTAATAAGAGTTGAATGCCCCACGCCAATGGCATGTGTGGTAGTGGTAGTGGTGGGTCTATCCACCTCAAACCTATACACTTGTCCAGTGTTTCATGGCTCACAAAGCAATTCTTCCTGTTTCCCTATTTGTGAGTTCGCCAGAGCTAGAATCCCAACTCCCATTCCACAGATGGGAAAACTGAGGCTGGGAGAGACGTGACTTGTCCAAGGTCCCAGAGAAAGCAAAAAAGAGTCAAAGCGGAAAGAGAATGCTTGAACGACAGCTGTGTACACCCCCTGCACTAATAACAGAGACCGGCACAAAGCTTCATGGCTTACCTCATTTGGCTTAGGGGAGCCCCGACATCCTGAATCACCAGAACCCATGGCTGGTGTGGGGAGAGCTTTGCCAGAACTCATTTCCCGTCAGAGCCCATGTCCACCTGCCCAGGGCTGTCCTAGAACTTTCTCTGGTCTTGCCAAAGGTGCAGGTTCCCTGGGAACTGGTCTGAGAGCATCAAGCTTTGTCCCTTCCCAGGGTAATTCCTCTCCTGGGTAAACCAGGACCCTAAGAGCGAACATTTACCAAGGACGACTCCAAAATAAATTATTTCAGACTTACCAGAGGCTGCTTAATAAATTCCACTCTTCTAGTTTCTTTGGGTATTTTAGAAGCTGATTTATACATACAATATCTCTCTCAAAATGAGACAATCAACACAGGATAAAATTATTGAGTTATGAAAATAGGGGTCAGATGGAGGTGCAGTGCTTTAAATTAAACCGGCAAAATATATCTTTCATACTAAATTGACTCTTTTTGTCTTGGAAATGAATGTTTAATCAGTTAAGACGCTGAAATCGAGGGAGAAGCCTTAAGCATATTTAATTTTGTAAAAGGGGCCCAGTTCCACTACTGTACAGGGTTCCGGCGAGCAGCCATACGTTTAAAGCAGAAGGGCTGACACCAGTGCATGTCAGGACCCCCCACCCCCGCCCCGGGGAGCTGGGGCAGACCAGAAGGAACTGGTGGCCTCTGGGATCAGAGCCACGGGGCTTGGCATTAAGGAGATGGCTGTCAAACGCTTTGGGCTCTCCAGGGACAGCATCCTTCACACATCCCAGTCTGTGCCAACAGCATCTGTGGCATCCGTGGCCATGGGGCATCATCCTCTATGCCACCTATAACCCTGCAGCCCAGCTGCTCCAGCCCTTGAGCACCTGGTAAAACCGAGGGGTGCATGGTAGGTGACAGAGCTGGCCTTGAATCCTGGTTTTGTAACTTAATAGCTGTGTGACATTCATTCATTCATTCATTCATGAAGTACTTGTAGAACCTACTACGTGTCAGGCCTTCGCTTCCTAAAGGTGCCTCTTCTGGGCGCACATAGCACCATAGACCGAGCTTATCAGAGCATTTATTACATTTTCAGGAAAGGAGCCTTCACCTGTCTCTCCACCTGCACTAGGAGTTCTTCACAGGCATCTTGCAGATCCAGGGTTCAGAACAAGCCTGGTACTTAGTTGGTGCTCAGTAAAGGCTGTTGCACAGATGGTCACTGTGGTAGATTAAAAAATGGCCCCCCAACGATATCAGGTTTTTATCCCTGGAACCTGCAAATGTTACTATATTTTGGGAGCAGTCTTTGCAGCCGTGATTAAGTTATGGCTTTTGAGATGGAGAGATTATCCTGAATTATCCCCAAATGCCCAATAAATGCCATCACAAGCATCCTTATGAAAAAGGCAGAGGCAGATTTCTCTGACAGAAGAGAAGGTGACGTGAAGACAGGCAGAGAATAGCATATGATGCGTCTACAAGCCAAGGACAGCCAACAACCCCTAAAAGCTAGAAGTAGCAGGGGACATATTGTCCCCAGGGCTTCTGAAAGAAACTCACGCCTCCTGACGTGGGCCCAGTGATACTGACTTCAGTGTCTAGCGTCTGGTGCTGAGAGACACTTTCTGGTTGTTTAAAGCCCCCAAGTGTGGGGCGATTTCTTACAGCAACCACAGGAAACTAATGCAGTCACCTACCTGCGCTGAGCACCCATTTCCTTGTGACAGTCGTATCTGCCACACTCGCTTCTGGGGAGCATTATGTGAGAGAACATTTGGAAAGCCCTCCGCATGGTGCTTCATACCTCACAGGCGATGACGCAATTTCCAGCATCCCCCACATAACATGCACATCCAGACACACACAGACACACACCTGCGTCCGGCAGCTCAGACAAATTTTAAAAATTTGTCTTTAAGGGCAAATTTGTCTTTGTGTCTCTTCACCAAGATAGTCCCGATGGATGGACATGATCTTATCTGGTTTCCCAGTTGGTCTGGTAGCCCTTCCCTGGGTAAAACCATTTGGTTTATCTTTCATTATAGAACGAGGGAATATAAAACACAGCGGGCCCTTGAAAACTCTGACTAGTGAAAGAATTAAAGCTATCTGAATTTGTGAAGCATCTTTAACATGAGTTCATTTTAAAGAAATCTGGAAAATGACTGCAAAGTGCCTATTTGGACTGAGCCCAATAAAAGCATTTCCTAGAAGGAGGAGCTGGGCGGGGGCTGGGGGGTCACCTTTGATAAACAGATAACATCCTTTGCAATTATCAGACCTATTATAACAAGTTGGCCCTAAAAGTTACCTGAGAGTCTCCGCTATCTGTTCCTTCAGCTAAATGAGACTTAACTAAAAAATACTGCCATTTGGTTACAGTGGGAATTCATTTTTATTACTAATAATAACAGTCACAAATATTCCCCGACTGTTTACTCAGTGCCAGATATTTGTGAAGACTTTACATATATTATCTCAGATACACTTCACCACGACCCAGACGTGGGTGCTGGTATGATTCCAAGACAAGGGAACTGAAGCTTGAGAGCTGGAGCTGTGATCTAAGGCAGGTCCAAGGGACGCCAGCGCCCACACCCTGACCACTGCACCACACGGCCACCGCTCATCACCAGCACCAAAGGCCAGTCATGCCCTGGCTTGTGTTAGCAAAAATCACAAACTGCGACAGACGGTCTGTTGGAGGGACGCTTTCATTAGGAAAGCAGCCGGGCAAGCAGCTAAGGTATAAGCATTCTAACAAAGTGGAATTAAAACCATATGCTGTGGTGTCTGCTGCAGAGAGAAGAGGAAGCTGAGGGTCTGCATTATTGATGGACTCAGAGAAAAGTATCCCTCAAGAAATGGAGCGTCAACTTCCATTTGAGCTCTTTAGTCTGACCCTGAACATCATAAAATGCGGCTCAACTGCGGACTTCCTCCCCGCCCCACCTCTCCTTTTATGTCTCACCTAGCTTAAAAAAAAAAAAAAAAAGTGATGTAGCTTACAAAAATGTATAGAATATACCAGATTTTTTTTTAAGCAAGGTAATTTGGTGGTGATAAGAGAAAACAATAAACAAATAAAATGCAGTCAAGATTATTAGATTATCGACTGTATCCTGTAGGTCCCAGCATCTGCTGGAATTGGGCCACAAATTTGGCTGTGGCCTCTGAACAGTGTCTGCAGAGAGAAACAGGACCCACTCAACATCATGTAATCCTTATAGGAAATCAACACAGCGGCACCTCCTCCCCTGCCACGGGCGTGTCTGTGACCCAAGCTGACAAAATGGAGAACTGATTCGTCCTGGACACCGCGGTTGGTCCAGCCATGCTCCATCATGGTCCTTCCTGGAAGACCAAAACTGCCACCCGCCAGAGACAGCAGGGAAGGTGTTGGCTGCCACTAGCCATCATGCCTGCTGTGTGAAAATGGGGATGGGACAGGGACGTCCTGGATCCAGCCGTGTCTGAAACCCTTTGTCCACTCGTGGGCATTGCAATCTTTTTGGCTTAAGCTAATTTCAGTTTGGTTCCTATCACTTAGGAATGAACTTAGAATTCTGACTAGTATATATTAACTGTGAGTAAAAAAAAAAAAAAGCAAAAATAAATCACAGATATTGGGGAGAAATACTAGAACTCCCTTAAGAAGCTTTGTCTATTATACAAAAAACAAAAAACAAAAAACAAAAAAAAACAAAAAAGAAAGGAAAAGAAAGAAAAAAATGCTCTGCTGGTTTCCTATAGGTCTGATTGTTCACATCAGCCATTTACGCTAAAAAAAATCATACCTCTCCTTAGCATGGGACTCAGAACCCTTAAAATCCAGGATCTTTTCTTCCTCCTTGGCTCCAGGTCCTTCCTCTCCAGTTTGATAAAAAGAATAAACCACATCCCGTTCCCAAGTCTGACAGGAGCCTCCTGCCTCCTGCATTTGTTGCCCCAGCCTAGAAGGTCCTTCCCTGCCCTCATCTGCCTGGAAAATCTTTACCTAACCTGCAAACTTTCACTCAGGAATCCCCCTCGTCCCTGGCAGCTTAAACAAGACATGCTATTTTAAAAATAAATATGATTCTATTTATATGAAATGTCCAGAATAGGCAAATATACAGAGACAGAAAGTAGATTAGTGATTGCCTAGGGTCGGTGTGTGGGGGGTTGGGAATGATGACTAAAGGGTACAGAGTGTCTTTTTGGGGTGATGACCATGTTCTGAAATAAGAACATACTGATGGTCACACACCACTCTGTGAATATCCTAAAAGATACTGAATTGTAAACGTTACCTGGGTGAATTATATGGCATAGGAATTAGGTCAATACTAAAACAAACAACACCAAGATATTATAAACAGAGCTCTGGAAGTCAGCAGTGTGAAGACATCAACTTCCCTCCATCCCCATGCTCTGCAGACGCCCAGGTAAGCCACGAATCCCAGACCCTGCCCACGAGCAGAGGGTCCTCATCAAGACATTTGCCTTCCACTCCCCTCTGACACCCCTTCCCTCCGTAACTGGCAGGACCCACGGTGGGCGACCAGGACTCACCGTGGGCAGCTGTCCCGACAGCAGGTGGCTGTCCTGGGCCAGCATGTTGGACACCATGATAGCCGGGAGGTCCATGGCCTGGTAGGAGTAGGCAGGGAGCAGTCCGTTGGGTGCCAGGCTGTGGCACAGCGAGTGGTAGCTGGCTTCGTGGTCCCCCAAGTGCAGGAGGGGTGGTTCCGGGAGGTTGGGAGGGGTTATCGGGGGGATCTCATAGTCTTCGTGGCTCTCGTTCTGGCTATTGTAGGTCTAAAACATCAAAAGGGCATGTTGTCAGGGGTCAGTGTCCTATAAATGCCCCAGGCCACCAATCATAGCAACAACCAAGGGATAACAACCGCGTGGCAAAGGAAAAGAGAAGGGACGATCCCTCTGCATGGCAGACGGTCTCAAAAATGGCCCCTGATCTGGTCAGACTCCTGTCCCATCCCCAAATGGGGGCTTCCCCCCACTAGATGGTCTGTATACAAACACCTGCCCTCCTGGAGAGGGGCGAGCTCCTGCCCACCTGTTTTCCCACCAGATACAGCCACGACAGCCCACCACGAATCCATCTCCCCACACCCACCCATCTTACAGATGGAAGAACTACTCAGATCCGAGAAGGAAGGCAAGTCATCCAAGGTTAACAGAACAGTTGGGAACAGAATGCAGTGTCCTGCCTCCCTGCCTGGTGGCTTTCCAGGGCAGCTGAACGGCTTTCTCGTATGAACTCCCAACACCCAAGCGCAATCACTTCCTCTCCTGGTCTTTGTCCTCTGGGCAAACGGTACAAACATTCCCCTAGGGGCATAAGCCAGGAGACATACTAGAAACCTTTCTTTCTCATATTTATTAATTTTTCCCACCTCAGGGCCCTGACCAGGAGGCTCCAATACAATGTTGAATAGAAATGGTGAGCGTTCCCTCTGCGGGAATCCTCTGCCCCCCACACGCTCCCCCTTCATCTGGCTCATTCCTACTCACCCCTCAGCAATAGGTGTGGTTTAAATGTCTCCCCTGGTACTCTCTAGAGTGACTAGATCCCATTAGACACCCCCGGTTACCTTGCATTTCTCCTTGGAAGTACTCATTGACCTTGCACTTAACTAAATTCTTGTATAATTATTTGTTTAATGTTTAATGTGAATTCTGCTAGGATGGCCCTTGTATGTCCCGTTTTCTAGAACATGGCACAAAGTAAGAGCTCAAAAATAAATAGTTGAATGGATGGATGAGCTGGGCCCTAGGGCAGACGCCATAAGCAGCATCTCAGCCTCTCACTCAACTTTGGTGACTGCCCTGGAGATGGGGGTGAGGGTTCCCGTTGTTCAGGAGGCAGTGTGGTGCAAGTGGTTAAGAGTCAGAGAGCTTGGGTTTGAATTCTGGCTCTTCCCTGTACGAGCTGTGTGACTTTGGGCACACTACTTAACCTGTCTGTGCCTGTTTCTTCACATGTAAAAAAAGGGTAATAACAATACATATACAGAATTGCTATAAAGGGTAAACGAATCAATACGTGCAAATTGCTCAGGACACTGCCTGGCACACAGCCAGCGCTCTCGGTGTTGGTGGTAATTGCTGTCGTCGTTATCTTTGCTGGGAGTTTCGGAGACATTAATGAACTTCCCCAAGGGCACAGAGCAAGCCAACAGCAGCTCAGGCACTCAGTATCCTCACTCGTTTTCCCCACTGTGAATGTTCCTAACTCCTCACAACACAGATCTGTGCCCTGTGGGGTGATGTCTGTCTTCAGCCTGACCCCCGAGACGGGCTGGGGGCTGATTGCCTTTAGATGGGACTCAGTCATGGGCATCCTATCACCCCAGAAAGCAGACTCCCAGGAAACCTCCTTCAGACCCTTGCGCATCCTACAGCAAGACTCGCCTCCTCTCTTTGCCCCGCCCCCCTCAGCCCATTGGCTGTGCTCTCCCCGTAGTATCATTCCCTCCTGAAATTATTTCTGATTCTTTGTTTACCTTCTGCTTGTATCCCCTCCCCCCAGACCCCAGGCTCCAGGAGGGCACGGGTTAAGGCTGTCTTGTAACCAATGCCTGGCACATAGTAGGTATTCAGTTAGAAAGTGATGAATGAGCATATGAAATGGGGGAATGTGCCAGGCTTTAGCTTTAGACTTTACCTAGCTGTCTCCACATCTGTCCCTCCTGATAGACCATAAGCCCCTCAGTCACCTATGGTTCATGTCAGTCAACAGCCTCCTTCTTCTCTGCTCCCCCCACCCCAGCACCCAGAACAGGTGCTGACACATAGCTTGCGCCAACTGAATGCTAAATGACTACACAAGTCCATTCCTTTCACTTAAAAACCCAAACCTCAACACACTGGAACCAGCCCAAACAACCAGAAGCCTTTTGCAAAAATAAGCATATGTTGTATCAAAATATTGGAATAACACAATTATGACAATTCATTTAAAGAGGCAATTAGCACACTTAAAAATAACTAAATATGCAAACACGTACATGCCTCCTTTCGCATGCAGTCAAATCCTAAGTGCATGACACCTGAATACCAGCCCATTCTGCTATTAATTCATACTTGAGCACCTACTGTGTGCCAGGCACTGGACCCAGCTTTTCCACACACATTCTCCATTTAATCCCTATGAGTTCTGCAAAGAAGTGACTATTTTTGCAGACAAAGAAGATGAAGCTTAGAGAGTGGAGGCGTCACATAGCTACTAAGTCTTGGGTGGGATTCAATCCCAGGTCTTGTGACTCTGAATCCAGCATTTCCCACTCTGGGTCACAGGCTTCCCCTAAGTAAGAGATGGGGCTCTCAATGGTACCTAAATTTGCTCTCTGGCACCAGTGTCCTCATGAGAATGCAGAAAGACATGCCAAGTTGTAAGAGCTCTAGAAGCTAAAAGTATTAGCAAAACCTTACAGGGAAACTTCTGGAAAGAGGTGTCCCTTCCTCTCCACCTATTCTCTCTCAAACCTACTCCAATCACATTTTCATCCCACCATCCACCAAATAACCTCTGTTACTAAATCCAGTGGTCAGAGAGCAGTTCTCACCTGACCACCTTGACCTTCTCAGCAGCATTTGACATAGTTGACCAACTACCTCCTCCTGGGAATAAATTTCTTCACTTACTTTTGGAACACCACAGATTTTGGTCTTCCTAAATCCCAGGCCATGTCTCCTCCATGTCCTTTGCTGCTTCCCATTCTTTTCCCCAACCTATGAATGACTCCCCAGCTCCTGTCTCCAGCCCTGACCTCTCCCCTGAACTACAGATTCCTATAACCCACTGTTCCTTAAAACCCCTGTTTTAAGAGACATCTCAAACTTCACCTGTCCAAAAGAGAACCTGTCCATCCACGGGCTTCTCCTCCTCAACGAATGACAAGTCAGCCTTCCAGCTGCTTAGGCCACATGCCTTGGAACTCGCCTTGACTCTTCTCTTTCTCGGACATCCTACCCCAAATCTGTCAGGAAATCCTACGGGCTCCACATTCAGAATAAATACAAGACGTGACCACTGTGGTCCAAGCCATCAACCTCTTTACCCTGGATGATTGCAGGAGCCGCCTGCCTGTTTTCCCTGCCTCCCCCCTTGCTGTGGTCTCTTCTCACTCAGGGGCCAGTATTACCTGCTGAAGTGTAAGATCACGGCACCCCTCTGCTCACCACCCTCCAGTGGTCCCCTTCTCACTTAGAGTAAGAACATCATCCTTACAATGGCTACATGAACAAGTTCCCCTCCTCCCACCTCCGTCCCTCTCACCTCCCAGACATCATCTCCTACTGCTCTCTCTGTTCATGCCACTCGGGCCACACTAGGCATGCTTCCGCCTCAGAGGCTTTGAAATGGCTGTTCCCTCTCTCTAGAGCACGTTTCTCTCAAATATTCACACAGCTCATTCCTTTGCCCCTTCCACTCCCCGCCCCCCGTCTTGACTCAGACAACCCCTTCGCAATGACATCTACCCCACTGCTCGATTGAACATCGCAAACCCTTGGCCATACCCTTTTGTTTCCTTCTTGTCACTTCTCACCTTCTAACATCCTGTACCTTTTGTCGATTCATTGTGTTTATTAATTATTACCCGTCTCACCTTACTAGAATGTCAGCTCCATGAAGGAGGGTTTCCACCTGGTTTGTTCACTGCTGTAACCCCCGTTTCTTCAACAGTGCCTGGCATATAACAAGTGCTCAAAAAGTCTTTGATGAATAAATGAACGAACGAATGAACGAACCAACGAGCAAATGATCTATCTACTCACCAAATGCCAGAAGAAAAGTGGTAAGAAAATGAACGGATTGACAGACCATGAAGATTCCCCCTTCTAGAGCAGGCTTACTCTTGGCTCTGACCCAAAGGTAAGACACAGGCTGTTTGAATCAGTCCAGCATTACCCCCTTCTTGGAACTGGTGCATGAAAAACCGTAACTGACTGTCCTTCTCAGGGAGTGAGTTGTGAGGAGGGGGCATGGAGGCAAATGGCAGGGCCAGGAAGTGGGGAGGGGGGTACCAACACTCAAGGAGGTACAGCTCCCGTATCATGCAGAGATGGATGATGAGGCTGCCAGAATCACCTTGGTTTTCAACCCCTCCATTTGTGCTTCTCTTCCCAAATCAACTAAGGGATGGGAACTCAGAGCAAAGCAGTATGGCTGGGCTAAAAGGGGCATCCAGAGGAGGCTGTGAGGTTTTTCCTGCACCAATTCCAGGAAGGGAAGAATGCTGGAGTGATACAAACGACCTGTGACTTTCCCCTTGGGTCAGAGAAGGGTAAGCCTTCTCCTGGAATTCCTAGGAGGAAGGGTCTTAAGATACTGAAGGCAATGACTCCTCTAGGCAGGGGAGTAAATGGGCAAAGGGGAGGGAGTGGACAGGAAGGAATCTAAGAACACCCAATGGACCTGTTGCAAGGATAAGCTTATGTTCCATGGAATTATCAGAATAAACTCATTCGTGTACCACAATAAAATAAAATGACAAATAAATTGAAAAGTCAACCATCGGAAGTAAGATATATATATATTTATAAATATTATAAACTATATATTTATATTAATCTTAATTTATTACAAGATTAATATAAATATATTTACGCAAGACTTATAATTAATCTTAATAATATATATATTTGTATGTATAAAAATATATATTATAAATAATCCTTTCTGAAATAAGTACTCAAATCTTGAACCTAGAGAATGAAAAGTAAACCCAAGAAAGAGATTCTAGGAGTGGTAAGCTAAAAAACCACGACAGTTATCAAAATAGCTGTCCATAAGGTGACTGCAGGATTTAATGTGACAATTTCATAAGGATTCCTAAAGTAGAAGAGGGATAGGATTATAAAACTAATAATGATCACAAACTAAAAATCTGGAGGACTTCAGCTAGAATCTGTGTCTTTCTTAAAGGAGGAAATTACAGATACTGATCAGTTATTTATGTTGCAAGGAAAATATAAGTTTAAATTTATTTTTTATAATTTCCTAAAATTTATTAAGGTAAAATTTACATAACATAAATTTTACCATTTTAAAATGAACCTTTCAGTACATTCACAGTGTTTTACAACCACTACTTTGATCTAATTCCAAACCATCTTCATCACTCCGAAAGGAAACCCCGTACCCATTAAGCAATTTCTCCCTAGTCCCTTGCCCCCTCCCCCAACCACCAATCTTCATTCTGTCTCTGGATTTACCTAATCTGGATAGTTTACCTATTTGGGATACAAATGGAACCATACAATATGTGACCTTTTGTGTCTGGCTTCTTCGTTTAGCATAATGTTTCCAAGGTTCACCCTTGCTGTAGCATGTATCAGTACTTCCTTCCTTTTTATGGCCAAATAATATTCCATTGTATGTATATACCACAATTTGCTTATTCATTCATGTACTTATGGACATCTGAGCTGTTTCCATCTTTTGGCTATTGTGAATAGTGCTGCTTTGAACAAGTCTGTACAAACATTTATTGGCGTTCCTGTTTTCAATTCTTTTGGGTATATAACTAGGAGTGGAATTGCTGAGTTATGTGGTAATTGTACATTGAATTTTTGGGGGAACCGTCAAACATTTCCACAGTGGCTGCACATTTCATTCTCGCCAGCAATGTATGAGTGTTCCAATGTCTCCACATCCTCGCAGCCAACATTCAGGTTCCATTGTTTTCATTATAGCCATCCCAGTGGGTATGAGGTGGGATCTTATTGAGTTTGCATTTCCCTAATGACTAATGATACTGAGTGTCTTTTAATATTTCTTGGCCATTTGCATATCTTCTTTAGAGAAATTTCTATTCAAGTGTTTTGCCCATTTTTAAACTGGGTTGTTTATCTTTTTGTAAGAACTTATATGTTCTAATACTAGATCCTTATAAGATAGAGGATTTGCAGATATTGCTCTCCCATCCTGTAGGCTGCATTCTTACTTTCTTGATAATGTCCTTTGATGCACAACAGTTTTTAATTTTGATGAAGTCCAGTTCATCTATTTCTCTTTTGTTATTCATGCTTTTGATGTCATATCTAAGATCCATAGCCAAATCCAAGGTCAGGAGGAATTACCCTTATGTTTTCTTCAAAGAACTTATGGGTAAGCCCTGAGACTTAGGTCATGGATCCATTTTGAATTAACTTTTGTATATGGCATGAGGTCTTGTCTAACTTCATGGTTTTGCATGTGGCTATCCAGTTGTCCAAGAACTATTGGATAAAGAGACCGTTCTTTCCCCATGGGTGGTCTTAGCACCTTTGTCAAAAATCAACTGGCCATAGATATAGAGGTTTACTTCTGGATTCTTAATTGTATTTCCTTGGAATTGGTCTAAATGTCTATCTCTATGCCAGTACCACACTATTTTGACTGCTATAGCTCTGTAGAAATTCTGTAGTGTGAGTTGTCCAACTTTGCTCTTCTGTTCAAAATTATTTTTGTTATTCAAGGCTCCTTACAATTCCAAATGAATCTCAGGATCAGCTATTCCATTTCTGCCCAAAAAGGATGCTGGGAATTTGATAGAAATTGCATTGAATACGTAGATCACTTGGGTCATGTTACCAGCTTACCAACAGTAAGTCTTCCAATCCACAAACACGGATGTCTTTCCATTTATTTAGGTCTTCTTTGATTTCAGTCATACTTTGTGGTTTTCAGTGTTCCAGGCTTTTACCTCCTCAGTTAAATTTGTTCCTACATATTTTATGCTTTTGGATGCTATACCATATGGGGTTGTTTTCTTAGTTTCCTTTTGGATTGGTCATTGCTGATATATATAAACACAAGTGATTTTTGTGTATTGATCTTACACCCTGAAACTTTGCTGAATTCATTTCTTAGCTATTTGTTATAATTTTAAGGAAAAGCAGAAATTCCACATCATTGGAGGGACAAAAAAAGAAAAAAAGAAAATAGAACCTGATCAATCTGAAAAGACAAAAAGAAAATAGAAATGACCTATGAAACATGATAATAAAGAACCTTCATAAAATGACAGTACGAAGACTAAACATTAGTATTACAATAAATATTAATGATTTCAATTCCCTTATTAAAAGATAAAATTAATATTTTGATGAAAATAAATGAATACAGCATATGGCATTTATAATAGTCATGCCTAAAATAAAATGACATGGAAGGTTAAAAATAAGCAAATATATCAGGCAAATAAAAAGCAGAAGTGGAAAAATTAATAACAAATTAAGACTAATTCAAGGCAAAAAGCATTAAAGAGACCAAGAGGAATACTTAAGTTGATTTATGATACAATCCACTAAGAAGAAATGGCAGACATAAACTTTTATGTGGACTGATAAACTACAGGAATATAAAACATAAAACACAGTTAGAAGTACAAAGAGGATTTAACAAAACCATAAACATAATAAGACACTAACACATCTCTGCAAAAATGGACGAATCAGATAAAAATGAGTAAGGATAGAAGAGTTGAATAATACAATTTACCCTCTTGATTTGTTCCAATATTTAAAGAATACACATTCTTTTCAAGTGTCCATAGAACTCTTAAAACACATGACCATGTGCTACCTACACAGAGAATCTCAAAGTTTTCAAAATGTAGAAATGACATAGACCACACTCCAGGATCTAAATGCACTAACCTAGTTTTTAACAACAACAGAAACCCCCAAAGAATGTAGAGAAAGAGGGAGCAGGAAAAAAAAAATGGAGGGAGGCAGACACTCCTAAATACTTAGATGCTTTAAGAGCAATCTTGTAAATAACTTTTGGGTTAAAGAGAAAATCACAACTGAAATTACAGACAATGAAAACACTGCCTGACAAAACATGTGAGAGGTTAACCATGGAAAATTGGTAACTTTTTACCTAAATGCATGTATCAGAAGATAAGAAACACAAAATAAATGAACTCAGCACTCATCTCAAGAAACTAGCAACAGAATAACAAAATGAACCCAGAGTCACTAGAAGAAAGAGTAATAAAAGAGAAAACAAATTTTAGGTAATAGAAGGAAGAACTGGTTGCTCGAAAAGGCGAACAAAACAATAAACCAGTGACAAGGAAAAAAAACAAGCAGATGCCTGAAAAGGAATGAAAAATATATTGATTTTTTGAAAGTCATTGAGAATTCCTTTGTAAAACAGTATGAAGCTAATTTGCATAAATGTTGATCAGTTCCAGCTTAATTATGTTGTTTGAATCTTCTAAATGACTATTCATTTTCTTTTTCTGCTCGATCCACTGGTTTCTGAGAGGTATGTTAAAAATTTCCACCATGATTGTGATTTTATCCATTTCTTCTTGTATTTCTGCCCATTTTTTGCTACATATATTTTAGACCTATGTTGCTACGTATTTACAAATGAATGATTATTATATCTTCTTGGGGTGGTGTACCTTCCCTTATTCGAAGGCTACCTACTTTATTCCAGTCAATGGTTACTACAAGATTCTCCAAATGACACTTGGACCTACCCATTTCCATCGCCCACCCCACACTGTATAAGAGAAAG
Organism: Rhinolophus sinicus; assembly: GCF_057876585.1. Taxonomy (NCBI): domain Eukaryota; kingdom Metazoa; phylum Chordata; class Mammalia; order Chiroptera; family Rhinolophidae; genus Rhinolophus; species Rhinolophus sinicus. The sequence goes on from NC_142513.1 coordinate 13,299,955, forward strand.
GCAGAAGAGTCATGGGAAGAGGCCATCGGAGCAGAGGGTGATGTGACTTTTCTCCCCCCCACCTTCAGGTCAAGTGAGAAAGGCCCCAGTATCACAGCTTCTTGGGGCTCTAAGTGCAGTGCAAAAGGAGAAGTGGCACCTCATTCCCTGGTGATGCCTGGTGACAAAGAGCTCTCAGGGGGACACACCTGTGTCCCCAGAGTTGAGAAGCTTAGGAGGACTCGTCACTGGAAGGTTTTGGAAGATGGGAGGATAGCTGGAGCTGCCTGAAATGGCAGGGCCAGGGGAGACAATAGGGAGAGAGACAGAGAGACAGAGATAGAGATAGAGATATAGAGATACAAGGATTGAGAGCAATCTGCATGTAAGTACGTGGGTTGGCAAACCAGGATGCATGAGTGTCCGAGGGCAAGTGAAAGCTAAGGAAGGCAGCCAGCTGGAGGCATCTAAAGGGTTCCACCCATGACAGTAGCCTCACGGAGCAGGGGCACCTCAGCAGCAGGAGGCATATCAACAGGTGTGCTGGCTGCAGAGCAGGTCAGAAGAGATGAGCTGCAGAGTGAATCCCCAGCTCAGTGTGCCTCATGGAAAAGTGCCAGCACGTGAAAATCTGCTGTAACAGCGGGCATGGACAGCAGGACATGAACACTACCAGTCAGCAGAATGTTTGACCCTCCTCCTCCAATGCCACCTCACCCTGTCCTGATTCCGGAGACTCCAGCAGCAGCAAAGGAAATGGGAGTGGAGGGAGCAGTAACAGACCACCCCCTGCTCCCCCCGACCCCACCACTGCCGTGAGCCAGGGAGGAAAGGACATGGAACGGACCGCTGCTTTCTTGTCCTGCCTGCTGAGTAACGCTGAGTGACAGCTGCAACACCTTATGTTGACACAGGACTTTTGGGTTCCAAATGCTTTTACGTATTTCAAATATTTTCCTCCCAAAGCTTGAAGATTTTTGGAGTTCAAAATCAGTGCTTACTGTTTTTTTGATCTGCAGAAAGAATGTTGGCTTTGCAGTTAGACTGACCTGGAGGAATTCCAGTCCCGCCACTTACTGGCTGAGGGACCTTTGGCAATGGATCCCAACTGCTTACTCCGGAGTGCCCTTATCTACGAAACCCCACCTAACAGCTGAGAGAATTATACAGGGAAACAGATGTGAAAACACATGAACAGAAAGTCAACACCGTCCCCACCTCCCGGCCCGAGGAGGGAAAAAACAGACCGCAGGTGGTAAGCAGAACAAGTGTTAAATATCTTTTCCATTTTGGAAACTGAGGTTCAAAAAGGCAAAATGACTTATCCAAAGTCACACGAATAGCATTTATGGAAACAAGAACAAGAAGCCCTGACTGTCTGAAGCTAACTCGTGCTCTACCATTATTCACATCCCCTGCCCCCCGACATACACATTAATCCTGATCAGCCCAACAGAGTCCTGGTTGATGCCTCTTGTCCCAGGATAATTTTTTTTTTATCACTTTTTTTTTTTTTTTTAGTATGCTCTCTTTCACTCTAAAATCATCCTGGTTTGGACAATAAATGAAATGGCCACCCTACAATCCTACCGTTTGAAATGTAAAACCCACACTCTATTAGGACTTCTCAGCTAAAGGACTGGCATTCAGTTCAGGGTTTCCTGACTGTTTTCAATACAAGGAAAATGGTACCTCATCCAAAGCTGAAACCCCCGTCACTGTAGCAGGGCACCCAGCGCTGTAACTTCCCATGGTGTGTACAGTGATTTTTCTGAATTCAGTGGGGAATGAAACGCAATTTTGTCAGGCTTGCCTGTGTCCATAATGACCGAGTCAAATTAATCATCTTGGCTAATACCCCTGTGTCACCCATCCCAGAGATGCTTAATAGAATCTTCCTGATTCATGTCTCGCAGTGCACATCAGATCTGGAGTACTGCCGCACTTCTGAAAAATCAGTACAATTATGCCTTCTTGTTGGGCTATCATTTTCCTGGACTAAAAATGCTTCTTTAAACAAACAAATAAATAAACCCATACCCTATATAAATGAAATGGGAGTGGAAAAACACCATCCCATTAAAATTAAATGTGGATTCTGGAGGAGGTGGGGTTGGGGAATAGAATATCTTTTTAAGCCTTTATTTACAGGCGGAACCTCTGAGCGTGGCAGTCAGTGGGGATGAAGGGTGCATAAGACCCTCCTGTTGCTGGGAGGAACCTGACATGTTTGGATCAGAGCAGACAGAGGCATCATATGGGACAATGACAGCCAGTCACATTAGACAGGAGTGTTGTTCGCTAAAACTCTACCTGGAACAAACAGGATCATCCCCACGTGTTCTTGCTCAGAAAACAATCTGGGTCACTCTAAGGTTCAGGCAGCTTTCCACACGGATACACTGTGGAGGGCGTGGGATTCTGGAAACGTGAACAATTAGTGGTGGGTTTTGTCCTTTCCGAGGAAGGGAACCCGGCAGAACTGAAGGGGCAAGGCTGGGGATAAGTTAGGGCCACAGCCTTAGAGCGAGAGGAGGTGGCCTGAGCACCAGGCAATAGCCCATTTTACAGACAGGAAGCTCACTTTTCCATAAGTGGCAGAGTATCCAGCTACTTCTTTGACACTTTCCCTTGGATGTCCTAGCGGAGAAGTCAGTAAACTTTGTCTACAAAGGTCCAGGTAACACATCTTTTTGGCTTTGTGGGTCATACGGTCTCTGTCACAACTATCCATCTGACTTGTAGCATGAAAGCAGCCACGGGCAATATTTAAACTCACAAGTATAGCTGTGTTCCAATAAAACTTTGTTTTCAAACAACAAGTAGAGGGCCAAATGTGGCCCATGGGCCATAGTTTCCTGACTCCTGCCCTAGAGGTGGTTTTCCTTCCCCATAGAACTTTTACCATCTATACTTGATTTAAAAAAAAAAAAAAAACTTATTGTCTGTTCCTTTCACAATAATGTAAATTCACTGTTCGGTCACTGACTATCCAAAGGGCCAAGGATGGTGCCTTGCACATAGTAGGCCCTCAGCAAACATTTGCTGAATGAAATAATACACAAATGAATGAGAATACAGGTTTTGGACTGCTGTGTTCACTGTTATACCTCTAGCACCTAGAGCCTTGCCCAGCACACAGTAGGTACTCAGTAAATGTTTTTTAAATGAATGAATGCACAGATGAATGTATTGAAGGCTGCTGTGGCCTAAGCCTGGGTACGCTCTGCACTACCTTCCCTGTTTGCTCTAAAAAGTCAACAGAGGTCTGAAGTGGCCTTCCCCTCAGAGATGCTGCTTAGTACGAAATAATTCGAACTTGACCCCTGAGGGTCTTCTGGTTCCCTGTCCTCATCATGGAAATGCTCTTCCCATGAAGGGTTGAGTCCCAGCTCTGCCCCTGATAGGCTGTGTGACTTTGGAAAAGTCACTGCCCCTTTCTGGGCCTCAGTTACACCACCTGTGAAAAGAGGGAGACAGACCAAGGGATTTTTAAAACCAAATTTAATTCGTGTACGTGCCACTGGTTTGCAGGTACACAGCCAGACATGAGGCTGTGCGGATTTGAAAGCATTTTAAAACGATGAGTAGGCTCTCTGGTTATTTCCATGTTAAAATAGCTTCTGGAAAAAATTACATCTATTTGCAGTTTTTTTTTCTTTCTTTCTTTTCTATTTCTACCTTTTGAAAAGTACAGAAGTAGCATCGCCTAAAAATATGCCACGCCAGCTGCCTGGGGATGAAGGTGCGGAAGGAAGTTCTGACAGACTGGCCTCTGTGGCCCTGTGATACCGGGCTGAGCAGGGAAGCCCCCCAGCCCATGCTGCTCCAGAGACACAGCCCTGCTCAGACCCTTCAGGGCGGCAGCTCAGCATCAGTCTGGGACCTGAGGCCTCCTGGACCAGATCCTGCAGCGTCATCTGTCACCAGCACAGTGAGTCCACTACAGCCCCCAGACACTGCATGCTCTGGTATCACCATGCCCCTGAGTGTGCTGGACCCTCTGCCAGGGCCCCTGTCTCCCCAGGGGATGCCTACCCATCCTCCGACTGCCACAGCACCCTTCTGCCTCCCCAGGTGCTGGCACCAAGGCCTGGGTCCAGCAATCGAAGCTGCTCTGAGTAGAATGGAGCAAGGCCTCCTTCTACAGCCTGGACCCCGTGACCCCCTGAAAGTCTCATCAGGAGACTGCAACCCAGAAACCATCCACTCCCTGAGCTTTATTGATCCCCCTCTGTGAGCCAGCTTGCGCTGTCCTGCTTCTCTGCAGCTTTGTTCAAAGAACAATAATACCATTGTCAAGAATTTATATAGCACTTACCATGTGCTAGGTGCATCCCTGCCCTACGTACTTTTCACACATGAACTTATTAGTCTTCACAACGACTCTATGAGGCAAGTGCTATTATGATAACCATTCCACGGAGGAAGAAATGGGGGCACAGACATGGGAAGCTTGCTGCAAGCCACACAGTTAGGAAGGGACAGAGCCAGGGTTCCCATTCAAACGTCAAACTCGGGACCGGAATCCTGCTAACAACCCCCAGGTGAGCTCTGGAAGCAAATCGTCCTTCGGTCCAGCCTGCAGATGAGACTGCAGCCCAAATCTGCACGCTGACTGCAGCCTCACATGATCTTGGGCCAGAGGCACCCAGCTAAGCCATGCCTGGAGTTCTGACCCACAGGAACTACAAGATAATTACGATGTATACTGTTTTAAAATGTGCAAGTCAACTCATGAACCAGCAGTCTGAATGAGGCCGTGAGGCTGCCTCTCCATAACTCGAAGGGCCTGGGCTTCCTCGTGTGCAATGCTGAGCTTCTGCACTGACTCTGTCTTCGCAGGCAGCTCGGGGCTGCCTCCTCTCCTGGTCTCTGATTGCTCCCCGATGGTGGTCCTCAGGGTGGGCATGTACCTGCGCCCCACCCACACTAGGAATCCCTAATTCCTCGTAATGCTTGGGGGAGGAAGTGTGCCTCAGGTGACGCGTCTCAATCTGTAATGTGCACACAGATCACCTGGGGTCCTTGTGAAAAGGCAGGTTCTGACTTCGGAGGTCCGGGTGGGCCTGAGATGCCGCATTTCTAACAAGCTCCAGGTAATGCTACTGGTCTGTGGACCTCACAGTAGGACAGCCAGGTCGTAGGCATGAAAAGCACAGACTTTGACCCAGACAGACTGCAGTTCATATCCAGTTCTGTCACATCCCGGCTGTGGGTCCTTGACCTTTGAGAAGTGGAAAGACTTACCAAGGTCACATGATACATGAGTTACCTGGAGCCACGGACAGAACTCTGTGTTCTGACTGCCAGTCCAGATTCTCAAAACTGCAGCTCAACCCACCCTCCTGAGTTCTGGGCTTGGACACGTACAAACGCTTGTACAAATGTGTACATGCCTGTGTCTAAACGTCAGCATGTGTGCCAGGGGATTTGTGAGAGTCCTTCCTTCCTTCCTTCCTTCCTTCCTTCCTTCCTTCCTTCCTTCCTTCCTTCCTTCTTTCCTTCCTTCCTTCCTTCCCTTATTCCCTCACTCACCAGATACTAACTCAGCTTCTACTATGGGCCGGTGAAATCAACAGTCTAGAAGGGAGGCAGTCATTAAACAAACATAAATAAAAATCTCATTCGTGTGTGTGTGTGTGTGTGTGTGTGTGTGTATGTGTGTCACAACAGCCCCAAGAGCCAGCTGCTATCATTACCTCCATCTCACTGAGGAAACTGAGGCACTGAGAAGTTAAGTAACTGTAGCATCACAGAGCAACGCTGAACATGTGAAAAAGTGTACATCAGCAAGGATCCTGTGTGAGTGCGATGTGCACATATGCTCCTACTTGTGCACAAACATGTCTGTATACAAGCACGTGTGTGTGCCTGGAGGCACTTTTCCTCAGACATCTTCAAGATTTTCCACGAACATAATCAAGATTTTCTGGTCCTACAACATTGCATCACAAACACACATACGTGCATGCACACTTTTTTTTTTTTTATGTTCATGTTTTCAAACATTTCCTACAACTCTGTCCACAGAGAAGTGGGGGTGAAGGTCAGAGTCTGCAGAGCTGAGCAGATCAGGGGAACGCCACACCACCTGTTTCCCTGGGGCGAGCCACGGCTCGAGCAATTTCACAGCTCATCATCCCTTATTAAAATAATTCTTCCCCTCCCAGGAAGTTAAATAAATCGCTCAGGCTGTGATGGGCTTGTCATCCACACCCCCAGTGGGAACAGCCACCCTTGTGAGCTGATTGACACAAAGATACAAATGAGCAAATCTGGCTAGGTTCCCTTTTCCACCTGCCACGTCTCCAAACTGGAGACACTTGTACAAATACCTTGCTAATACTTTTTTATTCTTCATTGAAGCATAGGATACCAACAGAAAGTACACAAGTCTTACGTGGGCAGCTCAATGATGAATCTTCACAAAGCGAACAGACTTGTGTAAACAGGGCCCAGATGAAGAGAGAAAACCTTACCAACACCCCCGAGGTTCCTCCAGGCCCCTCACTCCCCACCCCCACCAAGGTAACCACAAGTCAGATTTCTGTCACCATAGATTAGTTTTGCCTGTTCCGGTGCTTTATGTAAATAGAATCACCCAGAATGCTCTGGGTTGATTGGTGCCTGTGTTTGTGACATTCATCCATATCATTGCATGTGGTTAACATTCACTCGCTCTCTTGCTGTCCGCTATTCCATTCTGTTAGGATATTTTGCAATCATTCCTCCAGTCTACTGCTGATGGACACTTGGATTGTTTCCCGTTTGGTGCTTTGATGAAAAGTGCTGCTATCGACATTGTTTTACGTGTCTTTTGGTGAACAGATGACCGTGTTTCTGTTGCGTGAACACCTACGAGCTGAATTACTGGGTCACAGAGCTTTAGATACTGAAACGGTTTCCCCCAGTGGTCGTGCCAGTTGGCACAGGAATGTGTGAGGGTACCCGTTCCTCCACAGCCTTGCCAACATGGGGTTGCCTGTCTTTTCCATTTCCTGCATTTTGGGGGGAGTATTAAAGACGTTTTAAAATGCCTCCCCACCCCTTCTCCTGCTCTTCCTCTCCCAGCTCTACCTCTGGCCATGGCGGACTGAGGCCAGAGGCAGGAATCAAACTACAACTGCCCCATGTTTGCGTATCACACAGATACAACCTCTAGCCACAACACAATGCCCTTGAGGGCCATCCCAGCACAGTAAACAGCTAGAAGCAGCACAGACCCATTCCAGAGACCCTGTGCTATTACAGAGAACTTTTGTAAGGTTCCCTCGAGGGGTCTTTGAAGAGAGGATCCCTCACTATGCAAAGCAAGACTTCCACGAGTCCCTTCCCCATCTTCCTCTCCAAAGCCACCGTTGCTCCCATGGTCCATCTCCCCGTCCTTCTTCACTCTGTACCCCTCCTCTCAGGGCATGCACTCCGGGGCCCCCAGGCTCCTGTGAGCTTCCCTCATCACACCCAGCTGGGTGCCCTGGGGTGTTCGTTCTGAATCTGTCACCAGCAAACAGGTCATCTCAGAGACCCACAGCACTGGCCTGACTTGAGGGCTTCTGGGCTGGATTTCTGTTTATTTGAAACACTAGCCTCATCTTATCCCTTCCACCCTAGTCCTACATAAACAATGTTCACCGAAGACGGCGCTCCCAGGCGTTTTCCTAGCTCCTTCATGATTTTGCCTCTCTAAACTGCAAATTCTAACAACAACAACAACAACAACAACAACAACAACTTTATCAACTTCCTCTCATAAGCAGCACTGGTTGCGCTGGTTACCTTATACCCACTTAACTAGTCCTATTAACTAACCTACACCCAGTTAACTAGTTTAACTAAACTACTTAACTAAACCACACCCATGTCTGATTTTCTTAATGAACCTGCAAGGGAGGTATGAACACCCCCTTTTTACAGAGGTAGAAAGGGAGGCCAAGAGAGCTTAAGTAATTTTGTCAAGGTCACACAGCAAGAACAAGGCAGAAGTAGGAGACCCCTGGAGCACAGACCTGCCACCTGAGTCCCCTGTCCTCCACGCTGGCAGGATGAAGGGTGCCAGGTGTGGCAGGGGCAACAACCTCATGACTGGATCTTTGTGCCCCATCAGAGCCATAGGCTTTGAGTATATGAGAGATGAGAAATTGCCTGTCTGGACTCCATGAAGGCCTTTCAATATTAATGAGCTGTGAATTAAGGAAGCTTGGCAAACCCAGCTGTTCCCTGAGCGCTGGGAGGGGGGGTCGAATGGAGGGGGTGGGGGAAAGTCATGCGTCTTCAACAGGCTGGAAATTATCAGGCGGTATCTTTTCTTGATTGTGTTGTGGAAGGTGGGGGTCGCATTTCTTATAACATTTTAAAAGCAAGATAGTTCCAATAGCATCTTTTCAGTTGCAACCTTTAACATAATTTGATTTGCATTAGGTAAAGTAACTGAGTGGTCTCCCCTTTGCCGATGATTCTGATGCTGCATTCGATTCCTGCCCCCACCATGTCCTGGATGGGTGACCTTGGCAAGTAGATTTTCCTTCCCCCAAATGAGTTGTTTCACCTGTAAAATGGATACTTTAATAACACTCCCTGCTAACTACCATTTGCCATATACCGAGCACTATAATAAGAACTTTGGGTATAAGTGCACCTAATGGACTCCTCCCCACATCACTTTGAGGCATTTCCAAAGACAAAATTGGGGCTCAGGAAAGTTGGTTGACTTGCCCAAGGTCACCAGGCATGAAGTGTCAAGACCAGAATTTGAGCCCAGTTCTGTCTTCTCGTGTCATGACCCTTATATCCCATCCGACCAATGGAACTTCTGTATTGTCACCAGTGGTGGTCTGGAACTTGCTCAGAGCCTCAGGGGCACCTTCAGCATGGGGACGACTCAGCCAGGTGGGGCAGATCAGTCTTTGGCCTGTTGGACAGACCACTGCCCCTTCTAGGGCCTCAGGCAAGGGGGTGGAGGAGGCCAATACCTTGGCCACAAGATGTAATCTAGACGGTCCCTCAAAGGCATCCATTCAGCCCCAATTCACAGATGCAATAACCAAGGCTCAGAGAGGGCACATAACCCACTCAAGGGCACACGGTGAAAGAGGCTGGAGAGGGCCCAACCCTGGCTCGTGACCCTCTAGAAGCTAAGGACCCGGCACCATTCTGGTAAGGTCCCCCTCTGGCTTCATTTCTAACTCGTGATCACGCATATAGTCATGAACAGATGTGTGAAACCAGGGACTGCCCAGCAAAGACCCAGGACCTACAGAAGATGCTAAGTTCAAGGCGGCTGGGAGTGGGAGAGGGGTGCCATTTTAAAGAAAATCCTTGAAATCCCATTGCCAACCCACTGCGGTTCCCTCCTCCAACCCGTAAACTTCCTGCACCATCCTCATTGTTTCCATCCCATTTAGAGAGAGTGAACGTTTCCAGGGATTCAATTTCTCTCATAATAGTTGGAAGGAAACAAAACTGTATGCTGTAAACATTCACTGCATTGTATGAAAAATATCTTTATTACAGGGGAGGTGCAATAAATGCAGACAAAGGTCCCCTCACCCCAAATCCACTCCCTAATGCCTCCATGCCTGTGTCCTCAAATATTTAAACATCTCACAGCCGGTCATCTAGAGCTTTAACATAAATATGTTTTTAGCCAGTGGAATGCACAATTAAGATTGGTGAGGTCTAAGTACCAACTCCTTCTCAGCAGTTTCTCTCAATGAAAATGAGAGGCTCGTCCATTTTTCTGAGCACATGTGTAAGGACTGATGTGGGAGAAAGCTCGTTAGTTCAGTCTGACATATACTCAATTCTTTCCATATACATAGGATGGGGTTTTCCCCCCTCCTTGCATTTTATTCTCCAGCTGCGCAATGATATTAAATTTCATCAGATTTGAACAAAATCTATGGTCTTGAAACAGTTTCCTTTAAGGCCCCTCATATTTATTCAGAATTCATGAATCATGTTCCGATAACACAACCATAATTATTTTTAAAGTGTGATGTTTGTGGCTTTAATAGGAAATGCTTGCAAAAGGCCTTTTCTCTTTGATTGTTCGTAATCTTAGCAGTAATCGCTGCTGTTCCCTGCTCTGCACCACAGCAGGCGAAACACAATTTCATTTTAATATGAATCGCGAGCTCTTCACCCAGGTTTTAATTAAAGCAATAAAAGCCATGTCATCTGTGCCCTTTACGATGTACACAGAGTCAGAGGCCAGAGTTACTAAGCCCAGAATCTTAGATTTCAACAACGGCAGGAGAGCCTTCTGCTTCCCAATGCATTTAATGGGAAGCATTTTTGTCTGTTTTAAAAAGACTCAACCACCACCTCTGTCTCTGTGCTGCAGTTTTCTCATCTGTCAAATGGGATAACAACAGTATTTACTGATAAGAGTTCACGTGAGGATGAAGTGAGACCAGCCATGGGAAATATTTAGCTCCATTGCCGAGTAAATGTCATTATCATCACCATCATCATTTAGTACTGAAAAAAGTCAAAAGACCATCTACCCTAATTAGTCATATGAGGAAACTGAGGCTCTGAGAAATACCAACACAGGAGGAGGGCATAGAGCAGAGCTGAACCTGGAACTCAGCACTCCTGGCTCTTTCGTGTTCTGGGCATCCGACACTGCCCCCTGCTGGAAAGAGTCCGTGCCTTCAAGGCCAGAAGACCAGTGTCCAGGGATTGCAGGTCTGACCCTGACCAGCTCCTGTTGTGGGGCCTCCTGGTTATACCATCGACCTACTCTTGGTCTATGCTTGATCCACGTGGTAAGAATAACAGACCGGGCATTCCTGGAGATCTATGAAGAAAGGTTGCCACACAAACACAGTGGTGTTCAGAACCAAGAGCAAGAATCCACTTAACTCAAAGTCCTTGCACGTCTCTAGTGTGGCACATTCTAGGAAGGGGCGCTGAAGGAGCAGTGGGGGGGGCATGGCCCACACTGAGTGTGGGTCCCGTCTGGCAGTGCTCATGATGGGGGTGTTCACCACGCCCCATAGGCCCTAAGGTGCCCCAAAGAGCACCTCAAGTGTAAGCCCCCTGCACCATCGTGCCCCACTGTGCAGTACCTCCCCCCTCGCAAAGAGCCACTGGGCCCTTTGGGACTCCCACTCCGAGAACAACAGGGTCCCCTGTTTCTCCGGCCACTTCTTACAACGTGCCTTCCCCTTTGTCTCCCGCCTCAGTGGGAACCTGTCTCCTCCACATGTTCTGGGGATGAGCTGTCTATCCCCCCACTGCCCACATATCTCAGGTTGAAAGGCGGGACTCACATCCTGCTCCCTCTCCACGGCCGGATCCAGACTACTGTCCATCTTTCCTACAAATCCACCCCCACCCCTCTCAGCTCCATCAGCATCCAGACGCTCATGCTGCCCATGTGTCTCCTGTTTGTCCCCTTTACCCATCGTGCTCCCAGTCTCTCGCTCTGGCTTCTAGCTTCTCATCCATTCCAGCCCAGCACCATCCTGGGTCCCTTCAGCTCCCATCAGCCTCCATGCTGATGCTGGGCTCTTGGCTCCTCAGCACCCAGGAGGTCGTTCTCCACTTGTTGTCAGCTCCATACTCCCCAGACATACCCAAGACCCCATCAATGCCCACGGCTGCTCACCTTTGAATCACCACCCCATGTCCCACTCTGTGACTAAGGTGTCCTCACCATCCAGCTCCTCCCTTGTGGACTCTCTGACCCCCAGATTCCCCTCTTTCTCTCCTTACCCAGCTTAGATTCCCCGGTCCTTCACTTCAGTCTCTCTGTGGGACACAAAGCTTGAGTGTCCTTCTGGTACCCTTGCCAGGCAAATCCCAGCCCTGGATTCACCCAACTGTCTTTCCCCATGGCACTGTCACCACACATCACATCAAATACTCTGGACCTTCTCTATCCCTCAGACCTCCAGTGCCCTGACTCTCAGCAGGTGACCAGCCCACCAACTTCTCTGAGAAGACAGATGCTGTCAGCCATCCCATCTACAAAGCCATACTCCTTTACTCCTCTGTCCCCTCTCCTGGCTAAAGCCAGAGCTTCCATCTCTGGGCAGGACCCACCCTCTCCTACCTTCTCCCCAAACTTAAACCATCAAATAACTCTTTGCTCTCTTGAACACTGAGCATCACCTTCTTCTTTGGATGCCTTCCATCAACAATTAAACATTCGAAAGACTCTCTTGCCTTAAAAATGAACATCGCTTCTAAGAAGTCCTCATGTCATTGAGCTAAGGCCCTCGCCCATGTCCTGGCCGGCAGACTTTTCACACAGCTTGTCTGTACTCACTGCTGATGTTCTCACGTCACGCTCCGTCCTCCATCCACCCTGGGGCCTGCACAACATCCCCCATGTGTCCAACCTGCTTTCTCTGTGGTCCAGGATAACTTCTTTTCTTCTAAAACCATGGGACACTTACCCACTGTTATCCCAGCCAATCCCTCCAAAGCATTTGACCCTCTCCTCATTTAAAGTGTATTTAACTTGTTGAAGTTATAATAAATCCCCATGGTTTAAAATCCCTGAAATATAAAAAGGTATAGTGAAAAGTCTCTTTTCTATCCCTGTCCACCTGGCCAGTTTCCATAACACACACACAAACACATACACATACACACACTCACAGTACAAAGCCATTGTTACTAGTTTCCATATATCCTCCCAGAGTCACTTTAATCAAATACAAGCACAAAGGAACATACATTCTTACCACCTTTTTTGCACAACTGGTAACCTATTCTCTACCTTGCTTTTCTCAGTAAGTAATGGATCTAAGGAACTCCTATATCGCTTGGGTTTCCTCATTCTTTCTTTACAGCCATTCTTCCTTTATGTACATCTCTTCCACGTGATAGATGTACATAATTTCTTTAATTCATCCCGTATTATCACATAGTTGGGTTGTTTCCAATCTTTTGCCATTATTGATACCAAAACGAATAATCTTGAATATGTCACTTCTCGTGTGTGCAAATATATCTGTGGGATATATTTCCAAAGGGGAATTGCTGTGTTAAAGGTTAATACATTCGTAATTTTGACACATGTTGCCAATTTGCCCTCCATAGGGGTCACACCAATTTACTCTCCCTTAAGTGATGTATAAAATGCCTGTTTCCCCACAGGGGCTCCAACAGCTTGTTATCAGAACTCTGGATGTTTGCCATTCTGGTAGGTGGAAAATGGTAGTTTTAATTTGTTTCTATTATGAACTATTGTAGCGTTTTTTCATATGGTTAAGATCCATTTGTATTTCTTTTTCTGTAAACTCTTGGTTCATATCTCCTGCCCACTTTTCTATCTGGTTTTTTAATTGATTTCTAGGGGCTCTTTATATATTAGGAAAACCAGTCCTTTGACTATACTGTGAGTTGATAATATTGTTGCCCAATTTTTCATTTGCCTTTTGACTTTACGTATGCTGTTTGGGCCATGCCCAAAAAAGTTGTTTTTCATTTTAATTTAAGGTCACATTTTTAAGTCCTTTCTTCTAAGACTTTGAGTCACAAAAATGTCTTTCCTACTCCGAAGTTGTAAAGTGTACCTGAATGGATTTTTTAATGGTGCCTTCATGGTTTCCTTGAGTTCATGTAAATCTTTGATTTACTTAAAGTTTATCCTTTGATAGGGAAGGGGCTGTGGTTCCACCACCACTTTCCTCCAGGTCCCTCCCTCCTCCTTGGAAAGTCTGCCATCGGCTCCTAAGACTCCACGTTCTCCTCCTACTTCTCTGGCCACAGCTTCTAAGCCTATTTCATCCTCTTCTCCTCCTCTCCTTTGCTTGCAAACGTTGGAACTCAACATTTGAGAGTCATTGATCCTCTGCTCTCCTCTTTCTGTCTGCAAGTTTCACCCTCTCAAGGTTTTCATACCTGGGGTTGGGGACTTCCAAGTTGACTTGCCTCAGGAGCTCCAGACTTTTACAACCATCTACCTACGTGGACATCGCCACTTGAATGAGCATCTCAAATGTCACATGTCCAAGTCTGACCTCCTCAAACCTGCACCTCCTCAGGCTGTCCCCAACTCAGGAAATGGTACCACCATGCTGGGAAATGAGCTCATGCTAGAAGCCTGGGGGTCACCCTTCACTCCTCCATTTCTCTCTCCTTCTACATGTCTCATTGTCAAGACCTACTAACTTCATTTCCCAAACAGACCTTAGTTCCACCCACTTATTTCCGTCTCCTCTGCCTCTATCGCAATCTAGGACACCACCACCTTTTACCTGGCCTGTTATCACAGCCTCCCGTGTGGTCTCTCTGTATCTACTCTTGCCATTGAGAGCTTCTAAAACTGCAAATTTGATTGTGCCATTCAATCTCAATCTCTCTCTTCCTCACTAACAAAGCCCAGTGAGTCGCTTTGACTAATCGAATGTGGTAGAAGGAGTCATGTGCCAGTTCTCTCTGTGTGTGTGACACACATACACACACACAGTTCTTTCAATCATTCCTAGGACAAAGCCAGAAATGGTATTTAGAGCCACGAGAGTGGAAAACTCTACTGGCAACCAGGAAGGCTGTCCTGTGGAGGTGACATCTGTGGTGCCCCTGAATGCACAAGTAGGCATTTGTTGTGTGACAATAGCTAGGGGATTTCTATCAGAGGAAACCGTGAGTACAAAGGCACAGAGGGGTAAATGCGCACAGGAGGTGAGAGAGATTCATGCAAGCAAAGCATTACTTATGGTAATAAAAACAACAGAAATAAGCCACAGCTAGCTTTATGGAACACAGGTACCTTATATACTGGCTTAGGTTAGACTCCCTTGAACTATAGCCTGAGATGTAGATTCCTACGCCGGTGACTTACTGAGAAGTTACTCAGAAAGGAGAAGGGGAGGGAAGCAGAATAGGGCAGGGGATGGAGCTGAGCAAGGATGTGGTCTCAGCTGAGTCAGCTGGAGCTCCAGGGGGACTTACAGAGTTCAGTCCCCACTTGAGACAATGTGCCTGGCCTTCTAGACCGCCCTCCATCCCTACCCCCCACTCCCACCGCCCCCATTGGTTGGTTCCCATTTGGTAGAGGCCAGTTCTCTTGAGAAGGGGCAACTGTGACTAGTTAGCAGCAACAGTGCATGAGGCAACAGCTGGACAATGGGCGCCCTGGCCTGGTGAAGGGAAACTGGGAGGCACCCACAGAACCCACAATACACACCTCACGTACCTCTCAGAACACACTTGGTGGCAGGCGTTACTTTTCCCATTTGACAGGAAGCTGACATAACTCACATAAGGTCATCTGGCTGGGATGTGGAAGAGCTGGAATTTGAATCCAGGTATGTTGAGACCCCAGCCCAGGAAGAGAGACACTTCCCAGGTCACGTAACCAGGAGATACCAACCCTTGTAACTCCTGCTCAGGGTCTGCTCCCAACAGGAGAAGAGCTGATCTCTACCAGGCCCTCTGCCCCCAACAGCTGCAAATGGGCCAGAAGCCATGCCTGAGAACTGTATCTCACCTCAGACCACCCAGACAAGTCTGGTACAAAAGAAACGCAAGGTCCAGGGAGGGGACTATAGTGACAATGTGTGAAAGCTAAGGCAGCTAAGCAGGAATTTTGTGGAGACTTGCAAAAACCAAACAATGGAGCATGCATTTGCGAAAGAAACCTCAAGCCCAAAAGAGCTGGGTTGAAAGTTTTTAAAAGGGGACACAGTTGGCTGATATATATCCCGTAGGAACCTCTGTCTCAGCTGCAGTTTCTAAATAAAGAAGATGATGTTTCAGGAGAAGGTTACATTAAAGAGCAGGTTCCCAACATGATGAAAATGGATGTTCTGGAAGCAGACGTCTTCCAGAAATGGTTCCCGGCTTACATCCAGAGCTTTGCACATAATAGATGCCCAATAAACATTTTCTGAATGGGTGAACCTTGTATTTAACTGTATTTATAAAATGTACTCTATGCCATTTAGAGGGATTATCCTCTATTGGCTATGAGACCTTCATTTTACCGCATGTGTATGTCAATCCTTCAGGAATCAGAGCAATGCAATTCCTGCAGTTGACGAGGCAGACACCATGATGGTGTATTCATGTGTGGGGGAGGGGTGTGTGGGGGGGGCGGTGTTCAAGCAACCACTCCAGGGAAAAAACTGGAAGGAAACATATAGAACTTTTGCCATTAAGGACCAGAGGCCAGTGGAGCCCCAACCAAGCCACTGGGAACTCTAAGTCCCAGAAAAGTCCAAGTTATTCTTCAAAAAAACCAGCATGAACAACATCCCACATGTTTCTCATATGTGGTCATTTGTTGAAAGACCACAGGAGTTAGCAGCCTGTCCCATCAACAGACGGAGTCTGTTTCCCCATTTCTTGACTCTAGACTGGCCCCGTGACTTGCTTTGACCAATAGAATGTGCGGGAAGTCATCACGTGCTGGTTCTCAGCCTAGACCTCAAGAGATCTTGTGCTCTTGCTGCTCTGGGAACCCTTCTCTCTCCACATGAACCTCAGGCTTGCCTGCTGGAGGACAAGAAACCATCTGGAGTAGAAGTGTCCCCCGTACCAATCAGTCCACAGCTGATGTGGCAGCTTCCTGCAGCCACGACCAGCAATGACCAGAAAAGCCACCCGGCTAAACCCAACCATGCCAACCCACGGAATTATAACTAGATAACTATCTATTGTTTGAAGACACTAAGTTTTGGGGTGCTTGTTATGCAGCAAAAGCTAACAGATACACTATAAGAAGTCTAGATTATAATCGCTAAATCTGCTCACATCAAGCTTGGCTTATGGCACCAGGTGACTTAGGCAGTCTCAGGGAATCCTGGTGTCTTCTTTATGAAGTTCTAAGTTAGGGAGCCCCTCTGATTGGTGGCACAATAGGCTTGGAAGGACCCCTGGAGAGCCCAACCACCTCGTTCCACTGTTAGGAAAACTGAAGTCAGAGAAGAAGAGCCACGTTCACTCATCACACAGATATTTCCTGCGGCGCTAGGGTCACAGCCGTGAAAAAGAGAGACTAGATCCTGCCCTCAGGGAGGTCACAGTTCAGAACGGAAATCAGATGTTAACCAAGTCATCACACATGTGTGAAGACCACCACAAACAGTGACAAATGTCGTGAAATAAAAGGACATGGTGCCGCCAGAGAGAATCACAGTGAGGAGACCTAATTGGGATTTGGGAGTCACCCAGAGCTCTCTGGGGAAGTGGCATTTAGGCTGAAGCAAGCTGGTGGCAACCTTGAGGTGGGAATGAAGAGCTCTCCACATACACAGCAAGGTAGCGTGTAGAGCTGGGTCCCAGCCGTGCAGGTCGGCACAGGTCCATGCAACAGAAAGGCAGGGGTGCCGTGGCACGTGATGCTCAGATGGTCCCAGGTCAGAGAAGGGCAGTGGCATGGCCGCTCCAGCACGAGCATCCCTGCAGTGGCGGAGGCAGGGGAGGGGGAGGGTACAGGGCCCTGCCGTGGGGCTTCTTCACTGCACTGAGACGACAGTATCTTCCCTCACTGGAGTGCTCTCTGAGGCCCATAGGCCCGTGTCTTACTCATCTATGTCCCCATAGGACTTGTCACATAGCAGGACACAAACAAGCTTCCGTTTCCCCAGCTGAAAAGTGTGAGCCTGGCCCCCCAACTTGGACCGCCGCAAACACCATGAGTACATAGACAGAGGGTGGAAATCAGAGCCAGGGACAGGCATCCCCCAGCTCCCGAAGTTTCGCAGTAGCTAGGACTCCTTGGTTTTCCATCCAGCACCCTGAGCTGCTGCCACCCTGCAGGCACCAATGCCTTATGGAACTGTCCTCCAGGTTGCCACAGTCTGCAGTGAAGACCCTCCCCAGTGACCCAGCCCGCAGTGAGGACCCTCCCCGGTGACCCAGCCTGCAGTGAGGACCCTTCCCAGTGACCCAGCCTGCAGTGAGGACCCTCCCCGGTGACCCAGCCTGCAGTGAGGACCCTCCCCGGTGACCCAGCCTGCAGTGAGGACCCTCCCCGGTGACCCAGCCTGCAGTGAGGACCCTCCCCGGTGACCCAGCCTGCAGTGAGGACCCTCCCCGGTGACCCAGCCTGCAGTGAGGACCCTCTCTGGCATTAGAGTCTGTAGTGAGGCTGTTCCCAGCTGAAAGAACCCTTAATTTTCAGAGCCCAGGCTCTCAGTGGAAAACCAGACTCCAGCCGGCATCAGGACTCCCAGAAGGCCAGGTCGGGCTGAGGTTGGGGACAGCCTTGCCCAGGGATGACTCAGCCCCCTTTACCACCAGGGAGGACTGCACAGGAAGCCTCCGCTGGGGTCCCTTGCGCCACAACCCTCCCCCGTGGCATCACACAGTCCAGATGGGCGGGAGAACTCTGAATGCTTGCCTGGGTGTGTGTGTCTCCACACCAGTGTATGTCTCCATGGCTGCTGTGTGGTGACAACAGGTTGAGAGCACCAGGGAGCGTGTGACAGCTCTACTCATGACTGCTGGAAATTCCCCCTCTGTGCATGGAGAAGGTGGGCAACCCATTTTGAGTTTTATTACGTTTTTAATGATGCCCATTTGAAGCCAATAGTAGCCAGGTAGGGGATTTACAGAGAACACGGTAGTGTTAGTTTTATTGTCCCTTTTAAGGGGACTCAACTGATGCTTTTGACCATTCTGAGAGAGAACAGTCGTGGGATGTGCCCTCCACGGTGCCCCTCTCCCACCCCCACCCCAGGAGCAGCTTGGCTCCAGCTAGCCCAAGGCTAACTGCCCACTCAGAAAGGACGGGGCACCCACCTGGCTGGTTGAGAGGAGCTCTGGGTTCCCGTCACTCATCCCCACGTAGGCACTCTCACCATCAAACTGGAACAGAGAAGGAGAGAGAAGCAGCTCTGAGTAAAACGTTCTCAAGAAGGCCCTAGGAGGAGAAAAAGCCAGAGGAGGGCAGGGGACGAAATGCACTGAGGAAAAGGGAGAAGAAGCCAGGATGGAGGCCGGATGCCCCAGTTCCCATTTCCGCAGGGCTCCCTCTAGGGTAGAGGGGGAGCCCCGATTCTGTGGCCCCTGAGGGTTAGCACCATGCATCACACTTAGGATCAAGAGAGGAAAACCTTTCTGCCCTTTATACCTTGTTCATAGATGTGGCAGGCTGCTTTGTCAGATACTGAGCTCCCCATCCCTGGAAGTATGCAAATATCCCTCTTGGCCTAAATGACATCAGACTCTCAGCTAGAGCTGGAATTCCATGTGCTGGAGGGAGGCCAAGATCTCCAGAGCTTTGGGGTCATGACAGCCTGCCCCTGATGTGCCCCCCAGGTCTTATCATCCCACCTGGCTTTGCCCCCTCACATCTGTCCCTGAGGCCACCCCTGGCCACAGAGAGTGAGGACTGTGGTAGAAACCATGTATGAGAACTCCAGGCGTGTGTCCTAAGAAGCTGCCAAGTCTGGACTCAGAAAGATTTGCCTGCAAGAGGGAGCAGGTCTGGTGGGAGAAGTGTGGGCCACTGGCTGCCCTTTGCCCTGATGTGCAACCCTGAGCTGGTGCCTGAACTTCTGAGGTTCCTCATCTGTCAAATGGGGATAATGCCCTGGTCCCCTGTCCACGGCATGTCACACTGAAACAAATAGAGCACTTGGCTCAATTCCAGTTAGTGTCCATCTTCTGAGACAGGTGTCGTAGATCACGTTCCCTAGAAGCAGAGCCCGAGACAAGGATTCACATGCATCTGGTTCCTGAGAAGTGCTCTTTATAGTGATAACATTACGGGGAGGGAAGGAGGGACGTGGGACAGGATAGTGGAAGGAGCTACGCAAGGACGTGGTCTCCGCTGGAGACCTGTTGGAGCCTGATCCCACCGGGAGCTCTGGGCAGGAACTGAACCACAGAGTTTGTCCCTGTGTGAAGCAAGAGGCCAGACTTTTGTCACCCATGTAAGTCAGCCCCTGGCTGTGGGCTGTGAGGAAACGGGGAGCAAGGTGGCCCCCTTTGACCAAGGACAGTGCTCTAGGGAATTGTGCCCACTGTGAGCCATTTGCATCCAGTGCCCACAGCAGGTGGGGGATGGGTGTGCTGGCCAGTAAATCTGGGTGGACCACCAATGACAGTGGGCCATTTTAATGGAAAATTTTACTTTTTTATTAGGTTATATGCACATGGTTCAAAATCCCCAAAGTACACAGAGCAACAGGGAAGTCTCTTCCCACCCCATTGCTGTTCTCCAGAGGTAGCCACTGTGTCTACCAACTGCCTTTACATCCTTTCAGAGACGGTCTGCCTATATACATTGTATAGTCATTCCTTTCACATAAATGACAGCATACGATAAACAGTTTTGCACCTTAGTTTTCTCCTAGCAACACATCTGGGAAAATCTTTTGTGCTGGAACATAATTCTGTCTTCCAGTGTCTAATATTCTGCAGGATGGATGTAACATATATATTTAACTAGTTGAACACGTGGGTTCCTAGTCTTTTGCTAGTCCAGCATTGCTCGCATGAATAGTTTTGTACACCCATCATTTCTCAGGGGTGTGAGTTTACTGTAGTGTTAGTTTGTACAGTGGCTGGGCCCAGCTGTGTGTGCATCTGTAACTTTGATATACATCGCCAAGCAGTTTTCATAGAGGCTGTAAAAATCCACACTCCCACAATCAGGCGCAAGATGTCAGTTCATCCAGACCCTCTCACTCAGGGAGGCTTTCCTCAGCAATTGCTCAGAGGCCAGCCTCCCACCTCTGTGCACTGTGAGCACCCATCACTGCACCTGTCACCATTCCCGATTTCCTTGCCCTGCTCCACTTTATTCTTTGTTCCATAGGCCCTTTCACCTTCTAAAATCTATATAATTTACCAAGTTCGTTGCTTATAGTTGCATTCCCCCTACTAAAATGGAGGCTCCCAAACACCTAGCATAGGGCCTGGCACAGATTAGACACTCAATAAATGCTTGTGGATGGATGGATGGATGGATAGATGATGGATGGGTGGATAGATGGATAGATGATAGATGGATGGATGATAGATGGATGATGGATGGCTGGATGGCTGGATGGCTGGATGGATGATGGATGGATGACAGATGGATGATGGATGGATGATGGATGGATGACAGATGGATGATGGATGGATGGATGATGGATGGCTGGCTGGCTGGCTGGATGGATGATGGATGGATGGATGATGGATGGATGGATGATGGATGGCTGATGGATGGATGGATGGATGGATGGATGGATGGATGGATGATGGATAGATGCTGGATAGATGGATGACGGATGGATGATGGATGGATGGATGGATGGATGGATGGATGGATGGATGGTGGATGATGGATGGATGGATGATGGATGGATGATGGATGGATGATGGATGGATGGATGATGGATAGATGCTGGATGGATGGATGATGGATGGATGATGGATGGATACTGGATGGATGGATGGATGGATGGAACAATCACTGCACCATTCACATTGTCTTTTACCAGACCCATCTTCCCAACAAAGTAGTAGAATTGGTGGTTACATCCAAGTGCCTTTCCAGCACAGGGATGGACAGAATCCTTCAGTGACTGCTGGATTAGCAAAACAAACAAACCAAAAAACAAAAAACCTGCCATGTTATGCCTAGGATCTGGGCACTGACCCCAAATGCAGGGCTCTAACCACCACACGGCATCCACCACACGCCATGCTGGTACCTCCTCTGGCTGTCCCTCTTACAACACAGGTTGTCTCCATATCTGTCTTTTGCCCCTGTGTGAGAGCAACATGAAGGCTGGAACAGTGTTGTAGTCATCTCCAAATCTCTCAGCGCCTGGCACAGCCTGTCACCAGGAAAGGGACTATGAATCAGGCAGGGTGGGGAGCTTTCAACGAAAGTTCCTGGGTACTAGTTGATGTGTCACCGCAGCCATGTATTACTTTGATACAAGTAGAACTTTTTTAAAACAAATCACACATAATTTATAAGTATGTTCTAAAAGAAAGAACAATTGGACATGGGAGGGGGCTAGTTTTAACCAAATATTTGAAACATTTATTTGATAAAGCAATAGTAATCAAACAGTATGGCACAGGTTAAAAATATAGGAATATGTATCAAAGGAGGAGAGGGCAAGCTATCCCCCAAAAGGCCTGTGTCATAGCCCGTTTATTAAATGCTGGCTAGGACGGAGCCACTGCGGAAGGAGGGGACCTGTCTGCTGTCTCCCCCAATGCACAGAGTGGCACTCAACAAATATGTGGTAAATGAATGACTACACCTGGCACCGAACAACACGCTTTCCATAAAAGATCTCATTTAATCCTCACAACCACCCAAAGAAACAGGTGTTATTCCCCGTTGAAAACCAAGGCAACCGGCTGAGAGGATGGCAGGTGCCCAAGATGGCACAATAAAGGAGGAGCGGGACAGTTTGTTAAGGAAGAGTCTGTTTGCTTCTTCGGGTTGGTATCTCCCACCTGGCTGTCAGCGCCTTGATAGCGGGGATCAGGCTTAGCTGCACCCCACTCCGTACAACCCGTAATTAGCGTGGCCCTGACACATAACAGGTGCTTGATGAGGATGTGTTAGGGGTGCAGGGAGGGAAGACTTCTCCACAGCGAGCAGTGGGGAGCGGCCCTGGGACGTGAGAAAGGAGACCCTGGATTGTGGTGTGTGTGCGCTGGGGGTAGGAGGGGAGCCGGGCAACGAGTCCCCTTGAAATCACCAGAGCCTGCCTCCAGTGGGCTTCTTCATTCACTCGTTTATTCAAACAAGAAAGACCGGACACAAGCCAGAGGAAAGCTTGCTTCCTGCTTCCAAGGAAGACTTGAGAAGTTGGTGGCAGTTTTGAAGGCAGGGCCTGGGTCAACCTCCATTTGGTTACCCCTGCGGGCCTGGCATGGCCCCTGGGAGCACACTGGGCATGGGACCTGGCTACTGAGAAACTGTGAACAGAGACCCACCTCTGCCCAGGGTTCTACCACGTGAGACCTTGCAGGGGGAACAGAGGGAGGGAGGGGACCCTGAGGGCTCCAGACACCCCCTGGCTTGGCTTCCAGGGCAGTAAGGCCTGGGGTTTCCCCCCACAGCCCTCCTCTTGGGGGGCCCTTTCTAGAGGAAAGAACCTACCAGCCAAGGGGAGAAGTCACTGAGCCGGCCTCTGTGCTCAGACACAGCAGGGTCAGCTCCTCTGTGTGCACACACAGGATGGAAAACACTCCCCCCTACACCCGCCGCACAGCGAGTGCTGACTGTGTATGTGACCACAAAGGCGTACAGTGCATGCAGCGTGCCCAAGCATGGTGACAACACATGTACCACAAACCAGTGGGGGGTCAACGTCACACACGACACAGCGTTCGAGACAGCACTTAGCCACACGCGCACCACATCCATGGGTAACACAAACCAACACAAACAAATGTATTCACAGCACAAGCATGAGTGTGCACATACCATAGACCCTTTGTGGGACTGGGGCACAACATCCACGGCAGGCACACACGAGAAGGAGGGGAGGCCCAGACGTGTATAAAATACCATCTGCCAGTGTGTAAATATTACGCACACAAATGCACACACAAACAAACATATATGGCACGAGCATGTAGAGACATACACAGCAAAGATACACATGAACTTGACTTCTGTGCATAGCTTACAATTTATCAGTCCCTCCATCAAAAATCTTTTTTCACACCATGCCACCTTCTGTATGCTTTAAAATGTGAAAAACAGAAAAATGGAGAGGGGAAACAAGGGCCTAAGAATTTCCATGAACTGCCAGAACATCCTCTTACCACCGACTGGAATAGATTAATTTTCCCCATTTCATATTCTAATTATAATTCCTTTTCCCATCGCCATCTTCAGTCCTCATTACAGCTGGAAGATTGTTCTGCAAAAGCCAGGCCTTCATCTTCTCTTCCCAAGAGTTTTGTCATGGAAATGAGTTTTGGAATCTGAAAGAACCCACATTTCTGCAAAAAATCAAATGTGTGGGGATAACCCTTTCATGACGGCCACCAGGGACTTGGTTCACAGAGGCTTCTAAAGGGGCTGTCTCTCCTGATGCTGTGTGGTCCCCTTGGCAAGAGGGGCTCCTGCCCCCTGCCCCAAGATCCCTTTTTTAACTTTAATGAAACTTAGCAAACAGGCAGCCAAGGTGAAAGGTGAGGAGCCCTGATCTCAGAGACGCAGATCAAGCTGTCTCCACCTGTGTCACCTCGGGCGAGCTCCTTAACTCAAAGCCTCAGTTTCCTCATTCTTATGACCCACCGAGTCACGTACTCACAACAGGTGTAAATTAAATACCTGTGGGATGGATAAATACGATAAGTGGGCAAATGCACAGATGGAAGAAGGGGAGTAAAGGATGAGATGAATGGGTGGATAGATGGATATTGGATGATGGATGATATAAATCACCATTGTCAAATAGAAATACAGTGCAAGGCATAGATGTAATTTTAAATTTTCTAGTAGCCATAGTTTGAAAAACTAAATGTAAACAGGTACTATTAATTTTTAATGACACGTTCTATTTAACTGGATATATTCACAATATTATGATTTCAAGATGTAATTAACAGAAAATTATGAATGAGTTGGTTTGCATTATTTCGGAGGGCGACTGTCTGAGAAATCTTTATCTTTAAGGAAACTTAGCAGATAAGCAGCCATGTGTGTTTTTACCTTACATCACGTCTCAGTTTAGACTAGCCACATTTCAAGTGCTCAAAAGTCACATGTGGCTGGTGGTTACCAAAGTGAATAGAGCAGGAAAGAGTTGGAACAGGTAAGATGAGTGAATGGATGGTGGGTATGTGTATAGGGGGAATGGAGGGAGGGAGGGATGGATGGATGGATGGATGGATGGATGGATGGATGGATGGATGGATAGATGGGTTGGGGGGGGAGATGAGTGGTTTAAGGCACGAATAGGATAGATGGGCCAGTAGATGGATAAACAAATGACAACATGGCTGGACAGATGGAATCAGAGGGTGGGATGGCTGGGTGAGTATGAAGAAATAGGTAGATGGGGAGATGACGGGGATGGTGAGTGAGATAAACACACGGTTGGGATGGGTGTGTGGGATGCATGGATAGAACCCTGGATGGGTGGGATGCCTGAGGGCATGGAATGGGTTGAACGAGTGGGTGGAATGGATAGGTGGGTGGATAAGTGGACCTGGTATTTCCTTCTCACTTTGTTCATGCCTGCCCGGGACAATGTCACAGCTTCTCAGGGCTGCAACATGTCACTCACTCACAAAGGCTCATCTTCAGCTGAGTTATCTCCAGATTCCAATGTTCAGTTTCCCCCTAGACATCAGTTTCCCCCTAGACATCTCCCCCACTTGGTCTACGAGTACCTCAAATACAATACACCCAGCTCTGAAATCACGACACATCTATGGACCTGCTCATTCTCCAGTGCTCTGCCATCATGAGAGAGGGTGTCACTTTCCACTCAGTCCCAGAGTCAGTACTTCCAGGGAGACTCTAATCCCGTTCTCTCCTACCTCCCTCTGATCCAATCACCCGCAGAAGCTTTCTGCTCAGCGTCCCCCCACCCAATCCATCTTCCACCCTGGCTGTCACTAGCGGCCTTTTGGCAATCCCTCCACTGCTCAGATGGAAATCCAACAGTGGCTCCACATCTTGAACCCTGTCATCTGTAGGCTCCGTGACAACCGGCCCTGAGCCTCAGCTCCCACAACGTCCCAAGTGTCCCAGAGCTCTTGCCTTTGCACACACTCTCCCATCATCAGCCTGGAGCACCTTTCTCTTCCTTCCTTCCCACTGAAATCCAATTCCCTTTAGGTCTTTTGTTTCTTCTAGCTCTGCACTCCAACCTGAACAGTCTTGCTTCCTTCTATAAGCCTATATTCTTGGGCCCAACCTTAAAAACCTCCACCCAAGTTGGCTTTGGACTTAGGGAAACTTCCACATGTAGTCTGGGCCACAGCATTGATTCCTGAATCGGAGTACTGGTTCCACCACTGACGAGCAGTGTATGACCTTGGCTTTAACCTCTCTCTGCCTTAGTTTCTGCACCTGTACAATGGTAATGTTGGAAGCTATGAATTTCTGACTCATGAGTTAATATATGCAACATAATGCTTAATGATGGCAATGAGTTTTGACAGGTGCTTAATAAATGTCATGTATTTATTCTTATATGTGAACTCTAATCCCCTCACCAGCCACCATCCCCTAGCAGAGGACCATGTCTCCTACATCACAGAGGCCATCAGCTATCCCCCACCCGACTCCCTCCTTTTCTCCATATTATTTACATCACACTCATCCTGACCTCCTTTCCTTTAGTCTTGAAGTGTCTCCCTCCTGTTCAAGGTCAAGCCTTTCCCCTTAACCCCGCCCCTCCCTTGTCTTCCCCTCATTCATTCCCACTCTAGTCCTGGGTCTAAGATCTGAAGCAATATGATGCCCTTGTTGTATTGTGTACTGAGTACCTGCAATGTACTAAGTGACAGGCTCCCACCCACTGGAGACTTACAAAAAATAAGGCTTGTCACAGGCACTGACAAGAGGTAAAAGCAAAGGGATTGTGAGGTTACAGTCCCTTGGGGCAGCAGTCACTTACTGCTTGCTGCCTGAGAGCTAGTAACGCTTACTGTGTGCCAACGTTGTAGTGACACCAGCCCCTGCCCTCAAGGAGTCGTCGGTCCTTTGGAGAAGCTTGGGAGAATAAAACATTCCTGTTCTCCAAGTCTGAGGAAGGAAGACAGGCCAGTGTTTCGGCCATAGTCCCAAGATAGGAACAAGTAACCCCAAAACTTGTTTGAAGCTGGTCCCATCTGGTCAGTGACAGCGTTGCGTTCACCCAGCCTCTGAAAAATCAAGTGATCAGTAAGGACCTTACTCCAGTAGCCACATGTCCTCAGCCAGGGTTCAGCCAGCTCCAGAACCTCCTGCCATTGAAAGGACCTCCATCCCAAGGCTCGGGGCTCCCCAAAACCCTACAAAGATCAGCTTGTGTTAGGAGAGATTAGCTTTGCAAAGTATAGCAATGAATTCAGTGTCTTGTTTCAGAGAGCAAATGATAGCCTCCTCTTTAACAAATGTGACCGCGGCAGGACAGGGTTGTCTCAGGGGAGTGGAAGCAGGCAGGAGGGTTTTCCAAGAGAGGCATCCTGCCAAAGGTGAGTTGGAAGCTCCATGATGTAGGACACCCAGGAGTTGGCCAGGGGAAGAGCAGGGAACGTGACATCCAAGGCTGCTGTGAGCACAGGCCAGTGAGCACCTATTGTATACCAGACCTCATCCCAGAGCTATGCCTGGTTGTCTCGTTGGAACCCTCCCCCAAATTCCAAGGCTGTATGATCATCCCCATTGTAGAAATGAGCAAGGAGAGGCTCAGGGCGGTTGGGGAGCCCAACGCTGCCTCAACAGTTCTAAACTTGACCTTGACTCCTGGTACCACAGCAACAGTTGTACGGTAGAAGGTGCTGTCCCTCCCCTTTGCACAGAGACCCAGATCAAAGACCAAGGGTGCACCGTCTTCACCCAAGCCTGTCACAGACACCAAGAGACGAGCCTCATGGAGATCTAAAGAGGAAACAATCAAAGCCACACATACTGCTCCTGCCTGCCCCCACGTCAGGTCACGAGAACACTCGTTCTGCACAGATGAAACCACGGCTTAAAAGATAGAGGCAGCGAACGTGGCAGCTGCACCGTGGGCCCTGCCGAGAGTGCGGTTTTAGGTGGCAGTCTCACAGAGAGATACACATCAGGGCCAGGAGATGCTGGTGGAGGGGCTGAGAGGCGTTGCACAGATGGATGGAATGGGACAAGGATAGGGCCTCAGGCTCAAACTCTGACCAGGGCCTGTGTGCTTAACTCCAGGCCCAGCCCCACGCAGAGAAGGAAGAGAGCACAGTGGTTATAAACATGGGCCCTGGTGCCAGGCTTCCTAGGTTCAAACCTTAGGCTTGCTTTTCAAGCTCTGTGACTTTTTAACTAAGTTACTGTCTCAGTTTCCTCTTCTGGAAAATAAGTATGACTATCATTTAGATGAGATAAATGAATCTACAAAAAGTGCTTAGGACATTGCCTGGTACAGAGAAAACACTAGGAGGGAGCTATAATTACCTCTCTTCTGTAGCTAAAGAAACTGAGTGGGGCTTCATGAAAACCTTTGAGGTCCTAAGTGTGGGAAAGACCCCGATGCCTCTAGCCACCGTCTATGCTTGAAATAAAATTCATAAAGTCTTCATAAGAGAGTCCAATTGAGTGCTGATTTTTCCCATAATGACTTTCATGCCTTCTTCCTGAAATATCTATTTCTTTCTAAAAAAAAAAGTTTTTCTCCTTATTGGTGCTATTGCTGTGCCAGACATAACACCCATTCTTATTCTGCCCGCTGAGAAATAGAATCCAGTGTGATGACTGAGGCCCAGAGAGGTTAGGGGATCTGCCCGAGGACACACAGCCAGGACATGCCTGAGCTGCCCCATCCCCCAAGCCCCATTGGCTTCCTACCCTCACCATTTGCAAGCTGGTGACCTCATGACTCTGGGCCTGGGGACTTCTCTACTGGTAATGGGTACAAGGCCTTGACCCTGGTCTGCCAGAGGGGTTGGGGGTGTGCCTTGTAAGTAAGCCCAGTGTTGTGGCCACTGCAGGACCCTTTCCTTCATTGCTGAGACGAGTCGGCTTGGATGGTGCCTAAGTCCATAAAAACATCGACAGGAAATGTAAAAAGCCAGTGATCTCGACAGCCCAGGTGGTGGAGTGCCACCAGGCACCTGGCTCCTGCGGGACAGGACGTGGGAATCATCGTCCTAGTTTACAGATAAGGACACAGAACCCTCCCACCTGGCTCCCACCACGCTCCCTCGAGACCTGCACAGTCCGGTATGGTGGCCACCAGACACACGTGGCTTCTGAGCATTGAGAACGTGGCTAGTCCAAGTCGAGATGCGTTTAAGTGAAAAATATACATCGGTCTCAAAGCCCTCACTACAACAACAAAAATGTAATCATATTTCTGTTGATTATGTAAGATTTTGGATACATAGGGTTAACTAAAATACATTATCAGAATTAATTTCACCTGCTTCTTTTTTACTTTTTTTAATGTGGCTACTAGAGAATTTACAATTACTTATGTAATTTGCGTATTTCTCCCGGACAGTGCTAATCGAGATGCTATCCCAGCCACCCTCTGCTCCAGACCCAAAACCTTGGAGATGGAAGAGCCCACATCAGCGAGAGCTGAATCCAATTCTCCTGACAGATATGGGGCACTGAGGCCCACAGAGGGAGAGTGACATATTTTAGGCAAGAGGATGGCACAGAGGCACTCACCCATTCGACAAATGTTCATTGAGGTCTAGGTGGTGGGATACAGCAGAGAATAAAATGTGGAGCCATATCCTAGCCCAGGGGTGACACGGTGATGGTACAGGCTTCCTTGCCTGGCCAAGTTCCTCTGGGGACCAGGGTAGTTGGACTTGGCACCAAGCCCTCATCTCCCCACAGCTCAGACTGCAGATAGGAGCTCCAGCTCCGACCCAGAGAAGATACACCTCAAAGACCATTGGTGAGTCCCACCACAGGGCATTCTCCAGCTGAAGCTACCAAGAGGGCCGATGGGCAGGGTATCCCAGTGGGCATAGCATGGCCGCCTGGCAGGCCTGTGTTTTCTACCACTGGTGGTAGCTCACAGACCATCCACATTACTGCAGATTTATGGCAAAAATTATCCTCTCTCTCAGTTCCATTTAAAGCCATTTGGAGCTCGCTCCCATCCCCGATTATAAATCTAATTGCACATTCCAAACAGACAAGCGCTCATTAAGCTTTAATTATGCACATGTTGTTTTCAACAAACATTTTCATTTGGCCGCTCTGAGGGGGAATGGTTCCAAGGGGACTGCAGACGCTGCCTGTGACTGGAGGGGGCTGGGACCTGGGACGTGGGTCAGGGTGTGGTCAGATGAAGCCGTCCAAGGGCAGGGCCAGGACCCCATCGCATGTGGCACATGACGTTGATGACCTTCCCCCCCCCCCCCCCCGCTTCTGCTGCAGGAGATGCCAACGTATGTTTTCAGCAGGTCCCACCTGGGCACCCCCACTGTTCTGAGTCTCATCGAAGCTGGGGCCTCTCTGGGGTGGGGAGGAGAAAAGATAGGGAGCCATTCTCCTAGCTCTGAATGATCAATGCACCCCCACCAGGAGCTGGCTTCTTCAAAGCCTTAGGGAACGTTCTTGCTGCCACCAACCCCCTACACTGCAGCTGGAGCCGTCTCCCTCCAGCCCAATCCTCCATTCCCGCATTCATTCACTCATTTATTCCACAACTATTTACTGAGCAGACTTGGTCAGGCAGTGAGGGGCCAGTGGGGGTCACGAGAGAGAAGGCCCCTGTCTGGTTCTGCCCAGGTCACTCTCCTTCAAGCCCCATCTCCTCCACGAGGGAGAAGTCCAAGTTCTTTACTGTAGCATTCGAAGCACTTGGGAACCTGCCTCCTGCCAACCTGACCATCCAGGCTTGCCTCCCATCCCTCTCACCCTCCTCCCTGGTTCTGCCTTTCTGAGATGTCTCGAGCTCCCACACGTCTAGGCCTCTGTACCCGCCACCTAAGCCTCCCTCCTCCCTCCTTCCTTGCAGTTCACTCCCATTCACTCCCATGCTGGTCCCCTCTGGGAAGCCATTGCTGACACCCATTCCCTGCCCAGACTGGCTGCCCTCTGCTTGGGAGCAGCTGCAAAAGCATTGATTGGACCATAACACCACAACCGGCTGTCACACGTCCATTTCTACTAAGACCAGCCTGTCCCACTATTTCCCCAAAGGACCATCTCCTCCCAGGGTTGAGAGGAGGGCCACGCGCTCACCGTGTGGCCTTGAACAAGCCTTTCCTCTCTGGGCCTCGGTTTCCTCATCTGTACATAGACTGGTTGAATGGGCCAGGTTCTCTGGGCCCCTCGGCAGCTTGGCCAGTTTTAAGTTTTGTGGTTTGCGTGGGAGCTAGACCTTCCTCTTCCCATCTGAGCAGTGGTCCTGAAGCCATGACCCGCTTTCAAACATCCAGCCAGGACCCTCCAGAGCAGAGGGAGCTCGCCAAGGCATGTCTATGGGGAGCCAGTGGCACACACCCAGAGACAGGAGGACCGGGAGGGTGCAGAACCCCAAAGCCACCCCTCGAAGAGCTTCTGGAAAGACAACAAATAAAATAAACGTATGTTTTTAAATGGATATCAAGATCCATTCAGCATCTGATGGTTACCTGTGGTTTTAGGGCAGGGTTCCAGAAAACAGACTCTGAGAGTGAGGCGGGAAGTGCACTGGGGAGCCCTGTCGGACAGGGAGGAAGCAGGACTGGGCAGAGAGACAAGCTGAACTGTGATGTGGTCACCTCAGAAGCCTCAGCCTGTCCTGAGTCTGGAGCTGGGATGGCCCTGCAGAGATGCACCAAATTGAGGCAGGAAGCCGAGCTTTTCCACGCAGGCAGTCATTGATTGGATGCAGGCTGCCCCAGGGGAGGGTGACTGATAATCCTGGGCCCCCTCCGAAGGCAATACCCAATACCCAGAGAGACACTCGGCTGTGAGACAGCAGAAGCCAACATTCTCAACAGCTGGCAGAATGAGCACCTCCATCAGGAAGAGACCTGGGTGACCTATGATAGCGCCCCCTACAGCTATGATCCCTTATTCTAATTTAGGTAACATTTACGTGGTGCTTACCAGAAGCCAGGTACTCTTTTCATTGATTGACACATTTTAACTCACGTAATCCTCACAACAACCCTATGAGGTAAATTATACTCCCAAGGCTCCCATTTTACAGATGAGGAAACTGAGGACAAGTGAGGTTAAGCGGTTTGCCCAAGGCCACACAGTTAGTAAGTAGTGGCGTCAGGATTCAAACCCAGGAAGTCGAACTCCAGAGCCCGGGCTCTAAGGACCAGGCTATGCCAGTTCCGAGGTCCCACCCTGCAGCTTAACAAAGGCTCAGAGCTGTCCATTCCCAGCCTCCTCCCCAGAGACTGGGCTGTGGTCAGCGGTCCAGAGCCTTGGGTCGCCCGGTGCGGCCAGTATTTGTCGTTGACAATTATCTATCATTCGAGCAGTTGGGAACAAGTCCCAAAACGTATGCTTGCCAAAGACAATTAACTAACAGCCATATGAGCTAGGTTGGGTGGGACTGTGGCGTGGCGGGGGGGGGGGCGAGTGTGGCTGAGACAATGAGCAGCCGACAAGCTGGAAGATATTTTCTCCCCAGCGCTACAAAACAAGCCTCAATCATGCCACAAAGGGCTTGTATTGTTGGAAGGGAAGGAAATATGTCAACGACAGTGTTCCATCGTGGGGCGGTTAAAAAAAGAAGAAAAAAATTCTTTTGAAAGTGTAATTTGACCTAGAAAGGGTTTTTTTCTAGGTCATCTGAACTTGGCACTTTTGCATCTAACCCCAAAACCTAACACAGACAAAGTACCACATTCGCTTCATTCTGTTGGTACCAGATAACACAGGAAATGATATTTGTAAACACTGAGGCTCTGTTTTTAAGCCTTTGGACTTGGAAGCTGAGCGAACACAGGGCAGCGTGGCTCTGGAAGCTCGCAGACCTGGGTTTATGCCCGGGCTCTGCATGTAGCTGCTATGTGGCTGTGGCAGGGGTCTCACGTTTCTGATGCTCTTCTGTACGATGGGAATAGAACTGGTAGGGCTGTGCGTGCCACCTGGCAGTGTGCGGGCAGGTGCCCTAGAGAGACTGAGTCCCTCTTTCACCCAAGCCGCCTTTCTAAGCCACCCCTCTATTCTTGACTATCGAACCCCACTGCCCCAAGTCTAGGCTCTCCCAGGGGACCCTGCAGCATAGGAGCTGGGAGGGCAGTGGGGACAGGGGCTGGGTGTGCTCTGTCCTAATAGATCTTTTCTTCCAAGAAAACACAGAGAGCGTGTCATGCAGGGTCTCAGGTCCTGCTCCCCGCACTAGAATGCAGGATATGGTGAGGCCAAAAAGGAACACCCACGGAGCCATAGGTAGGGGAGTCACACCACTATAGTGTCGCTGGCGGCTGGGTTGGAGACATAGGAAGCAGGAGCCACATGATCCGCAACCCGCCGTCCACTTCTCTGCCAACCAACCAAGCCCTTGCTAACTGCAATCTGTGCTTGCTAGCTCAGTCACGGCCATTACATCAGTGGCCAATGGCTAACTGGTTACAGCTGATGGCCAACTAGTCACAGTTGATGGCCATCTACTACTCAAGCCAGCACCTTTCCACGTGAAGCCGAGAGCCTGGAAACTACTCTCTGGGACTCTGTCCCCACAGAGCGTAAACCACGCTCCAAGGCCCAGCATGTGCCAGGAAGTTCTTCTAATTCATCTTTACTATCAAGCAACCCAGTGTAAGATAAATCATGAGGCCTCAGAGACCTTTCCATGATTCCACTGGGGAAACTGAGGCCAGAGCTGACAGATGGCCCACAGTTACCGGCAACAGCACGTGGGAGATTATGACCACCACGTTACCAGGTCCCCTGAGTCTATGACTCCAGAAGAAGCCAGAGTTAGCCTGGTTACCATAAAAACCAAGGACGTGGGGAGCATCCCCACCTTCGGCAAGCCCTGATCCAACTACCCATGATGCA
The DNA here is from genome assembly GCF_057876585.1 of Rhinolophus sinicus. Classification (NCBI taxonomy): domain Eukaryota; kingdom Metazoa; phylum Chordata; class Mammalia; order Chiroptera; family Rhinolophidae; genus Rhinolophus; species Rhinolophus sinicus. The sequence goes on from NC_142513.1 coordinate 13,333,478, forward strand.
CCCAGCCATGTGCCAGGCTCTGAAGGGACCAGGAACACAGAACAAATCCCTAGGCCAGCTTGGGATCCGCAGAAAGCATAGTCATCAGCAATGATGACAGCCAGGTGTGACAAGGCGCTAGGTGGAGATAGGGCAGGTGAGAGTAGCTGTTGAACACTTATCAGGTAGAGGGACCACGAGAGTAAGCAAAGGCTAGGAAGCTGGGACGGTGAGAAAACTGGGGAGGAGGGGGGTGGTGGCGGGGGAGGGTCTCCAAGTCATTGAGGTAGGCTATAACGCAGAGTGGACTGGGGGAATAAACATTCAATAAAACACCTGTGAGAGTTTGAAACAATATTTCTAAAAGAAGAGTCCTGGAGGGGTGCCTGCTTTGGCCAGGGAGTAAATCATTCTGTGAAGCAACAATTAAATAATTAAAGCAGCGTGGTAGTGATGTCGGAGGAGCACTTTAAATCAATGAAACAGAAGAGAAAGTGCAGAATTAGACCCAACTACGTATGGAAACATACGACAGGTAAGGAGATGCACCTACTATATGCCCAGTACCACGTGACGTGCTTCACATACGATAGTTCACTTTGTCTTTGCAACCAGCCTGGGAGGAAGATATTATATGATCGCATTTAACAGTGGAGGAAAGCTCAGTTTAAGCAGGTGCCCGAGGATCACACAGCTAGAAAGTGGCAAAGCCAGAATCTTAACTCTGCAAGCTCAGGCTCCAACAACTACTCTGTTTTGCCTCTCCTTTTGGAAACAAAGACACAAAGACCAATTATTTAATAAACAGAATGGGACTAACAGGCTTATCCTGTTCCTATTGAGGAACACTGAACTAGATACCCACTGCAAGTCACCCACCAAAATGTACTCGAAACAGATGAAAGAGTTAAGTACAAAAAGTCGTGTTACAGGGAAATATCAGAAAACAGAACAGAATGTTTATCAGATATGCGGCAGTAGGATAACTTCCTCAGCCCTTGAAGCAATCACGGAGGCAGGGAGATTGACAGATTCAAATATATATGCATTAATATCTCCTGTAGAAGGAAGCATAATAAAACCAAAATGAAAAGGACATCAGACTAGGAAAATATCAGCACCAACTATGAGACAGTTAATATATACGATGTAGAAATGGCTCAGTCAAATTAAAGAGACAGCAAGATGTTGAAAGACAAAAAGACACAGGACACAAACAGGAAAGTCACACAGGAGGCAATCTGCCAAGAAACAAATACATAGAAAAAAAACGTACACTTGATTCGACGACAAAGGGAGCAATGTATATGAAGCACACATACTGGAATGAAACTGGGATGTTTCCCACCACTGCTGTTATGGAAAACAGTCTCCAGCCCAAAGGAAAGCAACATGGTGGCCACGCTTGGGCAGACAGCCTGCCAGAAGCAGGATAGGACCCAAGACCCCTGCCTACTGCCTGAGGAGTCACCCCTTCACAACACTGCCCGTTTGTCTCAAGTCCACTGAGTCTTACTTAAAACAGCCTTCTGTTCTGAGTGCTGGGGAGGGTACCAGAGATGGAATGGACAGGACAGTTTTTGTCCTCCTGAAGCTATGGTATAGTGAGGGGAACAGGACTAGGAATTAAAATGTGGATAAACCAGAGTACATGGGAGCCTAGACTTCTCAGAGGAGGTGGATTCTGAGCATTTACCTGCAGGCTGAGCAGAATCAGCCAGGTGAGGGAAGACGGTACCAGATGGAAAGGAGAGAGCAGTGGCACTAGCATTTGCCGAGGTCGAGAGCTGGAAAGGAGGGCCCATTCATGGAGGAGGGGGGCGGTGAGAACTGAGATGCAAAGGCAAACAGGACCTTACCCTGATGGGGCCCAGGGCTACAGTGGGGCATTGGGACTGAAGCCTGGAAAGTGAGCTGTATTTTAGAAACTGGCCTCTGGCTTCAGGATGGAGAATGGGTTGGGGAAGGTAAGACTTGAGCCTGTCTAGGAAGCCAGGCAAAAGCTGCTGTGAGGATCCCAGAGCCTGGGCAGGGAAGAAACATTCAATAAAGCGATAAGAATTAAAACAGTGTGGCAGTGAATCAAAAAGAGAAATTTATATCGATGGTGTAAAGGGAAGCAGGGTTGGGGCCAGAATAAAACCACAGCGGACCCCAGTGTGTTTTCCAAAATACAGAACTGAGAGTCTCAGAGATGAATGAAAACTGCCAAGAGCAAGGGATCCCCTGGGAGTCAGAAAAGGGGTGACTCACACAGTTCACAAACCCTAATTTCCTCTCCTTGGTCACACACTTCCTCCTGATTTATTTTTCTGATGATTCATAAGAAAAAAATTTTGCCTTTTAAATCAAGTCAGAAATGCTCACGCACCTGGGCTCACTCTGCCCAAGCTTTAACCTCTGCCCTGAGCCAACAAAACCCAACTTAACCCCAGGTGACTAAGAAGACACTGGGTGCCAGGAAACCAAGAGGAAATAAGAGGTTTCTGGCTCTGCTCCCGTGCCCCACGAGGGTCGTCAATAGCAGCGCACACACAGGTCCACAGCCCCTTAGACAGAACCCATGGGTTTTCAGAATCCAGAATTTATTGGATTTCAGCTAGGGGAATTTAGAGCTGAATCAAGCACTGGACACACATGGATTAGGCCCTTGTTGGAAGACCGTCCCTCTGTATGTCCATTTTACAGATGAGGAAACTGAGGCTCAGAAAGTAAAGGAAATGGCCCAAGGTCTCAGTTATTAGGTGGCTGAGCTGGGATTTGAACCCAGATGTGACGTCTTTCCACATGCACTTGTGGATCCTTCAGACTGCTGAAATGCCAGGCAGCATGTTTCACATTACGGGGAATGTGGGCGGCACTGAGATTGGGCCGAGACCAGGTATAACAGGAATCTCCTCGGGAGCTCGTCTCCTCAGACAGGTCCAGGAGCATCTGGCCATCCTGGAGGCTGAGAGCTCCCAGCATCCTCCACAGACACGGTCCCAGCCCCCGCAGGCCTCAGAGTCCACTGGGGGAGGCAGGCGACAAGCAAGCAAGCATACAAAAGTGGCTACAGTTCTGACAAGTGCTGTGAAGCAAACCGAGAGAATGCAGAGATAGAAGGTAAAGAGAAACATACTTGACAAGGCCTCTCTCTAGAGGAGAAGGAGCCTGCCACACAGTAAGTCGTGGTGGGAGCTCTATGGACAGAGGGATCTGTAAGTGCAAAGTCCCTGGGGTCAGTGAGCGGAAGCTCTCACTTGGGGGAGGAATAATGTGGCTGGAGCGCAGGAAGCTGAGGGGCAGGAGAAGGCGGAGATCAGAGGTCAGCAGGGGCAAAGCACGTGGGGTCCTGGGGCCATGGTAGGGACTTGGACTTTATCCCAAACGGGAAGCCCTTGGACAGTCTTTGCGGAGAAGTCATGTGCTCGGATTTATCTTTTAAAAGATGACTCAGGCTGCCATATGGAGGATGGATTCCGTGAGAGTTCATTCTGAGTCTCAGTTTTCTCATCTATATAATAGGTTCACAAGAAACCTTGTGAAAAGCATGGCCATGGGGTTTCTGGCATAGAGTTGACTGTTAGAAGGTGGAAGAACACAGACTGGGTTTTTTTGCCCCTAATCACAAACCAGGAGAAGCTTGTCCTAAATCATCTACCCTGTTTTGCCGAAAATAAGACCTAGCTGGACAATCAGCTCTAATGCGTCTTTTGGAGTAAAAATTGATATAAGACCCGGTCTTATTTTACTATAATATAAGATCAGGTATAATATAATATAATATAATATAATATAATATAATATAATATAATATAATATAATAAATATAATAAATATAATAAATATAATATAATATAATATAATATAATATAATATAATATAATATAATATAATAAATATAAAATAAAATATAAGACCGGGTCTTATATTAATGTTTGCTCCAAAAGACACATTAGAGCTGATTGTCCGGCTAGGTCTTATTTTCAGGGAAACACAGTAAGAGTCACTCCCTTGCTCAAAACCCTTCAAAGATCCCACTATCCTCAACATGAAGGCCCCACTCTTCCCTTTGGTCCCCAGGTCGTACTTGATCTGGTTTCTGCTGACTTCTCCAGCCCCATCCCTTCCCACCTCCCACTGGACTGCTATCCTTCTGCCAGCTGAACCACTCCTGGCACGTACCAAGGCCCCTGGCCTGGAACACAGGTCTCCTGTACAGCGGCATTACTATCATCGCCACTTCCTTCCTACAAACACTGGATGAGCATGTGCCCAGGACTAGCCCTGTCCCCAACACCTAGAGGCTCCAAATGTGGCTGGAAGCATGTATGTGTGCATGTGCTCATGTGTGTATGTGCCCAAGAAACAAGAATCCAAACAAATCCAGCCTGACCCTCTTCTGCTTGCTAGGCTGGCTGTTACCCCCTCACTCATGCATCCAGGTCCTGAAGGAAAATTTATTGAGCCTCTGTTTGGTGCTATTCCAGGCCCCTGGGATACTGCAGTGACCAAAGATCCCTGGAGCTTCCTTCTTGCATTGGAGACAGAAATCAAACAATAAGCATGGTAAGTCACTTACACAGTATGCTAGAAGGTTCTTAAGAACTGTGGAAAGAAGAAAAAGGCAAGCAGGTGAGATGAAGAGTGCTGGGATTGGAAGGGATATAAAACAGGGTGGCCAAGGCCAATCTCATTAAGAAAGTGACAGTTGAGCAGAGACTAGAAGGAAGTGAGGGAGGGCGCCAGGCAGGTATGCGGGGGAGAAACGGCCAGTGCAAAGGCCCTGTGGTGGGAGTGTGCTGGTGGAGATCAGTTGGGTGGGCAGAACAAGCATGGGGGGAGGGGAGGAGAAGCCAGAGAGGCAGCAGGGGATGGAGTGTACCCCACAGATGGCATTGAGATTACCCCTCCCCAGTGAGAGGAAGCCAGCACTTTTTCCGAGGCCTTATCTGATGTTGTGGTTAGAGGAGCCAGCGAGGGCAGGGGTGAGGGCTGCATAGAGGGCAGGGGTGAGGGCTGCATAGCTCGGCATATCTGAGGAACCTCAGCGGGGCCTCAGAGCAGCTGACATCCGCTAGGCCTGCGGCTTCTTCCTGTGGCTTCTGCATCTCAGGTTGCCCCATGGCTATTTTTGTTCCTGTTTGGGGTTCTATGCAAGGCTCCTCTGTGCACGGTACTGGGGCTGGGGGCAACTGGGCCCGGCCCTCTTTGGGTTTACTCTGCTCAGGGCAAAGAGGAAGGGCCATTTAAATGTCCCAAGTGTCTTTGGGCATAGATACTGTCCAACAAGTGGGAAAGAAGAGGGAATTGGTTATAGGTGTCATCTTGTCACGCTCACGGCCCTCCAAGCTCAGAGAGGTCAGGTGGCTTCTCTAAGGTCACACAGCCAAATCAAACCACAGGCTGAGGAGTCTAATGCAGTCTGTCTAGGTCAGAAGGCACTTAATTTTCAAGGAGTTCTTTGCATTTACTGCCTAAATTAATGTTTCCCAAGCAAACATCCTATGGTATCAGGCCTTCCAGAAGGCGGAAAGATAAAGGTGCATCATACATGGGTCTAGTCCCCTGAGGGTATCACAGCACTGATGGAGAGGACTTGACAGGGTGGGCACAGGGAAGGGTCCCTGGCCCAGACTGCTGGGATTGGGACAAGGGGGCAATCAGAGAAGGTGTCTGGGAAGCAGTGATGCCACAACTCTGTCTGTAAGAATAAACAAGAGTTCAAGAGTTAGAGAGAGAGTTAGGGTCTGTGTACATAAAATCAAGAAGCATGAGAGCTTGGTCAGTGGGGAAGGGGGCTTGCAGAGGAGCAGGGCAGTGTTTCTGCCTGGGAGAGAGAAAACAGAAGCTAGCCTGCTGACTTGCAGAAACTGAGATCAGACAGGTGCCCCAGCCCTGCAGGTAGGCACACTAGGAGTATGAGAACAGATCCAGCTGGCCACGTGGGACCATCCAGTAAAAGGATTTAAGCAGGGGAATGGTTCCCACTGGCTGCTGTGAGGAGAGCAGACTCTAAGGGAACCGGTGCAGGCAAGGAGACCTGGGTGGAGCTCCAGCAGTCAGTCACCCAGGTGACAAGAAACAGCGAAGTGGGAAGACAATGGTTGTGCCCTGAAGGTGGAGCCAGTGGGGAGTGAGACAGAGAAGGGAGACAGGATGACTTCAGCCAAGGAGAGGACAGTTACCAAGATGGCATGACAGCTGAGAGTATCTCTGGGGGGAGGGGGTGGGAATCAAGACAAGGACCATCTACAGCCATGTCTCCTTCAGATGAACCCTCTGGGGCAAGGATGTGCAAATGAAAGCGACCTTTCTATACGACTCCCTTATTCTTTTTTTTTTTTTTTTCCAATTACAGTTGACATTCAATGTTATATCAATTTCAGGATGACTCGATGACTCCCCCTTTCATAAGGGGCTGCTGCTCCTACAGCCTCCATTGTTCTGCACGGCAAGTGAGATCCAGAGAAGGTGAGTGCGTCGCGTGCCAATCCAGGCCCGTCTGGTTCCTACGCCAGTGCTCATCTCGACAGACACATGGCAGCAGGAGACCCCATGTCCTCCCTGGGAAATGGCTCCCAGGGTCTGGGAGAAGCTGGAATCCACTCCCCATCTATGGCACGTCAGGGCTTCATTTGCGATTGTCCACACACGGGAACATTTGCCGGGCGGGACAGGGCTTGGGGACTCCTGGACAGCCCTCCAGCCCCTCCGACGCCATCGGAGCTGTGCCCAAGCCCCCTCCTGGGGAAACCCTGTCTCCCTGCCTCTGCTTCCAATTTCATTAATTACTCGCATGTGAATGCATGAGGCAGTAGAAGGAAGAGAGTTGTCACAGGTGCCACCAACCGCAGAAAGGAAATTAATTTCAACATGAAGCTCCCCCTCCTTTGGTGGTGCCACCCACAGCCCTGATTTCCAACATGGAGTAGAACAGTCGGGGTTGGCAGGGCCAGCCTGAATTACTTTTCTGAGGGAATGAATGAGAGACCAAGAGAAGGTGAAGAACTTGCCGAAGACCACAAAGCAGCTCCATAGCAGGAAACACACATATGACCCTGCTTCCCACTCCCTGGACACCCTCATTCTTTCCATAGGTATTCAGCGGGTGCCGGAAAGGGTGCCCCAATCAAAGGCTCCCAAGGGAGAACGTTTTTATTTACTAAGCACCAACAAAGTGCTTTATATGTCTTGTCTCATTTAATCCGCCATTTTGTAGGCAAGGAAACTCCAGCTCAGAGAGGTAAGGTGACCTGCGAAGGTCACAGAGCAAAGAAGGAACAGAGCCTGGGCTCAAAGCCAAGTCTAAAACCTGGGTTCAGCTTCTGTTCTCCATGTTCAGGGGGTGTGGTGATCCTCCGGCCATGCCCTCCTTTCCAAGACCACCTCCCTTGCAAGGCCTTTCTCCCTGGCCAGCCCAGAGCTCTCAGCAAACACCGGTTTATTGGTGCACTGTTCTCCCGAGACCCTGCCAACACAACGCTGGTGACTAGTGTTCAGTAAGCTGTTTAGAAAATGTTAAAAAGTCAGTTCTGTTTCAAGAGCAGTAAGTCCCTGTTAATCCCTCTCCCAGCCAAGAGCCCACGGAAGTGACTGGGGACACAGAAAAATTCACGTCAGCCGGGGCTGTGAAGCTGATTGTGATCCTGCAGTCGAGCTCCCAAAGGAAAGAACCAGAACACAGGGCCTCTGGCTATATAAGCACGGGAGGAAGGCTCCCCAGGACCTACACACACATGCACAGAAACACACACACACACACACACAGAGTCATGGTGTCCTCTCGAGCAGAGCTGGATGTTCTGGGTAATTTGTACATTCACTCAACATTTATGGAGGTCCTACCACGACCTAGGCAAAGTGGTAGGCTGTGTGTGTATGTGTGTGTGTACATATATACATGCACACACACACACATATCACAACACAGGGAAGTAGGCAGCAGTGTCCCCATTTCATAGACGAGGAGAGGGAGACATACAAGGCTCCAGAAGCTTACCCTCATCACATTGTATTTGGGGCAGAACTGAGATTTGAAACCAGCACCTAACCCAGACCCTGGTACAATGTAGGCACCAATAGCTATGTCCTCACTGGCTGGCTGGCTGGCTCCTGAGCCTTCCCCAGCAGACTGGGGACCGGGGGCCTCTTGCTGTTAGGAGACAGGGGAGATCCCGCAGAGGGCAAAGGAGCTTCTGTTTTTTCGTCTCTCTTGGTTCCCCTGGGCTATTCCAAGTGAGGAAAAGCAGGCCTGAGGGCGTGGCTTCTATGTCTGGGACACATGTGCACGAAGCCAGATTTCCCACAAGGACTGTGCTGACTCAGAGCCCCAGAAGAGGTCAGGCTCCTGCAGGGTGCAGCCCTGTCAATGTCCACAAGCCCCACCCCCAACTCAGCCAGCTCCCATCACAAAGACAATCTACCCAGGGGACACCTGGAAAATGTCATTAACATTGGGTTCTTGCATTCAAAACCTGCCACCTAGTCTGTGTGGATGTGTTTGCCCTTAAATCTGTGATAATGTCCTTCCTCATTTTGTGTTGCCCTTTCTTCTACAAAAATAGCAACTGGAGATCTCCATTGGTTATTTTTCAATATCCTTAGTGGACAAAAGAAAAAGATGGCACTGTCTAAATTTGGGGAGGAATTTTTATTGATCCTACAAACTCCAAAATCCAATGTTCCTGGTGACATCCCCAGCTACTCCTCTCCCCTCCTGCCTTGAAGGACCCTTCGCAGTCTTCACCCCAGGTATCTTCTGAGCTCCTACCATGCCATGGGCTACCCCTATCACTGCCTCTGGGTGGGCCAGACTCCCCACCCACACTTGGCCAGGCCTACTGCAGAGTATGCTGGCTGGATGCATGGATGCATGGATGGGTGGATGATGGATGGATGGATAGATGGATGGATAACGGATGGATGGATGGATGGATGGATGGATGGATGGATGGATGGGTAATTGAAAGTTCCTGGGCACCTATGATGCTCTGGCCACCAAGACCCTGCTCTCCAGGGTCCAACGCCAACCACTCCCAGAATTCCTTTTCAAGAAGGAGCTGCCAACTGCAGGCCTCCTGGACCTTCCAAAGCATCTCCATTCTATACTGTGACAAGCACCAGTCCAGACCCCTGCCTGCCCTCACCCAGGCATCATCTATCTTCACCCTGCAGTGACGGCCTGACCACCTCCACCAGCAGGCGCTCGCTGCTTACCTTCGGCTGAAACACACCTGCAATGCACCAGCGTCGTGCAAGTAGAAGGAGCCCGAGTCTCCTTCCACAGAAGCCCAGGCAGTGAGAGAACCCGCCCGCGACAGCCTCTATGCGATTCTGCTGCATAATCAGCAGAGAAAGAGAAAAAAAATGCCAGAAATAGCAAGCTTTATAAGCCTCTTGACAACTCTTGGTCCTCTATTGGCTGGAGGCCCAGCACCCCCACCCCACCCCCATCCCATTCCTGTAAGGTGAAATGGAAAAACCTGTTATTTAACCTCTTTTATCAAAATCCATCTTTTACCCCGATTTGGGCCCATGTGTTCGGAGCTCCTGATGGTGGTCTCCATGCCAGGTCTTAGGGACCAGGAGGGGAGGCCGCCTATACATACAGCCCTGCTCGGCATCACTGGTGGCTTAAGAGCCTTCCCACTCGTGCCACTGCCTTGGGAGTGGGTGTTGAACTGGAAGGGTTTCCGGAAGGTAACTTGGCAGCCCTTGTCAACGTGTGAAACTTGCGTGCCTTTTCATTCAGCAATTAGACTTTTGAGCACCCTTCCTGCAGAAATACCTGGACCTGTGTACACGGTGTATGCCTGTGGATGCGGTTTGTTACAGAGAAGAGTTAGAGGCAAGCTAAGTTGGGTGAAATGGGTTGAGACACATCTATTCTATAGACTATGATGGAATGAGGAAGGTCTTTAGCGGCTGACTTGGAAAGGGTTGGGAGAAAGTCAAGGGCACGATCCCCTTTTTATACAAACAATAACTGTGTTTGGATAGGCACGGTGCAAGGTGCCAAACTGTTCACAGTGGTTCCCCGGGGAGTAGGAGAAGGAGGTATTTTCAGTGGCTGTTTTTCTCTTTGCCTTGTTTCATTTTTTCAAAAAATTTCCACAAGTATGTATTACATTTGTAATTTAAAACACACACATAAAAGCCTCCCCTGGTTCCTTCCCACTCCTCTGAAGTCAGTCGGCCAAGGGCCAAGGTCACCCACCACAAGGCCGGGGGCTGGGTCAGGCTCGGGCCAGTGCTGGCACTGTGGACCCCCCGCAGTGTCCTTAGCTCTCACACAAGGGCAGTTAAAGTAGGGCTCCGTGGAGAAGGCAGACTTTGGAACAAGACAGAACTGGGTTCAGGGCCTAGCTCTGCCTGCTGGGATGGCTAAGTTCCCCGAGCTTCTGTTTCTTTGTCTGTAAAATGGGGAATGATAGAACCTACGAACTGCTATGTACTCTGGGCACTGTGAAACCAGTTTGAATCTTTTGGACATTTCAGAAACACCAAAGTCTATTGAGGAAGCGTCACAGAGCTGAGCGCATCCAGGACTGAGACGAGTTCTGGGGAATTGTCCCGTTACTGGGCACTTGTAACAATAGTAAACGACATGTCAGGGAGAAGGGCCTGGGAAACAGCAAATGCCATGTGATAAAGGAGGCTGATGCCTGTATGAGGGAGAAGTGGGGGGATTAGAAAAGGCTCCAGAAAAGAGGAAGTCTTCTTCCATGCCTCTGGACTTCTCTCATGCTGTTCCCTCTGCCTGGAATGCACTTTCCTAGACTTTCACACAACTGACTTCTCATCCTTTGTGTCCTGCTCAAAGATCTCCTTCCTCCTCAAAGAGAGCACTTTTGAGCTCACCCACACCTAAATTAGTTTCTTCATGGCACACTTCTCCCGCTGATGGCGTCTGGTTGTTCTGATGGTTTTTATAAAGGTGTTTATTGTCCATCTTCCTTACTACGCTATGGCTCCTGGTGGAGACCATCTGCCTTGTTCATCTTTGGGTCCCAGCTCATAGCACAGGGCCTAGCACACAGTAGGTGCTCAATGACTAGGAAGTACATACAATCCATAGATCCAAGGCCAAGATCCAAGCACAGGGAGCTTGTCTGAAGGAAAGGGAGATGCGGATTTTGTACTGTGATAGAAAGACGGATGAAAATTTCAGACATACTGAAGATTTGGAAACACACACACAAAGCTGGCAGGGTGCTAGAAGAAACCATCCATGAATACTTACATAAGTTTAAGATGGGAAAAGACTTTCCAGGCCCAAATTTGTACGGACAAGGGCATTTATTTCTTCTTATAAGTAACATTACTTATAAGAAAATGGAAATGACGATAAAACCCATTGGTGGGGATGAGTTAAATAAAGCACAGCTCTCTGTGCAATGGAATACTATGCAGCCATGAAAAGTGACCGGCATTTACTGATATAGAAAGGAGCCCATATTGCTTGTTGAATGTTAAACTTGCTAATTGGAAATGCTGATGAGTAAAAGGTATAACTGATTGCCACAGAGAAAGTGTGAAGGTAAAATTCCTTCAGTGATCATTCATTCATTCATTCCCTCAACAAGTATTTTCTCTTCTGTCTACTCCCTACTCCACGCAGGGTAGTTCCAGAAGCCAGGGCAATGTGTGAACAGGACACTGTCCCTGTCCTCAAGGATAACTCAGCTCACGCATGTAGGTGAGAAATTATGATGTAAGGGAGACAGTGCTCAGAGCTGAGGTCCCCAGGGCCATCAGCTGAGTGAGGCCTTCGTGGAAAAGGTGTCATTTGAGCCGGGAGTTGAGGGAGGGGAAGCGTTTGGGGATACAGAGAAGGGAGTCTGTGGGAGCTGAGCCTGGGAACAGAAGATTCTGGACTCGATCCTGCCACGTGTGCAGGAAGGAGGCACTCTGGGCTTGTGATCCTGTTGTCACAGGCAATGATAGAGCAGCTTCCAGACCATCACTCACTCACCCTGCGAGTGCTATCCCATGGGGCAGGCATCGCTGGGCAGGTGCACCCACCGGGCAGGCTGGGTTACCGAGGCAGCATGGCAAACCCCAGTGTGTGGGATTCTTTATTTTGCACTATTGGGGCCAAGTTACCCAGTGTGGGGTGGAGGGGGTCCCAGCTCCACGGCCCCTCTGCTCAGTGCCTTCTGAGGAGAAGCCAGGGAGGGGCCACTGTACCTTGATGGAACTCAGCACTTTTCAGTTTTCATTTTCGGATTTTGAGGCAGCTCGATGGTTACGGTTCAAACCAAAGAGAGATGACTCAGCTTCCTGTGGAAGAGGTGCAGCCTTTTGGAAAAGATATTTCTGTTTTAATGCTTCTCTCTTCTCGGCCATAGAGACAGCTCATCCAGGCTGCCTGGTTTTCTTGATGTTTAACTGTGCCCAGAGGGAAGGGCAGGGACAGCAGCCAGGCTCTGGGGGCAGACTGCCTGAGTTGGAATCGGGGCCGACTCCTTACTCGCTGAAAGGACCTGAACAAAGCGACACCCTCTCTGAGCCTGCATTTACTTAAGATTTCACTATTGCAACTCTTGGGATTTTGCATATGTATAATTCTACCTATCTTCAGATAAATGTTGTGAATAACTTACGTATCAAAACTAAGAAGGCAGGAAAAATGCCTAAAGAATAAAGTATGATTAAGAAAAGTGGGGGAGGGGGGAAGACTTCCTTGCAAGGTCTCTGCAAAGCCATTGCCTCTGCAAAGGGTCTGGTTCGGTGCCTGGCACAAAGGAGGTAGACAAAAAATATCACTGTTAATAACAACAGCCACCTGAGCTGAGGTTCTGCTGTGCCTAGGTTATCTCATTCAATCTTCACACCTGCCCAACCCAAATGCCCATTTTACAGATGAGGAAATTGAGGCTCAAAGCAATTAGTGCGTTGAGTTTCCATCTTCCCATTGTCGAGGGTCAGCGCACACACCCGAGGCCACCTTACAACTGAAGCTGCATAAGCTTTTCCTTTCTGTCTGACTCTCTCTGCACCAGCAGCCAAGTGCACCAACCAACCCCTCATGGTCTTTATCTGAAAAATGGGGACAATAGTCTGAAATTGCTGAAATATTCTAGTTAAGGCTTCCTGAAAATAATTCCACAAAGGGCTCAGAAACCTTCAACAATATCACATCACTCCTTCCTCTAGGGCAAAGAGGTGTCCATCAAAGGCTGAGTTTTTCATCCCAAGGAGAGGCACAAAGCTGTTTGGAAAACCTCTCACAAGTCTAGAGAAAACCCGAAAGCTGAGAAAATGGTATGCGCTCATGAAAAGAGAAAGATAAGGATTTTTTAAATGAGCCATCATTCAAATGGCCACGCTGCACCATGACGCTAACGAGGGTCTCTCAAACCTTTGTCTTGGAACTAACTTAAAAAAATATGGGGCTTCATTATATGAGTCTGTATATCCTCTATGTCTGGGAAAGTTTTTCATAATGAAAGGTTAAAAAGTCTGGTGCTAATAATGATGTAGGTGTTAGCAAATTACTTTTTTTCCCCATCTTGAAATATAAAATTCATCCTCGAGTGCATTAACTGAAAAACACTGTCAAAAGCATCTTCAATTAACATTGTCTTCTGCATTTTCCTCTCTCCTATCTTTTGAGTTAATTACCTCTATGTACATAAGACCAAGTAAAATGAATATGCGGTACTGAAAAAAAAAAAAAGTAAGTAAAATAAAAAGCTGGTGCAGCTGAACACAAGAGAACCCAGCACAGTCAAAACCTGTCCCAACCTCCATTCCCTGCGTCACCCTGAAGCATATGCTGACAGAGAACCTTAATAGTAACTGACTAATTTTAAACCCTGTGATTACCAGAGTTGATTTCCATGGAACCTTCCTTTCATAGCACCGAGCCCCGCTCACGGGTGGTAATTGCCAAGTTCAATTTTAGCTCTGTCATACTCAACCATCAGTGCTAACTAAGACGACTGCTTCCTCGCCAGGTAAACTGGTAATGACATTGGTTTCGCTGCTTCATTTCACAATATTGTGATGCCCCCATCAGCACCTGTAAATGCTGAGAAGCTACAAGCTTCTATTAAACAAATCTCGCCCAAGGGGAGTGACTGATCTGGCCCAAGGGAAGTGACTGCAGCCGCTTTGCACGGCTAAGGTGCCCGCCGGGATCCTCACGCCCCCTGGGACAGCGTGGTTGCTTAATCCCAGGTTCCTTCTCCCCGAAAACGAAAACACTGAGCACTATAGGGCCACACTGTACACCTGTGGGTGCACTGAACCTTGCGTCCCTTCATCCTCTGTAATCACCTCCCACCCTTCTCCTGTCGCCACAGCTCTCCCAGAATCCCAACTCATGTCTGACTGCACAAGTGGTCCCCACACATGGGCCCTAACTTGTCCTCCAACCCCACTACTCGTTTGTGGGTCTTACGCACAATGCCATGTGCCACCCTCATTTTGTCAAAGTGCCCCATTGGCCTTGCATCTGTCCTATTATTAAGCAGCTTCCACCCCCCACACACACATAACCCTCTCCCTGCCTGAGTTCTGACAGCAGAACTGTACTCTGGGCACACCCGGGTATGTTTGGGCTGACTTTGTGCTGACGTCAGCTTTTACCCTGAAACTGACAGGAACTAGCTCTGATGAGGCGGAGGGGCGAGAACTATGCCCTCTGGTGCCCACTACACACCAGGCATGCAACAGGTACTTGATACCCCGCGTATTCCCTGCGATCAGCCAGAGAGCCACGAAAGCAAGGTCTCGTCCCCCTTTTTACATTTGGAGAAACTGAAGTCTGACAATTTCCATGAAGCTGGTGAAAGAAATTTATTTTAGCTCCAAATGCCAGTTAAAGCTGTGCTTCCTGTGAGAAGCTGCCAAGCCTCTTCCCCCTGAACGAAGAGATCATGGAGTAAATCTATTTCCCTTTTTGCTTTTCTGCCCGGAAGCCCAGAGCCAGATTTGCAGGTCAATTTCAAACACTGTAGAGCCCAGGGCTAACATATCTGTTCTCATTTTCCACCTAGAATTTGTTCTACTGTTTATTTGCCTTGGCTGTAATTTTGTAATGTATTACATATACTTTTATATCTTTGTATGTGTTCTTGTAAATGAATGATCAAAAATAAACAAGCAACCACCAAAAGTGAGTCTTGGACAGGTTAGGTGGGTGTCCCAAGCTCCCACAGC
The DNA here is from genome assembly GCF_057876585.1 of Rhinolophus sinicus. Taxonomy (NCBI): domain Eukaryota; kingdom Metazoa; phylum Chordata; class Mammalia; order Chiroptera; family Rhinolophidae; genus Rhinolophus; species Rhinolophus sinicus. The sequence continues at coordinate 13,348,610 of NC_142513.1, forward strand.
CAGCCAGGGGGCTGTCTATCCCAGCACGCTCCCTGCTGACCCATCACCTTCCTCTGCTCCTCAACCAAAACGCAAACAGTTTCTGAGCCTTTGCTTCCTTCTGAGCACAACTGGTCCTGCTACAGTCACACTCGCTTCCCAACGACTCCATGAGGGGGACTAATAGGAGCACATACTCTGTCCCAGGTACGGTTTCTTGTGCTTTCATATATATATTGGGCCTCATGACAACCTTACTAGGTGGGTGCAATTATTATCCTCATTTTACAGGAGAAGAACCTGAGGCACAGAGAGGTTAAGTAACTTCCTAGACATGCACAGCTAGCAAGTGTCACAGACAGAATTGGAGGAGCTAAGACTCTGGGTCCTACTGTCTGTGCTCATTACCGCAATGCTGTCAAATGAGTCATCGTGTCCCTCATTTTCCAGATAAGGACATGAGGTTCTGAGACTCAAGGGGTTCTCCCAAGCTTGGGCTTTGACTGTCCAGTCTGTATGGCTGCAGACACAGAGGGAGAAGTCATGGGCTCCAGGAACCCCCTCCCAAATTCCAGCCAAGACAAGGCCATGTTTCTAGAAGCAAGGACACAAGGTCACTCCTGCCAGAGGTGCATAAGGAGGCTGCCAGGCAGAAATGCCAGGACTAGAAAACCTTCCCTGTCTCCAAGGCCACCCCAGATGTCCCTCCCCCCACCAGCCTGGACCCCTCTATGCTGGGGGCATTCATGGCAGGCCAGTTGCCTAATCAAAGAGCTGACAAATGCACTTTTGCCTGCCACACTGGCAGCTGAGCCCCCAATTCCACCACAGGCAGTGTGGACATGAATTCTGAAGCATGAAGACACAGGTTTGAATCCCAGCTCTGCCACTTACTAGCTGTGTGACCCTTGGGTAAGAATGAGTGTCTCCTTTAAGTGAGGTATTAATGCCACCTCCTCATTACATGTCTGTGGAGACGGCAGAGTTCCCTGGCCCCGTGCCCTGCCTCCCAGAGATTTCCTGCCATTTCTGTGTCTGCCTCAAGCAGCATCCTAGCAACTCCTTCCAGGGTATCAATCAGGAGATGACAGAGGGAGGGACGCCAGGGAGGTTTGCTCCAACTCGTCTCATTCAAGACAGGCTCACCAGGACAGGACAGAAAAACAAAATTAAGTAATGAAATTCGTGGTTGAATACACACCCAAAGAACTTTTCAGTTCTATCTCAGACAGGGAGAGAGGACTAAGGGGGTCCCCATGGGTGGTCTGCTGGTGGGAATCTGCAATAGACCCACCTCCAGGGGGATGGGCTGCCAGCCCATGTGATACACCCCAGTTGCCTTGGTTTCTGTTATTCTGGGGAGGACAGCTCCCTGGACATCCAGAGCCTGGTAACGAGGAGTGTTTGCTGCACTCTGTGCAGTCCCTGAGGTCCCCTCACTGTCCTCGGCTGCACACAGGTAAGCCACAAAGACCCTGGTTCTCAAACGGTGCTCCACTGACAAGTGGCTCAGCATCACCTGGACCTCGTTAGAAATGCAAAGTCTCTGCCTCCCACCCCAGAACTACTGAGTCAGAATCCACATTCTAACAAGACCCCATGTAATTCACACCCACATTACAGTTGAGAAGCATTGGCTGGAGGTAGGTAATACCAGCCCACCGTGGGGATCACCCAACGACCATGGTATGGACTAGATCTGACCATCTGTTGTGCCAGTCATAGAGTTAGCTTGGGTGTCACCCAACCCCAACCATTGACCATGGAGGTCAGCCAGCTAGTACGGATGTAACCACCCTGACCACCGCTGGTGTGGTCTCCACGGCCCAGCTCTGGGTGGCGGTGAGTTCCAATGTTACTGAGGTAGAAGCTCTGTGTCCTGGTTTGAGCTCCAACCCCACACACTTAGCTCCATCACCAGAATTCTGTTTTTCTTTGATGTCACAGGAACCAATCCCTGTGCTTCCATTAGTCATTTAAAGCCTTGCTTGGCCTCTGCCTCCTTCTTGAAGGACCCCACCCCCAACACCAGACAGCTAGGAAAGGTTCCCCAAGGGCATCCCTGGAGAAGATGCTAGAAAGAGGGTCTTGTGCAGGACCCTGGAGGATGTAGGGAGAGGGAGCAAGGCCACTGGTGTTTCTACCTTGGAAGAAGAAGCTCCTGGCCTACCCTGAGTCAGAAACCCCTCTTCAAGAGGCCCCACTCCAGCTTACCCCGGGGTGTGAGCCCCTCAGGGCCCCCTTCGAGGGGATGGCCATGACCTTTGCAAAACTAAATGCAATAACCAAGTCCTGCGTGCCAAGCAGACCCCAGGGCCAGCCTCGGAGTCTGCAGTAATCCAGACATATGTTTGGATAGGAGGCACCCTGCAAAGCTCGGTCAACTCTGCCGGTCGCCTGAGGAGGGAAGCGGTTCACCTTTTGCTAATCGCCCTAATTCATTTTTTATTACGAACTTTCCTGTTTTCTGTTTGCCATCTGATTGAAGATATTACCAAAGGCATTTAAACAGCATCCGACTGGACCACCATGGCAAACATAACTCTTTTGATTGAAATCTGCATTAATATACATATAATTCCCTGATCACAAAGACCTCATGGTCCACATGTTAGATCCTAAGTGAAGGCAGGTTTGGCAAGAGGTATATACACAATTGAAGGTTTTTCAAAAGATAATAAGCCGTGTCAGGAGGGGGCGATAAAATGGGCACTTTCTCGTGCTATCGGTGAATACAGATGACTCTTTTGGAATATAAGTGTGACAATCTGAATTTAGAGCCATGAAAATGCTCATTCTTTTGACCCAGGAGTTCTACTTTCACCCGCGGCCAACAGCCTGGGTCTTACCCTTGACACCCCCTCTCTGTAATACCCCACATCCAACTCATCCCCAAATCTCACCCATTCTACCTCCTAGTATCTCCCATCGTCCTCCACTTCTCTCCATCCCCACCCAACCACTCCAGTCCAAGCTGAAATGGCCAGTAGAACTTTCTGCAATGATGGGAAAGTTCTTGATCTCCCCTGCCCGACAGGGGCTATCCTAACAGCTACAGAGCCCTGGAAATATGGCTAGTGTGACTGAGGAACAAAACTGATGTGATTTGATTTTAAATTGAAATCGCCACATGTGGCGACCATATTGGATAGCACAGCCCCCAGCCATCATCAATCTTCTAAACCACAGCCATCCCCTCCCAACTGTCGTCCTGCACCCACTCTTGCCCCCACCCAAGGTTCTCCCCATAAGACAACCACAGAGAGTCTTCTGCAATACAACATACCTCAACTCTCACCACCCTTGAGACAGTCCAAGCTCCTTGACATGGCCTTCCAGACACTGTCTCCTGGGGACAGAGAGCACCCCAGCTTGCACAGGGAGCCTATGGTGTTCCAGGTGCTGGAGGGGCAAGGACAGCGGCACAGAGGAGAGCCGTGAAGCCCTCTGGGAGGGGTGGTACTTGAGCAGACATTGAGAAGACATCTACGTCTACGGCCATACCACCCTGAACGCACCCGGTCTCATCTGATCTTGGAAGCTAAGCAGGGTCGGGCCTGGTTAGTACTTGGATGGGAAAAGACATCTACATAGACGTTTCCCAGAGAGGTGGGGAACTCCGAAACCAGAGGCACAGCAGTTAGAGTCCTCCGACAGACACATCCAGGGGCAAATGGCAGAGCCCTGCCCTTGTGAAGCCGATGTTCCCGTGGTGGGGGTGGGGCATAAACCATCAACTAATTACACGTGTTGGAAGGGGAAAGAGAAAGACAGGAAACAGGCTCCGGGGGCTGGGGCTGGCGTGGGGCAGTTTGTAGGATTGAATATTAACAGAGGAAAGGGCCCAAATAAACACTGTTCTTGAGTCTGCATGGGGGATAGTAGCAGGTGATTTGGGGCAGGTGACACAGTCTTGATAATTGACAAGTTAATAAAAAGGAAGGGATGATCAAATCAGAGAGAAGTCACCAAAAAGTCCTGCTTGCTCAACAGAAACACTCCCACGAGCTAGAGAGAGATTCATTATCTCCAAAGGCCAGCTGGCTGTGCCCCCAGATGCCCCATCCAAGCAACTGAGAGTGACGCCTACCTCCTGCAAATGGCAAGGTCAACACCTCCCGTCAGAAGCAGGGAGACGATGCTGAGGTCCGCCCACGCTCGCCTCAGAGAGCCAAGCATTGGCTAAGGACTGTAAGGATGAGGATGGCGAATGCCATCCCCCTTGGCTCCCATTTCAACTTTCTTCCTTGGGCTGGGCTGGAGGTGAGGGTGGCATGTTGTTCCAATGGGAATTCACATCTATTAGCCCCAGACCCTGTGTCCCCCTCATTGATGAGAAACAGCAATGGTGACAATGTCCAAATAAGTGAGGCCCAGAGAGGGTAAGTGAATTAGTCCTGGAAACACAGCGGGGGATATGTTATGGTGGCCATCTCTGGAAAATATAACTGCCATATTGATTCATTCATTCTTTCTACAACTTTTTCTTGAGCACCTACTACCCAGCAGACCCCATGCTGCGGTGCTGGGACTCCATGGTGAAGAAAACAAACGTGACTGCAGTGGTTTGCAAGCTTACTGTCCTGAAAGTGGAACAAACACTCGAGTAATCTCACAGATATATCATGCAATGGCGAGAAAATACACTAGAGGCAAAGATAGAGACTAATGGGGTAACCACACCGATGAGAGGGTCAGAGTCTTTGAGAAAGTGAGGATAAAGCTGAGACCTGAAGGAAGAGCAGGAGCCAGCCATGTGAAGAAGGCAGGCAAGAACATTCCAGGCAAAGGGAAGAGCCCTCAGGCAAAAAAGAGGGGGAAGGGAGAGTACCTGGGAAACAACAAGAAGGCCTGGGGGGCTAGATTGGAATCAACAGGGCAAGGCTGGTTTTATTCAACCCTATGTCCCCAACACGAAGCCTCCTGCTTCAGACAGGCCGGCAAAGCAGGCAGCGGCTAGATCACACAAGAACCTACCGTGTTTCCCCGAAATAAGACCTAGCCGGACCATCAGCTCTAACGTGTCTTTTGGAGCAAAAATTAATATAGACCTGGTCTTATTTTACTATAAGACCGGGTCTTATGTAATATAAGACTGGGTATAATATGATATAATATAATATAATATAATATAATATAATATAATATAATATAATATAATATAATACAATATAATATAATATAATATAATGCCAGGTCTTATATTAATTTTTACACCAAAAGAGACATTAGAGCTGATGGTCCGGCGAGGTCTTATTTTCGGGGAAACATGGGAGGGGCCCAAAAAAGGCATCTGATATTATCTACACACCAGGGGAAGCCCCTGGAAAGTTTTAAGCAGAGGTCTGACAGGCTGGTAAGACGTTCACCAAGCTACAATGGAGAGCCATTGAGAGGTTTTGCCCAGAGAAACGACAGGATCCAATTTACACATCAAAAAAACCTGGATCGTGTCCAGGATGGCTCCTCGGTTCATCCTGATGTGCGACTTGTGGTCCCTGGATAGGAAATGCCCCCCAAAACTAAGTGTCCCCAGCTGGTATGTGGGAGGTGGCCACCTTTGAGCAAAGCAAGACAAAGCAGCAAACGACTGGACGTGTTGACAGGGCATCAGACAGATAATGTAGCTGTCGGCAGATGGAAAACCGTCCCGGAGAATGCCTCAACAGGGTCGTGGCTTGTTGTTAATGTCGGGCCATTAGGAAAACACAATTATGTGCTTCACTGATACTGTAAGACATAACCCAAGACAGCGAGCAAACATTTAGTGCTCCATCGAAAGGAGAGGTAAGATGACTAACAGAAGAGCCACGGAAGGAAATGCTTGCGTCGCACAGGTGAGTGGCCAGGCCCCTCAGGATTTTTTGTCTCCTGTCTCATTTAAAATCACAGCCTGGCTCTTAGGCATCCATAGACAGATTTGGAAAGGGAATTAAAATGAACTATCCCAGGTGCTTCAACATTCATTATTGTCTTATTTAATTTCACATACAGGTAAGCACTGTCAATCCCATTTTGTAGGTGAGGAAATTGGGGTCCAGCGATATTAAGTCGCTTTCCAAATGCCTGTGCTCCCAACTCCAGCCTCATCTCTTTAACGTCAGTTTCTTCCTCTGCCTTTGCACGTGCTGTTCCTTCTACCTGGAATGCTTTTCCTTGCCTTCTTCACAGGGCCAATTCACCTTCAAGCATGGGCCAGGTGTCCCCTCCTCTGAGAAAACCTCCCTGACTACTCCCAGCCTGGCCCAGTGGTTCCACAGCCATGTGGAATCGTTTATTTTTGTCTGTCTCTCTAATGAGCAAGGCTCATCAAGAGCAAAGACCAGGTCTTAATCACCTGTCATGCCTGGCATCTCCCACAAAGCCCTGCAGAGAGCAAACAGGCAGTGAATATTCTGTGGATGGATGGATGGATGGATGGATGGATGGATGGATGGATGGATGGATGGATGGATGGATGGATGACATAATTCTCAATACATGGCAAAGCCAGGATTTGATCTCAGGCCAATATGACTCCAAAGCATCTCTCTTGGTGGGTGCATCTTATATGGTTTATGGGTGTATCTTATATGGATCCATCAGAAAATATACACAAACATGGAATATATACACAAAACATACTGAGGGCTTCATTCATCCCCTCAAAAGAGATGCCAAAAAGCACCACTCCTCAGGTGAAATTGGATGTGAATATGGGTAAAAACTTAACCAAACTCTTTTCTCTTTTGCAAGAGAATTTCACCTTTGTTAATTTTCTACCATAACTCCCCTGGAAACCTGCTGAAGTTAGGATGTTAACTATGTTACTAGGCAACTCTGCTTATGGTAAAAACTGACCTCTGATTGGTAAGTTGCATCTGGACTGGAAGAAACTATATATGAATTATAAATATCTGATAAAGAAGCCACGCTTTAGATTTTCCTGACTGCAGTGACTCTTGAAACTGACATGCCCCTGGCAGGAACCCTTGAAGGGAAGACTATGAAACTGTGACAAGAGACATAGGTCCTTTGGGGAATAAGGCTTCTAAGCCAGGGTGGCTTCCAAACTCACCCACTGTGGGTCTCATTCCCTTGCACTGAACTAGAACCTGGGGCAGGACAGGGGAGGGGAGGGGAGGGGAAGCTTGGCAAAGTGAAGCGCTTGTGGCCACCTCCCTGGGCTACTGCAAAGACCTCTGCAAGAACTACGCCTGCAAAGGCGGAACAGACCATGTGCCCTGCGGGCAGGCAGTGGTCCTTCGAGGAGACAGGTACCAAGTGTCACCTGTGTGAGCCTTGTGAGTCTGAATGTTTGACTGAATCTGTAAGAATCCCTGTGGGAGCTACAATGAGACAAAGAGGAACCGATACAGAGAGACAAGAGACCGTTCCAACTAGGACCACTGTACCTATTCCGAATAGGAAAGCTCCTGAGACTCTATCGTTTATTAAAGACTTAAAAACCTGGGGTGGAGCCTATACTTGCTGTCCCACGGGGGGCCCGGATGACCTGAATAACACATGGCAGCAGGAATGAGGAAGGGGACGACTTACTTGATCTCCCAGAGGCCTCACCACAACGTGATGCAAGGGAGGTTATGTGAGAAAACAAGGGCATAATGAGGTGAAGTGACAGGTCCAAAGTCACACAGCTTGTAAGTGCCAGGATCTGAACCCAGGCACTTCCACTGACCTTAGAAGTCACACGTGAATCCACTATGTGGTTTTGCATTAACTTACCGATCAGGTGGACCTACAGAGCAGAGACAGCATAGGGGGCGGGATGGAGGGAGCTTTTTAAAGAATGTAGGTAGCACCCAACAGGTATTCAATAACTATCTGCAGAATAAATAGGCAACAAAAGGCTCAGGGTCCATCTTCCACGTTCTCCAGTTCAGGTCAAGTTGAAGCACAGCGCAATGGAACAACAGAATTTATGCATGAGATTGACCCTGGGTGATGCTACTGAGCTGCACTCATTTCCAACAAGTTTCTAAATCATTCCTGCAAATGAGGCCCAACTTTGAGATAAGCACATTTTAATTAGCTGCAATGTGAAGGTATTCTGTTAGCGAATGACATTTGAAGTTGAAAACCAAGGCAGCAGGCCCAGTTGAAACACCACAGCCCCTGAGAAGAGCCACTGCACCAACTCTAAAAACAAGGGCAAGCTGATCCACACTTTCATCCCTGCAGAGGGTGGGGCTCCTGGCACCTGGCACCTGGCACCCTGGAGGCTGCAGGACAGGAGTGGAGAGAACGCAGCCCAGCCCCGGCTCTGCTGACCAGCAACTCTGTCGCCTTTTGTAACTTGACTTACTTGGATCTCACCCACAAAATGGGGACACATGTGCCTAGCGTAGTTCTTATCAAGACCTCACGAGATGATATGCATGAAGGAGCCTGAGAGTTGGTAAATGCTCAGAGAATAATTGGTGCTTCTTTCTACCCTACTTTTCTCCATCAAATAGCACAAATGTTAAAAATAAACATCAGTGAGAGGGGACTTTTTGTTCAAGATGGCGACTAGAACACACCCTTTTTACCTCTGCGCTCTTCTGGACCCCCATTTTTTTTCCTTCATAGTCTAATATATTTCCGTGTCTTTTACAGAAAACAAAAACAATTTTTAAAAGAAAGAATGGTGGCGCTCAAGGTAAAGGGGGAAAATGATAGAAGAGTGAAATGAAATCGGGAGTGAGAGAATAAGCAAAAAATGTGACATGATAGCCTACGTTATGGCTACAAGAAACCTACTCATTTGCTTCTGAGCTTCCTGGGAGCTCCGAGAAGGGGAAGGGGATGGTGACGGGCAAAGCCATGGATACTTAACTCCATCCAGGTGGGGGTAGGGCAAAAAACTCTTGCTGAAGAACGTGACAGGACGCCAGCCACAAGAGAAAGCCCTCCTGCACTCTGTGGTCTCTTTCCCAGATGTGACTCCCTGAGGCATGTCCCAAGAAGCTCCTCAGATGTCAATCTGGAGTCCTCCCCATGACACAGGAAAATGTGTGACATCTCAGCACCAGAACTCTGGAGTCCTGCCCCGGAATGTGGAAGAGAATCTCCTTGCCCCTCCCCCCAATTCCATTAATTATGATTCTTCTTCACTCCGCTCAGACCTAAGAAGCAGTTATCCTGCAGCTCTCAGTCACATCAGATAAAGGAGAACCTTCCGCAAGTGATTCCAAGTTGCTCTAAATCATCAACATCATCAAAGGAGACTCCCCGATGACCTATAGGGGGCCTGAAGAAGGCAGGAATCTCTAGGACACCTGACCACGTCCCGTGTCCCAGCCAGAGCTACCTGCCCCAGGCCAGCAATACCTCCCCATCGCCCTAGGCTAAGGTGGGGAAGCCCTCCCGTATTCTAGCCGAGGGCCGTGTTCTCTAAGTGTGCTTCCCAGAACAGCAGCTTTGGCAGCGTCAACCTGTCAGCAGTGCACCTTTTCAGCCCAGCCCCAGACTTAATGGAATCAGAACTCTGGGAGTGGCGCCCAGCAATCTGTGTTTTCACTGCCCTCCAGGTGATTCAAGTTTGAGAAGCAGAGCATCCCTGGCTACTGGGGGAAATCAAACACAAGCCATTAATCTTTCCCATCAGCAGAAGACTGAGAGACAGTTGCTGACAATGGTTTGAATCCAGCAAGGGGAAGCATTCCATTCTCTGCACCTCATCTCTGGCTCCAAGGCACTGCTGTACTTAAAACCCAACTGGCTGACACTCTTTCTGATGATATCTGCTGGTGTCCCAGCTCCCCTGCAGGCAGGACTCCCCGCCATACGCTGATAGTATCCCCGAACTACCCCTCCGAGCCACTTTGGAATGGCTGTTCCCTCCACTTAGAATACTCTCCCACCACTCTGTAGCTGCCTGGCTTTCCTATAAGACTCGACCGTGTGAAGCCTTCCAACACCCCTGGCAGTTCCCCAGACAATTATACATTTAATTATGACTCTGCATTTTTAGCCAATATATTACAGATCCACACAGCCTTTCATCAACTAAAGGTGAGTTTCCAGTTGAGTCGCTGAGCCTTCCGGACAGGGCTAAAGCCCCTAGCACACAGTAGGCACACCACAAAACCTGTTGAACAGCTGAGAAACCCAACAGTAAACAGGTGATCACATATTGATAAACCACAACCTTGCCGTTTACTCTAGCAGACACCAGAAATCACAAATGTATAGCAGCAAGTTTATGCTTCAGGGTAATTGATCAGAATTTATTATCCTATGTTATACAACATGTTTTCACTAAGACATAAAATTACAACTTACCACCACTCATTAAGTTAATAATTACTTACCATATGTTTTTACTGCTGCTCCCAAACCATGGTGAAAACTCACTGTGTAAGCGTTTGGTCCGTGTAAATAAGACAACTGTCAACTGTGGGGATGCAGGATTTACTGATGGGGAGACAGAACTAAAATACTGGACAGAAAGCAGGAGCCCTAATGCCCTGCCACTCACATCACCACCATCGTCTAATATGCCTGCACTACACTTTCTAGACTGGTGGTTCTCAAACAGGGGTGACTTTTGCTCCCAGGGGACACTTGGCAAAGTCTGGAGACATGCTTGGTTGTGATGACCAAGAGAGGGGGTGCTACTGGCATCTGATAGGTAAAGGCCAAGGGTGCTGCAAAACCTCCTATAATGCCTGAGACAGCCAGCCCCCACAACAAGCAATTGTCAAGTCTAAAAATATCAATATGCCGAGGGTAGGAAACACTGTTCTAGATGAAAAGGAACTTCCATAGCTGTTACTTTAATCTGAGCTTCCCAGCAACAATACGAGGAAGGCATCGCTGTCCCCTTGTACGGATGAGAAAATGGAGACGTGGAGAGATTAAATGAGGTGCGCAAGGTCGCCAGCCTAGGCCAGTGAATGGGGCCGCTTCGGCGTGAAGCAGGCTTTTCTGCCTGCTAAACCTGCCACCCCTCCCACACAGATTCAAAAAGGAAACAGAAAAATGCAGAGGAAATGAGCAGCTACCTGTCCATTCATAATGCTAAACACTCCAACAGGAGTCCTCCTCAAACCAGAGGCCCAGGAAATCCCACCCAGAGACCAAGCAAGGCGTGGAAATGCCTGACTGTGGGAAGGCACCGCCCCTCCCCGCCCTGCGGGAATGGCCAATCCTCCAGCAGCCCCAGCTGAAACTGGGTTCCCCTTGCATTTTCACTTATAATTGTGCTGCTCTTAGTGAATAGAAATGGAACGCATTTCCTACTGGGGCTGAGTGCTGTGTATGCCTGATCTCCAACCCCCCTGGCAGGCAACCCACGGGGGTTTTGCCCATTGTGCAGACGAGGAGACGGGAGCACAGGGAGATTCATAAGGTGCCTGTGCTGACGATGGTAAGGCAGCTTTCAAACCCAGGTCTGCCGGGTTCCAGAATCTATGCTCCCTCCAGATCCTAGCGCTGTCTAGGAAATCACAGAAACAAAACAGACGGCCGTAGGGAATCACACAAAGCTGGCAGTCACCATGTAGGGGAATCCTTGGGACGAGGGCCTGGTCCTGCATGCAGACTCAGAGCCACTCTTCCTGGCTTATTGGCTGCTCCCCATGCTGGGCTCTGTCCCCTGGGTCTTCTCTGTCAGGCAAGGCCCTCTAGGAATGACATGTCAGCCAAAAGACGCTTGGCCCCTGCCTTGCCGTGGATTCGATGTACTCACCACAGTCTTCAGATTATAAGAGCCAAACAGATGCTAAGTTCCTCAAGCCACAGGGGACAACAGGCCATTCATTCATTCATTCATTCATTCATTCATTCATTCATTCATTCTATATTTATTGAGCGCCTTTGTGTCAGGCCAGCTCTGGGAATATAAAAGTAAAGGTAGACACAGTGGTTCCTGCCCTCTGAAGCACTGAAGGCCCATCTCCTCAAAAAGTATCATCTTCATCCTTGCCAGGTTCACCACACTGTACAGTTATAAAGGACATGCCCAGCCTTTATTTTGTTACATGTCCTCACCACAACTCCCCATCTCACTAGACTGAAGGTCACTGATTGGCTTTCCCTTTGCACAGAGGGAAACAGAGGCCCAAGAAGACAACTGGCATGCTCAAGGTTACTCAGCAGACTGCAGGCAGCAGTGCCAGGCTGACATCGGTAAGGTGCCAAAGTGTGGTCCTAGAGGACCCTTTGGGAAAGGTCAGGGAAGGGGCTATGGGGCACATTTTGAGACGGAAAGTAAAGAAGAGCTTCCTAACAGAGATGCCCCAGATGCTTCCTTCCAGAGCGCCCCAGGACCTGCCATCTCAGCTCAGAGCTCACCCAGCCCAGGCTTCCTTCCACAGGAGCCACCCACAGCCACCTGTGCCCCTGCAGAAAGAAGCTGTGGGGACCTCACCCAGCAGGGCTGCTGAGCAGACCTCACATATCCCAAGTCCCAATGAGATGGGAACAGCAGCTCCCACACCATGGATTTTCATCAAAAGGAGACTCCAACCATTCATAACCAAGCTTGTCTAGACCCCATCCAGGTACAACATGCTGTGCCCAGAGCTGTGTGGGTGGAGAGTTGAGTCATTCACCCACCAGCGCATATTTCCTGAGTAATTATGGGTCAGGCACTGTGCCAGGTAGTGGGCATGGTTCCTGCCTGCTGGGAGCCCACAAAAAACTATACACAAAAACCAATACACAAACCACTGCTACACACAGTGTGGTTGCTGGACCACCAGCAGCATGACTCTGGAGCTCATTAGACATGCAAGTTCTCAGGGCCCCTGAATCCGAATCTCTGGGGGTGGAGCCCAGGAAGCTGTTTTTAAAATCTTACCGGATAATTCTGAATGTGTACAGAAATTCAAGAACCACTGTTCTAGACCACAAGGCCTTCCCCCAACCTCCATACTTAACATTGCAAACCAGAGCCTGGCCTTGGCACTCCTAACCCTCTTCCCTGCTGCGCTTTCTCCATAGTTGTACTGTCTTCAGTCATCATACCATTTATTTTACCCACACATTTATGACTGCCCCTACCAATATATAAGATCCAGAGGGCCGCAATTTGAGTCACTCTTGTTCATTGCCTAGCACAGCACCTAGTACAAAGAGGTGCTCAATAACTGTTTGTTGATTGAATGATGGATGGCAGAATATGCCGCATCCCATGCAGTACCAATTTTGGGGTAGTCTGGAGGAAGAAAGAAGGTGGTTGGCCGTGGAGCACTGCATGGAGAAAGCGGTACCCAGGTTGGCTTTGAAGGATGTTTGGACCAGAGATGAAGGATGCTTGGAACACAGAGATGCTAAGCCTCTTACCAGAATAGGTTCCAGGGGGTTGACACCATCATTGTGTAGTTAGTAGCTGGAATGTGCCAAGAGCTGTCCTAGCCTACATCCCCTCTGTTAACCCTCCTGAACCTCCGAGGTAGGCAATGTTGTCCTCAAGAGGACGTCGAGACTCAGAGATATTAAATAATTTGCCCCACCCACAAAAAGTCTTGTACAAGAATGTTCATAGCAGCTTTATTTACAATACCCCGTCTGGAAACAAACTAAATGTCCATCAGCAGGTGAACGGATAAACCAATTATGCCATATCATACAATGTAATATTATTTAGCAATAAAAAGGAACAAACCATGGATATACACAACACAATGAATCTTTAAAAAGACACTGCTGAGCAAAAAGAAGCCAGGCACAAAAAATATATATACTGAATATGAAATTCTGTAACTTAAATATACTTAGTACACTTAAACTGAACTTAAACAAAGCACTGATAATAGAAATCAGATAAACAGCTTCCTCTAGAGGTGGGGGAAGGGGTGTTGACTGGAAAGGAGTATGAGGGGACTTTCTAGGGTGAGGGAAATGTTCTATATTTGGATTGGGATGGTGGTTACCATCAAAACTCATGGAACTATACACTTAAAATTTGCATTGTATTGTATGTAAATCATATTCCAATAACAAATAAGCTTAGAAATCATTTGCCCTAGGTCACAAAGCCACAAATGGAGATGTGAACCCAGGTTTGCCCCAACCAATGGCTGCTTTCCACCAGTCTGCTGTAGAGGAGCGGGAAGCCCCAGGCAATCACCCCGCCTGGTAAAGTGCCCTGTCAAACTCTGAATGTAGGGTATTCACAGTTACCTTAGGAAGGATGTCACAGCCCCCCAACCCCTAAACCATGACACAGATTTGTGGGGAGGCAAGATGAGTATCAAGCTGAGAATTAAGGAACTTGGGTTGGCCTTGCTCTGTGTTTGCTTTGTAATCTCTGAGTACACTACTCCATGACTCAGTTTCCCCTTCTGTGATGCAAGGAAGAAGGAGGGGATCAATGGTTCCCAGCATGGGGCTACAGATTCGGGGGTGGGGGTGGGGGGAGTAGCGGCCACAGGACCACAAGCATCAGGCACTATTCGTCCATGAAGTAAGTAATATGCCTGCCTCACACCTGGTAAGCTATTTTTCAAATGCATGCTGATATTATTGTGATTAGGAAAATACATACCTATTTCAAAGCAAAAATGAAACCATAACAGCTTTTTTGCTGTTGTGTATTTTCTCAAACAAAAGATGCCAAAAGAACAGCCACTGCTCATGACTTTGGTTTAAAGAGGCTGGAATCTCTGTGTAGCGGATCACTAAGGGGACAGTCACCAAGGGAACGGTCGCCAAGGGCCCTTCCAGGTCAACAGTGCAGTGGTTGTCTGACATCACGGGCAAATGCTAACCCTTGTGTTTCTCAGGCCTGGGTCCCTGTGGGGAAAAGCCTCTTGTCTGGATTCCAAAGACCCAGCCCCCAATGTGCAGGCTGTGTCCTGGTTCTATAGCCCAGTCGAAAGGCCCCAAGTGTGGTCACTGCTGTACCTTCGGCCTCAGTTTCCCCTCCAGTTCTGATAATGACCAGCTGTAAGGATGGAGTCTGGGCATTTCTCTTTCCAGTCCCTCACCATTAGCTCCTGGTCAAAATATACCCCACCACCACCACCACCACTGAAGTCCACTGTCCACTTGGGATCTGCTACCAACAGGCCTCTTACCCACCCTTAGCTGAGCCGAGGGACTTCCCCTGCCTCACCCTGCCACAAGCCGGAAGGATTGAGAAACCTGCCTTATATCCAAGTGCAAGGTCAGACCTTTTTTCACCTATACTCGTGGCCCAGCTGGCCACCCTCCTCCTTGATACACCGTCAGCTCTGGACCAGGCAGGGGTCCTAAGCCACAGACAGCAACCAGAATCACCAGCTTCTCATTCCCTGTGCCGTTCCCTCCCCTCCCGGGGTTTCACACTGATTCTCGGTGCTGAGTCAGAGCTTTACAGAGCATCAGAATAAAGCAGGGGCCTCAGCTGAGTGCCACCTCCCAAAGGCCCCCATATGCCCCCACTCTGGCAGGGTTTACAGAAACACCACCCCCAAAAGGAGCACTCCCCCAGCTAGGGGCACCCACCCACCCAGACTTTGAGGCACAAATCCCCCATTCCCAGGCATGCCCCCAAACAAGAGGCTTGAGATGGAGCCTTTCCAACTTCATATTTTAGAAAATAACAAAGCCAAGGGCAGAAGACAGCCCAGCTGCCCCCACACCCAACGCCTTCTCCTCCCTGAAGACTCCACTAGCTACTTTTAATCAATTTTTCCCTCCATGAGACTGGAAGCAGCCCGAGAACCAGCCTTGGCTAGAAGACACCATCTCCTTCTTCAGCTTCTAACTTTGCGGGTCACCAGACAAAAGACAATCACCCCCATCCTCCGGAAACCTCACTTGTCACCCACCACGGTCCCCACACCGCCCCCAGGCCCTGATGCCCCCGGATCCCACGTCCCATCTGGGGCGAACTGCAGAGGGCTAAGCCCAGCGACTCCAGAAGCCGCTCCCCAGGGCCTGAGAACGCACTCAGAGGCCCAGCCCGAGAGGTCTCGCGCACGCGGGGACGCCCCTTCCCGCAGCATCCCCATCTCGAGGGTTTCGGTGAAAAACCAGTGGGATGGGGTGGGATTGAGACCCTGGGGGAAGATCACCGATCCAACCACCCGACACGCACTCACCAGGCAGCGCCACCGAGCCCGCGCGTATGCGCCAGGGCCCGGGGGAAACCCACGCGCGCCGTTCAATCCGGGCTCCGAGTGACGAAAAGCCGCACTCGGCTCCAGCCGGCCGGGACCCACGCACCGACCCGCGGACGCACGGACCGTCTGGCTCCTAACTAAGTTTGAAAGTTCCCTGCTGGGCGAAGGGAAAGACGCGGACCGCGCAGGTGCTCCTAACGGTCCCAGACTGGGCTCGGCGTGGGGAGTGGAGGTGGCACGCCTCCTGTCCTGCGATCCAGGCACGCGAGCTTCCATCGCGCCCCGCGCACAGCAGCGGTGACCTGGCTGTGGGTGGGGGGCCGCGAGCTGGGAAAAGGGAGGGCGGTGTCCCTCACTACAGCCCCAGCTTGAAGGGATGCCCGCTCACCGTTACCCGGAGGGGACAGGCCTCGACTGGCCATTACCAACACGGAATCCAAGGTCCCGCCGGTCAGTGATAGCCAATTAGTAAACGGCCCAATTAGTGCGCGGCAACGCCTAAGAAGTTAAACCTGGACCCGCGAGGTGGATGACCGAGGTGGGGGAGGGGCGGTGCGGGGGCTGTGGCTGCCCCTTGGCGACCGCGTATGACTGTGACCGTCAGGGCGATTAACATGTGTGAGGTTCACCGTCCAGGGGGCGACTGTGTGTGACAATGTGCGCTTGTGTGGGTCATTGTGAGTACAAGCGTGTGACTACCAGAGTGACTTCTTTGTGTGACTGTCCCCAGTTGTGACTGAATGTGACAGCGGATGGGGGCATGTAATAAGGTGTGTGGCATAGTAGTGTGTGAATGGGTGACTTGTATGTGGCGGTGTGACAATATACGTGGGCGAGTGACTGCGTGTCATTGTTATGAATGACTGTCAGGGTGACTTGTGTGGGACGGTAAGACAGTTGAAGGTACATGGCTGTCTGTGTGTGGCAGTGGGTCACTGTGTGTCAGCTTGTGAATGAATGTGAGGCTGTCAGGGGGACGTAGGTGAGTGAGTGTCATTGTGTCATCGTGTGAGTGACTGTCAGAGACTTCTGCCTGTGATCAGAACAACTCGGGGCGTGAGTGGAACCGCAAGGGTATCCGTGTGAGTGGCATGTGCCCGTCGGCGGGACTGAGGTGCGCGTGTCGCAGTGCGTGGGCACCGCCGGCATCTCCCCCTGTGTGTCCCGGAAAGTGCCGGCGTCCCGAGCTGCCAGGTGACTCCTGCCGGTTCTCCAGCCCGGGACACTCTGGCCACCGCGCGGGATCCGAAGGCGCGGGCCGGCCCCGCCCGCGTGGGCCCCCACCCCGGCCCCCGCCTACCTTGCCGCAATGGTAATAGTCCAGGTGCGCCAGGCCGGCGGGCTCGGCCCCGGGCCGCGCGCCTACCGCGGGCGCCGAGGGGTACAGGCGGACGTCCATGGCGGGCGCGGCGGCGGCGGCGGCTCCCGCGGGCAGTGCCTGGGCGGGCGGCGGGTGGGAGTCAGTGTGAGAGCGGGTTTGCGAGCGCGGGGGGCGGGCTGGGGGCGGCGCCCGGCCTGGCGCCCCGCCCCAGCCCCCGCCCCGCCCCCGCGAGCTATTGTTCCGGCCTCCAGCGCCGCTGTGGGCCCCCGGCTGGGGCCGGGAGGTGGGGGGGCGAGGTCCCCTTTACGGGCTTGGCGGCCGCTGGATCCTGGGCCTGGCCTTCCGCCCCTGGGGGTCCGGGAGGGTTGCGCGCTTGTCCAGACGACACTTTCCCGTCCCGCCTTTCGCTACCAAGGGTGAGAGGAGGGAGAAGCCGGTATGACACCCCTCCCAGAAGTGGGACACTCCCCGCCCTAAATATTTAGGGCGATAATGAGCCCTGCTTGGCTGGGGTGGGGGGTGGGGGGCGGAAGGTAGTGACAGGAACACTTTCGGAGATGGGTGCTGTCTTACGAGGGGGAGCGGGGGAGGGGTGGCACGATCCACCGCCTGAGGCTGATCTTAGGATGCCCTCTCTCTTTGTCCCACTGATCTGAGTGATGCAGAGAAGCCCTGGGGGATTAAACTCTCCTTTACATAAGAGGAAACTGAGGCAAGGACTTACAGGGTCAGTTATGGAGCTCCAGGTGAGTAGGCTCCGCTGCCTCCAGAGTATCCAAGACTGAAATCACTGGGAGAAGGCAGAAGGACGCCGCCCCCTTTAATGATAGGGAGAGAGAGGGCCTTAGGAATGGCCTAGAAACTGAAGTTCTAAGGGTTCAGAATCTGCCCTGCCTTATGGTCTCCTCTACCAAAATGGGATGACTCACTCCTATGGTGGGGTGGAGAGGTGACTAAAACAGGCGCTGCTCGCGCACACAGACACACACACACACACACACACACACACACACACACACACCCCGGGACTCCTCACATCACCTGCTGGCAGCTGGCCTTTAGCTCCTCCCCTTTGCAAGAATGGTCTAAACTAGCAGTGTCTACTCCTTCACCTCCCTATGACTGTTCCACCACTGCCCTCTGGTTCCTGGCTCTCTCACACCCAGGAGGCCTGGCTGGGAAGGACCAGGATGCCAGGAAACAGAAGTGGGTCAGAATGGGACATGGGATGCTATTTAGAGATGAGGGAGTGAGCCTCTTTCCCCCTCAGGAGCCAACTTGGAACTTAGCTCCCAGCTGCTGATTGGGCTTTGCTCCTCCTGACCTAGAGCTAGGACCACTGGTTTTGTGAGATGAACTTAAAGGGGGGCTACAGAGCAGACCTGACAGGCTCAGGGGGCTATATGGCCAGCCTGATAAGCTCAGTGACCAAAAGTAACCACACAGGATGGTCTGATCATAGATTCCTAACTGATCAGGTCATGGTAGATAGTCACATCCCAGACCCATATCTTCCTTAGCAAGGTCAATCTCTACCTTAAACCATGCCTGTCCATTGTTCTTATGCATCTAGGATAACATACCTTTGAAATGTCAGTAATTTTCGTTTCCAGATGCCTCAGAGGCACAACCAAGGGCACCAGAGCACAAGACCAGGTGAGACTCACTGTCACCTTGTTGCCTGCATACCACCTTTCTTTACTGTGATTGTTGAATGTTTGGACATTCTTTCATCAACAGTGACCATAAAGATCCACTAATACAAGAGATGTGTGGGAAACACTTTCACTAAAGGTTTGGAAACAACAGAGGGAAATTACAGCTCAGAAAGGAAAGAACTTCTAAATAAATTTCAGCAGTCATTGTTTCTAGAAATACATCACCATATCTCATCAGAAAGAATTTCCCACTGGCTCCTTTCCTTTTTTTCCATCTGGATATCCAACTGACCCAGCACTATTCATTGAAAAGATCACCTTTCCCCCAACTTCTCTGCAGTGTTAACTTTGTCATAGATCAAGTAGTCCATATGTGCATGGGACTATATCTGAATTCTCTAGTCTGTTCCATTAGCCTATTTTTCTCTCCATGTGTCATTTTCACACTGTCTGGATTACTGTAGCTTCTTAATAAGCCTTAATGTCCCATAGAAAAGCCTACCACATTTTTCTTCAAGACTGCCTTAGCTATTCTTGACATTTGTACTTCCATAGAAATTTTAAAATCAGCTTATCTGTTTACACACACACACACACACACACACACACAATCCTGCCGGGATTTTAGTTGCTATCACATTGAGTTTTTAGATCAATTTGGGTAATATTGACATTTTCAATATTAAGCCTTCTTCTCCATAAACATGGTATGTCCCTTCATTTATTTAGTTTAGTTTTGTTTTGTTTTTTAAGTGCTCTCAGCAGTGTTTTCTATGTAGAGACCTTGTGTATCTTTTATTAGATTTAGTCCTGGGTGTCTTATGTTTTTGAAACTATTACATGATTTCTTTATATGGTGTTTTATTTTCTGTCAGTAAGTACTACGTGGTGGTTTTAAAACAAGTCAACACATTCTTTGACATTCCTCCCAAGGCGTGGAGTCTAATAACCTTCCCTTTATAAAAGGTTGGTCTTAGTGAATGTTTTTTAACAAATAGAATATGGTAGAAGTGATGCTGCATGACTTCTAACTCTAGGTCAAGAAAGTTAATACATCTTCTGCTTGGCTCCGTCTCTTGGAATATTTGTCTATGGAACCTTAAGCCACTATGCAGAGACCCTGAGACTAAATAAAGAGAGAAAGACGACCAGCCACTCCCCAGTTGGGCCAGCCCCCTGCTGTTCCCGCTCCATCCACGATCTGACTACAACCACATGAAAAACCCTGAAACATCCAGCTGAGCCCTTCCTAAATCCAAAATGCACAGAAACCATGAGAGATAATATATGATTATTGTTATTTTAATCCATGAAATGTGGGGATGATTTGTTACTCAGTAATATAAACCTGGAGCATATGTAGATTTTTGTATAATGCCCTTATATCCAGCAACATTGCGAAACTCAGTTATTCAAACAGTTTATCTTGATTCTTTGGCTTTTTTAAAAAAATAGATACCATATTCTATCTCATCTGTAAAAATGAGAGTTTTAATTTTTCCTTTTCAGTCCTTAGACATTTTATTTCTTTTTTACACCTTGTTGCACTGGCTAGTTTTGCCAGTACAACTTTGGAAAGAAGTAATAATCGCAGGCATCCTTGGCTCAGTCCTAATCTTAGAAGAAAAGCTATTGATATTTCACTATTAATTATAGCGTTTACTGTAATGTTGTGAGGCTTTTTTCGTGGGTTTTTACATTTTTCCTTTTGTTTTCTATAGGTACCTCCTCTGTTGTGGGTTTGGGGAAAGCTATCTTCACAGCAATTCTCTGGGTCAGGAAATAAGACTGCCGAGGCCATTTTACAGATGGGAGGAATGAGGCCCAGGGAGGAAAGCTTACTATCACAGAGTTAATAGCAGGACTAATTAGCAGTGCCTAAGCCTGAAAACCCCACCTGGAGCACTGTCTACTGCCCGTATCTTCACAGTCTTGGTCTCATTAACTCTGGCCAGAGCTGCGGAACAACATCTACCAGGGTATGAAGGTCCATATGCAGTGGGTCAGCTGCAGGCAGCCGTTTGGCTTCCACGAGGTCTGGCAGCACCAGCAGACACCAACCCCGTCAGTTGCCTATGTTGGCTCCCTTGCCTGAGGAGAGGGTCAGGCTTCCCCAAGGAGGTCTCTGGGAAGCCTGTCAGTGAAGGGATCCATGCAGACCCCACAGCTTGGGCTTGCCCTTTTACCTCGGTGGTTGGTCAGATAGGAAGTTGATGACTTGGTTCCCCCAAAGAAACACTGCAGCTTCATTGGTTGCCCTCAGGATGGGAGCGGGACTTGAGCCCTCCTCTGTTCCTCTTGACCCCATGTGGAATCTGTGAGAGGGGAGGCTCAGGTCTTAGCCAGTGACCAGCTGGCCCAGGCCAGGTTGGTCATACTCTGCCTGCAGAGCTCAGTTTGGGGACCCAGAATATCTGCTCGTGAAACTTATAGTCCTTAGCTTCTGATGTCATAAATAGCTGAGCTATCAGGATATGAATATGTCTTAATATGCTTTATTATTATTTGGGTGTGGCAAGGCACACAGATCAGGAGACAATTACTACTGAAAATACAGTTTGTACTCACAGTTCCCCAGAGGAGGGGGCACACCATGCCATAGTGGGGGTGGGTGGGGGTGGGGTGGGGAATAGGGGAAGCGCCAGGGTCAGGAGGGAGAGGGTAGCATTGTGGGAAAGAACATTTATTGTGGTTTCCACAGAAAATCACAAGTGAGGCAGGATAAGCAGACTTAGGATTGGCTGGTGTGAATAATTTCAGCAGGCTCTGGGGCACAGGGGCTGTCCCTAGTTGTCTGGCCTCTGGCCATTGGGTGATTAGGGCAGGTGGATAGTGACCTGGAGTGTGAGAGCTGTATAAAGGAGGTGGTTGGGGATGTGGGTCTGGATTGGTTTGTTTACATTTGAAAAGTACATGCACAGGAGAGTTACTTTCTCTAGGAAATGGCTCACCCTAGAAGGAGCAATCCTTCCAGAGTCTGCAGGGCCCCAGATGGCAAAACATCAAATACAGAAGAGACATGGTTAATACAAGACGCATCCACTTACCCATGGGTCCTACTCCAATTATGGCCCCTGACCTGGGGATCTCAGCTTTAAATCAAAATGACCAACCCCTAAAGAACACCCATGGCAAAGGAGCTAAATACCCCCTGTGGGAGTCCTTAGGTCTTATCATGCATGTTCTACCTCGTGGCAGAATTGAGCTTCTCCTCCCACGTTAACTTAGGTGTGGCTGTGTGGCTTGCTTTAGCCCAGGGAACGTGAGCAGGGGGTATGTGTCATGTCCATGTGGGACCTTTAGGCGTCAGTGTACTTAACCCCATTTTCTTTTCCTTTAACCCGAACAAATTCCAACTCATTGTTGAAGACCCAATTCAAGTAATGCCTCTTAGGTGAAGACTTCTCCAAGCCTCCAACTCAGTGCTCTGATTTGCTGCTCTAATAACCGTCTGCACACAGGACTATTAGGGGCATTTCCACCCAACTGTAATAACACATTTGCCCTACAGATATCTCCAGCGTAAGGGCAATGGCTCACGCATCTCAGTGTCTCCAGTGACGTGCACAGGGACTAACACGTGGGTGCTTCATGACCTCCTCCCAGGGAGGCACAGCTTTCAAGGACCTTCCTCTCTACATACACACACCCACACTCAGGAGGAAGTCGTCTCGGAGTTGTTCAGGTTCCAGGGCACAGATGGGCCACATTTGCCAGTGAGCGGGGTCACAAGTTAGCACATGTGGGTGAAGCTCAGTCATGTCTGCCCCTCTGTCTCTTCCTTCCCAGTAGCCAGTGTGCGGAAGATCTGACCCAGGTTAGGATGTGGTGGGATGTGTTCAACTGGATTGGAGTGTGGAAAATGGAGGTCCCCAGGGAAACCTCCCCTCTCTTAGTTGGGGTGCTGCCAAAGCAGATCCTGAGACAAGAATCCTAGTGCACGTAGTTTCTTGGAGCACGATCCCTGGACACACAGGTAGGGGAGTAGAAAAGTGAGACAAGGAAAGGAAGATAATAAGGGACAAATGACCACTGTGGACAATTGGAGCTTAACTCCATTGGGGAATTCTGGAAAATCACGTGGAACAGGTGTCCAGAGGTACCCAACTCGAGGGACAAGGAGTTGGGGTCTTTACCCACCAACTCCTCACGGTCTTGGTGGAAGGCTGCTCCCAGAAAACATTAACTCCCTGGCAGTTCAGCCTGGCAGGCAGAGCAAGGCTCTGGCGACCAAAGAAAGCCATCAGACAAGAGATGCAGGTACCAACAATTACAAGTTGGGGTTTCATGTGCTGAAATGCTGACATTCATTTGGATGTGCATAGAGCACCAGTAGCTTCTGCAACAGGGCTCAGATCCATCTGATCACAGAACAGAACTCTGCTTTCCTTAGGCAATCTAACTCCATGTGTGTGTGCACGCACATATGTGCATGCATCTCCCTCAGGAACTTGGTTGAGGTGCGTGGCTATTGTCTGAGGCAGTAGGTGGGCATTCCTGGGGCCCTGTCCATTGTACCCCCCCCCCCAACAGCACTCCAGCCTATCCAAAGGACAGGGCCAAGAGACAACCATCTCCTTCACTTACCTAACTCCTACTCATCCTACAGTGACCAGTTCAGCATCACCTCCTTCAGGAAGCCCTCCTTTGTGTCCCCATTCCACTTTGTACTCACCTCTATTATGTTTATTATATTGTGTTTAAGTGACTATTTACTTGTCTGTCTCCCCAATTCAGTTGTGAGCTCCTTGAGAACACAAATTATGTCTCAGTTGTAGTTCAATCTCTAGTCTCTGGCATGTGCTGAAAAATATTTTTTATATATTAATTTAATCAATATTTGCCAAACACTTTCTAAGTGCCAGGTAGTTTATACATATTATCTTTGTTTCAAAAACTATTAATTTTTAAAGCCAGTTACTATAGAAAATTTAGAGAGCAGAGGAAATATAGAAAATATAGAATATAGAAAAAAATATAGTCTAGTGAAATAGACAAAACCTAAATATGATTAATTAAGAAAAAAAGAGAAAAGGCTTAGGTAATAGATACAGGAGAATTTTAAATCCATAAGATAATACTAAAAACATCTTTGCTCCAGTATATTTAAAAAGTAAGGGGAAATGAACAACTTTTCTAGAAAAGTACAATTTACCAAAATTTGCTGAAGAAAAACATAAGACCTAAAGATCAATTATAACTTAACAAGTTGAATCAGTTATCAAAATTCTTATTCCCCAACTCAGGCAAACTCAGTATAAACTTGACACACAAAACTTGGCAACAGCAGCACAAAAACTGTAAAACCAATTTTAATTATTAACAGTCATGCAAAAAATTCTTAATGAAACAACCGCAAATGGAATTTAGCAGTGTATTAAAAATAAATTAGGACCAAATAGAAGTTCTGACCATTATCTAAAGAATTCAAGGATGGTTCAACATAAAGAATACCTGTTTATATAATGCACAATATTGATAGATTAGAAGATAAAATCAAGATGATTATTTCAATAGATGCTAAGAAATCGTTGTAAACTTTAACCAATTCATACAAAAAAAATTTCTTAGCAGACAAGGAATAAAAAGAAACTTTATTAATTTATGAAGAGTATTACCAAAAATTTATAATAAGTATCCTACTTAATGGCTTAATGGTGAAATGTAAGCAGTGTATTTATTGAAATAAAGAACAAGACAAGGCCTTTCCAGTGGTGACGACCTCCCCACGAGAACATGCCTCTCACTAAGGATCTCCTTCATCCCTCTCCAAAAGAGGAGAAGAGGAAACACAAGAAGAAGTGCCTGGTGCAGGGCCCCAGTTCCTACTTCATGGATGTGACATGCCCAGAATGCTATAAAAACACCACTGTCTTTAGCCATGTACAAACAGTAGTTTTGTGTGTTGGCTGCTCCACGGTCCTCTGTCAGCCTACGGGAGGCAAAGCAAGACTCACAGAAGGATGCTCCTTCAGAAGGAAGCAGCACTAAAAGCACTCTGAGTCAAGATGAATGAGGAACCATCCCCATAAACACATTTTGAATACATCCTGGGTATTGTCTTGTTTTACTGCTAGGGAGTTTCTAACTCAAGTAGTCAGGGGCAACCAGAAGAGTGGACTACTAGGCATTTGGAGCAATTTGTGAAATAATGGCAGTTTCCAAGTCCAAAGTCCATGGTGCTGAATATAAGGACTCCTTACCTAGAAAGATGAAAGCTGTTGATGCCAACACTGCAAAGAGGGTGTAGAGGAGGGTCTGGTGAGAACCCACAAACTTCTGGAGGACACCTGAACCTTCACATAGATCTATGCATTGGCCAGAACAAGAGATGATAGTTATTTAATAACACACCCAGGGCAGATGCTGCACTTAAAACCTTGTGTGGTCATAAGAGCATCTAGCAGAAGCACTCAAAACCCAGCCCTCCAGGAAATGGTTTAGCTTCTTCTTACCAGAATAAAGAGCTGAATGATTAAAAAAGAAGAAGGAGAAGAAGAAGAAGAGGAAGACAAGAATGGTTGATTTCAACACTTCTACTTAACATTGATTCTAGAGGTGCTGGACACCACAGTAAAAAAAAAAAAAAAAGACAAAGAAAGAAGCAGTAAGAGGATTGGAAAGGAAAAGCAGAGTCTCTCTCTCTCTCTCTCTCTCTCTCTCTCTCTCTCTCTCTCTCTGTAGATAACATGATCATCTATGCAGAAAAGCTAAGAGAATCTACAGAAAAACTGTTAAAACAAATAAAAGGATTTCATAAGTTTCCTGGATACAAGATAAACATTCAAAACTTTAATATAATTGAGAAATATATATAACATATATTATGTATCAACATAATATATAAATATTTATATAATGTATATCTCAGAGAAATATATATAATTTCAATGGATAGATATAAAACCTCAATGGGTATAAATATATAGCAACATAGGAAAATTACTATAATGGTAAATGAAAAGCACATGAGAAAATGGTGTGTGTGTGTGTGTTTGTGAGTGCGTGCGTGTTTGTGTATGTCAGGAAGGAGCATGAGGGAACTTTCTGGAGTGGTCCTAATGTTCTATATATTGATAAAGGTTTGGGTTGCATAGGCAGATGGAGTTGTCAAAACTTAACAAGTGTACATTTAAGATTTGTACATTTCATTGCATGTAAATCTCAAATCAAAAGAAAAAATGTAAACTAATATTGGACTCTAATTAATGATATGGGTGCTGATATATTTTAGGAGGAGTTAAAGGATGTTAATGTTTGAAATATATCAAAAAAATATAAAATGGACTGGTGGGTGGATAGAGAAATGGCTAGATGCATAATTATGTGATAAAGCCAGGAGAGTAAAATGTTAATGGCCGAATCCAGATGGTGAATATGCAAGTACTCGCTGTAATATTCTTCCAAAATTGTTTATTCAACTGTCATAATAAAGTGTTGAAGGAAAATGTCTTGTACATTGCAGTGGCAATTGTGTAAAAATATTTGTGCCTGACACTTTTGCCTGAAACCTGCTGTTTATGATGCTTTCCCCTTTAAAATAATCCTCCTCTTGGAATACTATTCTGCCATAAGGAAAGACGAAATAGTGCCATTTGCGACAACATTGATGGATCTTGAGATTATTATGCTAAGCGAAGTAAGTCAAACAGAAAAAGTCAAGAACCATATGATTTCACTGATATGTGGGATATAAAACTGAAAACAACAAAGGAACAAGACAAACAAATAAAGAACAAAAAGTCATAGACACAGACAATAATTTAGTGGTTACCAGAGGGTAAGGGGATCAAATATATGGTGATGGAAAGAGAACTGACTCTGGGTGGTGAACACACAACGTGATATATAGATGATGTGTTACAGAATTGTACACTTGAAACCTATGTGACTTTACTAACCCTTGTCACCCCAATAAATTTTAATTAACAATAAATAAATTAATGAAATAACGCTTCTCTCCCTTTCTCTTTCATTTCATCCAGCCAATAACAACAAAGTATCAACACTGGGATTGGCAGCAAATCCCTTCTCCGTTTCCACTATCCCACCCCTGACGCCTCCCCCATCAAGCCCTGCTCAGCCCCTTTTCCCATCAGCATCACTTACTCCTTCTGACAGGCAACTGCCTAGATGTCAACTAAAGGCAGTGCCGAGCTGTATACAAGAACCCACTACACCATCTACCGTGGCGAACAAGAACCTGGTTTCTACCCGCATCCCCTACCCCCGCTCCTGGCCTGTCAGGCAGTGGGTCTTCCTGGATCCTGTAGGAGAAACACAGACGGGGATAAGGAAAAAGTGTCCTATGTCCAGCAGGTGGAATCCCAGATGATTTCCCCCCCCAAATTTTCCTTACTGGTGTCCAATTGCCTTTTGGGTAAGAACCCACAGCTCACCCAGGGGCCTCAGCGATGCCCTCAATAAAGCTTTTTACTCAAGTTTTTCCTTGAAGGAGGAGGAATCAGCATGCCGACTTGCACCAACATTTGTTGGCTTGGCTGTGTATTTATTGTTGGCTTGTTTATTTTCTCTTTTGTTTGCCATTCAGTTCCTTTAAATATCCAGAGAAGGAAACCAGTTTACATAAAGAAATTTGAATTTTTGAATGCCCTCTTCCCATCTGAAATGGCACTTCCCTGTTAAGTCTGTGTCCCTGAGTTGCTGTGGCAACCTCTGCAGCACTCTTTGCCCGGGGTGACAAAGGGGCCCTTTGTTAGCCGGGAGGCCAGGTCTGGGTGCAGGGACATCCTATTCAGCCCATGCAACAAAGGAGCACACGTCCCCCTCTCTGAGCAGGGCAGCCGCCAGCCCGATTATGCCTGCACTGTTGACAACCTTCCATGGGAAGACCAGGAAAAGAAATCCCCTATTATTGGCATCTTTGAACCACAGTTGTTTTTCCTTTTTCTCTCTGTGCTGCTTGCTGTACAAAAACCCCTGCAAAGGGCCCCACTCATGCTCTTGCAAAGAAAAACACCGATTGTGAGGCCTCCCTGGAAGAGGGCTGAGGCTCCCAATCTTAATTGAATCTCCTGCACTTGGTTATTAAAATGGCAACTCTAGCAGCAATGGGTGAGCAAATGGATTCTTCAAATTTTAGAAAGCAACCTGGCCCTGGCCCTGAAAGGGTCCCTGGCAGCCCCCTGGTTCTGGAGAGGCCTTGTACTCAAGAGCAAGGGGCTTGCATTCAGGGTAGGCCCCCCATGTACTAGGATTATATCTGGGGCTCAAGTATCATTCAGACCTAGACTCTCCCCACCCCTCAAAGTTGAAACCCAGGGGGCAATTCCTTGCCCAAGATGGCTGAACTGATCCCATAAGAACAAAGTTGGGGCCCAGCAAGCATCCTGGCTTCCAATCCTGGGCTCTTCAAGGTCACAGGCAGGTGAAGAACAGCCCCACATCCAGGCCCTCCTTCAGTTCATAGGGCTATGGGGTTCCACCCCCACCACCTGCAGGTCAGGCTCATTTGAGGTTCTTGTAGCCCTTTTTTCCTTTCCTCTATCACTACTCCCACCAAAATCATCTTTCACATCACTCTTTGTGATCCAGTGATGTATGTAGAAACTGAGACTGGGAGCTCCAGCAAAGCCAGAAACAGTGTCTGTTGTATTCACTATAACCTGGGGTCAGCACAGTGCCTGGCACACAGTATGTACCCAGAAATTATTTGTTGAACTAGTGAGTCACGAATGAATGAATCTATCAGTCCAGACTGATTTAATCCTATCAACTACTCCTTGAGGATGAAGCCATTTTCCTCATTTACTTTTATTTCCTTCTGTCCTCTGGCCAGGTCCAGGGATGGCACAGGCTACCAATATGACAGATGTGGTCCCTGCTGGAGAGGGGCTGTGTTCAGACATGTGTGGGACGTGGCGGGCACGGAGTGCTCAATGGGGGTTACTGAGGAGCTGGGGATGGGGCCTTCAGGAGGCAAGAAGAAAGGATGCAAGGAGCACGGAATGAATACCAAGATGAGGACCCTGCCAAACAAAGGAATGACCAGGAACTGGCTGAGAAAAGAAGAATGCTTCAGTCAGAAGAAACAGCAGAAGCAAGTGCAGAGTGGTGGGAAGTAGCCTGCTATGTGCAGGCTACTGCTGGTTATTGATGGAGAATACAGGCCATGGCAGAGAGGGCCTGAATGCAGTTGGAGAAGCAAAGCCAGAGGGAGGACCCCATGAGCCAGTCTCAGGAGCTTGAAGACAAGGGGACCATGCACAGTTGCATAGGTTGTGTACTGTGAAATGGGAGTGAGTAGAGTTGAAATCCAGTCTTCAATCGGCTCGCCCAGCCCTGTGGCCATGGTAGAATCCTTCCACTTAAAGAGGGCCAGGCAAGAGTCAGGATAAATGAGCAGGACTTAGAGAACCATTAGAGGCCACTTGGGCTGCCAGGGATGTCTGAACATGCACCCCCACAATCCACCCAGATTCTCCAGCCATCTGCACCCAGATTCTAAAGACATTTGCAAAGGAGCAGTGGAAACTCTCAGCCTTCAAGTTAATTCTAGATTAGGAGAGAAAGAAAGGATGGGGACAGATTACAGAAAGGGAAGAGGTTCTGGTTTTGGAGGTCTCCATGGGATGGGGCTGGAGGAACAGTGAGAAGCCTGAGGATGGTACAGACAATCCTGAAAATTGGGTATATTAATTTAAAATGGGTATGTGGCAGTACTAAGGGGGAGACAATCTCTAGGGTGTGTCCTCGGCAGTGAGGATGGGATAGTCTTTGGAGAAAGAGAAGTCTAGAACCAGAAGACTGGGCAATGGGCTGGATCCCAGGGTGGAAGAATAAGGCCTCATGCCAGCAGCTGGACTTGGGAGTGAGGAAACAGCTAAACCATGATCTCCTCTAGGAATGGTAAGGGTGGAATCTGCATGGTGTCCCAGGTGCCCAGCCCTGCTCCTTGCACATAGTAGATTAGCTATAAATATTTGTTTAATCAATTACTGAATTAATAACATCAGTGATCCAGATAGCCTGAATGTCATGTGTGAATATCTGAGGGGTTTGGAAGCAGGGGAGGCTATGCCAGGGTAGGCAAGTACATGGAGACTGTGCATCTTCTAGGATAACTTTCGCTGCTATAACAAATAGCCCCCAGATTTCAGTGGTTTAACCTCTCTGGAGAGTCCAATCTAGTTGTTTCTCCTTGGCTGACAGCTTTCCTCCATGTGGTGATTCAGGGATCCAGGCTTCCTCTATCTTGGGTGCCACTGTTTCCTACGGCCTTGGAGTCCTAGGCATCGAGCTGGCAGATACAGGCAGGGACAGTGGAGAAGCCTCAGCTGCTTCTAATCAGGAAGTAACACATCATCTGCTTACCTTCCCTTGATGAGAACTAGTCTATGGCTAACCCTAGATGCAAGGCAGGATGGGAAATGTAGTCCCAGACTGGAAAGACACCTCCTCCAAACAATGTTACCCCATGGAAGGGGCAGCTGGTTTTTGGTGCACCTACATAGGAGGTGACAGGTATGTGAGGAAGCTGGAGCTTCAGGGTACAGATTTGTGGGAGTGGCCAAGGACATGAGCAACCACCAAGTGAGCCTTGAATTCAGTGCTTGGCCTTTCTTAAGATTTTAACTGGAGATTAGATGTGTGTGGGGGATTGACTGTCTCCCTGACTGATAGCTACATTTGATCCTCACTTAGCTTGGGAAATGGAGCTCATCAGCTCATTATTTCTTTTTTTATATTATTAAATTTATTGGGTAACATTGGTTAATAACATTCAATTAACCAATAACATAGGTTAATATGGTTAACAAATTAAATAACATATAATTTTCAGGTGTATAACATTATAATTAGAAATCTGTGTATTCTATTGCGTGCTCACCAGCCGAAGCCTAGTTTCCTTCCATTACCATATATTTGACCCCCCTTTTTTTTTAACAGATGAGGAAACAAGTTCGGGGAGAGTACGTTATGCAAAGTCACTCAGGACGAAGGAAGAACTGGAAATCAGGGCATCCGTGCTGGCTCGATCCTCTGGTCCACTACATCTAACTTAATTCTCCAGAATGCTACCACAGTATATTTTTGTGTATTCCAGAAAAATAGCATATAGTACTGTGTTTCCCTGAAAATAAGACCTAGCTGGACCATCAGCTGTAATGTGTCTTTTGGAGCAAAAATTAATATAAGATCCGGTCTTATTTTAATATAATATAAGACCGGGTCATTAATATAATATAATATAATATAATATAATATAATATAATATAATATAATATAATATAATATAATATAATATAATATAATATAATGTAATATCGGGTTTTATATTAATTTTTGCTCCAAAAGACCCATTAGAGCTAATGGTCCGGTTAGGTCTTGTTTTCGGGAAACACGGTATGTCATATCACAACGTTTTCCCCTGGCAAGAAGGTTGCTGCCTGTTGCCATCAGGACTGGGCTTTTTTTCTCATTGACGGCTGGGAGGAGGGGACTTTATTCCCCAGCCCCTCATGGGTGGGGCTTGGCCAGGGTCGCCCTGCTGTGTCAGGAATGCTTTCATTATTGCTCAGCAACTGGGTTCCAAAGCAAAGATCTTTGTACAGGTTTTAAAACACTATCAACTCTGCCCTGTGTTAGTTACATTTCCCTTTGTCCTGAAGCTGGACCCAGACATCTTTTCCATCAAAAATTCACTGGGACCCTTATGAAATGACAGTGGATTAAATAGCAGCATTTATGATCAGATTTTCCCCCACACCCTCTTTTCTTTGTTTGTTTGCTTTGTTGGCCCAGCACCAAAAACCAAATGCCCAAAAGGCAACTGATCTCAACTGCTTTGAAACAGGCTGTGTTCGTCCAAAGTTGTTTCACTGTAGACCCTGTGTGACCTTGCATTTGGGCCTCATATTAAATCAATATACACACAAGGCTCGTGGTGCTGTAATTCCAGTGCTTTGCCTAATACCCGGCACACAGAAGGTTCGGTATATTGAGGAGAGAAACCCATACCTCTGACCCCTCTGAAGGACAGTAAATCGGAGTTGGCAGAGAAAACCATTATTTGTGGTTTTCCATTTTAAATTCAAGCATTCTCACATTGCCTTAAAATGTATAAACACACGGACACAGACAGACAATATGCCCAGTGCCCAGCTTGGTGCAGCTCAGAGTAAATAATCCAATTATGTGTTGAAGAAATGAACCAAGTAATTAAGGTCTCAAGATGGGCTTTCATGAATCGCATTATTTCTTGAAAACAGGACAGGAGGGTAACTTCCCTGCAGCAAAGGGAACTCATTGCAAATTGGAGGATTAGGGGCTGCAAAGTGACAGCTCTGGGGCCTGTGACACTCCCGCCACCCTCTGCTGCCCCACTTCTGCCCTGCCCCCTGAATCCTGTTGCTCCCTCACCCCAAATCTTCCCTTCTTCCACGCTCCTCCCCCACTGCTGCTCATAACCTCCACATCTCCTCCCCACCCCACCCTTGGACTCGCCACCCTCGTCCCCCTTCATTAGTCCTAGCCCCTCACCCTCCAGCTCCGGTGCCCAGCATGGCCTTGAGGTCCCCAGGATCACCCTCTGAGGGGAAGAGGACTCTCGTGACTCCTCCTGGTCTCCATCACTACCCCTTAAGGGAGGGGACGAAACAGGAGGGTCCGGGATGGGCCATCTGAGTGGAGGCGTGGTGAGGGAGGTCTTTCAGCCCCTGGGAGTTAGAACCACCTAAGGCCTAATGGCCCAGCTTGCCCACCTAGAAGCTACCTTGCCTAGTGGGGATTCAGAAAGGCGGATCCCCGCAGGAATAGCGGGGTACAGAGTCTAAGAGTCTTCCTCCCCCACCTAAGTATTTATTTAACCCCCAACTTTACGCCTATCCCCAAAATTAAAATTAATGTTAACCCTTTTTCTCATATATATTTTAAAAATTATTCTTCCACGTGGGTGTTTATCTTTTAACTTGATCTCTTCTTTTGCTCTGTAGAAATCTGTCCTCGTGGGTTTTTTTTTTTTTTAAATATATATATGCTGTACAAGTTTAGGGATCACTTTTCTTTTCCTTTTTGATCTAGCTCTGAAGTTTTTTTTTGTGTGTTTTTTTTTGGAGTAACACCCAAGGATAGTTTCTGGCCTAACTTTTTATCCAAATGCCTAGCTAATTTAGATACAATTTAATGAAAAATTCATCTTTTCCCCCCCAAATGTGAAATAGTAACTTTGTTATATGCCGAATAGCTATGGGTCCTTGAGTCTGCCTCTCCACTCCATGGGCCCTTCCATTCATCACCCATATCCCTTTTTCTCAGTTTTCTTTATTCTACAACATGTTTTGGTAAAAGAACAAGACAAGTCCCACTCATCACGATTCTCTTTGAGGAAATGCCATTCTATTCTTTTATGCCTATTGCCTCAGATTTATAATTATCTTCTTAAATTCTCATCAGTTTCAAGGGGGTGTTTTTTATTGGGATTACATTGAATATAAGACTAATCTAAGAAAAATGAACATCCTTCCTATACTAAGTCTTCCTATCTAGGACAGGAACTCCTATTATTTATTTATTACTATATTTATTAAAGTTCTATTTTATATTCTTCAGTGGAGATTCACCATTTTCTCTATATAAGACCATTTCCCTGTCTTGTTTCCAGGAATCCTCCTTGAGGCCCTTTTTTACTTGGCTTCCAGGACACCACACTTCCCTGCTTTTCCTCCTACCTCCCAAGTCACTTCTTCTTTGTCCCTTTTGCTGGTTTCTTCTCTTCTTCTAGACCTCTTAACACTGGGCCCGGGAGCTCATAATTCTCAAGGATTCTACTGCATAAGTAAGTAATTCAGTGATAAACATCTCCGTGCAAATGAGTCTTCCCATGGTTTGAGTATTTTTCTCCTTATGATCTCTCACCAGTGGGAACACCGAGCAAAAAAGCCATGGAGGGTACAATTCTTATCACGTCAGTACTGACTAGGGTTACCAGGATTCCTGCAGGGGAAGTTTTGTGCAGCAGAGAGTTTTGGCAGACTGGGCTAAGAAAGCACTTGTCTTAAAGTTAAACTTCCATGGTTGATCTATGAGGAGAGCACTCTCAATATGAAAAGCGAATGCAGGAGCTACATTTAGAAGGAAATTGTGGTAGATGGCAAAAATGGCCCCTCCTCCACATGTGGAAAAATGATCAGTGGAGTAGTCAGTCCTGGGTTCAAAACTCAGCTTTCTCTCCACTCACAGTGTGGTCTTGGGGAAAATAGCTTAACATCTATCTTCTGAACCTCCATTTTCTGGTCATTAAAATGAAGACAATAATACCTAGATGCTGGGGGCATTCATTCATTCATTCATTCATTCATTCATCAAATATATAGAGCGTCTGTCGTGCATTTTGTACTCTTTCAACACTGGGGACCCAGCACTGATAAAACAGACAAAAATCCATGACTTCGTGGAACTGCATTTTAGGAGAGGACAGTCAATAACAAAATAAAATTATAAGAGCTAGTAGTAAGTGCTAAAAAGAAAAATAAAGCAGGAAAATGGAATGGAGTAAGGGGGCTGCATTTGACCTGGAGCATTCAGGGAAGGTGACATTTTACTGGGGCAAGTCGTGGGTGAAAACAGAAAGAGCATTTAGATGCTGTCAGTTATTCAGGAGAGAGGTGACAGTGGCTTAGGGTGGAGTGGTAGCCATGAGAATGGTAAGGAGATCTTTAAAATATTCAGCCTGAGAAATTATAAGAACTGAGTTGTAATTAAGTTGCCATTGAGATTGAGGGTGGGGTGGGTTTGCGGATGGCGGGGGTGGGATCAGCAGTTGGGACAAATTCCACTGGAAATGTCTGTTCACTTCCAAGTGGAGAAAGCAGACAGGTAGCTGGATATATGGGTCTGGAGGTCAGGGAAGTGGTCCAGATTAGCAATACAAATTCAGGATTAAATAAGAGATTAAGTAAAGTGTTCAGGCCACTGTGAATCTTCGAAAAGAGACGTAGGTCTAAGCTGGGCACTTGTCCTGGTTCCCTCTCTGCTAATTTGTCCCAGATCCCAGTGTGCACAGTTTCAATCAATGCCTCTTCAAAATCATACATAGTTTACAGGTCAAAATCCTTCCAGGTCTCTCAGAGACAGGTTTGAACAAAACTGCAGAAATTGCTGCAAATACCCGTTCCTGAGTCAGCTGTGCCCTTGTGGATTCCAACTCAATGGATCTAGGTCTTTGTTTTGTAAAAGCTCCCCGACGGTTCTGCTGGATACCCCAAGTATCATCCATCGGTCAGAACCTTGAACGTGAAACTCATAGCGCCAACAAGAGTGTAAAAGAAGAACAAAATTAGAAACCATCTGAATATCCAAATAACAGAGGTGGGTGTCCTTGTCCTCATTTTACAGATGAGAACTCTGCAACTCAGAGATTAAACAACGTTCCAAGAATCACATAGACAGTGCTGACTGGCAGCTAGCATTGGACACGGGTTTTAGGGCCAAATGTGTGTCCTTGTTCCCCACACCCCACTGCTGCCAAGTTACTCATAATCCCACTGAGGAGGGAGAAAGCTACCCTGTTGGTTTAAGTGACAAATAGTGTCAGGAGTAAGTCCCCCTGCCCTCTTAGCCAAGTTTTCAGCCTGAAAGAGGTAAGGATTTAGTGTGCCTCCAGTCCTCGTATAATCAGAAACCCCAGGGGCATTCCTATGCCTCAGTCCCAAAGGTTAGGCTTCCTTAGGTCTGAGTGAGAAAAATGGCCCTCAATGCAAAGTGCTAGCTGCCCCACATACCCAGTCACCCCACAAAATCTTTCTCCCACTTCCCTGGATGCCCAGCGCCAAATCATGACCCTCCCCCACCTCAGCTCTGGTCCTTGGGGTCCTGGCACTGAGAACCAGGGGGCTCTTCTGTCATGAGAATGGAATGTGGAGGGGAGGGAGGGGGCTGTCCAGGGCTGAGCACGGCCACTGTTGCAGAACAATTGACCCCCGGGAACAGGACAACAGACACTAATTATGGGACGCGTGTGTTGTCACGCAGTTATGCGGCCTCTGTGACCATTAGCCGAAGACACCAAGCTCACTGGCTGGTCTTCATCATAACTTTCTCCAAACTGCTCTGCTCAGGAGTCTGAAGAAGTATAACTATTAACTCAGGGCATCATAAAAGACAGCCCAGAGGTTCTCGACTTTGGGTCACATTAAAATCACCCAGATACTTGATACACATGCACACCCTCAGGCCCCACTTCCAGAACTTGGTGGGTCTGAGTGGATGTGAAGGTGGTTTAGCCATTGAGATTCATAGACGTCCAAAGTCAGCCCTCCATGGAGCCTGGCAACCTGATTGTAGCTTTCTAAGTACCTCAGCCCTGCTAATGTTGCCTAAGCCTTGTGAGCTAATAAACACACACTCAAACACTGCTTGAACCCCAAGTTAGCTCACCAGGAAGACCAAGTCAGATGACTATCTGCTCACACAGAGCTTTGGATTTGGTAGGAAGCTACGAATCACAGAGAGGACAATAATACAAAGATGGAGTGAAAAGGGCTCTGAGGAGGATAGGGAACAGAGGAGAAAAAGGACCTCATGTGAGGGTTCCCCAATCCCTCCCTGACCCCTGAGTTAGTCAGGCAACTTCATGTAAGAATCAGAAATCTACGGTAATCCAGCTTGGGCAAAAAGGATAATTTTTTAAAATTAGTTTCAGGTATACAAAACAATGTAATAGACGTTTATCATTTATATCCCTCACACAGTGATAACCCCTCTCCCCCCATCTACAACCCCTCTGACATCACACACAGCCATTACATTCCCACTGTCTCTATTCCTAATGCTGTGCTCCACTTCTTATAACTATATAAAAAGGATAACTGACGGGTAGGTTTTCTTAACGTGGAAAGAGCTTCAGCTGGTCTCAGAAGTGACCAGAACCCAGTTAAATGCCTCCACAACTCTTTCTAGGCTTCATTCTTACACGCTGGCTTTCTGGGCCATCTGCCCAGAAATCAATGCCTTGCTTCATGTCTTCCAAGTGACCCATCTGAAAGGTGCTATGCCTCTTCCTTGAACAGCAATTTGAAAATTCCCAGGAAAGCTTTTGATTAGATCAACAAGATCCATGTCCCCAGCGTGGTCCTGGGAAGTAAGCTGCAGTGATTGACAGCCCACAGAGCCAAAAGATGGAAGTAGGATGGAAAGCTTCTTCTCCAACAAGAGGAATGTGGGACTAGGAAAAAATTGTTCCCTATAGCTCTTCATGTACCCGATTTCATTTAAACCTCACAACCACAGAGTGAAATAGGTAAACTTATTCCCCATTTTGATAGATGAAAAAAATAAGACTTGGAATGTTGAAGTGACTTTCTCAAGGTCACACAGCTAGTCTGTGGCAGAGATGCACTTTCTGACTAGGTCTCCCTGTACTCCAAGTCCATGCTCTCTGCTGTATTGTGCTGAATGGCAAGTTATATGCATGAGGGGAGAATTCCATGTTCACTGGACTGTTTGTCCAGGTGTGACAAAGAAGGATGGCAGGTGCTGGGAGAAAACTGCACAGGAGACTGGACAGGTGAGCTGGGATCATATTCCAGGGAGATGTGAATGCTAGACTAAAACTTAGTGTCTTATTTAGAAGGCAATGGGGAACCAATGAAGTTTTCTGAGCAAGGGCATAATATTGCATTTGGGGTGTTAACCCAGATCTTTAAAAGCTAGGAATTTGCTAATCAGTGCACAGAGAGGTTAGGTTCTCAGGGAACACACAGTGTTTACAGATTCATAGACTCTCAGCTTCTCCCTCTCAACAGCTGTCTGTCAGTCACCCTCATCTGGACATCCTCAGTCCCTGTCTGGCCAGGTTCGGGACTCAATATCTGTGAAGCCCTCAAGACAAGGATGTCCACTTCTATTCAACATAGTATTGGAAGTCCTAGCCATAGCAATCAGACAAGAAAAAGAAATAAAAGGCATCCAAATTGGAAAGGAAGAAGTAAAAATGTCATTATTTGCAGATGACATGATATTATAGAGAGAGAACCCTAAAGATTTCACCAAAAAAAAAACACACACAAAAAAACTATTAGAACTGATAAGTGAATTCAGGATACAAACTTAATATTTAGAAATCAGTTGCATTTTTATACACCAATAACAAACTATCAGAAAGAGAAATTAAGAAAACAATCTTATTTACAATTGTATCAAAAAAATACCCAGGAATAAATTTAACCAAGGAGGTAAAAAATCTGCACTTAGAAAATTATAAGACACTGAAGAAAGAAATTGAAGAAGATACAAATAAATGGAAGCATATACTGCGTTTATAGAAAGGAATCAACATCGTTAAAATGTCCATACTACCCAAAACAATATATAATTTAATGTAATCCCTATCAAAATACTAATGGCATTTTTCAAAGAACTAGAACAAATAATCCTAAAATTTATGTGAAACCACAAAAGACCCCGAAGAGCCACAGCAGTCTTGAGAATGAAGAACAAAGTTGGAGGTATCACACAACCTGATATCAAACTATACTACAAGACCATAGTAATCAAAACAGCATGGTACTGGCATAAAAATAGACACATAGATCAATGAACAGAATAGAGAGCCCAGAAATAAACCCACACCCATTTGGTCAATTAATCTATGACAAAGGAGGCAAAAATAAACAATGAGGTAAAGATAGTCTCTTCAATAAATGGTGTTGCGGAAACTGGACAGATACATGCAAAAAATTGAAACTAGACCACTTTCTTACTCCATATACAAGAATATACTCAAAAAGGATTAAAGACTTAAATGTAAGACCCGAAACCATAAAATGCTTAGAAGAAAACATAGGCAGTAAACTCTCTGATATTGCTCTTAGTAATTTTTTTTTTTTTAATGTATCTCCTCAGGCAAGGGAAACAAAAGAAAAAATAAACAAATGGGACTACATCAAACTAAAAAGTTTTTGCACAGCAAAGGAAACCATCTACAAAATGAAAAGACATCCTACTGATAAAGGAGTTAATAGCCCAGATTTATAAAGAACTCATAAAACTTAATACCAAAAAAACCCAAAAAACAAACAACCCAATTAAAAAATGGGCAGAGGACCTGAATAGACATTTCTCCAAAGAGGACATACAGATGGCCAGTAGACATATGAAAAGATGCTCAATGTCACTAATCATCAGAGAAATGCAAATTAAAACCTCAATAAGATACACCTCACACCTGTCAGGATGGCTACCATCAGCAAACAACAAACATGTGTTGGTGAGGATGTGGAGAGAACCGAACCCTTGTGTATTGTTGGTGGGATTGCAAATTGGTGCAGCCACTATGGAAAACAGTATAGAGGCTCCTCAAAAAATTGAAAACAGGACAACCTTATGACCCAGCAATTCCATTTCTGGGTATTCATCCAAAGAAATCCAAAACATTAATTCAAAAAGATACATGCACCCCTATGTTTATTGCAGTGTTATTTACAATAGCCAGGATATGGAAGCAACATAAGTGTCTATCAATAGATGACTGGATAAAGAAGATGTGCCACACACACACACACACACACACACACACACACACACACACAAAAGGTGCCCCAAAAATGTATACCCATACACATTTTAAGAGAGGAAAAAACTCTATTAAAATTGTAATACTCAATATATACCGATAACAAAAGATGAATACAAGTCACGTTTGACTTCTGCAATTACAAGAAATGCTCAAAGTGGTGACCATCAGCGTCCAGATACTTCTGATTACGGAGAACTACTGCATGAGCAACGTTGACCAAAGTGTCCACTTGTATACATTTTTTTGACACCCCCAGTATATATATTACTTGGCCATAAAACGAATGAAATCTTACCATTTGTGACAATGTGGATGGACCTAGAGGGTGTTATACTAAGTGAAATAAGTCAGACTGAGAAAGACAAATATCATATGATTTCATTTATATGTGGAATCTTAAGAACAAAATTAACGAACGAACAAAACAGAAACAGACTCATAGATACAGAGAACAAACTGATAGTTGCCAGATGAAAGGGGGGTTGGGGGGGCTCAATGAAAAAGGTAAAGGAATTAAGAATTACAAATTGGTAGTTAAAAAATAGTCACAGGGATGTAAAGTACAGCATAGAGAATATAGTCGATAATATTGTAATAACTATGTATGGTGCCAAGTGGGTACTAGACTTCGTAAGTTATATAAATGTCTAATCATTATGCTGCACACTTAAAACTAATATAAAATAATATTGAATGTCAACTGTAATTGCAAAATTAAATATATATAGATATCCCTCTTTAACCTTCACAACAACCCATGATGGTCTTTATCATGGGGTCCTGGCTAGTAGCGAGGAGTATATGAGGTCTGACAATTAAGTTCGCGAACTCACCCTAGAAAAAGTGCTTACCTACCTTACTGCTGAATAGCACTATGGTCATGTTCCAAGTCCTCCCCTTGGGAAGCTATGCACCGATGCCAGCGCCTAGTCCACCCTTCAAAGCTATTTTGGAACTCTTTTTCTGGAATGGCCATCAGAGCTGTTATCATATTACCTTTGATGTCCTGAATGTCATCAAAATGTCTTCCTTTCAATATTTCCTTTATCTTGGGGTAAAGAAAGAAGTCATTGGGGGCCAGATCAGGTGAGTAGGGAGGGTGTTCCAATCCAGTTATTTGTTTCCTGGCTAAAAACTCCCTCACAGACAGGGCCGTGTGAGCTGGGGCATTGTCGTGATGCAAGAGTCATGAATTGTTGGCGAAAAGTTCAGGTCATCTAACTTTTTCACGCAGCCTTTTCAGCACTTCTTAAGTTAACTGTTTGCCCAGTTGGTACAAATTCATAATGAATAATCCTTCTGATATCAAAAAACGTTAACAACAGCTTTGCAACAAATTCACGAACTTAATTGTCAGACCTCATAAAGAACAGAGCCCCCAAAGGACTCAGGAAGGAAGGTGGGGTCAAGGGCTATCAACCAGACTGGAGTTCAAGGCAGGACTCTGGGTTCAGAGGAGAACACACTCTGATGCTCTTTATTTTGAACAAAAACCCTGTTTGGGGGAGAAACATCAACCTGAAACAACCTCCATCAATGCTGGTTTGGGATAATTAGAGGTGGCTCCTGACAGAATCAGTAAAGAAGGAAGGCACAGAAATTTGACAGAGACCTAGTAATTATTGCTGGAGGTATCACCTCACAATTGCAAGTGTCAGATGTCTTTGTAAACAAGCCTTTTAAAGCACACTTTAAAATCAATACAGGAAATGGTTGTCTGTGGAAATCATTCACATATTCCAGCAGGAGAATTAAACAACCCCAAACCTGTCCTGACATAATGGATTATTGTGGCTTGGGATAAAAATTTCTGTGATAGCAAAAGTATAGATTCAAACATTAGTGTATCTCGAACGCCTCCAATGGAAATGAAGACAATGTGCTGTGGAAAACTGTTGGATGATCCCATAAATGGCTCTGCTGATGACAAAGACTGATTTGCAAGATCCCAGTGAAGAGTTTGAATAAAATCGTGTCTTAAAATATGAGTGAAAAAAAGCAGTATACTAAATTATTTTATAATATAATTTAAAATGTGTATACATAATAAAATAGTTCCAGTAAAATTTATAAGTAAATATCTGTTTCAATGATGGCCTACTGGTTTTTTGTTTTCGTTTTTTGTTTTTTTAACTTAAGTTGGCCAAAATTTTGGAGGCTCTTCTAAATTGGAAAATGGATAGAGGTGCTTTATATTCTCCATTGCCCTGTATCTAAATATACATGGTATTGGGTATTACTATGGCTATGGCTCTTCTCCAACTCCACTATGCCCTGAGGGTTCAACAAATATGGAAAAATGTACCAACTTCCAGTTAAAGACGATGAATTGAATCCAAGCTTTGAGGTCTGTTCCCTTTAGAAATCCCATTAAAGCAACAGTAGATGATCTCGGAAAAACAAGGCATACATTACCAAGGACCAGTAAGAGAAAAGGTAACAACAATGTTTTAGAAGCTGGAAAGCAGATGACGAGTGAAATTTATTTAGCCAAGAACTAAGAAAGCTGAGTCTTAAAACAGCAGAAAACAAATCTAAGAACCAACTCAACTTACGCTCAAGAATTCCCCCAAATCAATGGCCATTGTTATCAGGTATCTCTGGAAATGCCTGATGAGGTATTCAACTAAAAGTTGGAGGATTGGCTGAAAATCTGTTTAAGTGGGCCATCCCATTTCCTCCCGGACTCTTCACATCCAAGAATGTCTACTCTCTGAGGAATGGACACCAAGCATAGTTGAAGGAAACAAAAGAATTAAGTAAACATACACATCCTGGATCTTGAAATGCCCGAGCCTCTTCCCCCCACTCAGCTTGCAGACCTCTGGTGGCCATCCCTTCTTCCTCTAGGCGGGAGACCATGTCCACGTGGACAGTGTCCATGTCCACTCCTGTCTGGGGCGTGTGAGATACTGACATTGGGGCTGCCCTAGGATGTGACCCGTTAAACCACCCAAAGTGAAATTCATGGCCAACAAGCTCCATTCGTGCTTTTAGAGATTTCAATAAATTTCTTAGTCCCCTATTATATATATATTACTAAATCTATTCAGATAACTAAGGACTACCAGACATCTGAGGAAAACCTTAAGTGTGAAAATCAGGGAACAGAACCAAAAAATGGGAGATATAGTAGGCAGGATAATGCCCTCCCCTTCCCAAAATGTCCATGTTCTAAACCCCAGAACCTGCGAAGATGTTATGTTACATGGCATGTTTGCAGGTTGAAGGCTACAAGTGCAATTGAAGTTGCTAATCAACTCATTTTGAGATGAGGAGAGTAGCCACAATTGTCCGGATGAGACCAGTCCAATCATATGCGTCCTTAAAAGCTGAGAACATTTCCTGGCCATGGTCAGAGGGCGATGTGACAACTAAAAAAGGGCCAGAGAGATGTGATATTACTGACTTTGAAGATGAGGAAGGGACATATGAGACAAGGGATGTGGGTGCCTTCTACAAGCTGGAAAAGCACCAAAACAGATTCTCCCCTAGCACCTAAGAAAGAAACACAGTCCTGCAGACACCGTGATTTTAGCTCAGTGAAAGCCATATTGAACTTCTATCCTACAGAATGGATGAGATAATCTATTTGTATTACGTTAATGAATTATAGCAGCAACAAAAACCAATAAAGAGGGATTTAAAGAAACAGATCAGATGCAGGAAGAAGGAAAACTCCTTTTAAAAAGTATTAAACGAGTGAAGTATTAGAAGCGTGCAATAGGCACGGCATTCCATGTTTTTAAACACAACAGTCTGAGAGCAATAAAGGGCTCTTGGAGTGAAAAAATATGATAGGAGAAAAGTTTTAAAAGTCAATAGCAGGGTTGGAAGACAGGTGAGGAAGTGTCCTAGAAACGTACATCAAAAAGATACAGGAAATAGAACAGAAAAGAAACTACCCAGAAGATGCCACATCCAAATAAGAGGAATTCCAGAGAAACACAGCGGAATGTGTTTCCAAATATGCCACCAA
Organism: Rhinolophus sinicus; assembly: GCF_057876585.1. Lineage (NCBI taxonomy): Eukaryota > Metazoa > Chordata > Mammalia > Chiroptera > Rhinolophidae > Rhinolophus > Rhinolophus sinicus. Next base: position 13,392,120 of record NC_142513.1, read on the forward strand.
ATAGTAATGACAACTTGCTCCAGAGAGAACATCAATTGCCAGATTGAAAAGGGCCATGAGCACCCAGTGAGATGGACAAAAAAGGATTCAGGTATCATCATGGAATTTCAAAACACGGGGAGCAAAGAGAACATTGTTAAAGTATTTCTGATTATTTTTAGACTAGCTCGTCTGTCCATTTCTGAGAGGAATGTACAAAATGTACAACAACAAATAATGAATCACAACATCTTGAGGTTCTGTCAATTGTTTGATATATGTATAGTGTGGTACTTTTAAGTGCATATATTTTTGTGTTGGTTGTATTTTCTTGTTACATTGTTTCTGTTATTAGAATACAACCTCTTGCTTTGTTCACTGTGAAATTTTTACATTAAATGTTATTTTGTCACATATTTACATTGCTACCCTGGATCTCTTTTGATATTTGCCTAGAATCCAATCTTTGTCTAACTTTCTTTGCCTTTTTGTACTCATTGTATTTCTTATTAAAATGAAAAACATAACATTGACTCCCCCTTTTTTGAAAAACCTAATCTTAAGTGTGGTTCTTTTGATTAGTGAGTTTAATTCATTTTAATTTATTGCAGTTATTATATTAGAACATATTTCACAAATTTTACACTTATAAGGATTTGTTTGCTTGTTTTCTTGCCTGCTTTCCGTTGGATAGGGAAAATTTCCTTTAGCTGGTTCAAAAGTTACATATTTTGCTTTTGGTCTTGTAGTAGTTGGTTATCCTTAGTTTAAATCCCAGACTCAAGTTTATTGTCCCTTATTTATATCCTGAACTTGACAATATTTATATCTACTCCCTCTTATTTTTCATGTTACTTCTAGTATCTCTTGATAGCAATCTGATTCTTGTTTGTTGGCAATCTGCTTCATCTCTGAAAACACTTAGAATGTTTTGCTGTTCTGTGTGTCACTCTAATGCAGGTGTACGTTTTTCCTTAGCTCTTTTGTTCGGTGTTCTGTAAGCCTTTTCAAGTCAGAGCCTCTCATCGCCTATTTTAGAAAGTTGACTCTTCCCTGTTTCTTCAAACATTTCATCTCCATTTTTTTCTCTCCTCCCAGAGTTCCTATATTCTGGATATTAGCAGTTCTGCCTCTAGCCTCCATATTTCAAAGCGCTTCAAAACATTTTTTTCCCTCTTTGTTATTTCCCACTGCCTCTTGGGAGAGTTTCTCAACCTGATCTGCCATTTCATTAAAATTTTTCTTCAGCTGTTTCCGTCCTGCTATTAACTCCATTTCTTGTATTCTTCGACACTTTATCATGCTTAATAACTTGGTTCTTATAAACAACTTCCTACTCTTTCTTCAAACTCTTAATACCTTCCCTTATTTCCTTAGTTCTTTTTACAATGCTAATTTTAAATCCCGGATCCTTCTGTCTCAGTAGTTCTGCTCCAGGAGGAATGCATTCCGATTCTTATCTTTCTTCCATGAGAGATGGACTTCTCGGGTGACTAGTTATTTGGGCCTGAGAGTTCATGGTTCCATGATGGCCAGCAGAGCACCCAGCTGTGTTGTCTTTCCACCACTGACACTGGAGGTCTATGCTGGTGCTTCCAACTTCTATGGTGAAGGAGGTGTCAAAGACACCATCAGGTATTTCAGGTGGGGTGACAAGAGCAGAAATTTTAAAAAGCTTTCCTCCACCCAATGGGTTTTAATCACATTCTGCTTTAGAATCATGTGCAGACTAATAAAATCTGAACACCTGGGCTGAAGCCTGGACATAAGTATTGATTTTTCTCAATGTTGTATTTTAGAAAAAAATTTGAACCCACAAAACAGTTGAAAAAAATAGTTCAATGAACACCTATATTGTCTTCACCTGGATTCACGAAATGTTGCCACAGCTGCTTCTCTCTCTCTCTCTCTCTCTCTCTCTCTCTCTCTCTCTCTCTCTCTCCCCCCTTCTCCTCCTCTTTCTGGAGTGGGGGTGAGAGTGTTTGGGGGTTTTTGCTGAATTTTTGGAAAGTATGTTGCAAACATCATAACTTTTCATCCCTAAAACTTCAGCATGTACCTTCTAAGAACAAGGCCATTCTTTAGGTCATCCATTGTGTGTGAATATTTCTAAGAGCTTCCGCAGGTGATATTGAAATATTGGGATATTGAGAATCCCTGCTCTAACCTGTCATCACGGCCTTTGCTTGCCCTGTCCCCTACCTCTCAACATTCATGAGCACACACACAATACACATCACACACACCATATACACACACAATGCACACATACCACACACACGCATGCACACCACACACACACACACTCACACACACACACACACACACACACACTCCAGCTCAAGGCAGCCTTCAGACTCCCCAGCAATTTCTAATAGTTCTTTGTTAATTCCACAAATCCATGTTTCCTCCCATTTCTACAGCTGCTTCAGGGTAGAGTTTAAGGGCAAGTGCCACCAACCTGGGCTGCAAGGTCACCTTGACAGGAATTTGAAGCCCTTAGACTCTGTATACATCTATTTTAAAATGTTGATGTGTTAAGTCCAACTCTTGATAAAGCAGTGGGGAAATGGGCATTGTAGGAAAAACATAACAGTCCAGGAAAACTGAAGGCAATCCTAATGCAAAATAATGTCTGATCTTGAATTTGTTCATAGTGTTCTTTAAAGTATAAAATATTTCTTCAGTGAAAACAAAACACACAAAGACTAAATTAAGCCACTCTGTCCATAGCACCATCTCAGTCTGGGTTTAAAATGCCTCAAAGAGTATTTTAACTTATGGGATGCAGTCTTCAAACTCCCTTAAAAAAAATTTGCCTTTTAAATAGTGCATCTTACCCCCCATTCTTGCCATATCATATATCATAAAATTTTAATGGTTCTTCCAATCTGATATGCAAGAGAGGATGTTTCAGTGTCATTTTAATTTGCATTTCATTGGATATCAGCATGGTCAAGCGTCTTTTACTTGGGAATTTAGTCACTTACAAATTTTATCTGATATGCATAATGTTTGCCATTTTTAAAAAAGAAATTTTAAAAGAAAAAGTTAATAGTCTTTCTCTTTCTCCCTCCAATTCTACCTTGAAAACCAACATTCTCTGTTGGTTTTGTACCCTTCTAAATCTTTCTCTAAATGCATTCAAATATATAGACACTTATGCGGTTCCTGTAAGATGATTCAAAACTACTCAGACACATAGAGGTAGAATGTGAAGTGTGGGGAATCGCCCAAGAAAATCTGCCCGTGTTAGTCTGAGGCTAATAAAAATCCTAAGTAGAATCCTATTCAAAGATGAAAAAAGGGGGAATAAGCAAAAACTTTGCAACAAAGGAATGAAATAAACACAGCATCATAGAAATATAAAGAGTATATTTCTCAAAATCCAATCCATAGAACAGATGAAAATTTTGGGCAAATCTACTTTCTATTCTCACTGGAATGAAGAAAAAAGGTCAAGGACGCTGAAGAAAAAAGGATGAAAAATGAGATCCTATAAAAACAGATCAGATTAACAGAAGAATGGGCAATTCTAAGAAAAAATATTATGGAAATAAACAATGCTATTGCAACATTTTCTTTTAAAAAATGGTGTAAGAAGCAATGAAAACAGACTCTCATTGAAAAAATCCAAATCAGCAAGGTGAAGGGTAGATGTGAGACAAATAATGCAGCATATAAAGTCAAATGACAAAACAATGAGAAAACCCATGTAGGAAGGACAACAGCGATTCAACATAAGATAATTGATATTCCTAAAGAGGAGACCAGAACAAACTAGACAGAAACAACGTTTGAAATACAAAAGAAGAGATCTTTCCTAATATGAAAGAGGACCTCAGACTGAAGCTTCAAGCAGCCCACCAAGGAAAGGACAAAATAAAAGACGATATTAAGACAAATTGTTTCGTTTTATATATACACAAAAATTTATGTAAATATGCATGGAGAACACGGGCTTTGCCTCTTCCGCCATGCAATTCACTGCCAGAAAACAAGACAAGGTTTAAAGGACTGAAAAGCACATGATCTCACGTTTCTAAGCTTAGCCAAAATGCCAGTCACCAGTTAAGGACATAGATGAGGTGTTGTTAAACACAGGAGAAGCTGAGGACGAAAGCACCTAAACCCTCTTTTGCAAGCACTGGTTGAATAAATATTTTTAAACATGAAGATTGTGTCGTGGAAGGGCTGGAGTGAGAGCCAAATCCATCCAAATGCTAAACATGGAATTCAGACTCAGTAACTGGTGAGAAATATAGTTATCAAATAAAATGAAAATATTAAATTCCTTGGCAGAGAAAGGAACATAACACAAATATTAGTAATAATTGCATTAGAGTACACTGGGACAAAAATTCAAGATACACAAACCTGGTGTGGTAGATGTGAATTGAGATTGACACACGAGAGAATAAAGGGAGGTAAAAATGTGCAATTCTCCTCTTTCATAGAGAGACACAAAAGACAAGGTCTTGCTTCTTGATGAACTGGAGAATGTAGGATTAATCATTCAATTATTAACAGATCTAAATAGCATGGGGATATGAAATACAATTTGGGGAATATAATCAATAATGTTGTAAAGACCATGTAGGGTGTCAGATGGGTACTAGACTTATTGGGGGGATCACTTCATAGGTTATATAAATGCCTAACCACTGCGCTGTACACCTGAAACTAATATAAAATAATATTGAATGTCAACCATAATTAAATATATATATATATATATATATATATATAGTCATGGGATGTAAAGTACAAATAGGGAATATAATCAATGGTATTGTAATAACTACGTACAATGTCAGAGGGGTAGTAGACTTGGGGGGGTTATCACTTTGTGAGGGGTGTAAATGTCTAATCACAATGTTGTTTTGTACACCTGAAACTAATTTTAAAAAGAAAAAAAATAGATCCAAAAACAGAATCTATGTAGTCATTAAATTGCTTTAAAAATGATAAACAATACAGCAAAAGATACAAAGCAAATAATACTGCAGTGAGTCACTACAAAACAAACACAAAATAATCTAACAACATTTTTAAACAACAGTACAATAAAGGAAAACGGGATAAACACATATATTTAAAAAGACTTAATTAAAACACAAAACACAGCTCCAGAAGGCCTGCAAAACACTAAGTAAAACAAAATGATTCAGAAAGATTATGAGTAAGAGGAAAAACAAAGATGGAATGCAAACAAAAAGAAAGCAAAGCCACAATGTTAACATCAGACAAAGTAGAATTCTCTCAAACATTCAAGAGCGTAGAAGTCTGTTGTCATTTAAATAGCTCTGATGCATAATGAAAGAAAATTTTCAATTATTTTTACAAATTATGCGGACTCAATATAAAAAAAGAGACAAAGCACGAAATGGAATATGGCAAACTTAATTATGAATACACCTGCAAAATACTAAGTAAAATATTAGCAAATAAACGAAATAGTATGTTAAAAAGAAGAAACGTAAGGTTAAGCAAGGATTGTTTAAAATTTGATAGCCTGTTAATGGAAGAAGAAAAAGAATAATCTCGATAAATGCCTAAAAACCAATTTTAAAAAATAACCTCTATCCTTGATAGCAGTGTTTCATACAATAAGAATAAAAGGATATTTCCGTAGCTTGACAAAACAAAAAATGCACATCAAAGGACTGTTGGCCTCAAGTTCAAAGGGAAGATATTCAGGAGCATTCACCTTCAATCATGGGAAAAGACAAAGGACACTGCTATTACCACCATTTTTGCACTCTCTTCTGAAGTGCTACCAACGTCACCAGGCAAGAGAATGAAATAAAAGGTATAGATACTAGGAATAAAAGCAAAATGATCAATATTAGCACATTATATAATTTTCTACCTAGAAAAAAAAAATCAATTAAAAACCTGTTAGAAATAATAATAGTTTCAGTAAGGCAGATGGTTTAAAAATAAATATACTAAAATCAATAGTTTTCTTAGATTTCCAGCAATGACCAGTTAGAAAATAGAGCAGATTTTTAAAATTGATTTATGCCAGCAATAAAAAGCAAAAGATACCTAAAAATAAAGTTTTTAAAATGTGCATGGTCTATACGAAAAAAAGAAAAATTACTTAACTCTACTCAAGTATTTAATAGTAAAAAAAAGAAAAGTTGGGAGGGAGAGAGAGAGAAATAGCACATTTTTGGATAAGAACATTTGAGCGGGGTAAATACTTTTAGAAGGTAATTTGGCAGTGTTTATTAAAATAGCAAATTAGCACACCCTTTTATTCATCAAACCCATTTCTAGGCACCTTACAGAAATCCTGCATGAAGTCTGAAATTACGATAAGCAGAATGACTCAAGAATTTTGGCCTGAGCAACTAGGTGAACAGTTGCACACTTTCCAAAGTTAGCAAATGTAGTAATGGCCATAAGAAGTTCTCACCCTTTGAGTTGGCAATTCCATCTTCCTAGGAATTTATTCTTAGGCTAAAATCATGGTCCTGCTCAGAGTTAGTTTCTGGGAAATTTAGTGGTGTTTCTTGGTAGTGTGTTCATAATAATGAAAAGTGCAAAAGATTTAAATGTTTAACAATGGAATATTGTGGGACACTTAATGTTAATGTAGAATATTCAGTGATATGGAAAGACATACATGATACACTGTAATATGAAAAAAATCCTGCTACAGAACAGTATATTCTGCATATATAATGTGATTGATATTTTGATGAAAACAAAAACTATATGGATATGATCCAAATATGCCTAGAAAAAAGACTAGAAAACCTAGTTGTTGACAGTAGTTGTCTCTGGGTTACAGGCGTGATTTTTAATTTTCTTTTGGTCCATATTTTCTGAATCTTCTCTAATAATTGTGTTTTACTTTTGTAAAAGAAAAACTATTTTGAAACTGTTTTCTTCTTCTGTGTAAGACCCCAAGGGAGCACAGCTTGTCATGGTGGCTGTGCTAAGAGTGCTATGTGATTTGGAGAAAGTCTTTTTCCTCTGGGGCCTCTCACCTGGCAGCCAGAGGGCTGGTGATTGCCAAGGCCCTTAGAGGACTTACCATTCTCTCTGACTCCTTTTACACCACCACCATTAGCTCTGAGGGGCCCTTGATGGTACTGCTTAGGAAGCCTACTATGTGTAGCTGGTTAATTCACTCTCCCACAATAGCAGATGTTGGCCAGGTCCCCCCCAGGACCCCTGGGCCCTGACCATTTTAGTGCTGACACAACTTCCAATGGCCGTCAACTGCATGTCTTTGCCCAAGGGCTTTCTCTGGTGGCCAGAAGTCTCTTCCCACACCATGCAGCCTGTCAAAGTGCTGGGGGCCTAAAGAATCCTCAACCAGGAGCAACTTTCAAGCAAAACCCACCCGAGTGTATAGCTGCCCCAGTTCCCTCCCCTCATGGGTGGTTCCCAGAATTTTGCAATGAGATTGACTTTCAGTTGCCCAGGGTGGTTATAGATTTGATTGTGCACTCCTTCCTGGCTTCCTTCCCTTTCCCTGCCTCTCTTCCCCCTCCCCTACCTGTGTGTCCTAGATCACTTTCCAAATAAACTACATGCTCTAGCATCCTTGTCTCAGGTCTGCTTTTGGGGAACACATAGTAAGCTAACCCACACTCCCATCTCCCCTCCCCTCAAGTCTCCAACCCCCACCACCTTCCACTCTCAGCTGCTGACCTTGCTTTTTATTTTGTAGAAGTAGAAGCAATCGGAAAACAAAAATATCAACAGGCCTTCGGAGAAGAAACCCCAAAGGCCAACAAATATATGAAAACATACTCAGCTTCACTGGTGATCAGGAAAATATAAATTAAAACAACTGACATTATGTCATGAATATCATATGGGGGAGGGAATGTAACAATACCAAAATTTGCAGAGGAGAAAGGAAAAACAGGAACTCGGGTACATTCTGAGTGGGGTGTTCCTCTCCTCTTGGAGGGCAATTTGGCAATGTCTGGAAAAGGCGGAGATGTGCCTGCCCAAAAACCATATGACCCAACTTTCAGGTAAATCCCTTAGAGTAACTCTTGTACATGGGCTCAGAGATAGTCACTGCAGCATTGCTGTCAGGAAGAAAAAGAGGAAACAACCTACCTGCCTTATCAATAGAGGGCTAGATAAGGGAATTTTAAAACATTCTTACACTTCAACGCTACATTGAGGCCAATGAACTACATCTACTTGTAAAAAGATGACTCGATCTTAAAAGATGAGTAAAAATAAGTTGCAAAGGAACACACACTCTGCGGCACTATTTTATGTAAATAGCAGAAGCCTCTCTGACAGGGGCTATACATTATTTGTGATCCTATGCAATGCAATAAGAGTTTTAAAACATGGGTAGGACACGTTACCTTTAAAACATGGGTAGTGACAGTGGTAACCTTTGGAGATTGGAATGGGGAAGACTCCAAGTGTATCTATAATGTTTCATTTCTTCGAAAGAATTTTATTCCCTTTTTTTTCTTAAGGGAGGGTGGGTGAAGGGAGAGAGAGTGAGACATGAGAACAGACCAATGGAAACATAGAAAAACAGTAATGTTTGCTTAGCCTTGGTGGCAAGTTTGTGTTCTTTTCTGATATTAATCTCTGTTCTTTTCTGGATGGCTGCCATATTTCTGAATTTAAAAGAAAAATTACTGGGGTGATGGAAAAGTTCTATGTCTTGATTGTGGTACTAGTTTACATGAAGATGGAGTCGGTCAAGGCTCCTTGAACAGGACACCTAGAATGTGTGCATTTTCTCACATGTAAATTATACCCCAATAAAGCTGATTTTTAAAAGAGAGTAACAATGAAATGAGATGTTGACTGGCAGGTGCTCAGCCTCTCCTCTGGGACCTGGTTCCACATGGAAGTAGGAGGAGGGGAGAGATGCCATAGATGTGGGGTCAGCCAGGAGGGTCTGTCCCCCAAACTTCAGAACCTCAGGGCAAACAAGACACCCTGTGCTTTGGGATAAGAATGGACTGAGCCCTCTCCACAGGGTTTGCTGTCTAATTTTAGAGCTTTGGGGGCTGGGAGAAGAGCCGGCTCTGCTTCTACAAAGAGTTCATCGTGTTCCTTGGCACCTCGATGCTCTCCCCATTTAATTTTGCAGAAGCACCAACCAATCAGAAACGAAGGATGCCCTGAAATTGCCATTTGGACGAACATGACATTTGTGAGCCAGTGTTGGAAACTGGAAGAGCTGATGTGTTTGCAACTCCCAGCCTCATCTCACAACCCACACACCCAAACAATGCGTACACTTGCAGAGAGAGAGCATTTGCCTAGATAGAAAAATACAGCTCAATAGGCAGATTCTTAACAAGGCAAGGAAGGAAAGAGGAAGGAAGGGAGGACAGGCAGGCTGGCTAAAATATATCAAAAGCTTACTCTGTGCCAGGACCACTGCCTCATTTCATCCTCAGAACACATATTATCACTCCTATTTTAGAGATGAGGAAACAAGCTCAGAAAGGGGATGTTACCTTGCCAAGGACACAAAGCTAAGAAGTAGCAAAGTTGAATTTGACCCAATCTCTTTGATGTCAAATTCTTTATTATATCCCTACAGCAAAGAGACAGAGCTCAGTAACTGTTTCCTTTCTTCCACCCTTTCTTCCCTCCTTTTTCTTCCTTCATGAGGTAATTGAGGTACAGAGAGGTTGGAGGTTGTACAAAAAGTTATTGAGCTGTCTTGGGGGCAGAGCCAAGACGGATAACTAATTGGATGATGAAGCTGAGGATGATGGAATAATACAGGACGAGTTATAGGTCAAACAGTTAGGAACAATTAAAGAAGATGATTGCCAAGGGTGACAACAATGGAAGTAAAACACATAGATGAGTAGCCTTACACAAGAGAACAAAACAAATCCATCATGAAAAAACAAATCGGGCCAGCCCGGTGGCTCAGGCGGTTGGAGCTCCGTGCTCCTAACTCCGAAGGCTGCCGGTTCGATTCCCACATGGGCCAGTGGGCTCTCAACCACAAGGTTGCCAGTTCAATTCCTCGAGTCCCGCAAGGGAGGGGGCCAGCGCCCCCTGCAACTAGCGGCAGCTGGACTTGGAGCTGAGCTGCACCCTCCACAATTAAGACTTGAAGCTAAACGGCACCCTCCACGGCTGGGATTGAAAGGACAATAACTTGACTAGGGGAAAAAAAAAAAAGTCCTGGAAGTACACACTGTTCCCCAATAAAGTCCTGTTCCCCTTCCCCAATAAAAAAAAAAAAAATTCATCATAAAATAACGGGAAAAAACTGAATGTGAAGATTGAAAATGTATATGGCATTGCAAAAACATTAGAGAAAGATGAAAATCTAGATATATTCTGATCTGATCAACTTAAAAGATTGAAGAAGGAATTATATGAGCATCCAGCCAGGAATACCAAGTCATCAACAAGGAAGAATATCAGAATCCTCTCAATTTCTCCACATTAATATTTGATATCAGAAGCCCAAAGTAACATCTACAAAGTTTTGAGGGAACAAAATTATGACTTAAGAATTTTATACCCAAGAAATATTTTATTCATATTTATTCAGGAATCATTGGATCCATCAACATTTCTTTAAGAAAAAAAAAAGTCTTTTGATGATAAAACCCAGACAACCAAAAGATAATTCAAAATAAATCAGGAATAGGGAAACTATTGAAAGAAAGGGCAAGAACTAAATCTTGGATTCTTTTAAATAAAAAACTAAGCCTTAATAACTGCAAATATTAATTTTAGGCCAAAATGAAAATTACTTCATTCCTAAAAGACAATCTATATTGTGTAAAATAAATAATAAAAACAATACGATGAACTGTGCTAAAAAAACTCAGATCATAACAAAACTGGGATGGAGAGGAAATATGAATCCTTAGATGTGTGATCTTTGTTACCCTGTTTTGTTTCTTGACAAATCCAGAAAAAGAGGTTTGCATATGTTATTTCTTTAAAGGTAAAAACATATGATAAACTATATCAGTAACTGCTCAGTTGAGTTGAGAGCAGAGACAATGTCAAGGTTTGGACAGGAGTTGAAATTAAAATGATTTTCAAGGATGTGCCTGGCACATGCAAATGGAATGAAACCAGGACCTGGGCTATGAATATCAGAAAAGGTTGAATTGAAACCAAAAATTAGTGAATGAGAAAAAGCATCACCCAGGACGGGGCAGGCCCCAACCTAACCTTGGGACCAAGGTTAACGTCTCCAGGATGCGATGGGTCACAGCCTTGTGTCTCCTGACACAGTGCACTGAAAGAGCATAGCATCATATCTAAGGTTTTCCTGCCCAAGAAAGCAGGACCTGTGTCTAGAATTGAGGTAACGGCAGGTGGACCTGGATTCAGTGTCATCGTCATCATAGAGGTCCATACCCTTTCGAACTGTTGAAGACTCAAAACACGGGGAAAATGGAGGGGCTGTTCCAGACTGCAGGAAACAGAAGGCATATGAGAAGGAAATGCAATGCATATTCTTGGAGAAGATCCTGGGCCACAGGGGAAAAGCCCAGTGGTGCGACAGTTGCTTTAAAAGGTGTCTGTGGGTTGGGTGCTGGGGTTGGTACTGAAGTCAGTTTCTTGATTTGGAGAGTTGCCTGGAGATTACGTGGGAGGATGAATGTGGTTTGGGAAATACACTCTGCAATGTTTAGAGATGATGGAATATTATGTCTGCAGCTTGCCCTCCATAGATTCAGAGATAATTGTGTGTGTGTGTGGGGGGGGGGGGAAAGAGAGAGAGAGAGAGAGAGAAAGCAGGCACAAATTATGATAAAATGTTGACAACCTGGGAATCTGAGTGAGTGGTATATAAGAGTTCTTTGTATTGTTCTAGCAACTTTTCCATGAGCCTAAAATTTCAAAGTATGCCATATATATATATATTCAGTGTTAGTAAGATAACAGAAAAACATATTCTCAAGGATTATGATTGTAATTTGGTACAACCTATAGACAGGGCAATTTGGCAATATCTATCAAAATAAGCCTTTCACTGAGTCTAAAAAATGCCTAGAGTATGCAAAGATACGTATATTAAAAGGATTCAGTGCAGAACAGAGAAAGCCTTAAAAAAATTAAAATAACCTGAGTCTAAGTACCTATTAGTGGTTACTGAAAAAGTTAATCACATCCACACAACTTAATTCTCAGCAGCCCTGAAACAATGAAGTATTGTTCAACGGATAGACATAGAAAGGCATTTATGCTATCATTGTGAGAAACAGTTCATGTATTCATTAATTTGGTTATGAATTCAGCAAATATTTTTTGAATCCTACTATATCCAAATTATTGGGCAAGGTATTAGATTTATAAAGATTGAAGAGGTACAGTACGTCCCCCTTCAAACCTCAAATTCTAGTTGAGGAGACAGATGTACTCATATAGACAACTAATATTTTTGATATATTAGGTGAAAAAGCACAAATTGTAGAACAATTTCATAGACTGCTATTTGGGGAAAAAAGAATTATAGGAGTGGTAATGTGTTAAGTACACGCACAGTGACAAAAAGCACGTGTGATGTATTCCGCTCCGTTATCAGTAGTTCTCTCTGGGGAATGAGTTACCAGTAAAATGGAGGAAATTTCACTTTCTGTCTTGTTTTGAAATTTTTACAATGAATACATATTATTGCTTGCATAATCGGGGGAGAAGGGTGGACAATAAAAATATCTATGACTAAGAAGAAATAAACAACATAATGTTACCTGAACACAAAACAAGAAAAAGAATGGTTTTTGTCTCTGAAATCGAGAAGGAGCTTTACCCCAAGAGAGATTGACGTAAATTATTATTAATTGCAGTTGTAGGCCTGAGCGCTTTGCCAGGTCTGCAGTTTTCAAAGTAAACAAACATCTTGTTCTCAAGATAATCCTAAACTGTTTATATTTGGTCTTACTGAGAAAGGATATATTGTGACTCAATGGAGGGAGGAATGGGGCGGGGAGGGGTCGTGCACAGTTCTCAGGTTTGTCCGCTGCTGAGGCTTGCTTCTTATGGTCCCCATTTTATTCATGGGGGCTGCACCCCTCTCTACTCTGGAAAATCCTGGGGCCCAAGCTCTTCCCTGCCCACTTCCAACTCCATCAGTGACAGGGGATCGGAATGGAAGGGGCTGGTAAACTTGGAGATGAAAAAAAAACTTTACATCTTTCTCTTCACTCACCTCTAACCAAAAATAAGCATTTCCTCCCCTTGTGGAGTTCGACGACAGACTACAGTATTCGCAGTGCTCATGAATTTGTCACCAAGAGAAACCATCACTATTTTCATTACTGTCACCGCCGCTATCTCAAATGATCATTTACACTCAGCACTGCTTCAAAATTATGATACTAATTAGACCTGTCCCTAGCTCCCGTTATTTAGTGCAGTAATAAAGAAGCACATTTATTACTATATCAAAAATGTTTTTTAATATTTTGAGAACTGCATTTCAATATAATTGTAATTTAATGTACTTTATTGTATGCATTTAAAAGATTTGCTCAGAGAAGAGGTTCCTGGCTCAGAAAGGTTAAGAAACTTTGACCTTGAAAATTGCAAGGAGTTGAAGGGTCACCCCCAAACCCTCCTGCTATGGATGCAATGTGTCTCCCCCAAATTCATATGATGAAGCCTAATCCCCAATGTGATGATTTTAGAATTAGTTCCTTTGGAAAGTGACTAAGTTTGGAGGTCATCGTTGTAGGGCCCAGAGCTCTCACCAGACATCGAATCTGCTGATACCTTGATTTTAGACTTCCCCAGCTCCACAAGTGTGAGAAATATTGCTCAAACCACCCATTCTAAATTCCTTGTCTCTGCGGAATTTCATTCAAATGCGGTGGCAACAGATAATGAACAAATCCGTTACATACCTAGGTAGTGATAAGTACCTTGAAGAAACAAAGTAGGGCAGAGGAACCAGAAATGTGAGGGTGAAGAAGGGTTGCACTTTGAAATCAGTCATCAGGGAAGGTCTTTGGGTTAAGACCTGAAGTCAGTGAGGAAACAAGTCATGTGGATATTTGGTGTGGGGAAAAGTGTTCCAGGCAGCGGGAACAGCAAGTGCAAATGCTCAGAAGCTTGAGAACGTATAGCCGTTAAAAACTGCAGGAAGTTGATGTAGCTGGAACAGAAGTGGTGGTGGTGAGGAATGAGTGTGGAAAAGTAGTCAGGGACTATGTTAGGAAGAGCTTTGGGCTTTGGGCTAATAAATGTGGGCTCTGTGCTGAGGAAATTCATTGGGGGGAGGGGGGAGTTACCCAATTTGACAGTGTGTGAGGAGGGCAGGGCTGGGGGCAGGCAGGAGGCAGGAGTCTGGCCAAGGCAGTTACAATTGCTGGGTGATAAGGAGTAAGATGAGGGGAAGGTCTCTGTGATCCCACAGGGAGTGTATATTGGTTTTCAGTGGTTGTTGTAACAAATTGCTACAAACTTGGTGGCTTAAAGCAACAGAAGCTTATTCTCTCACAGTTCTTGAGGTCAGAAATCTAAAATCAAGACATCAGCAGGGCTGCACTCCTGGGGGGCTCTAGGGCAGAATCTGTTCCTTGCCTCTCCCAGCTTCTTGCCGGCATTTTGTTTTTTCCACCCAGGATTTTATTTATTTAATTTATTTAAAAAAAAATTTTTTCGCCATAGTTGACATTCAATAATCTTTATATTCGTTTCAGCTGTACAGCATAGTGGTTAGACATTTACGTATTTAAGAAGTCACCCGTCTGACATTATACATAGTTATTACAATATTATTGACTATATATTCTCTATGCTGTACTTTGCATCCTTGTGACTGTTTTGTAACTACTAATTTGTACTTCTTAATACCATCACCTTTTTCACCCATCTCCCCAACCCCCCTCCCCTCTGGCAACCTTTGGTTTGTTCTCTGTATCTATGAGTCTGTTTCGGTTTTGTTTGCTCATTTATTATGTTCCTTAGATTCCACATATAAGTGAGATCACATGGTATTTGTCTTTCTCAGTCTGACTTATTTCACTTAGCATAACACCCTCTAGGCCATCAGCTGGCATTCTTGACTTGTCCCATACCACTCCACTCTCACCTTCGTGGTCACGCTGTCATCTCTTCTGACTGTGTCAAGTCTCCCTCTGCCTCTCTTTCATAGGAACAGCTATGATGGTACTTAGGGCCCACCCAGAGAATCCAGGGTAATCTCCCCGTCTCAAAATCCTTAACTTCACATCTGCAAAGGCCATTTTCCATATTAGGTAACAAATTGATTCCAGGGATTAGAACCTGGTAGCTTTAGGGGCCGTCATTCAGCGACTATGGGGGTCAAGGCAGATTGCCCCGACCTGGAGAATTGCAGAAGCCGTCTCCTCCACGTTGCTGATTCCAATGGCTGATGTTCAGTCTGCCTCTTACTTGACCCATGCAGCACGGTTCTCCCGGTTCTCCTGGTTCTCCTCCTACCCCACTGGCCCCTCCTTCTCCTTCTCCTCACTGACCCTCCTCTTCTCCCCCGGGTCCTCGCTGACCATCCCGGCTGTGGCTTTATATCCCTTTCTGCCAGTGACTCCAGCCCTGCCCTCACTCCCCTACTCAAACTTCATAAACCCAACTCGCTCTCCACATCTCCACTTGGACGTCTAGGAGGCATTTCCATACCCACGCGTCCAACACTGGACTCCTGGTCTTACCTCCAAACCCGTTCCACCCACACAGCCTTACTCATCTCGGTTGTGGGCAACCCCACACTTCAGTTGCTCAGGCCAAAAACCCAGGAGTCACCCCAGGCTCCTTTCCTCTCACACCCCACCCTCTTCCAATCCATCAGGAAGCTTTGTTGCCTCGACCTTCCACACACACAACCCAAATCAGACCATTCCTCACTGGTTCTGCTCCCCCCCACCCCCAGCTCCAGCTGCCATCTTCTCTCCTGGCCTTGGCAGCAGCTCCTCGCTGGCCTCCCTGCCTCCCCCACTTGAACGAGCCTTTCAGAAGGTCAACCAGAGTCCTCATTCCTCTGCCCATTTCGCTCAGAGTGAAAGCCAGGCCTGGCAATGTCCCGTGAGGCCCTGCATGTTCGCCCCTTCTCTGCTTCTTTGCTGACCTCATCTCCTAACTTCTCTCTCCTCTTCTTACTCCTTTCCACTCACACTGTTGGCTATTCCTTGAAGATGCAAGGCCCATCTCTTCCTCAGGACCTCTGCACTGGCTATTCCCATTCCTACAAGCTCTTCCCTCCAATACCCCCATGACCAGTTCCCTTGATCCTTTACTATGCTTGCTCAAGTGACAGCTTCTTAGAAAGGCATACTCTGACCGCCTACTGAAAAATTGCAACCCACATCCCCATCCAAGATTCCCAGGTCCTCTTACCCAGCTCTAGTTTTTTCCATAATACACACCATCCTCTAACATATATTATTTGCTCATTTTTGTTTACTGTCTTGTCTGTCTCCCTGAGACAGAATGTAGAAAATTTTGTCTATTTTGTTTACTGGCTTCTCCTTCGAGCCTAGAACAGTGCCTGGCACATAATAGATGCTCAATAAACGGTTATTGAATGAATGAGGGAGTGAATCATTGGGCGTGGGCTCAAGAGAGGGGCAGGATTTCAGGAGTCTAATTCCAGGCTCCAAGAGCCCTCCATCTCCAGGAAGATGACAGAGCAGGGACAGGTCAGAGGGGCTCAGGTTTGGGTGTGCTGTGTTTGCGATACCTCCGGACCCACAGGGCAGCACGGGGGCAGTTGGCTCTCTGGGACAGGAGCTTGGTGAGAGACCTGGCTGAGCAAAGGTGCCTGGCCTACACAACAAACTAAAACACCGCCACCCCAGGGTCAGACACAAATCCCAGCCACTCCCACTCCTGACTGTGAGGCTTTGGGCAGGTGCTCTCATCTTGCTGAGCTTCAGTTTCCTCCTCTATAAATGGGGACGGTCACTGTACTACCTCCTCATGGGGTCACTGAGAGGATAAATGAGATGAAACTCAGAGCCTTGCATGTGTGGCAGATGCTCCTGTCTCCTTTCCAAGGGCCAGGTGGCAGGGCTGGCAGCAGGGCCCCAGGAAGCCGCCCAGGGAATCCCGTTTATCTCCAAGGCCCTGCATGGCACAGCCTTACAATCGCTCTCTCAAAGGGACCCACATTCCAGCTGTGCCATTGCTGAGAGTAAAAGCAGACATTGGTGGCGGAGGTTTTCAGTAGCACTGAGCCTGAGCTAATGGGCTTCTGACCCACTTTTCTAGCGGACTCATTACCTCTTATTTAGCCTTGAATATACAGAGGCAGAGACGCTGTCACAGATGGGAGGGGCTGGGATCGAGGTCAGCTGACCACCATATGTGAACTCTGGCCTCAGCAGCTACAGGCAGAAAGGGGGTACGTGGATGAACGTACTGACCCCAGGACCGTGTCCACCAGGGATACAGTCTCTATGTTTACTCTGCCAAGAGGCAGGACTCGAGTGATGGGTCTGGAGGATGAAGACACATTTTGGAGGCTGGATTATCTTTCATGTGTTCTCTCAATAATTCCCCACAGCAGGCTGGGGGGTACAAATGAGGAAACTGAGGCTCACAGAGGTGAAGACATCCCACCCCCACAACCATCATCCTCAGATGCCACGCTCCACCCAACAGCCACACTAACTAAAGGGTGGGGGTTCACCCTGGCCTCTGTCCCCTCCCTCACCCTTCACAGCTACCGCACTCCTCATCAGCTCCTATGGGGCCCACCTAGTAGACTCTTCTCTGCAGTCATCTCTCCATCCCTACCAGCCCCACGCACCAGAACCCTCATCTGCTCCTCCCATTCATTCTTCCCAACGCCACTAGAGGGAGCTTTTCAAGTCACACATCAGATTCGGACACTCCCCTGCTTAAAACCCTCTGTTTTAGGGTAAAAGATCAAAAGCCCTAGTGGAGGGCACCAAGCTCTACCTGCTCTTCTCCCAGCTGATCTCGCCAGCCTCATCTCTCGCCACAGCCCCCTTCATCACTCGGCTCCACCCCCAGTAGCTGTGTTCAGCTCCCCAAATGCACCATCATTCCCAGCAGAGACCTTTTGTATGTGCCATTCCTTCAGCCTGGGATGCTTGTCCCTCCTATAGTTGCCTAGCTACCACTGACTCATCTTTCGTAGCTCAGTTCAAAGTCATTTCCTCTGGAAAGTCTCCCTTGACTAATATAAAAATATGATGATGATGATGATGATAAAATGATGGTGATGATGATTTTTAAAAAGTAACTTTTTTACCTCTTAGCATAAGCTCAGGACATCCTAAGCCCTTTGCATGGCTTCATTCATTTAAACCTCACAACAAACCTATGAGGCAGGCACCTTAATCGTCTCCACGTTACAGATGAAGAAACTGAGCACAGAAAGGCTAATCGATTTGCTCCTGGTCACACAGTTTAGCTCCAGAGCCTTCATCCTCTGAACCACATCCCGTATTAGACACACTCAGCGCCCCATTCCTGTCCTTTGTAGCATTAAACGTCATTGTCACCATAGCTCAGCTTCCCTGGGCACTTACTAGATTGCAGGCACTGTTATAAGAATCTTAGGACCATTATCACTGCTGTGATGTTACATTTGTTTGCCGAATTTGGGTGGGATGACAGTTCAACTTGTGCACATTCTTACTCATCTCGTTTCATTTATATCCACAGCAGAGTGTTGGTGAGGGACAGGAAGCCTGAGCAGGGGGATCTGAAACACAAGTTAATGAGCATCCCTGACACGATGATAACTCACTCGCTGTGCCTCATGGTAACATTCATTGGTGCCATCTGATCACAGTCCTTATAAACCACATCCATATGCTCCCCGCACCTCCAAAACCAATTATAAAGAGAAGAAATTCAAGGAGGAGTACAACCGATTTGACTTTTCGTTTACTGGAGGGAACAAAGGAACCCACAATGTGTTCCTGGACTCCGTCTTAACAACACTATTTAGTCATTTTGAAACAAAAGCTCAAAATTAACTAATAAGCCAATGGCTTTTATTTGAGCCACCAAATGCGAAAATCCCTAACATCAGGCCATGAGAGCAGTTTTTCTCTTTTTCGATGATGAACACGTGGTTAAATGTCAATCTACATTTTAATGCGCGTTTGTTCCCCAAATCCAACATGATATGTCATTTAAAGAGGTGTTTGTCAGCAAACTGTGCAGTGTTACACAATGCAAAATAAGTGAATTGTGTGCGTCTCTTTCTAAAGGAGCAAGATAAAAAATATATAACAATTGTATTAAACATAAACTTTGTAATACAATCTATAATAGCAAGCTGATCTAAATAATTAACTACTTTTTAACATATACCATATGAAAGAAGTTAAATAGATTATACATCTTCTAAGGGGGTCAGAGAGCTTATTTTTACTGTGAATGGGGAATACTGATGGGCATGCCCTCAAGGCTTAGTGTGGGAAAGGATTTTACAGACGGGATGTAACTGGCCACATCATGCAGCTGGTCACTCAGGACAGGACTGAGGCTACAAACAAGCCAGGTCTCTTGCTTCCCAGCCTGGATGGGGCTCGGTCCTCAATCCTAAAACATTCCCCTCCACAAAACCTCTCATCTGGAGGGTCTTTCCTACCCACTACCCACCCTCCACTCTCACTGGTATCTCTCATATCCCTGCTGGCTACTTTGGTCCCATGGTTCCCTCACCTCCTCTGGGAAGGCTTCCTGCTACCCACCATCAGAGTTTGTCCAGGACCCAGCTCCTGCTGAGAAGTTATTCGACTAGGTCATGGCTGGGCCTCTCCTCTCCCATCCCCCACACTGGACTGTGACCCCCTTCAGAGCGCAGGTGGCCCTCATGCCTCTCTGAGTCTCTTTGCCCAACCCAGGGGAGGGGTTCCCTGTAAAGAGAAGCTGTGTCACCCCTCGGTTCCTGTAGGACTGGGGTCTCTCCTAAGCTGAACTCGCCTACTTTCTGAGGGACAAGGTCCCTGGGTTCAGCCAGGCTCCATGGGTGGGCAGATACCTTCTTTAGCTATACATGTCGCAGAGAACTTGGGCAAATCCCTTCACCCTTGGAGGCCTCAGTGTTCTCATCTATCAAATGGGAGAAAGGCCCCAACGCAGGCCCAGAGAGGTCTCCAAATACCCAGACTTCAACCCTGGTAGTGTCCTCTCCTCCACCAAGTATATCTGTGTCTGACCTTGGCTCGTGCCCTCACCACTCCATCCCCAGACCAAGCCACCAGCACCTCTCACCTTCAGTCTACGCTGGAGCCCGAGGGCTCTTGTACAGCGTAAGTCAGTTCATGTCACCCTTCCGTCGCCCTCCATTTCCCTACCCAAGGCTAAGACGTCCTTGTGCTCTGTTCCTGCTGACCTGACCCCAATCAAATCGCCCTGCCCTCTCCACACCCGCACTCTCCTACCACACATCGTGGGAACCGAGTCTCTTCTTAGTTCCACAAACGCATGGAGCTTTTTGTTACCTCTCAGCCTTAGCACGAGCCTGGGACACGCTCCATCTTCAAACAGCCGGCCCCTCCCTGCCCTTCCCCATTCCTCTGCCCAGTCCTGGAGTCGTGAGCTCGCACCCTAAAATCCCCATCTCTCAGCGAGGCCTTGGCCGCCTGACAGCCCTCTCTGGGGTAGCCTGGCTCCTCCATGCCCTGAACCCCAGGAACATTTATTAGTTTCATTGCACAGGTCACAAGGGTAATTAATTAATTAATGTGCTTGCTGATTTATTGTCTGTCACCCACGAGATTTGCCCTGCTCGCTGCTGTTTCCCCAGTGTCTGAAACAAGGCCTGATACATAGTAGGTGCTCAACAAATATTTGTTGAATGAGTAAATGTGCAAACAGCTAGGGGTGATTGTGCGTGGTGAACCATAAAGGCCTCAACGGACATGAGGGAAGGTTTTTTATAAATAACACAAAACAGATGTACAAAGTACTCTTCACCTTGTGGAGGGTTCTCGGCAGCGTGGCCTCTGTCCAACCCCAGACCCCAACTCTGCAGAATCTTTCCCATGGTGCATCCCAGCTTGAACACATTCCACTCCCCTCAGCCTACCTGGCGAAGGACCAGCCAGATCACAAGCAAAGAGGGTTTTAAGAACAGCACAGGATTTGCTGGATGAACCCAGAGGGTAGATTATGCTGAGTGAAATAAGTCAGACAGAACGATAGATACCATACGATCTCACTTATACATGGAATCTAGAGAACAAAATAAATGAACTAACAAGACAGAAATAGACTCCTAGATACAGTGAACAAACTGATGGCTGCCAGAGGGGAGGGAGTTGGGGACCAGGGTGGAAAAGGTGATGGCATTAAAAAGCACAAATTGGTAGTTACAAACTAGTCACGGGGATGTAAAGTAAAGCATAAAGAATATAGTCAATAATGTAATAACTGTGTGTGGTGCCAGGTGGGTACTAGACTAGTCAGGGGGATCACTTTGTAAATTATATAAATGTCTAACCACTATGCTGTACACGTGAAATTAATATAAAGTTATATTCAGTGCTAAGTGTAATTGAAAAATTAAAGAGGGGCGGGGGGTAAAGTGAAGAGGAATAGAGGTTCACATTCCCAGGTATAAAACAACGAAGTCATGGGGATGTAATGTACAGCACGGGCAATATAGTCAATAATATTGTGATGGCATAGATTGGTGTCACATGGTTGTTGGACTTATCATGGTGGTCACTTCTCTAGGTATATAAATGTTGAATAACTTTGGTGTGCCCCTGAAACTAATATAATATGGCACGTGAGCTATATTTTAATAAAAATCTTAAAAAAAAAAAAAAAAGCAGAGGATAAATCACCACACTGACCTCAACTGGTGGGAATATGATTAGTCCTGTGACATAGATTTACTGTCCCCTCAAAAGCCACGAAGCTGAAGACATCGCCCTGTGGTCTGAGCCTCTGTGGCCTCAATTTGTAAAATGGAGAGCATTCCACCCCCCTCACAGGATTCCACCCCCCTCACAGGATTTGAGGCAAAGACACCAGAATGCGTGAAAAGAACCCTGAATGTTGCCTGGTATGGGGCAGCCCTCAGGACCCACGTTGGTCTCTCTCCAATCCCTCCCCCTCCTCGTTCTTTCAGCAGTCTTCAAATCAAGAAAATTCTGGAACACAGACAGTGTCTCTCGGTATTCAGAACCAATTACCAAGTTTCTCTGGGTGTCGGTCTACCTCTCGGGGCCATCAGGCTTCTTAATTAATTATGATATGAAAGGGGTTGATGTTCCAGGAATAAAAAGGCGTGAGGGAGCCCAGGCTATTTCAAGGAACATTAATTATTTAATGGACATTATTCGTAGAAAATTGGGACTAACTGTTAAATATAAATTTAAGGTTGGGAGCGCTATGGTTATTTTAACCCTAAATCCCATTCTCTCTCACCCATTATCAAGAAGAGGCTGGAACACTAGCGGAAGGAAAAAAAAAGTTCTAGTCTGAGCTCTGTCGTGGACTTGCTGTGTGACCTCAGTAGGTCACTGCCTCTGTCTGGGCTTCAGTTTCATTATCTGTTAGGGTCTGTACTAGATGGTTTCCCAGGTGCCTAAGCTCTGACACTCTGGAATCAGAAAAGAATGGCACTGGAGCCAGGATCACTTAGGGTACTTCAGAAATTCCCCATCCCGGGCCCACTTTCAAGGTTCGCATTCAGTGGTCTGGGGTGGGTCCCAGAATCTACACTTTAACAAAGCTCAGAGAGAACTTGTCTCCAAAGGCCTTTAGGCCACACATTCCAAAGACAGCTGGCCATGACTCTGGGACATCCAGGAAGGGCCCTTTAGAGGAGATTTGGACATGAAATAGATCCATTTTTATTAGCTGTGCACATGTGGAAGGGCGTGTTAAACTATAGTGAAATAAATTTGCCCAGTCCTTGATTTTCCTCGTCAGCAAAGTTCATGTGGTGAATTCTGGGGTCAAAAACATAAAAATTTTCTCTTTTAATTAGCTCCTAATCAGTTCACTACAGTGATTCCCCAAGGAGAAGTCATAACTCTTGTCCACGGGAACTGAAGATGAAACATAGCTCAGCTCTCTGGAGAGAATTTACATCCTTGGATGTCCTGGACATACAGAGGAGAAGCTTGAATCTGAAACCCTGGGAGGTCCTCCATCCATCCATCCATCCCTCCATTCATCCAGCTAAGAAATGTTTATTGAGCACCTGCTAATTGCTGGGCCCTCGAGATACAGATGATAGACCAGACAGGTTGGTCTCTACTAGGAATACAGATTTTAAGCAAGTAAACCAATGAAATAATTATAAAGTATGAAAATGCTATGAAAGAATCAAATAGGGAAATGGCAGGAAAAAGGGAATGGCAGGAAGGGAGAGGAAGAAACTTACCTTGAGTGAGTAATCAAGGAAAACTTCCCTGAGGAGGTGACGTTCAAGCTGAAACCTGAAGCATAAGAAGGCACATATGAAAAATCTTTCAGACAGATAGGACACTCAATATTAATACAAAGACTGTGGACGTGAACTGCTTGGAAACTTAAGATACTCCCTAGTCCACCTCCACTCCCCAGGGGTCAAATGATCTTCTAGCTTCAGCTCACATACTTTTGGTGGCAGGGAACTCACTGCCTCTAGGAACTGCCCACTCCATTGTTGAGGATGTGATAGATAACAGTTCTTTCTCATGTGAACCCTGTAGTGTCCACTACCCAGTCCAGGCTACGTACCTTAAGGCCACCCAAGTTACTCCAAGCCTGGTCCACAAGACACCTTTGGACAGCAGAAAACAGTGATGGCCCCAGGTAAGTGCCCTCTTTGCCTGATGTTCCACCCTAGCTCCTTCAGCCACGCCCCACAGGCCATCTTAGCTGCTTACCAGGACATCTGTTCCAATAAGTCATGTTTGCCTTATCCTATGAGCACAGCACTGCTGAGGTCTTACCGGGATTGAAGCAAGTGGGAGTCTCATCTCCTTTATTCTGGGTGTTATACCTTTATTAATGCAGATCTTAATCTTTTCTTCTTCCATCACACTGGTAAAGCAGAACTCATTATCCAGAGGAATATCTGGCCCTTGTTTTTGTGTGTTTTTTTTAACCTTTCAAGCTTCAGTTGCCCCACCTGTCTATAGCTCAGCTAGAAAAGTTGTCAATACGTGGCCAGAAATCTTTAGGCCTGACTGCTCCCTCACTCCCAAGGCAGCATGGTCTTGTAAACACCCAAGGATGGCAGAAGTCTATGTTTCTCCTCACAGTATCCCTGACACTGGACACTACCTAGAACCTAGCAGGTCCTCAATGAGTATCAGGTGCCGATGTGTGAATGAGCAACCAGCCAACCTGGGCTCTGGTCCTGACTACCTCTTATCAGCGGGCGAAAGTTTATTGGCCCCTCAGAGCCTCAGTTTCTTCACCTAGAAATTGGTGTCCTGGTTCTGTTCATAAATAGCAGTGTGGTGGGCAGAAGAGGTGACAAAGCCTGGCACATAGAGGGTACTGGGAAGAGACTGTCTCCTGGAGTCTGGGCCTGGCCTTCTGTGGGCCACTCCCTGCCAGGTGTCAATGCGCCTTGTTGGTGCTGAGCAGGCATCTCTGGGTCCTTGGGCTGAGTGGGTGTGGTGTCCAGGAGAACATTAGCTACCATTTATCAAGTGCTCACCATGCGCCAGGCACATGGGTTTACTCATTGCATCCTCACAACAGCCAACGAGCACAGCTTATAGACCCATTTTACAGGTGCTAAAACTGAGGCACAAAGAAATTAAGTTCAGCAGCCAGTAATCACTAATATCTTCAAGTGCCAAGTGCTGTTCAACCTCTTGATTACCATGCTCTGGGGCCTGGTGGTGGGTCTTCCTCCCTAAGAGGTGAATAAGGGAGCAGGTGCTAAAGGCCCCCAGGCCTGCAAGGCTGACTAGAGCTGACTGTACCACCATCCCACCAGCCTTGGGCACAGATAGGATGAAAATGGCCTTATGGCGGAGTCTGGAAAAGGTATTTTTCATGATCTGATGGTACCTTGTCCCTTGAATATTTTTGTGCAATTATCAAATGCTTACTGTGCACCTGTAGATGACACTACACGTATTATTTCACCTATCCTCATAGCGGACGTATAGGAGAAGCATTTCTTGCCCCCATTTTACCGGTGAAAAAGCCGAGGCTCCAAGAGCCAGAGGTTCCTGTGCTCATTGCATTTTTCTATCCCCTGCACCCAGAACACAAAGCCTTGGTTTGGCTTCGGGCACCTTTCCCAGTCTCTGTCAGAGGCCTGGAGGGGAGGGAGGAGGGAGAGAGGATGAGGCAAATCGAAGGTCAGACGATGTGGAGAGGAGGGGTAAGGGGCAGCTGAGCAGCTATGGGGTTAGACAGCTGTGGACTCCTCGGCCCTCAGCTATGTGCGACCTCAGGCAGGTTAGTTAGCCTTCCTGAGCCTCAAGGTCTTCACGTGCAGAGCAGAGAAAACACTAAGAACTCCTCCTCCTCGGAGAGATCATATGAGAAAATAGTCGTGTTCTAGGCCGACAATAGGAACTCAGCAACTTCTGGGAGATGGGAGGAGGTCAAGGACAGGTATTAGGTGGGGTAAGGGGACAGTGAGAACACAAAGGAAGCATCTACCATTGCAGAAGTGACAGCAAGGGAAGCCTGGGCCTGCTTCTCAGTGCCCTCCCCTTACAGCTGACTCTCCCCTTCCCCTCCTCATGTCTCTCCTACACCTCATCCATGCCACATGATTAGAAATAGCCCAGTCACACCATCTGTGCTAGGAGTCTCACCTCTACACCAGTAACCCCACTGTGTTAGAATTACTCCTGAGTCAGCAACCCCACTGCGTTCCCCTATTTTAGTAACGTCCACCTCACCCAGCTGCTCAATGAATGCAAGGAATAAACTTAAAAATGCAGCATGTCCTCAAAACATGAAACATAAAATTACCATATGATCCAGCAATTCCACTTCTGGGTGTACACCCAGAAGAATTGAAAATAGGGTCTCAAAGAGATATTTGTACTCCCATGTTCACAGCAGCATTATTCAAACGGCCAAAAGGTGGAGTCAACCCAAGTGTTCATCAAACGATGAATGGATAAATAAAATGTGGTCTATACATACAAGAGAATATTATTCAGCCTTAAAAAGGAAGGGAATTCTGACACATGATACAACATGGATGCACCTTGAGGACATTATGCTCAGTGAAATAAGCCAGAGAGACACACAGAAGACAAATACTGCATGACTTGCATTACATGAGGGTTACCTAGTAGTCAAATTCATAAAGACAGAAGGTTGAAGGGTGATTGCTAAGGTCTGGGGACACGGGGATATGAGGAGTTGTTTAACAAGTACAGAGTTTCAGTTTTGCAAAATAAAAAGGTTCTGGCGATTGGTTGCACAATGATATGAATTATATGAATGATATGGTTAGCACTACTGAGCTCTACACTTACACATGGTTAAGATGGTAAATTTCATGCTATGTGTATTTTATCACAATGTTTAAAAAATGAAGCACGACTCTACCTCGAAGCAGGGGCATGGACTGTTCAACCTAGAGTTTTTACAGTCATCTGAAAATATAGTAGCCCACAGTTGCAGAGACAGATGTGTCTTTGATTCACAATCAGCAATGAGAGGGTTCATTAGATATCTAATGATTGATTTTTAAAATTCTTATCGAAAGACCTGATATGTATATTCAGAATCAGCTTGCCCTGCAATTAGCTAAACACCACTTGTGACAGGAATTCATACATAATCGCTATCAGTGGAGTCAACTTGTAAGAATACTCCAAGCATTTAATTGACTTTTAAAAGAATAGCTACCGCAAGCTAATTAAATATCAAGTTAGGGAATGTGTTAATTGATATTTAATAAGGATGTCAATTGATGCCTAACTAGCCAATATGTCTCTTAAAATATGTCAATTAGATGCCTAAAGATCCTTTTCAAGGGGATTAAGAATTGAACGCATTGAGAATGTAATTGTTAATAGTTTTTAAAAATTACGAATTGCAACCCTCCCTGCTGGCTTTGCCTGGATCATAGAGCCATTTATGAGCTGCTTCGCCTGGTCTCCAGGCTCTTTATACACAGATTCACAGAGCTAGAGCAACTCTTTTGTTGGGCTCTTGTCCAAAATCTATATAAAATTGGGGCCTGGGGAGCATGAGTGAATCCCATCCAAATTCTCCATCAAGTCAGACGTGGGCTTTGCCTCCCGTCAGCATGGCTGATTTTAGATGGTCAAGTACACAGGCCCATGGAGTGTCCACCCTGCCTGACTACCCCCACCCCTGCCCTGCCCTGAGCCTCTCCTCTACCTGGACCCCAGCCCTGCTGAAACCCACACAGCCCAGGACTTTTCTCTCCTGTCTGCTCCCTGGTCACAGCGAGAAATTTAATCAGAGAACCCGTGTCATTTGGAACCAATAGGGAAAGATCTCCTGCCTCCCAAATATGCCCACCAAACAATATCAGTAATAATAGTAACTTTATCCATTCTTTCACTCATCCAACATATGCTGTGTGCCAGCTGTGTGCCAGGCAGTCCGCCAGGAGCTGGGGATACAGGCATGGTCCCAGCCCTCATGGAGCTTACAGTCTAGTGGGGGAGATAACACAAATGGTTCAAAGATCACTGGGATCATATTTATGAGAACTTTGGTGTGTGATGGAAGCCCTTGATGGACCTGCCCTGGGCAGTAAGGAAAGGTGTCTAGTGGAAGTGATGTTGGCGCTGAGATTGAAGGATAAGTCGGTGATGGCCTGCTGAGGGGGTGGGGAGTAGGAGGGAAAGAACATTCCAGGCCCTGAGATGAGAAGATGCATGAAGTATCAGTTTGAGGTAAAGACCTGGAGGCCTCGAAAGCCATCTGTAAGGTCTGAACTTTGGTCCAGTTATCTATAGCTGCGTAATAAGCCACCCTAAGCAACTGCCATGTTATGCTCATGCTTTCTGTGGGTCAGAAATTCAAACAGGGAACAATACATATGACTTTTCTCTGTTCCTCAATGTCTGGAGCCTCAGCTGGGAAGACATGTGTGGCTACGGTGTCTCAGTGATTGAATCAGGGGTGGGTGGTCTAAAACCATCTAGAGGCTTCTTCACTCACGTATCTGGCTCTTAGGCTGGAATGATTCAAAGGCTGGGCTCGGCTGTGACTGTGTCAATCAAAACACAAACATGTGGACTCCCCATGGCTTGGGCTTCCTCACAGCATGGTGGCCTCATGGAGATCAAAACGTCTTACACGGTGACCCAAGTTCCAAGGGCAAATGTTCCACCAACAAGACACAAGCTGCATGGCCTTTCATAACTTAGCCTTAGAAGTCACACAGTATCATTTCTGTTATGCTCTAATAGCTGAAACAGTCACCACCTAGATTCAAGGGACAGGATGTAGTTTGCAGACATGTTTTAAAACCACCACAGATCTTTATCATGAGAGCAGCGGAGGACTGTGAATGGATTTCAGCAGGGAAATATGATTTGATTTGTATTTTAAGGATTTTTCTAACTAAAGTATAGAAGAGATAGCCAGGGGGCAGAATGGAGGTAAGGAAGCAAGCCATAATGGTGGATGGATAATGGCAGCGACAGTGGAAGTAGAGAAGCTGGCAGATTCTAGAGACTTTTTAGGATATAGGATCAACGGGATTTGGAGATGGATTAGTTGGGGGATTAGGGAGAGGGACGCTGAAGGATGATCCCCCCACATCCTGCCTAGACTATTGAGGGGTAAGGAGGGAGTGGCACCATTTCCTGTGATGGGAAACACTAGAATGACGTGAAGTGGGGGTGGGGGTTGGTGGTTAGGAGAGACAAGTTTTGGTAGAGAAGAGTCATGTTTAGTTCTGTATGTGTTGAGTTAGAGACGCCTTAGGGGCTTCCAGGAGGAACTGCAGTCTCCCACCAGAAATGCAGGTCTAGCGCTCAGAAGAGAGGTGTGAGCTGCACAGGTGGGAATTGGAGCCATGGGCAGGGTGGATGGCATCACCTAGGACCTAGCCTTGAACCACTCCAACCTGTAGAGGTCAAGTAGAGGAGAAAAAGCAAAGGAAACCGTAAAGATATAGAGTGACAGGAGGGAAGCTAGGGAGAGGTGGGTTACCAGAAGCCAAGGACCAGGGAACTTTCACGATGGAGGGAGCAGTCAGTTCTGTCAGAGGCCACCGAGAGAGCAAGAAAGAAGAGGGTTCTTTTTAAGAAGGGATGCTAGAATTTGAACAGAGATGGCCAGACACCAAACGCTGGGTTCTTTCTCACTTCCATGTGACCAGGCCTTCACGAATTGTGAGCTTTATACAACGCCACTCAAAATCTCAGCAGGATTAGTTCTAACTCCTGATCAACATGATTCCAAAGTTGATCCAGGAAAATCAACCAACGGAATTAGGCCTGAAATGGTTTGTAAACTAAGGAGAGAGAGAGAGAGAGAGAGAGAGAGAGAGAGAGAGAGAGAGAGAGAGAGAGAGAGAGAGAGAGAGAAGTAAAACTTAATGCAATGCCCGAAGGTTCTCCACAAGAGTGGTCTGAGTTTCACTCCTGAGGGTAGGCCTGCCCCACTGTTCATCACCCACCAGGAGGAAGAGAGAGTATGTTGCGAGAGCAGGCAGTTCGAGACAATGGTCTGAGTGAGCCAGTTCCGTCACCTTGCTGATCTGCTTCCCTAATAATTCCAGGGCTAGAGCATCTTGAGGTCCCTCCCACTAACCCCATTAAAGGACAATCAAGTGAGATGGCTTCTAGGAGAGCCCTCACAGTGGTCCATACATCACCATGTGATGCTAGCTGTCCTCACAAATAATCAGACCGACGGTGTCACAAAGAAGGGCTGATAGGTTTCCATGTGATCTCAGAGGCAAAGGACAGAGATACAATAGCCATGTGGTCACAAGCAGGGGCTTCAGAATCAGACAGGTCAGGTGGTGTCAAGTTCTGGACTTTGCCAGCTGGATGCCCCTGAACAGGTTTCTCAGCCTCTCAGAAGGAAGCTGGAAAATACGTGTTGTCAGTTTGCTCCACCCCTTTGGCCACAGAGGTTAGAAGGAGAAAAGAAAGGTGGCTTCACTGTGTGCCCAATATCAGTTGAAGATCCCAAAATGGGGACCAAGACACAAGCACTTAGGATCATTCAGTAAAGATCCTGGCTCCTCTCACTTTCAACTAGAAGGGAAAACCAACAGCTCCAGTGGCTGTTGTCAGAGATGCTTATTCTGTTACCAATAACAACAGTTGCCATGGAGATGGGCAGTCCAGCCTGCCAGCCTGGAATGACTCTCAGGCCAGGGCCAGATTAGCCACATCCACAAACCAAAGAGGCAGCCTGAGCCCAGCTCTTCCCCACTTAACTGGTTGAGAAGTTGTTTCACTTTATTTCTCCACCTTCTTCCGGTCAGAAGGTCCTACTATTGGAAAATCAACTGGGATATGTGGCAAAGGCATGGAATGTATCATGGATGGCACAACTATGACGTCTTTGTAAAGTCAGAGGACAGCTGCTGTTGGCATAGTTGTGGAGAGTGTGTCACACAAGGTGGATGAAGCAGCTCTGGGTATTCGGGGCTGCAGCAGGATCTGTGGAATCCAGGACTGGTCTGGGAGCCCCTGGAGGTCTATGCGGGGGTCACACTCCACAGAGATGGCCAGGGACAGACAAGTGTGATTCCAGAGGTAGTGACCCCATGGGCAACCGAGACTGTACACTAAAAGGAATGGCAATGCTCACACTTCAAGAGGACCTCAGCTTCCAAGTCCTTGAAGCTTGCTCCAAGAGAAAAGGAGTCCAAATCAGAAAATAAATCAGAATGTGCAGCAGTAAAAGGAAGCAGAGACCAGTTCTCTTCACAACAAAGAAATGAAAACCCTCAGAGGGGACGAAGCTTACCCACAGCTACCCTAATCTCATATCCAGAATCTCAACCCCCCCTCTGGGTTCTTCCCATCATGGCATAAATCGGGTTGTTCCCGAAAGGTTATTCCATGTGAGTGGAGTTTTCGAACAATGAGAGTGTCATCCATAGATTGGCTGTCTGCTGAGGTAGGTAGTGAGTTCCCTGTCATTGGAAGTACACAAGCCAAAAGGTCCGGCCGGTGGCCTTTGGGCAGGGTATTTCAAAGATGACTCCTATCCAGAGAGGTGGTCAGGACTATATGACCTTGGAGCCCTATCTTCTCTGGACTCCGTGATTCTATAGTGAGTAGAAGTGTCCCTACTAGCTCAAACCAGAGCAGAACATACCAAACCCCACCAGCTGTTTTTCTTCCCCTCCCAGGGCTGGGCTTTGAATCGGGAGTGCAAATGCTTTCTCAGCTCATGCACAAAGAAATGACCCAGGAGTGCTTCTCATGGCATCCAACGCGGCTCTCTGTCCAGCAGCTTGTCTGAGGCCTGGCCCAGAGGGTTACTCAAAGATGTAGTGAGAGTATCCACACATGAGAGCTGAGGGCAGGGAGAAAAACCAGTGCCTCCCCCAAAGTCCCAATGGGAAAAAGAAGCAGGCAGGCAGGAGCACCAACAGCTCTCACGGTGAAGTCAAATTTAGGAGACTGGATAATAAAGACCTGACGTGGGCAGCATCTAGATCTGGATAACATCAGCTTCCAGAGGCACAAACTTGGAAAAATTTCCCTGAGGCCTGGTTCCCTCAAATGAACAACCAGATCCTCATATGTGCCAATAAAGCAGATTTGTAATGAGGATGAAGAAAACCATGCAGGGAACCACCCAACACAATGCCAATAATAATTGGTGGAGATCGATTGGCTTCAAAATGATGAAGGGGGGGCACGAGAGGGAGAAGAGACAAAACAAGAGTGACCCTGAATTGATCATTAACACTGAGGTCTGCAAAGGGAAAACTCCTTTCCCAATAATACTATGATGCCAGTTGCCTTTCTCCCTCCTCTCCTCTCATGAGGGTACGGTGGAGTTTTCCAGAGGCTACATGGCATGTGAGAGCAAAAACACATTACATGCAGAAGCAGATCTGAGAATCCAGCTGCCTATTCAGCCAGACATTAAAAAGATTCGCAAAATGTAAAACAATGCCTCTCTCCTCAGTAATTTTTTTTTTCGTTTGGAAAAATGTGTTTTATTTTTTATTAAAAAGTTATTTAACAGCCATTAGGATGGCTCTTCTTAAAAAATAAAAACTACAACAGAAAACAAGTGTTGGCATGGGTATGGAGAAACTGGAACTCTCGTGCACTGCTGGTGGGAATGTAAAAGGATACAGCCACCGTGGAAAACAGTATGGTGGTTTCTTATCAAATTAAACACGGAATTACTATTTGATCCAACAATTCCACTTCTCAGTATGGACATAAAAGAATTGAAAGCAGGGTCTCGAAGATGTTTGTGCACCCATATTCATAACAGCACTGTTCACAATAGCCAAATGGTGAAATGGATAAACAATATGTGGTCTGTATGTACCATGGAATATCATTCCGCCTTGAAAAGGAAGGAAATCCTGATCTATGCTACACCTTGAAGACATTACGCTAAATAAGCCCGACAAAATAAGCCCGACAAAAGAAGACAAATACGGTATGATTCCACTCATATGGAGTACCTAAAGATTCGTGGAGACAGAAAGAATGATGGTTCCTAGGAGCTGGGGGATAGAGGATAGGGTGTTCCTTAATGGATACAGTTTCTGTTTGGGATGGTGAAAAAGTTCTGGAAGTGGATAGTGGTGAAGGTTGCCCAACAATGTGAATGTACTTAATGCCACGGAACTATATACTTAAAAGTGGTTAAAATGGTACATTTTATGTTATGTATATTTTACCGCAATAAAAATAAAATCTAATGGATAATGTATAACT
Organism: Rhinolophus sinicus; assembly: GCF_057876585.1. Classification (NCBI taxonomy): domain Eukaryota; kingdom Metazoa; phylum Chordata; class Mammalia; order Chiroptera; family Rhinolophidae; genus Rhinolophus; species Rhinolophus sinicus. The sequence continues at coordinate 13,424,855 of NC_142513.1, forward strand.
GTCATCTAAAAGCTTATAGTGGAAATACACTACCAAGGACAAAAGTTACTTGTGTTGACCCTGTAATGGGATTATTGTTAGTTTGAAATGAGTTAATAAATAAATCTTTTTAAATGTCTGAGCCTTCATGCTTACTATGGTAAATATCGAGACATGCAACCCACATAAACAAAAGCTCTTTGAGGTCCTCAAAATGTGTTTAAGAGTAAAACATTCCAAAAAGTTTGAGAATGGCTACATGGTAATATTCACTCTACTTTGGACATGTTTTAAATTTTCCATGTTAAAAAATTTTTGTTTTAAAAATAACAATAATAGACTATTGTCTTTCCTTCTTTGCTGTTTGGGTAAATTGCTTAGCCTTGATGGGTCTCAGTATCCTCATCTGTCAAGGGGGGAGATAATAGCAAAGCATGATTCTATGAATCAAATCTGATGCCACACAGACATGGGGGCTGCTGCCCCCACCCTGAGCTTCTGCAGAGATCTGAGCCTCTCTGGGTTGAGGAACAGGGAGTATGCTTCTGTATTAATCAGATCCCATTAATTTTTCAAAGTAGACAACAGCCCACTTACTCATCTGCCATAGAACCTCATCCATAATTGATCCTGAGCTGCACTTATCCAAATAGACAGAGAAGATGCCCGGGGCACGTGAGGCTCTGGGAAGGTTTTCTGCTGATGAGCCTATGCTCCGAATTAATGGCTGTCATGAGAAGGCACTCACAGCCATGACATGCTCTAACTAAAGGGGGCTGGCACCTTTCCTTCGATCAAGAATAACAAGGAAGAGAGAAGGAAATGACTCCTTACATGCTCTAAAGCAGGGGTGTCCAAACTTTTTTCAACGTTTTTTACCAAGGGCCATATGCGGTAAAATACACAAACAGCCGGGCCACTCACTCAAGGTGAAGTATGTATTGCCTCACCTGGCATATTTAAGTAAACTAAATATATTTTTGGAATTTGCTGCGGGCCAATGTACAATGGATTGCAGACCGCAGTTGGCCCACGGGCCGCAGTTTGGACACCTCTGCTCTAAAGGATTGTTCTGAAGTTATTTCTATGTACAAACCAACTGGAGGGGGTTGGTCTAAGTTAGGCTTGTGGACAACTCAGGTGCATACAGACCTCAGCAAGTTCGGCCCTCGAATCCCTTTAATCACTTCTACCCTCACGGCCTCTACTTGAGGCTGTACACCTCTGACCCCATCCCCCATTCCGGAATAAATGCCAATGGGTTGGAGATTTAAATATTTTCTTTTTAAAGAAAAGAATTAGTGGAAAGCCTTAATGGCAACATAAAGTGAACATTTATCAGGTGAGTAAAGACTTTGTGGTAAGAAGGAGAAAAGCAGTGAGAGCTAGCCTGGCACTCACACAGCTAGGTGCTGGTGTTTTCCTGTTGGGTAGCAATTTCACAGAACACTGGCCTCAGACAATGTCACTCTGTGACCCTGGTTGAGCAAGACCAAAACAAGACCTCTCTGTAATCATATCTGAACTGTATTAGTTTGCTGGAAATGCTGTAACGAAGTACCACAAACTAAGTGGATTAAATGAGAGAAAGTTATTGTCTCACAGTTCTGGAGGCTAGAAGTCTGTGATCCAGATGTCTACAGGGCCAGGATCCCCCTGAAGGTACAAAAGAAGGATCTTTTCCAGGCCTCTCTCTTAGTTTCTGGTAGCTCCTTGGCTGGTGGCAGTTTAAGTCCAATTTTCATGTGGTATTCTCCCTGTATGTGCATCCCTATATCCAAATTTTCCATTTTTATAAGTCATATTGTATTCAGGACCCACTCTCCTGACCTCATCTTAAGTAATTACATCTGCAATTATGCCATTTCCAAATAAGGTCATATTCTGAGATACTAGGGGTTAGGACTTTAACATATGAACTTGGGAGGGGGAACACAATTCAATACACAATCCACGAATTTAGACAAAATGAGGATATTGTCCAAACCACAAAAATAACCAAACCTTTGTTTCCTAGGGCTGTTGTAACAAATTACCACAAGTTTGGTGGCTTAAAACAACAGAAATGGTTTCTGGTCAAGATGGCAGAGTAGGTAAATGTGCTCATCTTCTCCTATGACCACATCAATTACAACTAAACCAAACACAAAACAACCTCTATTGAGAATCACCTGAAGTCTAGCTGAACCAAAGCTCTACAACTGCAGACATATAGAAGAAGCCACCTGAGGCTGGGAGGAAGGGCAGAGAAATAGGATGGGCTGGTCCCACACACATGTTTGATGATTAAAAATCAGGAGGGATATCTTGGCTGCAGATGTCCCTGCCCTCCTGGAGGAGTGAGGGGTCCCAACCCTACAGTAGGCTTCCCAGCCCACAGTTCCAGTGCCAGGGAGAGAAGTCCCCATAATTTCTGGCTATAAAAACCAGTGGAGATTGTGGCTGTTGGAATACAAGGCATTCCTCTTAAAGGACCTGTGCACATGGAGTTATCACTCACTCTGTGCTCCAGCACTGGGGCAGCAGCTCGAAAAACACCAGGGACATAAGGGAAGGAACTGAATTGTCTGGTCTCAGGGCAAGTGCTGGAGTGGCAGCTTTCTCCCAAACAGAGGAGTTTGCAGAAGCTATTATTTCTTTGTTGAGCCCTCCCACTCCTTGTATGCAGATGCAGGCAGATGCCATATCTGAGTCTCCATCAAACTGGTTATCAAGTTTCATCCGCCCCACTTAACTTTGGGCACACACAAGCCACTTTCAGTGGCTTTTCCATATATACAGCTTGCCTTGACACATGCTGCAGACTTTCCTAAAATCTCTCAAAGGTTCACAAAATCCAAACAAGCAGCATCTGGCTTTGACCTGTCCCATACTTCTGGCTGAGCAGCCCTAAGCCCGGCACTAGTGACAGCCAGCCTTGATTTGTGGCTTGGCCTCTCAAGGCACTTTCAAGGACAGTGCTGGTGGCAACCATCTCTGGATTGCTTTATGGCACATGCCAGGTGGCCCTGGGCAGGGTACAAACTGCAGCTGAACTTGGCTTGCAGGGAGTCCCTTACCAGGAGGCCCCAGGGCTGGCAGGCCCAGTGGCCAGCTTTGGACTGGGCCAGAACATCACCTGGCCACCTCCAAGAATGACACACCCAAAGGGCAGACTGGGCAGGCACCAGAGCCCCGCTAAAGCAAACTCTTCTCTGTAAATTCAGCCTTTGCACAAGCAGCTCCTCCACTGTAGTCATAGCTGTCCTCACAACCAATCAGCCTGAAGGTCAATCCTTCCCACTGACATGCAAACAGCAACCAAGGCTCAATTACAAGAAGAGGGCACACACAACCCACACAAGGGACACACCTGGAGCACCTGGCTCTGATGACCAGGGAGACTGAACCACTGGCTCCCACAGGACACCTATTACATAAGGACACTTTACTAAGACTGGGAGGCATAGCAGCCCCACATAATACGTAGAAACAAACACAGGGAGGCAGCCAAAATGGGGAGACAAAGAAACATGTCCCAAATGAAAGAATAAAACAAAGCTCCCCAAAAAAGACTAAATAAAATGGAGAAAAGCAATCTACGAGATGCAGAGTTCCAAACACTGGTTATAAGGATGCTCAATGATCTCAGGGAGAACTTCAACAAAGAGATAGGAAACATAAAAATGGAGATAGAAAACATAAAGAAAAAAAACAGTCAGAAATAAAGAATACAATAACGGAAATGAAGAATATGTTACAGGGAATCAACAGTAGATTAGATGAAACAGAGGATCGAATCAGCGATTTAGAAGATAAGGTAGCAGAAAACACCCAATCAGAACAGCAAAAAGAATTCTAAAAAATGAGGAGAATTTAAGGGGCTTCTGGGACACCATCAAGCAAACCAACATTCGCCTTATAGGGGTACCAGAAAAAGGAAAAAGAGAACAAGGAATTGAAAACCTATTTGAAGAAATAATGACTGAAAACTTCTCTAACCTGGTGATAGAAATAGATACACAAGCCTAGGAAGAGCAGAGAGTCCCAAGCAAGCTTAGCCTAAAAAGGCCCACACCAAGACGTATCATAATTAAAATGCCTAAGGTTAGAGACAAAGAGAGAATCTTAAAAGCCTCAAAAGAAAAGCAGTTAGTTACCTACAATGGAGCTCCTATAAGACTATCGCCTGATTTCTCAACAGAAACTTTGCAGGCCAGAAGGGATAGGCACAAAATATTCAAAGTGATGAAAAGCAAGGGCCTACAACCAAGATTACTCTACCCAGAAAAGCTATCATTTAGAATTGAAGGACAGATAAAGAGCTTCCCAGACAAGAAAAAGCTAAAGGAGTTCCTCAACACCAAACCAGAATTACAAGGAATTTTAGAGCAACTTCTTCAAGACGGGAAGAAAAAGAAAATTTATATATATATATATATATATATATATATATACATATATACATATTTTTATATATATATATATATATATATATATACACACACACACACACACACACACACACACACAGACACACACACACATAATAACATGGAAATAACTACATATCTATCAACAATTACTTTAAATATAAATGTATTAAATGCTCCAATCGAAAGATAGGGTAGCTGAACAGATAAAAATATAAGACCCCTACATATGCTGCCTACAAGAGACTCACTTCAGATCAAAAGATACACAGACTGAAAGTATAGGGATGGGGAAAAGATATTTCATGAAAATAGTAATGAAAGGGAAAAAAAAACCTGGGGTAGCAATACTTATACCAGAGAAAACAGACTTTAAAACAAAGGCTGTAACAAGAGGCAAAGAAGAACCCAGATATCCCACTTCAGGGTATTTATCCGAAGAAACCCAAAATACTATTTTGAGGGGACATGTGCATCCATATGTTCACCACAGCATTGTTTACAATGGCCAAGATGTGGAGGCAGCCTGGGTGTCTGTTGATGGAAGAATGGATAAAGAGGAGGTGGTACATATATACAGTGGAGTATTGCTCCATCATGGAAGGGAATGGGTTCTCGCCATCTGTGACAGCATGGATGGACCTGGAGGGTATTGTGCTGATTGAAGTATGTCAGACAGCAAAAGACAGATGCAATGTGATTTCACTTATATGTGGAATCTGAAGAACAAAATAAACAAACAAAACAGAAACAAACTCATAGATACAGAAATATTTTGATGGTTGCCATATGGGAGGGGTGTTGGGGATGGGTGAAAAGGGTGAAGGGATTAAGAAATACAAATTGGTGGTTCCAAAATAGTCATGGGGATGTAAACTAAAGCATAGAGAATATAGTCAATAATACGGTAATAACTATGTATGGTGTCAGATGGGTACTAGACTAGTCAGGGGGATCACTTCTTAAATTATAGAAATGTCTATAATCACAATGCTGTACACCTAAAATTAATATAAAATAATATTGAATGCCAAAAAATATTTTTTAATTAAAAAAAACAAAACAAAACAGAAATGCATTCTCTTACTGTTCAGGCCAGAAGTCTGAAATCAGTCTCACTGGGCCAAAATTAAGGTGTGGACAGGGCTGTGCTCCCTTTGGAGGCTCTAGGAAACAATCCATTCCTTGCCTCTTCCACCTTCTGGTGGCTGTTGGCAGTCCTTAGCTTGTGGCCACATCACTCCCATCTTCAATGCCACCATCTGCAAATGTGAGTTCTATCTTCACATCACCTTCTCCCGAGAAAGACAGAGAGACAGAAATCTACAGAGAGACAAAGAGAGGGTATTGTGAAACCCTAACTCTCTCTTATATAGACATTTGTGATTATATTTAGGGCCTATCTAGATAATCCAGGATAATCTCCACATCTCAAAATCCTTAATTTAATCACATGTACAAAGGCAAGTTTTCCATATGAGGAAACATGTGCAGTTTCCAGGACTAGGATCTGATATCCGTGGCAGGCACCATTCAGCCTGTTACATGCCCCACCCCACCCCCCATTCTACCTAACGAGGGAGACTTCTACTCCTTTACCAATTATAGCTTCAATCTCACCTCATTCCTCCCACCTTCTAAATGAGATTTATTAAAATAGCCTATCATAGAATTGCCTTCACTTCCAGAAAGCATCCAATTCAGAGAAAAGTCATGGTTCCTTGAAATCTCAGAACCACTTGACACAAGCCCAAATCCTGTAAGTCATTTTTAGCACCTCTACTGAGGTACCTCACCATTCCCCATGACGCATGGTCTCTTTTGTTGCATTGAGTCAATAAATCCTACTACAGGTACACCCATGGCAGTATTAAGCTGGAGAAAAATTAACAGTGGCCTAAAAACCATAAGAGATATCATAAAGAAGAAAATGCCTTAGTTTCTCTACAGATGAGTAACATCATCAAAAAATGGCAGAGTAAGACTCTCCAAAAACCTTCTTCATGAAAGCAATTGAGAACACTGGCAAAATTGTCAGAACCGACTACTTCAGAACACTAAAAATTAACCAAAAGTTTGCAGGATTCTGGGGGGCATTTTTTTTCAAGAAAAACAATGAATTTTGATAAGAACAGTGAGCTCTGTGCCCTATTCTCATCCTCTGATCTCCAGCCCACAAAATAGCCTTGAAAAGGAACAGCCCATAATCACAGGGAAAACTAATAGCCCAGGAGCCACTGCAGGAGTCAGAACAGCGTTGGAGTCAAGACATGGAAACAACCAAGGTGTCCTTCAATAGAGGATTGGATAAAGAAGGTGTGGTACATACACACAATGGGACACTACTCTGCCATAAGAAAACATGAAATAGTGCCATTTGCGACAACGTGGATAGACCTTGAGATTATTATGCTAAGCAAAATACATCAGACAGGAAAAGTCGAGAACCATATGATTTCACTGAAATGTGGTATATAAAACTGAAAACAACAAAAGAACAAGACAAACAAATGAAGAAACAAAAACTCATAGACACAGACAATAATTCAGTGCTTACCAGAGGGTAAGGGGACAGGGGGTGGAAGACAAGGGTAAAAGGGATCAAATACATGGTGGTGGAAGGAGAACTGACTCTGGGTGGTGAACACACAATGTGGTATATAGATGATGTGTTACAGAATTGTACACCTGAAACCTGTGTAATTTCACTAATAATTGTCACCCCAATAAACTTGCATTTGAAAAACAAACCAAAAAACAAAAACAAGACTGGAGATTTTCAAGCTCCGTTCTCAGAGAATCATCATTATTCGATCTGTCTGGCCATCCCCTGGAAAACTCCACTCATAGGTTTGTCTTCATTTGACCTTGCTCAGAGCTGGCCCCGGGTGAACAGCATTCTCCCCACCCACCCACCCCCGGAGGCTTCTGTCAAAAAACAATAAGGAGCAATTATTGAACATGATAGCTGCCTGAGGGGGAGACAACAATTTGGGTAAACATCAAGTGATCCAAAAAACTTAATAGGAAAAGTTGGAGAATGAAATGCCATAGAGGGTTCTGAAAAGAAGGCCACACACATGCTTTGGGCTGTGCACAGGCCCAGGGCTGTGACCTATCCCCTCTGGCTCTGCTTGAGGCTCCCTGTAAGCCGGAAGTGGGGGCTAAACCAGCACTGTAGGTCGACTGCTGGGCTGAGTCCTGAAAGCCTGCCCAACATGCATACAGAACCCCTTGGCAGAGATCAAGAGACTTATTGGTTCCAGGCATTTAAGGAAATCTCTGTCCAATCAAGGGCTGCCCACCAAGCAGAGAAGAGACTTCAGTGGCCACAAACAACAAAAAATGCAGACTTTTACAGAATTACAATTTTACAGAATTGTTTAGGAAAGTCACTAAACAAATAAACAATAACAATGATAACAACAACAGGAACAACAAACCCTAAAAAGAAGGGAGAATCTGACTTGCAGAGTTGTCATAGTATGTTATTTAGAATGGTCAACGTCCCACAAAAAATATGACATGCAAAGAAACAAGACAGTATGGCCCATTCACAGAGGGGGGGAAGTCAATAGAAGCTGTCCTTGAAAAGCACAGATGTTAGACTTACTAGACAAAGCCTTTAAATCAGCTCTTTTAAATATATTAAAAGAGCCGAAGGAAAGCATGACTGAAGAGTTAAAGGAGCAGAAGCCTGAGGCAATGTCAGCAAGAAGTCTCATCTTACTCTGTACACAAATATCAACTCAAAATGGATTCAAGACTTAAACATCAGACCTGAAATTATAAAACTCCTAGAAGAAAACATAAGGAAAAGATCCTTGACATTGGTCAACATTTTTTTCGATTTGACAACAAAACCAGAGCAACGAAAGCAAAAATAAACAAGTGATACTACATCAAATCAAAACACTTCTGTACAGCAAAGAAAACAATCAACAGAGTGAAAAGGCAACTTATGGAATGGAAGAAAATATATGCAAACCATATATCCGATAAGGGATTAACATCCTAAATATAGAAGGAACTCCTACAACTCAATATCAGAAAGAGAAAGAGAGAGAGAGAGAGAGAGAGAGAGAGAGAGAGAGAAAGGATGGAGGGAGAAAGAAAGGGAGGGAAAGAAGGAAGGAAGGAAGGAAGAAGGAGATAAAGAAAGAAAGAGAAATCTAATAAGATAATTTTTTTAATGGGCAGAAGACCTGAATAGACGTTTTTCAAAAGAAGACATAAAATAGCCAACAGGTATATGAAAAGATGCTCAACATCACTAATCATGAATGAAATGCAAATTGAAACCGCAACAAGATATCACCTCACACATGTTAAGATAATTATCAAAACAGACAAAAGATAACAAGTGTTGGCAAAGATGTGGGAAAAAGGGAACCCTGGCACACTATTGGAGGGAACATTGATTGATTCAGCTATTATGGAAAACAGTATGAAGGTACGTCAAAAAAAATTAAAAATATAACTATCTTATGACTCTGCAATCCCACTTATGGCTATTTATCCAAACGAATTGAAATCACGATTTTGAACAGATATCTGCACCCCTATGTTCATTACAGCATTATTCACAATAGCTAAGATATGGAAACAACATGAATATCCATCAATGGATAAATGGGTAAAGAAAATGTGGCATATACATACAAAGGAATATCACCCAACCTATAAAAAGAAGGAAATCTTGCTATTTGCAACAACATGGATGGACTCCTCTAAAATTTAAAATTTTTGTGCTTCAGAGGACACCAGCAAGAAAGTTTAAAAAACAATCCACAGAATGAGAGAGAGAATATTTGCAAGTGATATACCTAATAAGGGACTAGTATTCAGAATATCTCAAATATTCTTACAACTCAACAATAAAAACACAACACAATTTAAAAATGGGCAAAGGATTTAAATAGACATTTCTCCAAAGATATACAAATGACCAAGAAGCACAAGAAAAGATGCGTGACCTCATTAGTGATTAGGGAAACGTAAACTAAACTCCCAGTGAAGTACCACTTCACACCTACTAGGATGGCTATAATCAAGAAGACAGAGACTAACAAATGTGGATGAGGGTGTGGAGAAATGAGAACCCTCATACACTGCTGGTGGGAATGTAAAATCATGCAGCTGCTTTGGAAAAGTGTTTGGCAGTTTCTCAAAAAGTTAAACATAGAATTACTGTATGATCAAGCAATTCCACTCCTAGGTATACAGCTAAGAGAACTGAAAATATATACTGAAACAAAAACAGGTCCACAAATAGTCATAGCAACATACTCATAAGAGTCAAAAAAACTGGAAACAACCCCAATGTCCATCAATTGATGAATGGATAAAGTATGGTATATCCATACAACGGAATGTTATTCAGTCATAAAAATGAAATAAGTACTGATTTTTACTACATCGTGGATGAACCTTGAAAAAATTATGCTAAGTAAAAGAAGCCAGACATGCAGAAAACTACATATTGTATGATTACTTTATATGAAATGTCCAGAATACGCACACCCATAGAGACACAAAGAAGATTCGTGGGGAGGTAGGAGGAGATGCTATGTCAACTGGGGGGTCAGGGAAGGCCTCTCTACAGAGATGGCATCAGAAAAGAGTCCTGACTGAAGAAACAGAATATGTCACGCACGTTTCCTTGGGAAGTGCATTCCAGGAAGAGTGAACAGCCAGTGCAAAGACTAAGGTGCAAACAGCTTATTGGTGGGGGGGAGACGAGGCAGGTCAGGAGGGCAGAGCTACATGCCATAACATCGAGAGTGCAGAAGTGACTCCTAAGTCAAAGGGAAGCTTTGGGGAGGAATTAGTGGTGTGTGGAGGATCGGAGACTGATGGGTGTTTTGAAAAGACCACTCTGGCTGCTGTGTGAAGAATGCACTGGGAGGTGGACCATAGAATCGAGGAAACAAGATCAAGGAGGAGGGAAGAGATGGAGGTGGCTTTGTCCTTCATGGGAGCTAGGAAAACAGGGACACAGACATGTCTAAGAAATATTTTGGAGCTAGAGACAAAGAGATTTGCTAACACAAGGAATGTTCATCTCCCAGCAAGAGCTTTTTCTTCTGTTCCTTTTAGAGGCTTTTATTCTTCCCTAATCCATTTGTAGAAAGAGCAAATGAGGGTATTTTTAGAAAGTCTTCAGGAGTGAGAGCTAAAGTCTTCAGGAGTGAGATGAGGCTAGAGTCCCCACCCCCAACCTGGACTCTCAAAAGTGAAGTCTGGCCATGTCCACAGAAAGAACCGCACAAGCATGTTCATGGCAGTTTACCCATAAGAGCCCCCAAACTGGAAACCACTTAATCCATCAACAGTAGGACAGATAAATAGATGATGTATATTCCTACAATGGAATACTAAACAACAATGAAAAAGATATCTACTGCTACCAGCAACAGCTTGAATGCTTCTCAAAAATATTATGTGGTGTAAAAAAATTCCAGACAAAATAAGAGAACATACCGATGATTCTCTAATACGAAGTTCAAGCACGGGCACAAGTAGTTTAGTTTATAGTGACAGACATCGCAGTCTGCCTCCTTTGGGGTGGGAGGCAAACACTCACTGGAAAGGGGCCCGAGGAAACTTTCTGGAAAGCTGGAAATGTTCTAGATCTAGACGTGGGTGTATGCGCTCGTAAAAATGTCATTGATCACCAGTGATGAGTCATGGGGAGACCATGTACCCTTGATAGGAAGTGATGAGAAGGGCACTGCTCCCAAATTCATAACTCCAGTCCAATTAAGAGTAAAATATCAGAGAAACCCCAACTGAGGAACCTTGTAGAAAATACCTCCTCAGAACTGTCAAGGTCATGAAAAATAAGGAAACTGTCATAGACCAGAGAGGACTCAGGAGACGTGACAATTCAATGCAACGTGGTATCCTGCATGGGACCTTGGAACAGAAAGAGGACGGACATTCCTGAAAAAGCTGCTGAAATCTATATAAAGTCTGGAGATTTGTTAATAGTAATGTCCCAACATTACTATTGGGTTCTTGGTTTTCACAACTGTATTAGGGTAACGTGAGCTATTAACATAGGGAAAACTGGGATTGCTGTATATGGGAACTCGGGACTAGCTTTGCAATATTTTTGTATATATACAATTATTCCAAAATAAAAAGATTGTTTTTCAAAATAAAAATAAAAATCATCGAGCTATATATTTAGATTTGACGTTCTACTGTCTGTGAATTAGCCCTCAATAAACTATTAGGGGGCACAGAAGCAAATAAGATGCTCCCCAACCTGGCCAGCACGACGCCCAGCTGTAGCCTCTAGGAGCCCGGCCAACAACGATGCAGACACAGCACTGGATCTCAGGAAAGGGCTGCTAACTTCTCCTCCAACACCTCCTGCCTTTCCCACCTCAGGGCAGCAGAGCTACAGCCACACAGGCACATACTATCGTCTCCAAGGGGTCTGAACTCCCTTTTCACAAGTCCTTTCTCCCTCTGGAAGATAATCATTGAAAGTTCGAACCCCTGGGGTGTGACACAGACCTCAGCCATCAGTGAGAGAGACAGCTGCTGAGGCCTCACAGCCTCCAGCCACCCCCAGGAGCTGGCCCTGAACAGAAGGCAAAAGAGGAATCGCCAGCTCTAGTGAGAAGGCAGGTCTGGCCAAGGCTGCATCGTATAATAATGAAAGCATGGGACTCCAGAGCCACACTGTGGATTCAAGACCCAGCTCTGCTACTTGCCAGCTGAGTGACCGTGGGCATATTAGTTAATTATTCAGTGCCTCCAATTCTACATCTGTGAAATAAGATTAATAATTCCTGCCTCACAAGGCCCCCATTTTTTACATATACTATGCCTTTAAAGTGTAAGGACCGACCTCCCCACCCTCCAATTCTTTATAATCCTGGGACTATATCCTGTCTTCCCTCTGACATTGGTTCTCCACCCCAATACATACCTCCCACCTCCCCGCCACTAACCCTCTAAAGTGAGAGGCCCAACCCTCCAGGATAAGGCCATTCATGTCACAAATACTACGTATTGAGCCCTCTTCCACTGGGGAGACATACCACCCACTGAAATGAAACTGGCCTCTGTTTATACCTTAGGTTTCACACTTTCCTGTCCTCTGACACACTCTGACATACCAAAGGCCTTCCCCTTCCCCCTACCTCCACTCCTTCTTGTGACTGACTCTTACACACCCTTCAGATCATCCTGAAATGTCACTTCCTCCAGGAAGCCTTCACTGACTCCCCTTGCCTTCCACACCTCCCACCATTTCCCCTGCCTTCCCCCACTAGCCAGGAATTCTTCGCGTCTGTTTTATTCACTGCTATGTCATCTACAGGACCCAGCTCAAAACCTGGCACCTGCTAGCACTCAATAAATGTTTGCTGAATGAGTCAATGAATGAATGAATGAATGAATGAGTGAATGACCTGGGGTATTAGGGAAGGCTTCTCGGAGGAGGTGGCATTTCCTTGCATCTTAAAGAATGAGTGGAAGTCAACCAGGGGAAGAGTGGGGAAGGGTATTGCACTGTTTAGGGACAGTCTAGGGGCATGACTGAGCCTGACACATTTTGGGGCCCAAGAAGGAAGTGGTACGGAGGCTAAGATATTAGGGTAAGATTTGAGGGGTTGATTGTATAAGCCAGGGACTGTCAACCCAACAGAACATTCGAATTGCCTGGGCCCCAACTTTGTGGACTCTGGCCCAGCGGTCGGGGTCCCTCAGATTCTAATGACAGCCAAGGTCGAGGACCCCTCCTATGGCATGAAGATGGAACTAGGAGAGAATTTTCAAGCAGGGAAGGGACGTCTTCAGATCTAACACTGTGCACGGAGTGAGGCCAGACAGAAGGCAAAGAGTGATTTGGATGGCAGAAAGTGGAAAAATCAAGAGAGTTTTAGGCGCCCATTGAATGTGGGACAGGAGTACAACAGTGTTGGGGTACTGCTTTGAAGTAGGCAGAGAATCTAAGAGGAGCAGGTGTGTATGATCTGTGTGATCTGTGTATGCTCGCTGCACACCTCACCCCCCCCCCATACACACGCACAAATGCACACGCACATGCTCAGCCTGTCCTCTCTGAAACCAGCTACCCTCCCAGTGGACTGCATGCACACGCCTGCACCCTAAATCTGGCTAAGAGATCTCCAGCTTTATGAAAATTTGCTGGCACACTACATTGCAAGGTGAGGCCCGGCACAAAGCCAATTTCCACTGTATCAGTTTCCACAGAACAACAAGACAAGCAGTGGCTTCAAGAAGAGGCTTCAGGCTCCAATGGTTCTGCCTTTTCAGAGAAGCAGTTGCTCCTTTCGTAAACACTGGGTGGGGGCAGGGGGAGATAGCAGAGACAGACAGTGGCTAAGCTATTGCTCATTATAGACAAGTCCTAATACAGAGAGGAGGAAAAAAATCCAGTTTGTACCATCTTCAAATATCACAGTATTGTGACTTATAACAGCATCTACTGTATCTTGTTTCATTACACGTGCCAAAAGGGGAAAAAAATTGAATTACCATGCTAATGTCTTCTCTTTGGCTGAAATCTGTGGTTCGGGTCCTTGGATATAAAATACATCATTAGTTGCTTTTAAGCTTGTCTTTAATGATGAAAAAACATTGTGGGGCATGAGGGAGAGACATAACTAAACTCGGTCGGCTGGCAGCACCGGGAGGGAGCCTCTTGTAAACCATAATGTGACAGTGCAGTTTCTTTTTCCCTCTGCAATGACAGTTAATTCCAGACCAGGAAGGCTGTCAAAAATGCTTAGTTCTGCTCCACTTGAGTTAATTACCGGCCCTGGGGCAGGCTGCCCTCCACTCCTCTGCTAATGGGGCTGGGCTCCAGGTAAAAAATCCATTTGCAAGAATGTTTTCCTTGCTCCAGATCTAATTTATTGAATATCAAATATTTATGCCAATGCAATTAAAGTGACAACACTGCACTCCCTTTTCTCCGGCCCCCAGTCCTGGGCAAGCCCAGGCTTGCTGACAGAATGCTTTATCCCATCAACACAGGGTAAAAGTTTTACTTGAGCTGCTAAAGCAAGAGCTTTGAAACGTCTTCAACCCACGAAGTCAGCCGGGATTCTTCTTCTCCTTTTGCAGGCAGCCACGTGGCAGGTTAGGGAGCCACGGCTGAGAAGCAGAGGCAGGAGGCAAAGGGAAGGATAGAGAGGGAGGCCTGACTCTGGTTTCAATTCCAACATCTGCTATGGCCTCCTCTGTTCCTATAAATAGGCAATATGGTGAGAGAGATGGAGCAGGCTTGTTCCATATCACAACAATGTCCCAGCCTGAGAAAGGGGACAACTCAGGGCACGTAGAGAAGAGGTTCCAGAAACAGGTCATTGTAGATCTCGGGTTTGGGGTCTCCAAGGCTTGAAGGCCGTCAAAGTCCCCTCCCACCCAACCAGACCTAAACCGCACAGTTTCAGATCTAGCCAAGCATATTCCATCTTTTCCCCAAACCCTAGTCACCCAGCAAGAGGGTCTCTGACTGTCTAGGCTCTGGAATCTTGGGGCATTCCCCATTGGGACAGCTCTCAGGCCCTATAGTCAACCCCATCATCACCCCCAGGAGTCTCTTGCACCACAAGACATATGATTTGACACCTGTCCCTAACAGAGGCATGACTGGTAAAGATGGGTCAGTGAACAATCTAACGAGTGCCTCCCCCAGGTATGCCCTGAAAATGTGAAAAGGAAATGCATTTGACTAAAAGGACTTTTTCTTTTCTCTTTTTCTTCCCTTCCCTTCCCTTCCTTTCCCTTTCCTTCCCATCCCTTTTCTTCTCTGAAGCAAGGAAAATCAGCAAAGCCTAGGCCAGCAGGTAGTATTGTGTCTGTGGCATATTTGAGGTTGTACCATGCCCTCTGGCTGGGATTCTTTCAGGGACCTTGTTATCTACGCTTATGTCTTCCTTCCTACAATGGAACAAAGGTCTTTCTTGGGTCTGAACAGGGTTTTGAAAGAGAAACAGGCATGCACAAGGTGACCCACAATACTTAGTAGAGGGAACACAGGACCTTGTGTACAAAGAACTGGAAGTAGATTGATTTTTTTCTTGGAACCTGAATTGCAAGGGAGTGAGCCCTGGGAATATAAGCAGCAAATGAGGTAATGTAAGCATGTCAAGTCCTGGATAAATATGAATTACTCTGCCACATCACAGAGGTATTGGGGAACCAAGTGATATGTTACATGCACCCTTGCATTACATAAATTGTAGTTGTTATATTTTGGAAGAAGATGGATTAAGCTTCAACCATAGAGATAGCTCAGAAAAAGATTTTCTTTTCATTTCTTTGATCCTACCTTTTTAGAACTATTTATAAACTGGGGTATTTTGATAAATTTCCTTTCTATTCTCTTTTTTTGAATGAATATACTGTACCCTACTTCAACATTTACTGTTTAGATATTTTTGGTTTCCTGTCAATCCAACCACCTTGCTTTAGATGTGAAGTTTTGTGACTGTTTTTCATGACCAGACAATTCTTCGTCTGTGAGTGTTGGGGGAAGACGGTTAGTATTTCTAGCTCATTCTATGCCTTCAATTATCACTCTTTTCAAAGACATCATACCACACCTAAATTACTGCCATTATTTCTCAGCTGTCTACTCTGCCTCTAGTTTTCTTTGTCTCAAAATCATCTTCTTCTTGGCTGTTCAAATATCAATATCATTTTTACCATTAAAAGTAACTACAAAAGAACCTCTGTTATAGCTACTGTGATAGGACAAGAAAAAGAAAGAAGAAGTAAAACTGTTGGGAAGGAAGAAACAAATTGATCATTATTTACAGACAAAATCACAGAAAACAACAGAAAATTTACTCAAACTAATACGAGGTCAGTAAAATTGTCTAATACAGAACATATTATATACTAACAATAGCCAACCAGAAATATAATAAAAAAACTATGGTTCATGACATATACCCAGCGACCTTGCTGACAACTCAATGAGAATGTATTGCAGAAACCTCAGTGCAAAGGTGACTTTTGGATTTTCAGCTCAATTCTGCTCTTCCTCCAGAGCTTTCTAGCACAGTGGGGGCTCTTCCATCTGGCTGAACCCTAGGATTTATCCTTGCCTCCTCCCTCTCTCATATCCCAATACATAAATCTGTCACCAAACCCTGACAATATTACCTTTTACATCCATCTGCTTCCCTTTCCAACCAACTGCCTCCATCAGCTCTCACCTGGACAACTACATAACTCCTCACTGTTCTCCTATTTTGGGTTTCTTGTTCTCTTCAAACTGTCTCCTCAAGGCAGTCGTAAGGATCTTTTGAGATTTTAAGCTAAGCCATACCACTCCCTGCTGATAGTCCTTCACTAGCCTATACATCCCATATGCTCACCATGGCCCTGCATTGCTTGGCTTCTCACGGTTCTTGCTAACGCTTCCAGATTTGGCTCTAGCCACTCCCCTCCTTGCTCCCTGAGCTCCAGCCACACCAGCCTCCTTTATGTTTTCTCAGATGCCCCCAATCTCTTTCTTACTTCAGATCCTTCACTCTCTGTGTCCCCTGCTGCAAATAAGGATCACTGACCTTCCTTCAGGAAGGTGGAGCAGAGCCAGGGGGCTTTAATCCTTGTCAGAGAGCTCCCGGCGTCCCAGAGCCTGAGTTTCCCCATCTACAACATGAGTTGGTTGAACTAGAGGTTCTCACTGGCATCTACGAGCTGGAGTGTTGGTAAGAGGTGACAGCAGTTGAATTGGTAGAGAAGGAGAACAGGAAGTGGGAAGGGGGACAGAAGGAATGGTCTTGAGGAGAAAGCACAGAGAGAAAAGCCTAGAAAACTAAGGGAATCCACTTCCAGGGTATTTAAAACACTAAATGCTATCACTGTATTTTTATTGGCAGAACAACTCAGATGAAATCTTAACAGGATTTGGGGCCATCATAATAATCTTGTCATGAAGAGAGAAAAGCCAGCCAACTTGTGGTATTTAAATATTAAATACATGTGCTATATTGAAAACTTGATTCCATTCCATAAAAATACTTCACATCAGCCAAAACCAAGAAGAAGAAGAAGAAGAAAACAACCTCATTCATCCACGTAAACAGTTCCTAGGTAGCCAAAGGAAGGCATACGCTGGCTGCTTCTGCTCCTGGCTTCCACAGAGGCTCCTAGTTGCCTATTCAAACTCTTTCTTCCTAGCGGAACTCTGGTTTCATCAGACAAGCAATGGACCCAACTGAAATGCTACATTTCCCAGCTTCCTTTGCCAAGAGGGGTGACCACATAGCATTGTCTGGCAAATGACATGTGACAAGAAATTGCCAGGTGGACTTCAGAGAAATGTCATTAAAAGCAGGGCAGACTCAGTGAGCACGTGTCTTTTTTTTTTTTGTCCGTTGCTTTTTAGGCTTGCCTCTTCTCCCATCTTCAACCATCTCATGACTTTCAACCCTCTTGTGACCTTGAAGGGACCATAAGGGACAGGCCTAGAGGACAGACCTCTATTTAAATACCAGCTCTGCCACCTGCCAACTACGAACATGGACAGTTCATTTAACCTCTTTGAACCTCATGCTTATCTACCAAAGAGAAGTCATAATGCCTCACTTTCAATACTGGTAGGATTGATTGAAATATTTTATCATGCGTAGGTGACAGCGGTTTGTAAATTGTACAACTAAAAACAAAGCTAGGTTATTTGTTTGTTTGTTGGCCTCCTCCCCCTCTTTTGTAAGTGACAGGTCTTTCTCCCCCCTTAAATATAGAATACTTGAAAAATGAGAATGTTATATTTCTGCATAACATCCTTTCCTAGTAGGAATATCTATTTCCTTGACACAATACCAATCCATTACATTAACAGATGCAGCCAGAGGTTCTTTTGTATACAATCTGGTCACACGCAAATCACAAGTTAATTTGTATTCTCCAACTATAGCATCAGTTATGTTCTAAGTCAACCAGACACTTCAGAGACACCATCCTTTTAAAAAATTATCTTTTAAAAGCTGTGGGTCTATTTTATGGAACATGTGAAGGGTCCTATCAAACTACAATTCCACCTCCTTCAATTCTAGTAATTTTTCTTGAGTTGTTTCTTAGATCATGTCTTCCCTTTCATTGTCTGTGTTTTCTCATTCTGGAACTTCTATTATTTCGATGTTGTACCTCTTAGTTTGTTTCTCTAATTTGTGTATCTTTTGATATCTCTCTTATCTGTATATCAGGTAAAGGACCATAAAGGGTCAGGAACCACCTACCTAGAAGGCAATGGGGGATTAAAAATAATAAATAATTCTTCCCTGTCACACAACCAAAAAGCCCAATTACTTACATATTTTTAAGTGTTCTCCTGGATAACATTGGGGCTAACGGCGAAAAAGCAAAACTGCAAACAGGCTATATAAAAACAATAAAAAAAGGAAAATTATATACGAAATCTTATGGGATGAGGCAAAGCTGATTCATAAGCAAGTTCATAACCTTAAATGCCTTTATGGTTAATCAGAAAGGAATGAAAATAAGTAAAATAAGTATTCATTTAAATAATTTGGTTTTTATGAAAGATCAAAATAACTATAAAAAGAAATCTGGAAAATATAGTTAAAGCAATCTAGATTGATTAGTAATCAGCCAGAAAAACAGTAGAATTCATAAATTTTAGAATTGGTTCATGGAATAGCCTTGTGTCCACCATTAGAGGAAACATAAATAAATGTGCTAAATGCAAAAAGGGACACTAGTTTTTAAAACTGTAAGAGGACTCTATGCATAATTATAATATTCTCAAAACCTCAGTGAAATTGGTTATTTTCTGAGAAAATATAGCATACCAGAATTGTCTCAAGAAAAAAAAAAAAAACAGACTACCTGAATAAACCAATAAAGGAAAATTTGAAAGTAAGTTGTCAAAGTATTGCCTCCTAAAATGGCTTCCAGCCTCAGATGATTTCACTGGTATACACTACTTTAACCTTTCACAGAACAGATAATTTCCATGTAACATAAACCCCTTCATGGCATAACAACAGATGTAGATCTTATCAGTTCATTTTACAAGGCTAGCAAAGCTGTTGACATAATGTTTTGGATGAATCTCAAAAACATTATGTGGAATGAAAGAAGCCAGATACAGAGGAGTATAAACTATATGATCCCATTTATATGAAATTCAAGGACAGACAAATCTAATGTCTGGTGATAAAAATTAGAGAAGTGGTTGCTCAGGTTGGGGGGAGGACAGCCTGGAAAGAACCACAGGGAACTTTCCGAGGCCATGAGAATGTTCCATATCTTGATCTGGGTCATGGCTACTAAAACTGCACTGGGGTGTGTACATTTGTCAAAATTCATCAAGTTGTACACTTAATATTTGTGCATTTTACTGTATACAAAGTATACCTCACTAAGGTACTATTAGGAAAAAGAAAATCACATCTTAAAAGATAGCCAAGAAAAATAGCAGGCTAATCACACTTAATATGTTGTATATGCAAAAATACTAAACAAAATATAGGCAAGGGTAATCTTGCAATAGATTAGAAGAACAATACATCAAAAAACTGCAAGGTTGTTTCGATATTAGAAGTCTATTGCTATAATAATTCAAATTTTTAAAGTACATTACAAAAATATTTAAATTAGTCTATCAAATTTATTTATTCATGATTTTACTTCCTAATAAAGTCAGATATGAAAAGATAATACTTTCACATGATAAATAATATTTTTTTCAAACCGAAAGCCCAAATCATCTTTAACAATGAAATTCA